>NW_028259140.1:18657070-19299915 GCF_977971745.1 Zootermopsis nevadensis
TAAAATGTCTCTATCGTCCAAACCCTTGGACATACATTGACGAGATTCTGACATGAACTTGACATATGCCTTCCCTCAAAGTGACATGAGTTTTGTCTCTCAGATTCCTACAGATCTGGAGATATTTCCTTTTTCAAAAATTGACTTTCGAATAATCTCGAAAAATTAAAATGTCTCTATCGTCCAAACCCTTGGACATACTTTGACGTGACTCTGACAGCAAGTTGACATATACGTTCCCTCAAAGTGACATAAGTTTTGTCTCTCAGATTCCTACAGATCGGGAGATATTTGTCTTTTAAAAATTGACTTTCGAATAATCTCGAAAAATTTAAATGTCTCTATCGTCCAAACCCTTTCACATACATTGACGAGATTCTGACATGAAGTTGACATATACGTTCCCTCAAAGTGACATAAGTTTTGTCCCTCAGATTCCTACAGATCGGAAGATATTTGCCTTTTAAAAAATTGACTTTCGAATAATCTCGAAAAATTAAAATGTGTCTATCCTCCAAACCCTTGGACATACATTGACGTGACTCTGACAGGAAGTTTACATATACGTTCCCTCAAAGTGACATAAGTTTTGTCTCTCAGATGCCTACAGATCGGGAGATATTTGCCTTTTAATAATTGACTTTCGAATAATCTCGAACAATTAAAATGTCTCTATCGTCCAAACCCTTGGACATACATTGACGAGATTCTGACATGAAGTTGACATATACGTTCCCTCAAAGTGACATAAGTTTTGTCTCTCAGATTCCTACAGATCGGGAGATATTTGCCTTTTCAAAAATTGACTTTCGAATAATCTCGAAAAATTAAAATGTCTCTATCCTCCAAACCCTTGGACATACATTGACGTGACTCTGACAGGAACTTGACATATACGTTCCCTCAAAGTGACATAAGTTTTGTCTCTCAGATTCCTACAGATCGGGAGATATTTGCCTTTTAAGAATTGACTTTCGAATAATCTCGAAAAATTTAAATGTCTCTATCGTCCAAACCCTTAGACATACATTGACGAGATTCTGACATGAAGTTGACATATACGTTCCCTCAAAGTGGCATAAGTTTTGTCTCTCAGATGCCTACAGATCGGGAGATATTTGCCTTTTAATAATTGACTTTCGAATAATCTCGAAAAATTAAAATGTCTCTATCGTCCAAACCCTTGGACATACATTGACGAGATTCTCACATGAACTTGACATATGCCTTCCCTCAAAGTGACATGAGTTTTGTCTCTCAGATTCCTACAGATCTGGAGATATTTGCTTTTTCAAAAATTGACTTTCGAATAATCTCGAAAAATTTAAATGTCTCTATCGTCCAAACCCTTGGACATACATTGACGTGACTCTGACAGCAAGTTGACATATACGTTCCCTCAAAGTGACATAAGTTTTGTCTCTCAGATTCCTACAGATCGGGAGATATTTGTCTTTTAAAAATTGACTTTCGAATAATCTCGAAAAATTTAAATGTCTCTATCGTCCAAACCCTTTCACATACATTGACGAGATTCTGACATGAAGTTGACATATACGTTCCCTCAAAGTGACATAAGTTTTGTCTCTCAGATTAGTACAGATCGGAAGATATTTGCATTTTTAAAAATTGACTTTCGAATAATCTCGAAAAATTAAAATGTGTCTATCCTCCAAACCCTTGGACATACATTGACGTGACTCTGACAGGAAGTTTACATATACGTTCCCTCAAAGTGACATAAGTTTTGTCTCTCAGATGCCTACAGATCGGGAGATATTTGCCTTTTAATAATTGACTTTCGAATAATCTCGAAAAATTAAAATGTCTCTCTCGTCCAAACCCTTGGACATACATTGACGAGATTCTGACATGAAGTTGACATGTACGTTCCCTCAAAGTGACATAAGTTTTGTCTCTCAGATTCCTACAGATCGGGAGATATTTGCCTTTTCAAAAATTGACTTTCGAATAATCTCGAAAAATTAAAATGTCCCTATACTACAAACCCTTGGACATACATTGACGTGCCTCTGACAGGAAGTTGACATATACGTTCCCTCAAAGTGACATAAGTTTTGTCTCTCAGATTCCTACAGATCGGGAGATATTTGCCTTTTAAGAATTGACTTTCGAATAATCTCGAAAAATTAAAATGTCTCTATCGTCCAAACCCTTGGACATACATTGACGAGATTCTGACATGAAGTTGACATATACGTTCCCTCAAAGTGACATAAGTTTTGTCTCTCAGATTCCTACAGATCGGGAGATATTTGCCTTTTAATAATTGACTTTCGAATAATCTCGAAAAATTAAAATGTCTCTATCGTCCAAACCCTTGGACATACATTGACGAGATTCTGACATGAGGTTGACATATACGTTCCCTCAAAGTGACATACGTTTTGTCTCTCAGATGCCTACAGATCGGGAGATATTTGCCTTTAAAAATTGACTTTCGAATAATCTCGAAAAATTAAAATGTCTCTATCGTCCAAACCCTTGGACATACATTGACGAGATTCTGACATGAAATTGACATATACGTTCCATCAAAGTGACATAAGTTTTGTATCTCAGATTCCTACAGATCGGGAGATATTTGCCTTTTCAAAAATTGACTTTCGAATAATCTCGAAAAATTAAAATGTCTCTATCCTCCAAACCCTTGGACATACATTGACGTGACTCTGACAGGAAGTTGACATATACGTTCCCTCAAAGTGACATAAGTTTTGTCTCTCAGATTCCTACAGATCGGGAGATATTTGCCTTTTAATAATTGACTTTCGAATAATCTCGAAAAATTAAAATGTCTCTATCGTCCAAACCCTTGGACATACATTGACGAGATTCTGACATGAAGTTGACATATACGTTCCCTCAAAGTGACATAAGTTTTGTCTCTCAGATTCCTACAGATCGGGAGATATTTGCCTTTTCAAAAATTGACTTTCGAATAATCTCGAAAAATTAAAATGTCTCTATCCTCCAAACCCTTGGACATACATTGACGTGACTCTGACAGGAAGTTGAGATATACGTTCCCTCAAAGTGACATAAGTTTTGTCCCTCAGATTCCTACAGATCGGGAGATATTTGCCTTTTAAGAATTGACTTTCGAATAATCTCGAAAAATTAAAATGTCTCTATCGTCCAAACCCTTGGTCATACATTGACGAGATTCTGACATGAAGTTGACATATACGTTCCCTCAAAGTGGCATAAGTTTTGTCCCTCAGATGCCTACAGATCGGGAGATATTTGCCTTTTAATAATTGACTTTCGAATAATCTCGAAAAATTAAAATGTCTCTATCGTCCAACCCCTTGGACATACATTGACGAGATTCTGTCATGAGGTTGACATATACGTTCCCTCAAAGTGACATAAGTTTTGTCTCTCAGATGCCTACAGATCGGGAGATATTTGACTTTAAATAATTGACTTTCGAATAATCTCGAAAAATTAAAATGTATCTATCGTCCAAACCCTTGGACATATATTGACGAGATTCTCACATGAACTTGACATATGCCTTCCCTCAAAGTGACATGAGTTTTGTCTCTCAGATTCCTACAGATCTGGAGATATTTGCTTTTTCAAAAATTGACTTTCGAATAATCTCGAAAAATTTAAATGTCTCTATCGTCCAAACCCTTGGACATACATTGACGTGACTCTGACAGCAAGTTGACATATACGTTCCCTCAAAGTGACATAAGTTTTGTCCCTCAGATTCCTACAGATCGGGAGATATTTGTCTTTTAAAAATTGACTTTCGAATAATCTCGAAAAATTTAAATGTCTCTATCGTCCAAACCCTATCACATACATTGACGAGATTCTGACATGAAGTTGACATATACGTTCCCTCAAAGTGACATAAGTTTTGTCTCTCAGATTCCTACAGATCGGAAGATATTTGCATTTTTAAAAATTGACTTTCGAATAATCTCGAAAAATTAAAATGTGTCTATCCTCCAAACCCTTGGACATACATTGACGTGACTCTGACAGGAAGTTTACATATACGTTCCCTCAAAGTGACATAAGTTTTGTCTCTCAGATGCCTACAGATCGGGAGATATTTGCCTTTTAATAATTGACTTTCGAATAATCTCGAAAAATTAAAATGTCTCTCTCGTCCAAACCCTTGGACATACATTGACGAGATTCTGACATGAAGTTGACATGTGCCTTCCCTCAAAGTGACATGAGTTTTGTCTCTCAGATTCCTACAGATCGGGAGATATTTGCCTTTTCAAAAATTGACTTTCGAATAATCTCGAAAAATTAAAATGTCCCTATACTCCAAACCCTTGGACATACATTGACGTGACTCTGACAGGAAGTTGACATATACGTTCCCTCAAAGTGACATAAGGTTAGTCTCTCAGATTCCTACAGATCGGGAGATATTTGCCTTTTAAGAATTGACTTTCGAATAATCTCGAAAAATTTAAATGTCTCTATCGTCCAAACCCTTGGACATACATTGACGAGATTCTGACATGAAGTTGACATATACGTTCCCTCAAAGTGACATAAGTTTTGTCTCTCAGATTCCTACAGATCGGGAGATATTTGCCTTTTAAGAATTGACTTTCGAATAATCTCGAAAAATTAAAATGTCTCTATCGTCCAAACCCTAGGGCATACATTGACGAGATTCTGACATGAGGTTGACATATACGTTCCCTCAAAGTGACATAAGTTTTGTCTCTCAGATGCCTACAGATCGGGAGATATTTGCCTTTAAAAATTGGCTTTCGAATAATCTCGAAAAATTAAAATGTCTCTATCGTCCAAACCCTTGGACATACATTGACGAGATTCTGACATGAAATTGACATATACGTTCCCTCAAAGTGACATAAGTTTTGTCTCTCAGATTCCTACAGATCGGGAGATATTTGCCTTTACAAAAATTGACTTTCAAATAATCTCGAAAAATTAAAATGTCTCTATCCTCCAAACCCTTGGACATACATTGACGTGACTCTGACAGGAAGTTGACATATACGTTCCCTCAAAGTGACATAAGTTTTGTCTCTCAGATTCCTACAGATCGGGAGATATTTGCCTTTTCAGAATTGACTTTCGAATAATCTCGAAAAATTAAAATGTCTCTATCGTCCAAACCCTTGGACATACATTGACGAGATTCTGACATGAAGTTGACATATACGTTCCCTCGAAGTGGCATAAGTTTTGTCTCTCAGATTTATACAGATCGGGAGATATTTGCCTCTTAATAATTGACTTTCGAATAATCTCGAAAAATTAAAATGTCTCTATCGTCCAAACCCTTGGACATACATTGACGAGATTCTGACATGAAGTTGACATATACGTTCCCTCAAAGTGACATAAGTTTTGTCTCTCAGATTCCTACAGATCGGGAGATATTTGCCTTTTCAAAAATTGACTTTCGAATAATCTCGAAAAATTAAAATGTCTCTATCCTCCAAACCCTTGGACATACATTGACGTGACTCTGACAGGAAGTTGACACATACGTTCCCTCAAAGTGACATAAGTTTTGTCTCTCAGATTCCTACAGATCGGGAGATATTTGCCTTTTAAGAACTGACTTTCGAATAATCTCGAAAAATTTAAATGTCTCTATCGTCCAAACCGTTGGACATACTTTGACGAGATTCCGAAACGAAGTTGACATGTACGTTCCCTCAAAGTGACATACGTTTTGTCTCTCAGATGCCTACAGATCGGGAGATATTTGCTTTTTAAAATTGACTTTCGAATAATCTCGAAAAATTAAAATGTCTCTATCGTCCAAACCCTTAGACATACATTGACGAGATTCTGACATGAGGTTGACATATACGTTCCCTCAAAGTGACATAAGTTTTGTCTCTCAGATGCCTACAGATCGGGAGATATTTGCCTTTAAATAATTGACTTTCGAATAATCTCGAAAAATTTAAATGTCTCTATCGTCCAAACCCTTGGACATACATTGACGTGACTCTGACAGCAAGTTGACATATACGTTCCCTCAAAGTGACATAAGTTTTGTCTCTCAGATTCCTACAGATCGGGAGATATTTGTCTTTTAAAAATTGACTTTCGAATAATCTCGAAAAATTTAAATGTCTCTATCGTCCAAACCCTATCACATACATTGACGAGATTCTGACATGAAGTTGACATATACGTTCCCTCAAAGTGACATAAGTTTTGTCTCTCAGATTCCTACAGATCGGAAGATATTTGCATTTTTAAAAATTGACTTTCGAATAATCTCGAAAAATTAAAATGTCCCTATACTCCAAACCCTTGGACATACATTGACGTGACTCTGACAGGAAGTTGACATATACGTTCCCTCAAAGTGACATAAGGTTTGTCTCTCAGAGTCCTACAGATCGGGAGATATTTGCCTTTTAAGAATTGACTTTCGAATAATCTCGAAAAATTTAAATGTCTCTATCGTCCAAACCCTTGGACATACATTGACGAGATTCTGACATGAAGTTGACATATACGTTCCCTCAAAGTGACATAAGTTTTGTCTCTCAGATTCCTACAGATCGGGAGATATTTGCCTTTTCAAAAATTGACTTTCGAATAATCTCGAAAAATTAAAATGTCTCTATCCTCCAAACCCTTGGACATACATTGACGTGACTCTGACAGGAAGTTGACATATACGTTCCCTCAAAGTGACATAAGTTTTGTCTCTCAGATTCCTACAGATCGGGAGATATTTGCCTTTTCAGAATTGACTTTCGAATAATCTCGAAAAATTAAAATGTCTCTATCGTCCAAACCCTTGGACATACATTGACGAGATTCTGACATGAAGTTGACATATACGTTCCCTCAAAGTGACATAAGTTTTGTCTCTCAGATTCCTACAGATCGGGAGATATTTGCTTTTAATAATTGACTTTCGAATAATCTCGAAAAATTCAAATGTCTCTATCGTCCAAACCCTTGGACATACATTGACGAGATTCTGACATGAAGTTGACATATACGTTCCCTCAAAGTGGCATAAGTTTTGTCTCTCAGATGCCTACAGATCGGGAGATATTTGCCTTTTAATAATTGACTTTCGAATAATCTCGAAAAATTAAAATGTCTCTATCGTCCAAACCCTTGGACATACATTGACAAGATTCTGACATGAGGTTGACATATACATTCCCTCAAAGTGACATAAGTTTTGTCTCTCAGATTCCTACAGATCGGGAGATATTTGCCTTTTAAGAACTGACTTTCGAATAATCTCGAAAAATTTAAATGTCTCTATCGTCCAAACCGTTGGACATACTTTGACGAGATTCTGAAATGAAGTTGACATGTACGTTCCCTCAAAGTGACATACGTTTTGTCTCTCAGATGCCTACAGATCGGGAGATATTTGCTTTTAAAAATTGACTTTCGAATAATCTCGAAAAATTAAAATGTCTCTATCGTCCAAACCCTTAGACATACATTGACGAGATTCTGACATGAGGTTGACATATACGTTCCCTCAAAGTGACATAAGTTTTGTCTCTCAGATTCCTACAGATCGGGAGATATTTGCCTTTTAAGAATTGACTTTCGAATAATCTCGAAAAATTTAAATGTCTCTATCGTCCAAACCCTTGGACATACATTGACGAGATTCTGACATGAAGTTGACATATACGTTCCCTCAAAGTGACATAAGTTTTGTCTCTCAGATTCCTACAGATCGGGAGATATTTGCCTTTTAATAATTGACTTTCGAATAATCTCGAAAAATTAAAATGTCTCTATCGTCCAAACCCTTGGACATACATTGACGTGACTCTGACAGCAAGTTGACATATACGTTACCTCAAAGTGACATAAGTTTTGTCTCTCAGATTCTTACAGATCGGGAGATATTTGCCTTTTAAAAATTGACTTTCGAATAATCTCGAAAAATTTAAATGTCTCTATCGTCCAAACCCTTTCACATACATTGACGAGATTCTGACATGAAGTTGACATATAAGTTCCCTCAAAGTGACATAAGTTTTGTTTCTCAGATTCCTTCTGATCCGAAGATATTTGCCTTTTCAAAAATTGACTTTCGAATAATCTCGAAAAATTAAAATGTCTCTATCCTCCAAACCCTTGGACATACATTGACGTGACTCTGACAGGAAGTTTACATATACGTTCCCTCAAAGTGACATAAGTTTTGTGTCTCAGATTCCTACAGTTCGGGAGATATTTGCCTTTAAAAAATTGAATTTCGAATAATCTCGAAAAATTAAGCTGTCTCTATCCTCCAAACCCTTGCACATACATTGACGTGACTCTGACATGAAGTTGACATATAGGTTCCCTCAATGTGACATAAGGTTTGTTTCTCAGATTCCTACAGATCGGGAGATATTTGCTTTTTCATAAATTGACTTTCGAATAATCTCGAAAAATTAAAATGTCTCTAACGTCCAAACCCTTGGACATACATTGACGAGATTCTGACATGAATTTGACATATACGTTCCCTCAAAGTGGCATAAGTTTTGTCTCTCAGATGCCTACAGATCGGGAGATATTTGCCTTTTAATAATTGACTTTCGAATAATCTCGAAAAATTAAAATGTCTCTATCGTCCAAACCCTTGGACATACATTGACGAGATTCTGACATGAGGTTGACATATACGTTCCCTCAAAGTGACATAAGTTTTGTCTCTCAGATGCCTACAGATCGGGAGATATTTGCCTTTAAAAATTGACTTTTGAATAATCTCGAAAAATTAAAATGTCTCTATCGTCCAAACCCTTGGACATACATTGACGAGATTCTGACATGAAGTTGACATATACGTTCCCTCAAAGTGACATAAGTTTTGTCTCTCAGATTCCTACAGATCGGGAGATATTTGCCTTTTCAAAAATTGACTTTCGAATAATCTCGAAAAATTAAAATGTCTCTATCCTCCAAACCCTTGGACATACATTGACGTGACTCTGACAGGAAGTTGACATATACGTTCCCTCAAAGTGACATAAGTTTTGTCTCTCAGATTCCTACAGATCGGGAGATATGTGCCTTTTAAGAATTGACTTTCGAATAATCTCGAAAAATTAAAATGTCTCTATCGTCCAAACCCTTGGACATACATTGACGAGATTCTGACATGAAATTGACATATACGTTCCCTCAAAGTGACATAAGTTTTGTCTCTCAGATTCCTACAGATCGGGAGATATTTGCCTTTTAATAATTGACTTTCGAATAATCTCGAAAAATTAAAATGTCTCTATCGTCCAAACCCTTGGACATACATTGACGAGATTCTGACATGAGGTTGACATATACGTTCCCTCAAAGTGACATAAGTTTTGTCTCTCAGATGCCTACAGATCGGGAGATATTTGCCTTTAAAAAATTGACTTTCGAATAATCTCGAAAAATTAAAATGTCTCTATCGTCCAAACCCTTGGACATACATTGACGAGATTCTGACATGAAGTTGACATATACGTTCCCTCAAAGTGACATAAGGTTTGTCTCTCAGATTCCTACAGATCGGGAGATATTTGCCTTTTCAAAAATTGACTTTCGAATAATCTCGAAAAATTAAAATGTCTGTATCCTCCAAACCCTTGGACATACATTGACGTGACTCTGACAGGAAGTTGACATATACGTTTCCTCAAAGTGACATAAGTTTTGTCTCTCAGATTCCTACAGATCGGGAGATATTTGCCTTTTAAGAATTGACTTTCGAATAATCTCGAAAAATTAAAATGTCTCTATCGTCCAAACCCTTGGACATACATTGACGAGATTCTGACATGAAGTTGACATATACGTTCCCTCAAAGTGACATAAGTTTTGTCTCTCAGATTCCTACAGATCGGGAGATATTTGCCTTTTAATAATTGACTTTCGAATAATCTCGAAAAATTAAAATGTCTCTATCGTCCAAACCCTTGGACATACATTGACAAGATTCTGACATGAGGTTGACATATACATTCCCTCAAAGTGACATAAGTTTTGTCTCTCAGATTCCTACAGATCGGGAGATATTTGCCTTTTAAGAACTGACTTTCGAATAATCTCGAAAAATTTAAATGTCTCTATCGTCCAAACCGTTGGACATACTTTGACGAGATTCTGAAATGAAGTTGACATGTACGTTCCCTCAAAGTGACATACGTTTTGTCTCTCAGATGCCTACAGATCGGGAGATATTTGCTTTTAAATAATTGACTTTCGAATAATCTCGAAAAATTTAAATGTCTCTATCGTCCAAACCCTTGGACATACATTGACGTGACTCTGACAGCAAGTTGACATATACGTTCCCTCAAAGTGACATAAGTTTTGTCTCTCAGATTCCTACAGATCGGGAGATATTTGTCTTTTAAAAATTGACTTTCATATAATCTCGAAAAATTTAAATGTCTCTATCGTCCAAACCCTATTACATACATTGACGAGATTCTGACATGAAGTTGACATATACGTTCCCTCAAAGTGACATAAGTTTTGTCTCTCAGATTCCTACAGATCGGAAGATATTTGCATTTTTAAAAATTGACTTTCGAATAATCTCGAAAAATTAAAATGTGTCTATCCTCCAAACCCTTGGATATACATTGACGTGACTCTGACAGGAAGTTTACATATACGTTCCCTCAAAGTGACATAATTTTTGTCTCTCAGATGCCTACAGATCGGGAGATATTTGCCTTTTAATAATTGACTTTCGAATAATCTCGAAAAATTAAAATGTCTCTCTCGTCCAAACCCTTGGACATACATTGACGAGATTCTGACATGAAGTTGACATGTACGTTCCCTCAAAGTGACATAAGTTTTGTCTCTCAGATTCCTACAGATCGGGAGATATTTGCCTTTTCAAAAATTGACTTTCGAATAATCTCGAAAAATTAAAATGTCCCTATACTCCAAACCCTTGGACATACATTGACGTGACTCTGACAGGAAGTTGACATATACGTTCCCTCAAAGTGACATAAGGTTAGTCTCTCAGATTCCTACAGATCGGGAGATATTTGCCTTTTAAGAATTGACTTTCGAATAATCTCGAAAAATTTAAATGTCTCTATCGTCCAAACCCTTGGACATACATTGACGAGATTCTGACATGAAGTTTACATATACGTTCCCTCAAAGTGACATAAGTTTTGTCTCTCAGATTCCTACAGATCGGGAGATATTTGCCTTTTAATAATTGACTTTCGAATAATCTCGAAAAATTAAAATGTCTCTATCGTCCAAACCCTTGGACATACATTGACGAGATTCTGACATGAGGTTGACATATACGTTCCCTCAAAGTGACATACGTTTTGTCTCTCAGATGCCTACAGATCGGGAGATATTTGCCTTTAAAAATTGACTTTCGAATAATCTCGAAAAATTAAAATGTCTCTATCGTCCAAACCCTTGGACATACATTGACGAGATTCTGACATGAAGTTGACATATACGTTCCCTCAAAGTGACATAAGTTTTGTATCTCAGATTCCTACAGATCGGGAGATATTTGCCTTTTCAAAAATTGACTTTCGAATAATCTCGAAAAATTAAAATGTCTCTATCCTCCAAACCCTTGGACATACATTGACGTGACTCTGACAGGAAGTTGACACATACGTTCCCTCAAAGTGACATACGTTTTGTCTCTCAGATGCCTACAGATCGGGAGATATTTGCTTTTTAAAAATTGACTTTCGAATAATCTCGAAAAATTTAAATGTCTCTATCGTCCAAACCCTTGGACATACATTGACGTGACTCTGACAGCAAGTTGACATATACGTTCCCTCAAAGTGACATAAGTTTTGTCTCTCAGATTCCTACAGATCGGGAGATATTTGTCTTTTAAAAATTGACTTTCATATAATCTCGAAAAATTTAAATGTCTCTATCGTCCAAACCCTATCACATACATTGACGAGATTCTGACATGAAGTTGACATATACGCTCCCTCAAAGTGACATACGTTTTGTCTCTCAGATTCCTACAGATCGGAAGATATTTGCATTTTTAAAAATTGACTTTCGAATAATCTCAAATAATTAAAATGTGTCTATCCTCCAAACCCTTGGACATACATTGACGTGACTCTGACAGGAAGTTTACATATACGTTCCCTCAAAGTGACATAAGTTTTGTCTCTCAGATGCCTACAGATCGGGAGATATTTGCCTTTTAATAATTGACTTTCGAATAATCTCGAAAAATTAAAATGTCTCTCTCGTCCAAACCCTTGGACATACATTGACGAGATTCTGACATGAAGTTGACATGTACGTTCCCTCAAAGTGACATAAGTTTTGTCTCTCAGATTCCTACAGATCGGGAGATATTTGCCTTTTCAAAAATTGACTTTCGAATAATCTCGAAAAATTAAAATGTCCCTATACTCCAAACCCTTGGACATACATTGACGTGACTCTGACAGGAAGTTGACATATACGTTCCCTCAAAGTGACATAAGGTTTGTCTCTCAGATTCCTACAGATCGGGAGATATTTGCCTTTTAAGAATTGACTTTCGAATAATCTCGAAAAATTTAAATGTCTCTATCGTCCAAACCCTTGGACATACATTGACGAGATTCTGACATGAAGTTGACATATACGTTCCCTCAAAGTGACATAAGTTTTGTCTCTCAGATTCCTACAGATCGGGAGATATTTGCCTTTTAATAATTGACTTTCGAATAATCTCGAAAAATTAAAATGTCTCTATCGTCCAAACCCTTGGACATACATTGACGAGATTCTGACATGAGGTTGACATATACGTTCCCTCAAAGTGACATACGTTTTGTCTCTCAGATGCCTACAGATCGGGAGATATTTGCCTTTAAAAATTGACTTTCGAATAATCTCGAAAAATTAAAATGTCTCTATCGTCCAAACCCTTGGACATACATTGACGAGATTCTGACATGAAGTTGACATATACGTTCCCTCAAAGTGACATAAGTTTTGTATCTCAGATTCCTACAGATCGGGAGATATTTGCCTTTTCAAAAATTGACTTTCGAATAATCTCGAAAAATTAAAATGTCTCTATCCTCCAAACCCTTGGACATACATTGACGTGACTCTGACAGGAAGTTGACACATACGTTCCCTCAAAGTGACATAAGTTTTGTCTCTCAGATTCCTACAGATCGGGAGATATTTGCCTTTTAAGAACTGACTTTCGAATAATCTCGAAAAATTTAAATGTCTCTATCGTCAAACCGTTGGACATACTTTGACGAGATTCTGAAATGAAGTTGACATGTACGTTCCCTCAAAGTGACATACGTTTTGTCTCTCAGATGCCTACAGATCGGGAGATATTTGCTGTTTAAAAATTGACTTTCGAATAATCTCGAAAAATTAAAATGTCTCTATCGTCCAAACCCTTAGACATACATTGACGAGATTCTGACATGAGGTTGACATATACGTTCCCTCAAAGTGACATAAGTTTTGTCTCTCAGATGCCTACAGATCGGGAGATATTTGCCTTTAAATAATTGACTTTCGAATAATCTCGAAAAATTTAAATGTCTCTATCGTCCAAACCCTTGGACATACATTGACGTGACTCTGACAGCAAGTTGACATATACGTTCCCTCAAAGTGACATAAGTTTTGTCTCTCAGATTCCTACAGATCGGGAGATATTTGTCTTTTAAAATTGACTTTCGAATAATCTCGAAAAATTTAAATGTCTCTATCGTCCAAACCCTATCACATACATTGACGAGATTCTGACATGAAGTTGACATATACGTTCCCTCAAAGTGACATAAGTTTTGTCTCTCAGATTCCTACAGATCGGAAGATATTTGCATTTTTAAAAATTGACTTTCGAATAATCTCGAAAAATTAAAATGTTTCTATCCTCCAAACTCTTGGACATACATTGACGTGACTCTGACAGGAACTTTACATATACGTTCCCTCAAAGTGACATAAGTTTTGTCTCTCAGATGCCTACAGATCGGGAGATATTTGCCTTTAAATAATTGACTTTCGAATAATCTCGAAAAATTTAAATGTCTCTATCGTCCAAACCCTTGGACATACATTGACGTGACTCTGACAGCAAGTTGACATATACGTTCCCTCAAAGTGACATAAGTTTTGTCTCTCAGATTCCTACAGATCGGGAGATATTTGTCTTTTAAAATTGACTTTCGAATAATCTCGAAAAATTTAAATGTCTCTATCGTCCAAACCCTATCACATACATTGACGAGATTCTGACATGAAGTTGACATATACGTTCCCTCAAAGTGACATAAGTTTTGTCTCTCAGATTCCTACAGATCGGAAGATATTTGCATTTTTAAAAATTGACTTTCGAATAATCTCGAAAAATTAAAATGTTTCTATCCTCCAAACTCTTGGACATACATTGACGTGACTCTGACAGGAAGTTTACATATACGTTCCCTCAAAGTGACATAAGTTTTGTCTCTCAGATGCCTACAGATCGGGAGATATTTGACTTTTAATAATTGACTTTCGAATAATCTCGAAAAATTAAAATGTCTCTCTCGTCCAAACCCTTGGACATACATTGACGAGATTCTGACATGAAGTTGACATGTACGTTCCCTCAAAGTGACATAAGTTTTGTCTCTCAGATTCCTACAGATCGGGAGATATTTGCCTTTTCAAAAATTGACTTTCGAATAATCTCGAAAAATTAAAATGTCCCTATACTCCAAACCCTTGGACATACATTGACGTGACTCTGACAGGAAGTTGACATATACGTTCCCTCAAAGTGACATCAGGTTTGTCTCTCAGATTCCTACAGATCGGGAGATATTTGCCTTTTCAAGAATTGACTTTCGAATAATCTCGAAAAATTAAAATGTCTCTATCGTCCAAACCCTTGGACATACATTGACGAGATTCTGACATGAAGTTGACATATACGTTCCCTCAAAGTGACATAAGTTTTGTCTCTCAGATTCCTACAGATCGGGAGATATTTGCCTTTTAATAATTGACTTTCGAATAATCTCAAAAAATTCAAATGTCTCTATCGTCCAAACCCTTGGACATACATTGACGAGATTCTGACATGAAGTTGACATATACGTTCCCTCAAAGTGGCATAAGTTTTGTCTCTCAGATGCCTACAGATCGGGAGATATTTGCCTTTTAATAATTGACTTTCGAATAATCTCGAAAAATTAAAATGTCTCTATCGTCCAAACCCTTGGACATACATTGACAAGATTCTGACATGAGGTTGACATATACATTCCCTCAAAGTGACATAAGTTTTGTCTCTCAGATTCCTACAGATCGGGAGATATTTGCCTTTTAAAAACTGACTTTCGAATAATCTCGAAAAATTTAAATGTCTCTATCGTCCAAACCGTTGGACATACTTTGACGAGATTCTGAAATGAAGTTGACATGTACGTTCCCTCAAAGTGACATACGTTTTGTCTCTCAGATGCCTACAGATCGGGAGATATTTGCTTTTAAATAATTGACTTTCGAATAATCTCGAAAAATTTAAATGTCTCTATCGTCCAAACCCTTGGACATACATTGACGTGACTCTGACAGCAAGTTGACATATACGTTCCCTCAAAGTGACATAAGTTTTGTCTCTCAGATTCCTACAGATCGGGAGATATTTGTCTTTTAAAAATTGACTTTCATATAATCTCGAAAAATTTAAATGTCTCTATCGTCCAAACCCTATCACATACATTGACGAGATTCTGACATGAAGTTGACATATACGTTCCCTCAAAGTGACATAAGTTTTGTCTCTCAGATTCCTACAGATCGGAAGATATTTGCATTTTTAAAAATTGACTTTCGAATAATCTCGAAAAATTAAAATGTGTCTATCCTCCAAACCCTTGGACATACATTGACGTGACTCTGACAGGAAGTTTACATATACGTTCCCTCAAAGTGACATAATTTTTGTCTCTCAGATGCCTACAGATCGGGAGATATTTGCCTTTTAATAATTGACTTTCGAATAATCTCGAAAAATTAAAATGTCTCTCTCGTCCAAACCCTTGGACATACATTGACGAGATTCTGACATGAAGTTGACATGTACGTTCCCTCAAAGTGACATAAGTTTTGTCTCTCAGATTCCTACAGATCGGGAGATATTTGCCTTTTCAAAAATTGACTTTCGAATAATCTCGAAAAATTAAAATGTCCCTATACTCCAAACCCTTGGACATACATTGACGTGACTCTGACAGGAAGTTGACATATACGTTCCCTCAAAGTGACATAAGGTTAGTCTCTCAGATTCCTACAGATCGGGAGATATTTGCCTTTTAAGAATTGACTTTCGAATAATCTCGAAAAATTTAAATGTCTCTATCGTCCAAACCCTTGGACATACATTGACGAGATTCTGACATGAAGTTTACATATACGTTCCCTCAAAGTGACATAAGTTTTGTCTCTCAGATTCCTACAGATCGGGAGATATTTGCCTTTTAATAATTGACTTTCGAATAATCTCGAAAAATTAAAATGTCTCTATCGTCCAAACCCTTGGACATACATTGACGAGATTCTGACATGAGGTTGACATATACGTTCCCTCAAAGTGACATACGTTTTGTCTCTCAGATGCCTACAGATCGGGAGATATTTGCCTTTAAAAATTGACTTTCGAATAATCTCGAAAAATTAAAATGTCTCTATCGTCCAAACCCTTGGACATACATTGACGAGATTCTGACATGAAGTTGACATATACGTTCCCTCAAAGTGACATAAGTTTTGTATCTCAGATTCCTACAGATCGGGAGATATTTGCCTTTTCAAAAATTGACTTTCGAATAATCTCGAAAAATTAAAATGTCTCTATCCTCCAAACCCTTGGACATACATTGACGTGACTCTGACAGGAAGTTGACACATACGTTCCCTCAAAGTGACATAAGTTTTGTCTCTCAGATTCCTACAGATCGGGAGATATTTGCCTTTTAAGAACTGACTTTCGAATAATCTCGAAAAATTTAAATGTCTCTATCGTCCAAACCGTTGGACATACTTTGACGAGATTCTGAAATGAAGTTGACATGTACGTTCCCTCAAAGTGACATACGTTTTGTCTCTCAGATGCCTACAGATCGGGAGATATTTGCTTTTTAAAAATTGACTTTCGAATAATCTCGAAAAATTTAAATGTCTCTATCGTCCAAACCCTTGGACATACATTGACGTGACTCTGACAGCAAGTTGACATATACGTTCCCTCAAAGTGACATAAGTTTTGTCTCTCAGATTCCTACAGATCGGGAGATATTTGTCTCTTAAAAATTGACTTTCATATAATCTCGAAAAATTTAAATGTCTCTATCGTCCAAACCCTATCACATACATTGACGAGATTCTGACATGAAGTTTACATATACGTTCCCTCAAAGTGACATAAGTTTTGTCTCTCAGATTCCTACAGATCGGGAGATATTTGCCTTTTAATAATTGACTTTCGAATAATCTCGAAAAATTAAAATGTCTCTATCGTCCAAACCCTTGGACATACATTGACGAGATTCTGACATGAGGTTGACATATACGTTCCCTCAAAGTGACATACGTTTTGTCTCTCAGATGCCTACAGATCGGGAGATATTTGCCTTTAAAAATTGACTTTCGAATAATCTCGAAAAATTAAAATGTCTCTATCGTCCAAACCCTTGGACATACATTGACGAGATTCTGACATGAAGTTGACATATACGTTCCCTCAAAGTGACATAAGTTTTGTATCTCAGATTCCTACAGATCGGGAGATATTTGCCTTTTCAAAAATTGACTTTCGAATAATCTCGAAAAATTAAAATGTCTCTATCGTCCAAACCCTTGGACATACATTGACGTGACTCTGACAGGAAGTTGACACATACGTTCCCTCAAAGTGACATAAGTTTTGTCTCTCAGATTCCTACAGATCGGGAGATATTTGCCTTTTAAGAACTGACTTTCGAATAATCTCGAAAAATTTAAATGTCTCTATCGTCAAACCGTTGGACATACTTTGACGAGATTCTGAAATGAAGTTGACATGTACGTTCCCTCAAAGTGACATACGTTTTGTCTCTCAGATGCCTACAGATCGGGAGATATTTGCTGTTTAAAAATTGACTTTCGAATAATCTCGAAAAATTAAAATGTCTCTATCGTCCAAACCCTTAGACATACATTGACGAGATTCTGACATGAGGTTGACATATACGTTCCCTCAAAGTGACATAAGTTTTGTCTCTCAGATGCCTACAGATCGGGAGATATTTGCCTTTAAATAATTGACTTTCGAATAATCTCGAAAAATTTAAATGTCTCTATCGTCCAAACCCTTGGACATACATTGACGTGACTCTGACAGCAAGTTGACATATACGTTCCCTCAAAGTGACATAAGTTTTGTCTCTCAGATTCCTACAGATCGGGAGATATTTGTCTTTTAAAATTGACATTCGAATAATCTCGAAAAATTTAAATGTCTCTATCGTCCAAACCCTATCACATACATTGACGAGATTCTGACATGAAGTTGACATATACGTTCCCTCAAAGTGACATAAGTTTTGTCTCTCAGATTCCTACAGATCGGAAGATATTTGCATTTTTAAAAATTGACTTTCGAATAATCTCGAAAAATTAAAATGTGTCTATCCTCCAAACTCTTGGACATACATTGACGTGACTCTGACAGGAAGTTTACATATACGTTCCCTCAAAGTGACATAAGTTTTGTCTCTCAGATGCCTACAGATCGGGAGATATTTGACTTTTAATAATTGACTTTCGAATAATCTCGAAAAATTAAAATGTCTCTCTCGTCCAAACCCTTGGACATACATTGACGAGATTCTGACATGAAGTTGACATGTACGTTCCCTCAAAGTGACATAAGTTTTGTCTCTCAGATTCCTACAGATCGGGAGATATTTGCCTTTTCAAAAATTGACTTTCGAATAATCTCGAAAAATTAAAATGTCCCTATACTCCAAACCCTTGGACATACATTGACGTGACTCTGACAGGAAGTTGACATATACGTTCCCTCAAAGTGACATAAGGTTTGTCTCTCAGATTCCTACAGATCGGGAGATATTTGCCTTTTCAAGAATTGACTTTCGAATAATCTCGAAAAATTAAAATGTCTCTATCGTCCAAACCCTTGGACATACATTGACGAGATTCTGACATGAAGTTGACATATACGTTCCCTCAAAGTGACATAAGTTTTGTCTCTCAGATTCCTACAGATCGGGAGATATTTGCCTTTTAATAATTGACTTTCGAATAATCTCGAAAAATTCAAATGTCTCTATCGTCCAAACCCTTGGACATACATTGACGAGATTCTGACATGAAGTTGACATATACGTTCCCTCAAAGTGGCATAAGTTTTGTCTCTCAGATGCCTACAGATCGGGAGATATTTGCCTTTTAATAATTGACTTTCGAATAATCTCGAAAAATTAAAATGTCTCTATCGTCCAAACCCTTGGACATACATTGACAAGATTCTGACATGAGGTTGACATATACATTCCCTCAAAGTGACATAAGTTTTGTCTCTCAGATTCCTACAGATCGGGAGATATTTGCCTTTTAAGAACTGACTTTCGAATAATCTCGAAAAATTTAAATGTCTCTATCGTCCAAACCGTTGGACATACTTTGACGAGATTCTGAAATGAAGTTGACATGTACGTTCCCTCAAAGTGACATACGTTTTGTCTCTCAGATGCCTACAGATCGGGAGATATTTGCTTTTAAATAATTGACTTTCGAATAATCTCGAAAAATTTAAATGTCTCTATCGTCCAAACCCTTGGACATACATTGACGTGACTCTGACAGCAAGTTGACATATACGTTCCCTCAAAGTGACATAAGTTTTGTCTCTCAGATTCCTACAGATCGGGAGATATTTGTCTTTTAAAAATTGACTTTCTTATAATCTCGAAAAATTTAAATGTCTCTATCGTCCAAACCCTATCACATACATTGACGAGATTCTGACATGAAGTTGACATATACGTTCCCTCAAAGTGACATAAGTTTTGTCTCTCAGATTCCTACAGATCGGAAGAAATTTGCATTTTTAAAAATTGACTTTCGAATAATCTCGAAAAATTAAAATGTGTCTATCCTCCAAACCCTTGGACATACATTGACATGACTCTGACAGGAAGTTTACATATACGTTCCCTCAAAGTGACATAATTTTTGTCTCTCAGATGCCTACAGATCGGGAGATATTTGCCTTTTAATAATTGACTTTCGAATAATCTCGAAAAATTAAAATGTCTCTCTCGTCCAAACCCTTGGACATACATTGACGAGATTCTGACATGAAGTTGACATGTATGTTCCCTCAAAGTGACATAAGTTTTGTCTCTCAGATTCCTACAGATCGGGAGATATTTGCCTTTAAATAATTGACTTTCGAATAATCTCGAAAAATTAAAATGTCCCTATACTCCAAACCCTTGGACATACATTGACGTGACTCTGACAGGAAGTTGACATATACGTTCCCTCAAAGTGACATAAGGTTAGTCTCTCAGATTCCTACAGATCGGGAGATATTTGCCTTTTAAGAATTGACTTTCGAATAATCTCGAAAAATTTAAATGTCTCTATCGTCCAAACCCTTGGACATACATTGACGAGATTCTGACATGAAGTTTACATATACGTTCCCTCAAAGTGACATAAGTTTTGTCTCTCAGATTCCTACAGATCGGGAGATATTTGCCTTTTAATAATTGACTTTCGAATAATCTCGAAAAATTAAAATGTCTCTATCGTCCAAACCCTTGGACATACATTGACGAGATTCTGACATGAGGTTGACATATACGTTCCCTCAAAGTGACAAACGTTTTGTCTCTCAGATGCCTACAGATCGGGAGATATTTGCCTTTAAAAATTGACTTTCGAATAATCTCGAAAAATTAAAATGTCTCTATCGTCCAAACCCTTGGACATACATTGACGAGATTCTGACATGAAGTTGACATATACGTTCCCTCAAAGTGACATAAGTTTTGTATCTCAGATTCCTACAGATCGGGAGATATTTGCCTTTTCAAAAATTGACTTTCGAATAATCTCGAAAAATTAAAATGTGTCTATCCTCCAAACCCTTGGACATACATTGACGTGACTCTGACAGGAAGTTGACACATACGTTCCCTCAAAGTGACATAAGTTTTGTCTCTCAGATTCCTACAGATCGGGAGATATTTGCCTTTTAAGAACTGACTTTCGAATAATCTCGAAAAATTTAAATGTCTCTATCGTCCAAACCGTTGGACATACTTTGACGAGATTCTGAAATGAAGTTGACATGTACGTTCCCTCAAAGTGACATACGTTTTGTCTCTCAGATGCCTACAGATCGGGAGATATTTGCTTTTTAAAAATTGACTTTCGAATAATCTCGAAAAATTTAAATGTCTCTATCGTCCAAACCCTTGGACATACATTGACGTGACTCTGACAGCAAGTTGACATATACGTTCCCTCAAAGTGACATAAGTTTTGTCTCTCAGATTCCTACAGATCGGGAGATATTTGTCTTTTAAAAATTGACTTTCATATAATCTCGAAAAATTTAAATGTCTCTATCGTCCAAACCCTATCACATACATTGACGAGATTCTGACATGAAGTTGACATATACGTTCCCTCAAAGTGACATAAGTTTTGTCTCTCAGATTCCTACAGATCGGGAGATATTTGCCTTTCCAAATATTGACTTTCGAATAATCTCGAAAAATTAAAATGTCCCTATACTCCAAACCCTTGGACATACATTGACGTGACTCTGACAGGAAGTTGACATATACGTTCCCTCAAAGTGACATAAGGTTTGTCTCTCAGATTCCTACAGATCGGGAGATATTTGCCTTTTAAGAATTGACTTCCGAATAATCTCGAAAAATTTAAATGTCTCTATCGTCCAAACCCTTGGACATACATTGACGAGATTCTGACATGAAGTTGACATATACGTTCCCTCAAAGTGACATAAGTTTTGTCTCTCAGATTCCTACAGATCGGGAGATATTTGCCTTTTAATAATTGACTTTCGAATAATCTCGAAAAATTAAAATGTCTCTATCGTCCAAACCCTTGGACATACATTGACGAGATTCTGACATGAGGTTGACATATACGTTCCCTCAAAGTGACATACGTTTTGTCTCTCAGATGCCTACAGATCGGGAGATATTTGCCTTTAAAAATTGACTTTCGAATAATCTCGAAAAATTAAAATGTCTCTATCGTCCAAACCCTTGGACATACATTGACGAGATTCTGACATGAAGTTGACATATACGTTCCCTCAAAGTGACATAAGTTTTGTATCTCAGATTCCTACAGATCGGGAGATATTTGCCTTTTCAAAAATTGACTTTCGAATAATCTCGAAAAATTAAAATGTCTCTATCCTCCAAACCCTTGGACATACATTGACGTGACTCTGACAGGAAGTTGACACATACGTTCCCTCAAAGTGACATAAGTTTTGTCTCTCAGATTCCTACAGATCGGGAGATATTTGCCTTTTAAGAACTGACTTTCGAATAATCTCGAAAAATTTAAATGTCTCTATCGTCCAAACCGTTGGACATACTTTGACGAGATTCTGAAATGAAGTTGACATGTACGTTCCCTCAAAGTGACATACGTTTTGTCTCTCAGATGCCTACAGATCGGGAGATATTTGCTGTTTAAAAATTGACTTTCGAATAATCTCGAAAAATTAAAATGTCTCTATCGTCCAAACCCTTAGACATACATTGACGAGATTCTGACATGAGGTTGACATATACGTTCCCTCAAAGTGACATAAGTTTTGTCTCTCAGATGCCTACAGATCGGGAGATATTTGCCTTTAAATAATTGACTTTCGAATAATCTCGAAAAATTTAAATGTCTCTATCGTCCAAACCCTTGGACATACATTGACGTGACTCTGACAGCAAGTTGACATATACGTTCCCTCAAAGTGACATAAGTTTTGTCTCTCAGATTCCTACAGATCGGGAGATATTTGTCTTTTAAAATTGACTTTCGAATAATCTCGAAAAATTTAAATGTCTCTATCGTCCAAACCCTATCACATACATTGACGAGATTCTGACATGAAGTTGACATATACGTTCCCTCAAAGTGACATAAGTTTTGTCTCTCAGATTCCTACAGATCGGAAGATATTTGCATTTTTAAAAATTGACTTTCGAATAATCTCGAAAAATTAAAACGTGTCTATCCTCCAAACTCTTGGACATACATTGACGTGACTCTGACAGGAAGTTTACATATACGTTCCCTCAAAGTGACATAAGTTTTGTCTCTCAGATGCCTACAGATCGGGAGATATTTGCCTTTTAATAATTGACTTTCGAATAATCTCGAAAAATTAAAATGTCTCTCTCGTCCAAACCCTTGGACATACATTGACGAGATTCTGACATGAAGTTGACATGTACGTTCCCTCAAAGTGACATAAGTTTTGTCTCTCAGATTCCTACAGATCGGGAGATATTTGCCTTTTCAAAAATTGACTTTCGAATAATCTCGAAAAATTAAAATGTCCCTATACTCCAAACCCTTGGACATACATTGACGTGACTCTGACAGGAAGTTGACATATACGTTCCCTCAAAGTGACATAAGGTTTGTCTCTCAGATTCCTACAGATCGGGAGATATTTGCCTTTTAAGAATTGACTTTCGAATAATCTCGAAAAATTTAAATGTCTCTATCGTCCAAACCCTTGGACATACATTGACGAGATTCTGACATGAAGTTGACATATACGTTCCCTCAAAGTGACATAAGTTTTGTCTCTCAGATTCCTACAGATCGGGAGATATTTGCCTTTTAATAATTGACTTTCGAATAATCTCGAAAAATTAAAATGTCTCTATCGTCCAAACCCTTGGACATACATTGACGAGATTCTGACATGAGGTTGACATATGCGTTCCCTCAAAGTGACATACGTTTTGTCTCTCAGATGCCTACAGATCGGGAGATATTTGCCTTTAAAAATTGACTTTCGAATAATCTCGAAAAATTAAAATGTCTCTATCGTCCAAACCCTTGGACATACATTGACGAGATTCTGACATGAAATTGACATATACGTTCCCTCAAAGTGACATAAGTTTTGTCTCTCAGATTCCTACAGATCGGGAGATATTTGCCTTTTCAAAAATTGACTTTCGAATAATCTCGAAAAATTAAAATGTCTCTATCGTCCAAACCCTTGGACATACATTGACAAGATTCTGACATGAGGTTGACATATACATTCCCTCAAAGTGACATAAGTTTTGTCTCTCAGATTCCTACAGATCGGGAGATATTTGCCTTTTAAGAACTGACTTTCGAATAATCTCGAAAAATTTAAATGTCTCTATCGTCCAAACCGTTGGACATACTTTGACGAGATTCTGAAATGAAGTTGACATGTACGTTCCCTCAAAGTGACATACGTTTTGTCTCTCAGATGCCTACAGATCGGGAGATATTTGCTTTTTAAAAATTGACTTTCGAATAATCTCGAAAAATTAAAATGTCTCTATCGTCCAAACCCTTAGACATACATTGACGAGATTCTGACATGAGGTTGACATATACGTTCCCTCAAAGTGACATACGTTTTGTCTCTCAGATGCCTACAGATCGGGAGATATTTGCCTTTAAATAATTGACTTTCGAATAATCTCGAAAAATTAAAATGTCTCTATCGTCCAAACCCTTAGACATACATTGACGAGATTCTGACATGAACTTGACATATGCCTTCCCTCAAAGTGACATGAGTTTTGTCTCTCAGATGCCTACAGATCGGGAGATATTTGCCTTTTAATAATTGACTTTCGAATAATCTCGAAAAATTAAAATGTCTCTCTCGTCCAAACCCTTGGACATACATTGACGAGATTCTGACATGAAGTTGACATGTACGTTCCCTCAAAGTGACATAAGTCTTGTCTCTCAGATTCCTACAGATCGGGAGATATTTGCCTTTTCAAAAATTGACTTTCGAATAATCTCGAAAAATTAAAATGTCTCTATCCTCCAAACCCTTGGACATACATTGACGTGACTCTGACAGGAAGTTGACATATACGTTCCCTCAAAGTGACATAAGTTTTGTCTCTCAGATTCCTACAGATCGAGAGATATTTGCCTTTTAAGAATTGACTTTCGAATAATCTCGAAAAATTAAAATGTCTCTATCGTCCAAACCCTTGGACATACATTGACGAGACTCTGACATGAAGTTGACATGTACGTTCCCTCAAAGTGACATAAGTTTTGTCTCTCAGATGTCTACAGATCGGGAGATATTTGCTTTTTAAAAATTGACTTTCGAATAATCTCGAAAAATTAAAATGTCTCTATCGTCCAAACCCTTGGACATACATTGACGAGATTCTGACATGAGGTTGACATATACGTTCCCTCAAAGTGACATAAGTTTTGTCTCTCAGATGCCTACAGATCGGGAGATATTTGCCTTTAAATAATTGACTTTCGAATAATCTCGAAAAATTAAAATGTCTCTATCGTCCAAGCCCTTGGACATACATTAACGAGATTCTGACATGAACTTGACATATGCCTTCCCTCAAAGTGACATGAGTTTTGTCTCTCAGATTCCTACAGATCTGGAGATATTTGCTTTTCAAAAATTGACTTTCGAATAATCTCGAAAAATTAAAATGTCTCTATCGTCCAAACCCTTTCACATACATTGACGAGATTCTGACATGAAGTTGACATATAAGTTCCCTCAAAGTGACATAAGTTTTGTTTCTCAGATTCCTTCTGATCCGAAGATATTTGCCTTTTCAAAAATTGACTTTCGAATAATCTCGAAAAATTAAAATGTCTCTATCCTCCAAACCCTTTGACATACATTGACGTGACTCCGACAGGAAGTTTACATATACGTTCCCTCAAAGTGACATAAGTTTTGTCTCTCAGATTCCTACAGTTCGGGAGATATTTGCCTTTAAAAAATTGAATTTCGAATAATCTCGAAAAATTAAGCTGTCTCTATCCTCCAAACCCTTGCACATACATTGACATGACTCTGACATGAAGTTGACATATAGGTTCCCTCAATGTGACATAAGGTTTGTTTCTCAGATTCCTACAGATCGGGAGATATTTGCTTTTTCATAAATTGACTTTCGAATAATCTCGAAAAATTAAAATGTCTCTAACGTCCAAACCCTTGGACATACATTGACGAGATTCTGACATGAATTTGACATATACGTTCCCTCAAAGTGGCATAAGTTTTGTCTCTCAGATGCCTACAGATCGGGAGATATTTGCCTTTTAATAATTGACTTTCGAATAATCTCGAAAAATTAAAATGTCTCTATCGTCCAAACCCTTGGACATACATTGACGAGACTCTGACATGAGGTTGACATATACGTTCCCTCAAAGCGACATAAGTTTTGTCTCTCAGATGCCTACAGATCGGGAGATATTTGCCTTTAAAAATTGACTTTCGAATAATCTCGAAAAATTAAAATGTCTCTATCCTCCAAACCCTTGGACATACATTGACGTGACTCTGACAGGAAGTTGACATATACGTTCCCTCAAAGTGACATAAGTTTTGTCTCTCAGATTCCTACAGATCGGGAGATATGTGCATTTTAAGAATTGACTTTCGAATAATCTCGAAAAATTAAAATGTCTCTATCGTCCAAACCCTTGGACATACATTGACGAGATTCTGACATGAGGTTGACATTTACGTTCCCTCAAAGTGACATACGTTTTGTCTCTCAGATGCCTACAGATCGGGAGATATTTGCCTTTAAAAAATTGACTTTCGAATAATCTCGAAAAATTAAAATGTCTCTATCGTCCAAACCCTTGGACATACATTGACGAGATTCTGACATGAAGTTGACATATACGTTCCCTCAAAGTGACATAAGGTTTGTCTCTCAGATTCCTACAGATCGGGAGATATTTGCCTTTTCAAAAATTGACTTTCGAATAATCTCGAAAAATTAAAATGTCTGTATCCTCCAAACCCTTGGACATACATTGACGTGACTCTGACAGGAAGTTGACATATACGTTTCCTCAAAGTGACATAAGTTTTGTCTCTCAGATTCCTACAGATCGGGAGATATTTGCCTTTTAAAAATTGACTTTCGAATAATCTCGAAAAATTAAAATGTCTCTATCGTCCAAACCCTTGGACATACATTGACGAGATTCTGACATGAAGTTGACATATACGTTCCCTCAAAGTGACATAAGTTTTGTCTCTCAGATGCCTACAGATCGGGAGATATTTGCCTTTTAATAATTGACTTTCGAATAATCTCGAAAAATTAAAATGTCTCTATCGTCCAAACCCTTGGACATACATTGACGAGATTCTGCCATGAAGTTGACATATACGTTCCCTCAAAGTGACATAAGTTTTGTCTCTCAGATTCCTACAGATCGGGAGATATTTGCCTTTTCAAGAATTGACTTTCGAATAATCTCGAAAAATTAAAATGTCTCTATCCTCCAAACCCTTGAACATACATTGACGTGACTCTGACAGGAAGTTGACATGTACGTTCCCTCAAAGTGACATAAGTCTTGTCTCTCAGATTCCTACAGATCGGGAGATATTTGCCTTTTCAAAAATTGACTTTCGAATAATCTCGAAAAATTAAAATGTCTCTATCCTCCAAACCCTTGGACATACATTGACGTGACTCTGACAGGAAGTTGACATATACGTTCCCTCAAAGTGACATAAGTTTTGTCTCTCAGATTCCTACAGATCGAGAGATATTTGCCTTTTAAGAATTGACTTTCGAATAATCTCGAAAAATTAAAATGTCTCTATCGTCCAAACCCTTGGACATACATTGACGAGACTCTGACATGAAGTTGACATGTACGTTCCCTCAAAGTGACATAAGTTTTGTCTCTCAGATGTCTACAGATCGGGAGATATTTGCTTTTTAAAAATTGACTTTCGAATAATCTCGAAAAATTAAAATGTCTCTATCGTCCAAACCCGTGGACATACATTGACGAGATTCTGACATGAGGTTGACATATACGTTCCCTCAAAGTGACATAAGTTTTGTCTCTCAGATGCCTACAGATCGGGAGATATTTGCCTTTAAATAATTGACTTTCGAATAATCTCGAAAAATTAAAATGTCTCTATCGTCCAAGCCCTTGGACATACATTAACGAGATTCTGACATGAACTTGACATATGCCTTCCCTCAAAGTGACATGAGTTTTGTCTCTCAGATTCCTACAGATCTGGAGATATTTGCTTTTCAAAAATTGACTTTCGAATAATCTCGAAAAATTAAAATGTCTCTATCGTCCAAACCCTTTAACATACATTGACGAGATTCTGACATGAAGTTGACATATAAGTTCCCTCAAAGTGACATAAGTTTTGTTTCTCAGATTCCTTCTGATCCGAAGATATTTGCCTTTTCAAAAATTGACTTTCGAATAATCTCGAAAAATTAAAATGTCTCTATCCTCCAAACCCTTGGACATACATTGACGTGACTCCGACAGGAAGTTTACATATACGTTCCCTCAAAGTGACATAAGTTTTGTCTCTCAGATTCCTACAGTTCGGGAGATATTTGCCTTTAAAAAATTGAATTTCGAATAATCTCGAAAAATTAAGCTGTCTCTATCCTCCAAACCCTTGCACATACATTGACATGACTCTGACATGAAGTTGACATATAGGTTCCCTCAATGTGACATAAGGTTTGTTTCTCAGATTCATACAGATCGGGAGATATTTGCTTTTTCATAAATTGACTTTCGAATAATCTCGAAAAATTAAAATGTCTCTAACGTCCAAACCCTTGGACATACATTGACGAGATTCTGACATGAATTTGACATATACGTTCCCTCAAAGTGGCATAAGTTTTGTCTCTCAGATGCCTACAGATCGGGAGATATTTGCCTTTTAATAATTGACTTTCGAATAATCTCGAAAAATTAAAATGTCTCTATCGTCCAAACCCTTGGACATACATTGACGAGACTCTGACATGAGGTTGACATATACGTTCCCTCAAAGCGACATAAGTTTTGTCTCTCAGATGCCTACAGATCGGGAGATATTTGCCTTTAAAAATTGACTTTCGAATAATCTCGAAAAATTAAAATGTCTCTATCCTCCAAACCCTTGGACATACATTGACGTGACTCTGACAGGAAGTTGACATATACGTTCCCTCAAAGTGACATAAGTTTTGTCTCTCAGATTCCTACAGATCGGGAGATATGTGCATTTTAAGAATTGACTTTCGAATAATCTCGAAAAATTAAAATGTCTCTATCGTCCAAACCCTTGGACATACATTGACGAGATTCTGACATGAGGTTGACATATACGTTCCCTCAAAGTGACATACGTTTTGTCTCTCAGATGCCTACAGATCGGGAGATATTTGCCTTTAAAAAATTGACTTTCGAATAATCTCGAAAAATTAAAATGTCTCTATCGTCCAAACCCTTGGACATACATTGACGAGATTCTGACATGAAGTTGACATATACGTTCCCTCAAAGTGACATAAGGTTTGTCTCTCAGATTCCTACAGATCGGGAGATATTTGCCTTTTCAAAAATTGACTTTCGAATAATCTCGAAAAATTAAAATGTCTGTATCCTCCAAACCCTTGGACATACATTGACGTGACTCTGACAGGAAGTTGACATATACGTTTCCTCAAAGTGACATAAGTTTTGTCTCTCAGATTCCTACAGATCGGGAGATATTTGCCTTTTAAAAATTGACTTTCGAATAATCTCGAAAAATTAAAATGTCTCTATCGTCCAAACCCTTGGACATACATTGACGAGATTCTGACATGAAGTTGACATATACGTTCCCTCAAAGTGACATAAGTTTTGTCTCTCAGATGCCTACAGATCGGGAGATATTTGCCTTTTAATAATTGACTTTCGAATAATCTCGAAAAATTAAAATGTCTCTATCGTCCAAACCCTTGGACATACATTGACGAGATTCTGCCATGAAGTTGACATATACGTTCCCTCAAAGTGACATAAGTTTTGTCTCTCAGATTCCTACAGATCGGGAGATATTTGCCTTTTCAAGAATTGACTTTCGAATAATCTCGAAAAATTAAAATGTCTCTATCCTCCAAACCCTTGAACATACATTGACGTGACTCTGACAGGAAGTTGACATATACGTTCCCTCAAAGTGGCATAAGCTTTGTCTCTCAGATTCCTACAGATCGGGAGATATTTGCCTTTTAAGAATTGACTTTCGAATAATCTCGAAAAATTAAAATGTCTCTATCGTCCAAACCCTTTGACATACATTGACGAGATTCTGTCATGAGGTTGACATATATGTTCCCTCAAAGTGACATAAGTTTTGTCTCTCAGATGCCTACAGATCGGGAGATATTTGCCTTTTAATAATTGACTTTCGAATAATCTCGAAAAATTAAAATGTCTCTATCGTCCAAACCCTTGGACATACATTGACGAGATTCTGACATGAAGTTGACATATACGTTCCCTCAAAGTGACATAAGTTTTGTCTCTCAGTTTCCTACAGATCGGGAGATATTTGCCTTTTCAAAAATTGACTTTCGAATAATCTCGAAAAATTTAAAATGTCTCTATCCTCCAAACCCTTGGACATACATTGACCTGACTCTGACAGGAAGTTGACATATACGTTCCCTCAAAGTGACATAAGTTTTGTCTCTCAGATTCCTACAGATCGGGAGATATTTGCCTTTTAAGAATTGACTTTCGAATAATCTCGAAAAATTAAAATGTCTCTATCGTCCAAACCCTAGAACATACATTGACGAGATTCTGACATGAAGTTGACATGTACGTTCCCTCAAAGTGACATAAGTTTTGTCTCTCAGATGCCTACAGATAGGGAGATATTTGCTTTTTAAAAATTGACTTTCGAATAATCTCGAAAAATTAAAATGTCTCTATCGTCCAAACCCTTAGACATACATTGACGAGATTTTGACATGAGGTTGACATATACGTTCCCTCAAAGTGACATAAGTTTTGTCTCTCAGATGCCTACAGATCGGGAGATATTTGCCTTTAAATAATTGACTTTCGAATAATCTCGAAAAATTAAAATGTCTCTATCGTCCAAACCCTTGGACATACATTGACAACTCTGACAGGAAGTTTACATATACGTTCCCTCAAAGTGACATAAGTTTTGTCTCTCAGATGCCTACGGATCGGGAGATATTTGCCTTTTAATAATTGACTTTCGAATAATCTCGAAAAATTAAAATGTCTCTCTCGTCCAAATCCTTGGACATACATTGACGAGATTCTGACATGAAGTTGACATGTACGTTCCCTCAAAGTGACATAAGTTTTGTCTCTCAGATTCCTACAGATCGGGAGATATTTGCCTTTTCAAAAATTGACTTTCGAATAATCTCGAAAAATTAAAATGTCTCTATCCTCCAAACACTTCCACATACATTGACGTGACTCTGACAGGAAGTTGAGATATACGTTCCCTCAAAGTGACATAAGTTTTGTCTCTCAGATTCCTACAGATCGGGAGATATTTGCCTTTTAAGAATTGACTTTCGAATAATCTCGAAAAATTAAAATGTGTCTATCCTCCAAACCCTTGGACATACATTGGCGTGACTCTGACAGGAAGTTTACATATACGTTCCCTCAAAGTGACATAAGTTTTGTCTCTCAGATGCCTACAGATCGGGAGATATTTGCCTTTTAATAATTGACTTTCGAATAATCTCGAAAAATTAAAATGTCCCTATACTCCAAACCCTTGGACATACATTGACGAGATTCTGACATGAAGTTGACATGTACGTTCCCTCAAAGTGACATAAGTTTTGTCTCTCAGATTCCTACAGATCGGGAGATATTTGCCTTTTCAAAAATTGACTTTCGAATAATCTCGAAAAATTAAAATGTCCCTATACTCCAAACCCTTGGACATACATTGACGTGACTCTGACAGGAAGTTGACATATACGTTCCCTCAAAGTGACATAAGGTTTGTCTCTCAGATTCCTACAGATCGGGAGATATTTGCCTTTTAAGAATTGACTTTCGAATAATCTCGAAAAATTTAAATGTCCCTATCGTCCAAACCCTTGGACATACATTGACGAGATTCTGACATGAAGTTGACATATACGTTCCCTCAAAGTGACATAAGTTTTGTCTCTCAGATTCCTACAGATCGGGAGATATTTGCCTTTTAATAATTGACTTTCGAATAATCTCGAAAAATTAAAATGTCTCTATCGTCCAAACCCTTGGACATACATTGACGAGATTCTGACATGAGGTTGACATATACGTTCCCTCAAAGTGACATACGTTTTGTCTCTCAGATGCCTACAGATCGGGAGATATTTGCCTTTAAAAATTGACTTTCGAATAATCTCGAAAAATTAAAATGTCTCTATCGTCCAAACCCTTGGACATACATTGACGAGATTCTGACATGAAGTTGACATATACGTTCCCTCAAAGTGACATAAGTTTTGTATCTCAGATTCCTACAGATCGGGAGATATTTGCCTTTTCAAAAATTGACTTTCGAATAATCTCGAAAAATTAAAATGTCTCTATCCTCCAAACCCTTGGACATACTTTGACGAGATTCTGAAATGAAGTTGACATGTACGTTCCCTCAAAGTGACATACGTTTTGTCTCTCAGATTCCTACAGATCGGGAGATATTTGCCTTTTAAGAACTGACTTTCGAATAATCTCGAAAAATTTAAATGTCTCTATCGTCCAAACCGTTGGACATACTTTGACGAGATTCTGAAATGAAGTTGACATGTACGTTCCCTCAAAGTGACATACGTTTTGTCTCTCAGATGCCTACAGATCGGGAGATATTTGCTGTTTAAAAATTGACTTTCGAATAATCTCGAAAAATTAAAATGTCTCTATCGTCCAAACCCTTAGACATACATTGACGAGATTCTGACATGAGGTTGACATATACGTTCCCTCAAAGTGACATAAGTTTTGTCTCTCAGATGCCTACAGATCGGGAGATATTTGCCTTTAAATAATTGACTTTCGAATAATCTCGAAAAATTTAAATGTCTCTATCGTCCAAACCCTTGGACATACATTGACGTGACTCTGACAGCAAGTTGACATATACGTTCCCTCAAAGTGACATAAGTTTTGTCTCTCAGATACCTACAGATCGGGAGATATTTGTCTTTTAAAATTGACTTTCGAATAATCTCGAAAAATTTAAATGTCTCTATCGTCCAAACCCTATCACATACATTGACGAGATTCTGACATGAAGTTGACATATACGTTCCCTCAAAGTGACATAAGTTTTGTCTCTCAGATTCCTACAGATCGGAAGATATTTGCATTTTTAAAAATTGACTTTCGAATAATCTCGAAAAATTAAAATGTGTCTATCCTCCAAACTCTTGGACATACATTGACGTGACTCTGACAGGAAGTTTACATATACGTTCCCTCAAAGTGACATAAGTTTTGTCTCTCAGATGCCTACAGATCGGGAGATATTTGCCTTTTAATAATTGACTTTCGAATAATCTCGAAAAATTAAAATGTCTCTCTCGTCCAAACCCTTGGACATACATTGACGAGATTCTGACATGAAGTTGACATGTACGTTCCCTCAAAGTGACATAAGTTTTGTCTCTCAGATTCCTACAGATCGGGAGATATTTGCCTTTTCAAAAATTGACTTTCGAATAATCTCGAAAAATTAAAATGTCCCTATACTCCAAACCCTTGGACATACATTGACGTGACTCTGACAGGAAGTTGACATATACGTTCCCTCAAAGTGACATAAGGTTTGTCTCTCAGATTCCTACAGATCGGGAGATATTTGCCTTTTAAGAATTGACTTTCGAATAATCTCGAAAAATTTAAATGTCTCTATCGTCCAAACCCTTGGACATACATTGACGAGATTCTGACATGAAGTTGACATATACGTTCCCTCAAAGTGACATAAGTTTTGTCTCTCAGATTCCTACAGATCGGGAGATATTTGCCTTTTAATAATTGACTTTCGAATAATCTCGAAAAATTAAAATGTCTCTATCGTCCAAACCCTTGGACATACATTGACGAGATTCTGACATGAGGTTGACATATGCGTTCCCTCAAAGTGACATACGTTTTGTCTCTCAGATGCCTACAGATCGGGAGATATTTGCCTTTAAAAATTGACTTTCGAATAATCTCGAAAAATTAAAATGTCTCTATCGTCCAAACCCTTGGACATACATTGACGAGATTCTGACATGAAATTGACATATACGTTCCCTCAAAGTGACATAAGTTTTGTCTCTCAGATTCCTACAGATCGGGAGATATTTGCCTTTTCAAAAATTGACTTTCGAATAATCTCGAAAAATTAAAATGTCCCTATACTCCAAACCCTTGGACATACATTGACGTGACTCTGACAGGAAGTTGACATATACATTCCCTCAAAGTGACATAAGTTTTGTCTCTCAGATTCCTACAGATCGGGAGATATTTGCCTTTTAAGAACTGACTTTCGAATAATCTCGAAAAATTTAAATGTCTCTATCGTCCAAACCGTTGGACATACTTTGACGAGATTCTGAAATGAAGTTGACATGTACGTTCCCTCAAAGTGACATACGTTTTGTCTCTCAGATGCCTACAGATCGGGAGATATTTGCTTTTTAAAAATTGACTTTCGAATAATCTCGAAAAATTAAAATGTCTCTATCGTCCAAACCCTTAGACATACATTGACGAGATTCTGACATGAGGTTGACATATACGTTCCCTCAAAGTGACATACGTTTTGTCTCTCAGATGCCTACAGATCGGGAGATATTTGCCTTTAAATAATTGACTTTCGAATAATCTCGAAAAATTAAAATGTCTCTATCGTCCAAACCCTTAGACATACATTGACGAGATTCTGACATGAACTTGACATATGCCTTCCCTCAAAGTGACATGAGTTTTGTCTCTCAGATTCCTACAGATCTGGAGATATTTGCTTTTTCAAAAATTGACTTTCGAATAATCTCGAAAAATTAAAATGTCTCTATCGTCCAAACCCTTGGACATACATTGACGTGACTCTGACAGCAAGTTGACATATACGTTACCTCAAAGTGACATAAGTTTTGTCTCTCAGATTCCTACAGATCGAGAGATATTTGCCTTTTAAGAATTGACTTTCGAATAATCTCGAAAAATTAAAATGTCTCTATCGTCCAAACCCTTGGACATACATTGACGAGACTCTGACATGAAGTTGACATGTACGTTCCCTCAAAGTGACATAAGTTTTGTCTCTCAGATGCCTACAGATCGGGAGATATTTGCCTTTAAATAATTGACTTTCGAATAATCTCGAAAAATTAAAATGTCTCTATCGTCCAAGCCCTTGGACATACATTAACGAGATTCTGACATGAACTTGACATATGCCTTCCCTCAAAGTGACATGAGTTTTGTCTCTCAGATTCCTACAGATCTGGAGATATTTGCTTTTTCAAAAATTGACTTTCGAATAATCTCGAAAAATTAAAATGTCTCTATCGTCCAAACCCTTGGACATACATTGACGTGACTCTGACAGCAAGTTGACATATACGTTACCTCAAAGTGACATAAGTTTTGTCTCTCAGATTCTTACAGATCGGGAGATATTTGCCTTTTAAAAATTGACTTTCGAATAATCTCGAAAAATTTAAATGTCTCTATCGTCCAAACCCTTTCACATACATTGACGAGATTCTGACATGAAGTTGACATATAAGTTCCCTCAAAGTGACATAAGTTTTGTTTCTCAGATTCCTTCTGATCCGAAGATATTTGCCTTTTCAAAAATTGACTTTCGAATAATCTCGAAAAATTAAAATGTCTCTATCCTCCAAACCCTTGGACATACATTGACGTGACTCCGACAGGAAGTTTACATATACGTTCCCTCAAAGTGACATAAGTTTTGTCTCTCAGATTCCTACAGTTCGGGAGATATTTGCCTTTAAAAAATTGAATTTCGAATAATCTCGAAAAATTAAGCTGTCTCTATCCTCCAAACCCTTGCACATACATTGACGTGACTCTGACATGAAGTTGACATATAGGTTCCCTCAATGTGACATAAGGTTTGTTTCTCAGATTCCTACAGATCGGGAGATATTTGCTTTTTCATAAATTGACTTTCGAATAATCTCGAAAAATTAAAATGTCTCTAACGTCCAAACCCTTGGACATACATTGACGAGATTCTGACATGAATTTGACATATACGTTCCCTCAAAGTGGCATAAGTTTTGTCTCTCAGATGCCTACAGATCGGGAGATATTTGCCTTTTAATAATTGACTTTCGAATTATCTCGAAAAATTAAAATGTCTCTATCGTCCAAACCCTTGGACATACATTGACGAGACTCTGACATGAGGTTGACATATACGTTCCCTCAAAGCGACATAAGTTTTGTCTCTCAGATGCCTACAGATCGGGAGATATTTGCCTTTAAAAATTGACTTTCGAATAATCTCGAAAAATTAAAATGTCTCTATCGTCCAAACCCTTGGACATACATTGACGAGATTCTGACATGAAGTTGACATATACGTTCCCTCAAAGTGACATAAGTTTTGTCTCTCAGATTCCTACAGATCGGGAGATATTTGCCTTTTCAAAAATTGACTTTCGAATAATCTCGAAAAATTAAAATGTCTCTATCCTCCAAACCCTTGGACATACATTGACGTGACTCTGACAGGAAGTTGACATATACGTTCCCTCAAAGTGACATAAGTTTTGTCTCTCAGATTCCTACAGATCGGGAGATATGTGCATTTTAAGAATTGACTTTCGAATAATCTCGAAAAATTAAAATGTCTCTATCGTCCAAACCCTTGGACATACATTGACGAGATTCTGACATGAGGTTGACATATACGTTCCCTCAAAGTGACATATGTTTTGTCTCTCAGATGCCTACAGATCGGGAGATATTTGCCTTTAAAAAATTGACTTTCGAATAATCTCGAAAAATTAAAATGTCTCTATCGTCCAAACCCTTGGACATACATTGACGAGATTCTGACATGAGGTTGACATATACGTTCCCTCAAAGTGACATAAGTTTTGTCTCTCAGATTCCTACAGATCGGGAGATATTTGCCTTTTCAAAAATTGACTTTCGAATAATCTCGAAAAATTAAAATGTCTCTATCCTCCAAACACTTCCACATACATTGACGTGACTCTGACAGGAAGTTGAGATATACGTTCCCTCAAAGTGACATAAGTTTTGTCTCTCAGATTCCTACAGATCGGGAGATATTTGCCTTTTAAGAATTGACTTTCGAATAATCTCGAAAAATTAAAATGTGTCTATCCTCCAAACCCTTGGACATACATTGGCGTGACTCTGACAGGAAGTTTACATATACGTTCCCTCAAAGTGACATAAGTTTTGTCTCTCAGATGCCTACAGATCGGGAGATATTTGCCTTTTAATAATTGACTTTCGAATAATCTCGAAAAATTAAAATGTCCCTATACTCCAAACCCTTGGACATACATTGACGAGATTCTGACATGAAGTTGACATGTACGTTCCCTCAAAGTGACATAAGTTTTGTCTCTCAGATTCCTACAGATCGGGAGATATTTGCCTTTTCAAAAATTGACTTTCGAATAATCTCGAAAAATTAAAATGTCCCTATACTCCAAACCCTTGGACATACATTGACGTGACTCTGACAGGAAGTTGACATATACGTTCCCTCAAAGTGACATAAGGTTTGTCTCTCAGATTCCTACAGATCGGGAGATATTTGCCTTTTAAGAATTGACTTTCGAATAATCTCGAAAAATTTAAATGTCCCTATCGTCCAAACCCTTGGACATACATTGACGAGATTCTGACATGAAGTTGACATATACGTTCCCTCAAAGTGACATAAGTTTTGTCTCTCAGATTCCTACAGATCGGGAGATATTTGCCTTTTAATAATTGACTTTCGAATAATCTCGAAAAATTAAAATGTCTCTATCGTCCAAACCCTTGGACATACATTGACGAGATTCTGACATGAGGTTGACATATACGTTCCCTCAAAGTGACATACGTTTTGTCTCTCAGATGCCTACAGATCGGGAGATATTTGCCTTTAAAAATTGACTTTCGAATAATCTCGAAAAATTAAAATGTCTCTATCGTCCAAACCCTTGGACATACATTGACGAGATTCTGACATGAAGTTGACATATACGTTCCCTCAAAGTGACATAAGTTTTGTATCTCAGATTCCTACAGATCGGGAGATATTTGCCTTTTCAAAAATTGACTTTCGAATAATCTCGAAAAATTAAAATGTCTCTATCCTCCAAACCCTTGGACATACTTTGACGAGATTCTGAAATGAAGTTGACATGTACGTTCCCTCAAAGTGACATACGTTTTGTCTCTCAGATTCCTACAGATCGGGAGATATTTGCCTTTTAAGAACTGACTTTCGAATAATCTCGAAAAATTTAAATGTCTCTATCGTCCAAACCGTTGGACATACTTTGACGAGATTCTGAAATGAAGTTGACATGTACGTTCCCTCAAAGTGACATACGTTTTGTCTCTCAGATGCCTACAGATCGGGAGATATTTGCTGTTTAAAAATTGACTTTCGAATAATCTCGAAAAATTAAAATGTCTCTATCGTCCAAACCCTTAGACATACATTGACGAGATTCTGACATGAGGTTGACATATACGTTCCCTCAAAGTGACATAAGTTTTGTCTCTCAGATGCCTACAGATCGGGAGATATTTGCCTTTAAATAATTGACTTTCGAATAATCTCGAAAAATTTAAATGTCTCTATCGTCCAAACCCTTGGACATACATTGACGTGACTCTGACAGCAAGTTGACATATACGTTCCCTCAAAGTGACATAAGTTTTGTCTCTCAGATACCTACAGATCGGGAGATATTTGTCTTTTAAAATTGACTTTCGAATAATCTCGAAAAATTTAAATGTCTCTATCGTCCAAACCCTATCACATACATTGACGAGATTCTGACATGAAGTTGACATATACGTTCCCTCAAAGTGACATAAGTTTTGTCTCTCAGATTCCTACAGATCGGAAGATATTTGCATTTTTAAAAATTGACTTTCGAATAATCTCGAAAAATTAAAATGTGTCTATCCTCCAAACTCTTGGACATACATTGACGTGACTCTGACAGGAAGTTTACATATACGTTCCCTCAAAGTGACATAAGTTTTGTCTCTCAGATGCCTACAGATCGGGAGATATTTGCCTTTTAATAATTGACTTTCGAATAATCTCGAAAAATTAAAATGTCTCTCTCGTCCAAACCCTTGGACATACATTGACGAGATTCTGACATGAAGTTGACATGTACGTTCCCTCAAAGTGACATAAGTTTTGTCTCTCAGATTCCTACAGATCGGGAGATATTTGCCTTTTCAAAAATTGACTTTCGAATAATCTCGAAAAATTAAAATGTCCCTATACTCCAAACCCTTGGACATACATTGACGTGACTCTGACAGGAAGTTGACATATACGTTCCCTCAAAGTGACATAAGGTTTGTCTCTCAGATTCCTACAGATCGGGAGATATTTGCCTTTTAAGAATTGACTTTCGAATAATCTCGAAAAATTTAAATGTCTCTATCGTCCAAACCCTTGGACATACATTGACGAGATTCTGACATGAAGTTGACATATACGTTCCCTCAAAGTGACATAAGTTTTGTCTCTCAGATTCCTACAGATCGGGAGATATTTGCCTTTTAATAATTGACTTTCGAATAATCTCGAAAAATTAAAATGTCTCTATCGTCCAAACCCTTGGACATACATTGACGAGATTCTGACATGAGGTTGACATATGCGTTCCCTCAAAGTGACATACGTTTTGTCTCTCAGATGCCTACAGATCGGGAGATATTTGCCTTTAAAAATTGACTTTCGAATAATCTCGAAAAATTAAAATGTCTCTATCGTCCAAACCCTTGGACATACATTGACGAGATTCTGACATGAAATTGACATATACGTTCCCTCAAAGTGACATAAGTTTTGTCTCTCAGATTCCTACAGATCGGGAGATATTTGCCTTTTCAAAAATTGACTTTCGAATAATCTCGAAAAATTAAAATGTCCCTATACTCCAAACCCTTGGACATACATTGACGTGACTCTGACAGGAAGTTGACATATACATTCCCTCAAAGTGACATAAGTTTTGTCTCTCAGATTCCTACAGATCGGGAGATATTTGCCTTTTAAGAACTGACTTTCGAATAATCTCGAAAAATTTAAATGTCTCTATCGTCCAAACCGTTGGACATACTTTGACGAGATTCTGAAATGAAGTTGACATGTACGTTCCCTCAAAGTGACATACGTTTTGTCTCTCAGATGCCTACAGATCGGGAGATATTTGCTTTTTAAAAATTGACTTTCGAATAATCTCGAAAAATTAAAATGTCTCTATCGTCCAAACCCTTAGACATACATTGACGAGATTCTGACATGAGGTTGACATATACGTTCCCTCAAAGTGACATACGTTTTGTCTCTCAGATGCCTACAGATCGGGAGATATTTGCCTTTAAATAATTGACTTTCGAATAATCTCGAAAAATTAAAATGTCTCTATCGTCCAAACCCTTAGACATACATTGACGAGATTCTGACATGAACTTGACATATGCCTTCCCTCAAAGTGACATGAGTTTTGTCTCTCAGATTCCTACAGATCTGGAGATATTTGCTTTTTCAAAAATTGACTTTCGAATAATCTCGAAAAATTAAAATGTCTCTATCGTCCAAACCCTTGGACATACATTGACGTGACTCTGACAGCAAGTTGACATATACGTTACCTCAAAGTGACATAAGTTTTGTCTCTCAGATTCCTACAGATCGAGAGATATTTGCCTTTTAAGAATTGACTTTCGAATAATCTCGAAAAATTAAAATGTCTCTATCGTCCAAACCCTTGGACATACATTGACGAGACTCTGACATGAAGTTGACATGTACGTTCCCTCAAAGTGACATAAGTTTTGTCTCTCAGATGCCTACAGATCGGGAGATATTTGCCTTTAAATAATTGACTTTCGAATAATCTCGAAAAATTAAAATGTCTCTATCGTCCAAGCCCTTGGACATACATTAACGAGATTCTGACATGAACTTGACATATGCCTTCCCTCAAAGTGACATGAGTTTTGTCTCTCAGATTCCTACAGATCTGGAGATATTTGCTTTTTCAAAAATTGACTTTCGAATAATCTCGAAAAATTAAAATGTCTCTATCGTCCAAACCCTTGGACATACATTGACGTGACTCTGACAGCAAGTTGACATATACGTTACCTCAAAGTGACATAAGTTTTGTCTCTCAGATTCTTACAGATCGGGAGATATTTGCCTTTTAAAAATTGACTTTCGAATAATCTCGAAAAATTTAAATGTCTCTATCGTCCAAACCCTTTCACATACATTGACGAGATTCTGACATGAAGTTGACATATAAGTTCCCTCAAAGTGACATAAGTTTTGTTTCTCAGATTCCTTCTGATCCGAAGATATTTGCCTTTTCAAAAATTGACTTTCGAATAATCTCGAAAAATTAAAATGTCTCTATCCTCCAAACCCTTGGACATACATTGACGTGACTCCGACAGGAAGTTTACATATACGTTCCCTCAAAGTGACATAAGTTTTGTCTCTCAGATTCCTACAGTTCGGGAGATATTTGCCTTTAAAAAATTGAATTTCGAATAATCTCGAAAAATTAAGCTGTCTCTATCCTCCAAACCCTTGCACATACATTGACGTGACTCTGACATGAAGTTGACATATAGGTTCCCTCAATGTGACATAAGGTTTGTTTCTCAGATTCCTACAGATCGGGAGATATTTGCTTTTTCATAAATTGACTTTCGAATAATCTCGAAAAATTAAAATGTCTCTAACGTCCAAACCCTTGGACATACATTGACGAGATTCTGACATGAATTTGACATATACGTTCCCTCAAAGTGGCATAAGTTTTGTCTCTCAGATGCCTACAGATCGGGAGATATTTGCCTTTTAATAATTGACTTTCGAATTATCTCGAAAAATTAAAATGTCTCTATCGTCCAAACCCTTGGACATACATTGACGAGACTCTGACATGAGGTTGACATATACGTTCCCTCAAAGCGACATAAGTTTTGTCTCTCAGATGCCTACAGATCGGGAGATATTTGCCTTTAAAAATTGACTTTCGAATAATCTCGAAAAATTAAAATGTCTCTATCGTCCAAACCCTTGGACATACATTGACGAGATTCTGACATGAAGTTGACATATACGTTCCCTCAAAGTGACATAAGTTTTGTCTCTCAGATTCCTACAGATCGGGAGATATTTGCCTTTTCAAAAATTGACTTTCGAATAATCTCGAAAAATTAAAATGTCTCTATCCTCCAAACCCTTGGACATACATTGACGTGACTCTGACAGGAAGTTGACATATACGTTCCCTCAAAGTGACATAAGTTTTGTCTCTCAGATTCCTACAGATCGGGAGATATGTGCATTTTAAGAATTGACTTTCGAATAATCTCGAAAAATTAAAATGTCTCTATCGTCCAAACCCTTGGACATACATTGACGAGATTCTGACATGAGGTTGACATATACGTTCCCTCAAAGTGACATATGTTTTGTCTCTCAGATGCCTACAGATCGGGAGATATTTGCCTTTAAAAAATTGACTTTCGAATAATCTCGAAAAATTAAAATGTCTCTATCGTCCAAACCCTTGGACATACATTGACGAGATTCTGACATGAAGTTGACATATACGTTCCCTCAAAGTGACATAAGGTTTGTCTCTCAGATTCCTACAGATCGGGAGATATTTGCCTTTTCAAAAATTGACTTTCGAATAATCTCGAAAAATTAAAATGTCTGTATCCTCCAAACCCTTGGACATACATTGACGTGACTCTGACAGGAAGTTGACATATACGTTTCCTCAAAGTGACATAAGTTTTGTCTCTCAGATTCCTACAGATCGGGAGATATTTGCCTTTTAAAAATTGACTTTCGAATAATCTCGAAAAATTAAAATGTCTCTATCGTCCAAACCCTTGGACATACATTGACGAGATTCTGACATGAAGTTGACATATACGTTCCCTCAAAGTGACATAAGTTTTGTCTCTCAGATGCCTACAGATCGGGAGATATTTGCCTTTTAATAATTGACTTTCGAATAATCTCGAAAAATTAAAATGTCTCTATCGTCCAAACCCTTGGACATACATTGACGAGATTCTGCCATGAAGTTGACATATACGTTCCCTCAAAGTGACATAAGTTTTGTCTCTCAGATTCCTACAGATCGGGAGATATTTGCCTTTTCAAGAATTGACTTTCGAATAATCTCGAAAAATTAAAATGTCTCTATCCTCCAAACCCTTGAACATACATTGACGTGACTCTGACAGGAAGTTGACATATACGTTCCCTCAAAGTGGCATAAGCTTTGTCTCTCAGATTCCTACAGATCGGGAGATATTTGCCTTTTAAGAATTGACTTTCGAATAATCTCGAAAAATTAAAATGTCTCTATCGTCCAAACCCTTGGACATACATTGACGAGATTCTGTCATGAGGTTGACATATATGTTCCCTCAAAGTGACATACGTTTTGTCTCTCAGATGCCTACAGATCGGGAGATATTTGCCTTTTAATAATTGACTTTCGAATAATCTCGAAAAATTAAAATGTCTCTATCGTCCAAACCCTTGGACATACATTGACGAGATTCTGACATGAAGTTGACATATACGTTCCCTCAAAGTGACATAAGTTTTGTCTCTCAGTTTCCTACAGATCGGGAGATATTTGCCTTTTCAAAAATTGACTTTCGAATAATCTCGAAAAATTTAAAATGTCTCTATCCTCCAAACCCTTGGACATACATTGACCTGACTCTGACAGGAAGTTGACATATACGTTCCCTCAAAGTGACATAAGTTTTGTCTCTCAGATTCCTACAGATCGGGAGATATTTGCCTTTTAATAATTGACTTTCGAATAATCTCGAAAAATTAAAATGTCTCTATCGTCCAAACCCTTGGACATACATTGACGAGATTCTGACATGAAGTTGACATGTACGTTCCCTCAAAGTGACATAAGTTTTGTCTCTCAGATGCCTACAGATAGGGAGATATTTGCTTTTTAAAAATTGACTTTCGAATAATCTCGAAAAATTAAAATGTCTCTATCGTCCAAACCCTTAGACATACATTGACGAGATTCTGACATGAGGTTGACATATACGTTCCCTCAAAGTGACACAAGTTTTGTCTCTCAGATGCCTACAGATCGGGAGATATTTGCCTTTAAATAATTGACTTTCGAATAATCTCGAAAAATTAAAATGTCTCTATCGTCCAAACCCTTGGACATACATTGACAACTCTGACAGGAAGTTTACATATACGTTCCCTCAAAGTGACATAAGTTTTGTCTCTCAGATGCCTACAGATCGGGAGATATTTGCCTTTTAATAATTGACTTTCGAATAATCTCGAAAAATTAAAATGTCTCTCTCGTCCAAATCCTTGGACATACATTGACGAGATTCTGACATGAAGTTGACATGTACGTTCATTCAAAGTGACATAAGTTTTGTCTCTCAGATTCCTACAGATCGGGAGATATTTGCCTTTTCAAAAATTGACTTTCGAATAATCTCGAAAAATTAAAATGTCTCTATCCTCCAAACACTTGCACATACATTGACGTGACTCTGACAGGAAGTTGAGATATACGTTCCCTCAAAGTGACATAAGTTTTGTCTCTCAGATTCCTACAGATCGGGAGATATTTGCCTTTTAAGAATTGACTTTCGAATAATCTCGAAAAATTAAAATGTGTCTATCCTCCAAACCCTTGGACATACATTGGCGTGACTCTGACAGGAAGTTTACATATACGTTCCCTCAAAGTGACATAAGTTTTGTCTCTCAGATGCCTACAGATCGGGAGATATTTGCCTTTTAATAATTGACTTTCGAATAATCTCGAAAAATTAAAATGTCTCTCTCGTCCAAACCCTTGGACATACATTGACGAGATTCTGACATGAAGTTGACATGTACGTTTCCTCAAAGTGACATAAGTTTTGTCTCTCAGATTCCTACAGATCGGGAGATATTTGCCTTTTCAAAAATTGACTTTCGAATAATCTCGAAAAATTAAAATGTCTCTATCCTCCAAACACTTGCACATACATTGACGTGACTCTGACAGGAAGTTGAGATATACGTTCCCTCAAAGTGACATAAGTTTTGTCTCTCAGATGCCTACAGATCGGGAGATATTTGTCTTTAAAAATTGACTTTCGAATAATCTCGAAAAATTAAAATGTCTCTATCGTCCAAACTCTTGGACATACATTGACGAGATTCTGACATGAAATTGACATATACGTTCCCTCAAAGTGACATAAGTTTTGTCTCTCAGATTCCTACAGATCGGGAGATATTTGCCTTTTCAAAAATTGACTTTCGAATAATCTCGAAAAATTAAAATGTCTCTATCCTCCAAACCCTTGGACATACATTGACGTGACTCTGACAGGAAGTTGACATATACGTTCCCTCAAAGTGACATAAGTTTTGTTTCTCAGATTCCTACAGATCGGGAGATATTTGCCTTTTCAGAATTGACTTTCGAATAATCTCGAAAAATTAAAATGTCTCTATCGTCCAAACCCTTGGACATACATTGACGAGATTCTGACATGAAGTTGACATATAGGTTCCCTCAAAGTGGCATAAGTTTTGTCTCTCAGATTCCTACAGATCGGGAGATATTTGCCTTTTAATAATTGACTTTCGAATAATCTCGAAAAATTTAAATGTCTCCATCGTCCAAACCCTTGGACATACATTGACGAGATTCTGACATGAAGTTGACATATACGTTCCCTCAAAGTGACATAAGTTTTGTCTCTCAGATTCCTACAGATCGGGAGATATTTGCCTTTTCAAAAATTGACTTTCGAATAATCTCGATAAATTAAAATGTCTCTATCCTCCAAACCCTTGGACATACATTGACGTGACTCTGACAGGAAGTTGACACATACGTTCCCTCAAAGTGACATAAGTTTTGTCTCTCAGATTCCTACAGATCGGGAGATATTTGCCTTTTAAAAACTGACTTTCGAATAATCTCGAAAAATTTAAATGTCTCTATCGTCCAAACCGTTGGACATACTTTGACGAGATTCTGAAATGAAGTTGACATGTACGTTCCCTCAAAGTGACATACGTTTTGTCTCTCAGATGCCTACAGATCGGGAGATATTTGCTTTTTAAAAATTGACTTTCGAATAATCTCGAAAAATTAAAATGTCTCTATCGTCCAAACCCTTAGACATACATTGACGAGATTCTGACATGAGGTTGACATATACGTTCCCTCAAAGTGACATAAGTTTTGTCTCTCAGATGCCTACAGATCGGGAGATATTTGCCTTTAAATAATTGACTTTCGAATAATCTCGAAAAATTCAAATGTCTCTATCGTCCAAACCCTTGGACATACATTGACGAGATTCTGACATGAACTTGACATATGCCTTCCCTCAAAGTGACATGAGTTTTGTCTCTCAGATTCCTACAGATCTGGAGATATTTGCTTTTTCAAAAATTGACTTTCGAATAATCTCGAAAAATTAAAATGTCTCTATCGTCCAAACCCTTGGACATACTTTGACGTGACTCTGACAGCAAGTTGACATATACGTTCCCTCAAAGTGACATAAGTTTTGTCTCTCAGATTCCTACAGATCGGGAGATATTTGCCTTTAAAAATTGACTTTCGAATAATCTCGAGAAATTTAAATGTCTCTATCGTCCAAACCCTTGGACATACAATGACGAGATTCTGACATGAAGTTGACATATGCGTTCCCTCAAAGTGACATAGGTTTCGTCTCTCAGATTCCTACAGATCGGGAGATATTTGCCTTTTCAAAAATTGACTTTCGAATAATCTCGAAAAATTAAAATGTCTCTATCCTCCAAACCCTTGGACATACATTGACGTGACACTGACAGGAAGTTGACATATACGTTCCCTCAAAGTGACATAAGTTTTGTCTCTCAGATGCCTACAGATCGGTAGATATTTGCCTTTTAATAATTGACTTTCGAATATTCTCTAAAAATGTAAATGTCTCTATCCTCCAAACCCTTGGACATACATTGACGTGACTCTGACAGCAAGTTGACATATACTTTCCCTTAAGGTGACATAAGTTTTGTCTCTCAGATTCCTACAGATCGGGAGATATTTGCTTTTTCAAAAATTGACTTTCGAATAATCTCGAAAAATTAAAATGTCTCTATCGTCCAAACCCTTGGACATACATTGACGAGACTCTGACATGAAGTTGACATGTACGTTCCCTTAAAGTGACATAAGTTTTGTCTCTCAGATGCCTACAGATCGGGAGATATTTGCTTTTTAAAAATTGACTTTCGAATAATCTCGAAAAATTAAAATGTCTCTATCGTCCAAACCCTTGGACATACATTGACGAGATTCTGACATGAGGTTGACATATACGTTCCCTCAAAGTGACATAAGTTTTGTCTCTCAGATGCCTACAGATCGGGAGATATTTGCCTTTAAATAATTGACTTTCGAATAATCTCGAAAAATTAAAATGTCTCTATCGTCCAAACCCTTGGACATACATTAACGAGATTCTGACATGAACTTGACATATGCCTTCCCTCAAAGTGACATGAGTTTTGTCTCTCAGATTCCTACAGATCTGGAGATATTTGCTTTTTCAAAAATTGACTTTCGAATAATCTCGAAAAATTAAAATGTCTCTATCGTCCAAACCCTTGGACATACATTGACGTGACTCTGACAGCAAGTTGACATATACGTTACCTCAAAGTGACATAAGTTTTGTCTCTCAGATTCTTACAGATCGGGAGATATTTGCCTTTTAAAAATTGACTTTCGAATAATCTCGAAAAATTTAAATGTCTCTATCGTCCAAACCCTTTCACATACATTGACGAGATTCTGACATGAAGTTGACATATAAGTTCCCTCAAAGTGACATAAGTTTTGTTTCTCAGATTCCTTCAGATCGGAAGATATTTGCCTTTTCAAAAATTGACTTTCGAATAATCTCGAAAAATTAAAATGTCTCTATCTTCCAAACCCTTGGACATACATTGACGTGACTCTGACAGGAAGTTTACATATACGTTCCCTCAAAGTGACATAAGTTTTGTGTCTCAGATTCCTACAGTTCGGGAGATATTTGCCTTTAAATAATTGAATTTCGAATAATCTCGAAAAATTAAGCTGTCTCTATCCTCCAAACCCTTGCACATACATTGACGTGACTCTGACATGAAGTTGACATATAGGTTCCCTCAGTGTGACATAAGGTTTGTTTCTCAGATTTTTACAGATCGGGAGATATTTGCTTTTTCATAAATTGACTTTCGAATAATCTCGAAAAATTAAAATGTCTCTAACGTCCAAACCCTTGGACATACATTGACGAGATTCTGACATGAGTTTGACATATACGTTCCCTCAAAGTGGCATAAGTTTTGTCTCTCAGATGCCTACAGATCGGGAGATATTTGCCTTTTAAGAATTGACTTTCGAATAATCTCGAAAAATTAAAATGTGTCTATCCTCCAAACCCTTGGACATACATTGACGTGACTCTGACAGGACGTTTACATATACGTTCCCTCAATGTGACATAAGTTTTGTCTCTCAGATTCCTACAGATCGGGAGATATTTGCCTTTTCAAAAATTGACTTTCGAATAATCTCGAAAAATTAAAATGTCCCTATACTCCAAACCCTTGGACATACATTGACGTGACTCTGACAGGAAGTTGACATATACGTTCCCTCAAAGTGACATAAGTTTTGTCTCTCAGATTCCTACAGATCGGGAGATATTTGCCTTTTAAGAATTGACTTTCGAATAATCTCGAAAAATTTAAATGTCTCTATCGTCCAAACCCTTGGACATACATTGACGAGATTCTGACATGAAATTGACATATACGTTCCCTCAAAGACATAAGTTTTGTCTCTCAGATTCCTACAGATCGGGAGATATTTGCCTTTTAATAATTGACTTTCGAATAATCTCGAAAAATTAAAATGTCTCTATCGTCCAAACCCTTGGACATACATTGACGAGATTCTGACATGAGGTTGACATATACGTTCCCTCAAAGTGACATACGTTTTGTCTCTCAGATGCCTACAGATCGGGAGATATTTGTCTTTAAAAATTGACTTTCGAATAATCTCGAAAAATTTAAATGTCTCTATCGTCCAAACTCTTGGACATACATTGACGAGATTCTGACATGAAATTGACATATACGTTCCCTCAAAGTGACATAAGTTTTGTCTCTCAGATTCCTACAGATCGGGAGATATTTGCCTTTTCAAAAATTGACTTTCGAATAATCTCGAAAAATTAAAATGTCTCTATCCTCCAAACCCTTGGACATACATTGACGTGACTCTGACAGGAAGTTGACATATACGTTCCCTCAAAGTGACATAAGTTTTGTTTCTCAGATTCCTACAGATCGGGAGATATTTGCCTTTTCAGAATTGACTTTCGAATAATCTCGAAAAATTAAAATGTCTCTATCGTCCAAACCCTTGGACATACATTGACGAGATTCTGACATGAAGTTGACATATACGTTCCCTCAAAGTGGCATAAGTTTTGTCTCTCAGATTCCTACAGATCGGGAGATATTTGCCTTTTAATAATTGACTTTCGAATAATCTCGAAAAATTAAAATGTCTCTATCCTCCAACCTCTTGGACATACATTGACGTGACTCTGACAGGAAGTTTACATATACGTTCCCTCAAAGTGACATAAGTTTTGTCTCTCAGATGCCTACAGATCGGGAGATATTTGCCTTTAAATAATTGACTTTCGAATAATCTCGAAAAATTAAAATGTCTCTATCGTCCAAACCCTTGGACATACATTGACGAGATTCTGACATGAACTTGACATATGCCTTCCCTTAAAGTGACATGAGTTTTGTCTCTCAGATTCCTACAGATCTGGAGATATTTGCTTTTTCAAAAATTGACTTTCGAATAATCTCGAAAAATTAAAATGTCTCTATCGTCCAAACCCTTGGACATACTTTGACGTGACTCTGACAGCAAGTTGACATATACGTTCCCTCAAAGTGACATAAGTTTTGTCTCTCAGATTCCTACAGATCGGGAGATATTTGTCTTTTAAAAATTGACTTTCGAATAATCTCGAAAAATTTAAATGTCTCTATCGTCCAAACCCTTTCACATACATTGACGAGATTCTGACATGAAGTTGACATATACGTTCCCTCAAAGTGACATAAGTTTTGTTTCTCAGATTCCTTCAGATCGGAAGATATTTGCCTTTTCAAAAATTGACTTTCGAATAATCTCGAAAAATTAAAATGTCTCTATCTTCCAAACCCTTGGACATACATTGACGTGACTCTGACAGGAAGTTTACATATACGTTCCCTCAAAGTGACATAAGTTTTGTGTCTCAGATTCCTACAGTTCGGGAGATATTTGCCTTTAAATAATTGAATTTCGAATAATCTCGAAAAATTAAGCTGTCTCTATCCTCCAAACCCTTGCACATACATTGACGTGACTCTGACATGAAGTTGACATATAGGTTCCCTCAGTGTGACATAAGGTTTGTTTCTCAGATTCCTACAGATCGGGAGATATTTGCTTTTTCATAAATTGACTTTCGAATAATCTCGAAAAATTAAAATGTCTCTAACGTCCAAACCCTTGGACATACATTGACGAGATTCTGACATGAGTTTGACATATACGTTCCCTCAAAGTGGCATAAGTTTTGTCTCTCAGATGCCTACAGATCGGGAGATATTTGCCTTTTAAGAATTGACTTTCGAATAATCTCGAAAAATTAAAATGTGTCTATCGTCCAAACCCTTGGACATACATTGACGTGACTCTGACAGGACGCTTACATATACGTTCCCTCAAAGTGACATAAGTTTTGTCTCTCAGATTCCTACAGATCGGGAGATATTTGCCTTTTAAGAATTGACTTTCGAATAATCTCGAAAAATTAAAATGTCCCTATACTCCAAACCCTTGGACATACATTGACGTGACTCTGACAGGAAGTTGGCATATACGTTCCCTCAAAGTGACATAAGTTTTGTCTCTCAGATTCCTACAGATCGGGAGATATTTGCCTTTTAAGAATTGACTTTCGAATAATCTCGAAAAATTTAAATGTCTCTATCGTCCAAACCCTTGGACATACATTGACGAGATTCTGACATGAAATTGACATATACGTTCCCTCAAAGTGACACAAGTTTTGTCTCTCAGATTCCTACAGATCGGGAGATATTTGCCTTTTAATAATTGACTTTCGAATAATCTCGAAAAATTAAAATGTCTCTATCGTCCAAACCCTTGGACATACATTGACGAGATTCTGACATGAGGTTGACATATACGTTCCCTCAAAGTGACATACGTTTTGTCTCTCAGATGCCTACAGATCGGGAGATATTTTTCTTTAAAATTGACTTTCGAATAATCTCGAAAAATTTAAATGTCTCTATCGTCCAAACTCTTGGACATACATTGACGAGATTCTGACATGAAATTGACATATACGTTCCCTCAAAGTGACATAAGTTTTGTCTCTCAGATTCCTACAGATCGGGAGATATTTGCCTTTTCAAAAATTGACTTTCGAATAATCTCGAAAAATTAAAATGTCTCTATCCTCTAAACCCTTGGACATACAATGACGTGACTCTGACATGAAGTTGACATATACGTTCCCTCAAAGTGACATAAGTTTTGTTTCTCAGATTCCTACAGATCGAGAGATATTTGCCTTTTCAGAATTGACTTTCGAATAATCTCGAAAAATTAAAATGTCTCTATCGTCCAAACCCTTGGACATACATTGACGAGATTCTGACATGAAGTTGACATATACGTTCCCTCAAAGTGGCATAAGTTTTGTCTCTCAGATTCCTACAGATCCGGAGATATTTGCCTTTTAATAATTGACTTTCGAATAATCTCGAAAAATTAAAATGTCTCTATCCTCCAACCTCTTGGACATACATTGACGTGACTCTGACAGGAAGTTTACATATACGTTCCCTCGAAGTGACATAAGTTTTGTCTCTCAGATGCCTACAGATCGGGAGATATTTGCCTTTAAATAATTGACTTTCGAATAATCTCGAAAAATTAAAATGTCTCTATCGTCCAAACCCTTGGGCATACATTGACGAGATTCTGACATGAACTTGACATATGCCTTCCCTTAAAGTGACATGAGTTTTGTCTCTCAGATTCCTACAGATCTGGAGATATTTGCTTTTTCAAAAATTGACTTTCGAATAATCTCGAAAAATTAAAATGTCTCTATCGTCCAAACCCTTGGACATACTTTGACGTGACTCTGACAGCAAGTTGACATATACGTTCCCCCAAAGTGACATAAGTTTTGTCTCTCAGATTCCTACAGATCGGGAGATATTTGTCTTTTAAAAATTGACTTTCGAATAATCTCGAAAAATTAAAATGTCTCTATCGTCCAAACCCTTGGACATACATTGACGAGATTCTGACATGAAGTTGACATATACGTTCCCTCAAAGTGACATAAGTTTTGTCTCTCAGATTCCTACAGATCGGAAGATATTTGCCTTTTAAAAAATTGACTTTCGAATAATCTCGAAAAATTAAAATGTTTCTATCCTCCAAACCCTTGGACATACATTGACGTGACTCTGACAGGAAGTTTACATATACGTTCCCTCAAAGTGACATAAGTTTTGTCTCTCAGATGCCTACAGATCGGGAGATATTTGCCTTTAAATAATTGACTTTCGAATAATCTCGAAAAATTAAAATGTCTCTCTCGTCCAAACCCTTGGACATACATTGACGAGATTCTGACATGAAGTTGACATGTACGTTCCCTCAAAGTGACATAAGTCTTGTCTCTCAGATTCCTACAGATCGGGAGATATTTGCCTTTTCAAAAATTGACTTTCGAATAATCTCGAAAAATTAAAATGTCTCTATCCTCCAAACCCTTGGACATACATTGACGTGACTCTGACAGGAAGTTGACATATACGTTCCCTCAAAGTGACATAAGTTTTGTCTCTCAGATTCCTACAGATCGGGAGATATTTGCCTTTTAAGAATTGACTTTCGAATAATCTCGAAAAATTAAAATGTCTCTATCGTCCAAACCCTTGGACATACATTGACGAGACTCTGACATGAAGTTGACATGTACGTTCCCTCAAAGTAACATAAGTTTTGTCTCTCAGATGCCTACAGATCGGGAGATATTTGCTTTTTAAAAATTGACTTTCGAATAATCTCGAAAAATTAAAATGTCTCTATCGTCCAAACCCTTGGACATACATTGACGAGATTCTGACATGAGGTTGACATATACGTTCCCTCAAAGTGACATAAGTTTTGTCTCTCAGATTCCTACAGATCGGAAGATATTTGCCTTTTCAAAAATTGACTTTCGAATAATCTCGAAAAATTAAAATGTCTCTATCCTCCAAACCCTTGGACATACATTGACGTGACTCTGACAGGAAGTTTACATATACGTTCCCTCAAAGTGACATAAGTTTTGTGTCTCAGATTCCTACAGTTCGGGAGATATTTGCCTTTAAATAATTGAATTTCGAATAATCTCGAAAAATTAAGCTGTCTCTATCCTCCAAAACCTTGCACATACATTGACGTGACTCTGACATGAAGTTGACATATAGGTTCCCTCAATGTGACATAAGGTTTGTTTCTCAGATTCCTACAGATCGGGAGATATTTGCTTTTTCATAAATTGACTTTCGAATAATCTCGAAAAATTAAAATGTCTCTAACGTCCAAACCCTTGGACATACATTGACGAGATTCTGACATGAGTTTGACATATACGTTCCCTCAAAGTGGCATAAGTTTTGTCTCTCAGATGCCTACAGATCGGGAGATATTTGCCTTTTAAGAATTGACTTTCGAATAATCTCGAAAAATTAAAATGTGTCTATCCTCCAAACCCTTGGACATACATTGACGTGACTCTGACAGGAAGTTTACATATACGTTCCCTCAAAGTGACATAAGTTTTGTCTCTCAGATTCCTACAGATCGGGAGATATTTGCCTTTTCAAAAATTGACTTTCGAATAATCTCGAAAAATTAAAATGTCCCTATACTCCAAACCCTTGGACATACATTGACGTGACTCTGACAGGAAGTTGACATATACGTTCCCTCAAAGTGACATAAGTTTTGTCTCTCAGATTCCTACAGATCGGGAGATATTTGCCTTTTAATAATTGACTTTCGAATAATCTCGAAAAATTTAAATGTCTCTATCGTCCAAACCCTTGGACATACATTGACGAGATTCTGACATGAAGTTGACATATACGTTCCCTCAAAGTGACATAAGTTTTGTCTCTCAGATTCCTACAGATCGGGAGATATTTGCCTTTTAATAATTGACTTTCGAATAATCTCGAAAAATTAAAATGTCTCTATCGTCCAAACCCTTGGACATACATTGACGAGATTCTGACATGAGGTTGACATATACGTTCCCTCAAAGTGACATACGTTTTGTCTCTCAGATGCCTACAGATCGGGAGATATTTGTCTTTAAAAATTGACTTTCGAATAATCTCGAAAAATTAAAATGTCTCTATCGTCCAAACTCTTGGACATACATTGACGAGATTCTGACATGAAATTGACATATACGTTCCCTCAAAGTGACATAAGTTTTGTCTCTCAGATTCCTACAGATCGGGAGATATTTCCCTTTTCAAAAATTGACTTTCGAATAATCTCGAAAAATTAAAATGTCTCTATCCTCCAAACCCTTGGACATACATTGACGTGACTCTGACAGGATGTTGACATATACGTTCCCTCAAAGTGACATAAGTTTTGTTTCTCAGATTCCTACAGATCGGGAGATATTTGCCTTTTCAGAATTGACTTTCGAATAATCTCGAAAAATTAAAATGTCTCTATCGTCCAAACCCTTGGACATACATTGACGAGATTCTGACATGAAGTTGACATATACGTTCCCTCAAAGTGGCATAAGTTTTGTCTCTCAGATTCCTACAGATCGGGAGATATTTGCCTTTTAATAATTGACTTTCGAATAATCTCGAAAAATTAAAATGTCTCTATCGTCCAAACCCTTGGACATACATTGACGAGATTCTGACATGAAGTTGACATATACGTTCCCTCAAAGTGACATAAGTTTTGTCTCTCAGATTCCTACAGATCGGGAGATATTTGCCTTTTCAAAAATTGACTTTCGAATAATCTCGATAAATTAAAATGTCTCTATCCTCCTAGCCCTTGGACATACATTGACGTGACTCTGACAGGAAGTTGACACATACGTTCCCTCAAAGTGACATAAGTTTTGTTTCTCAGATTCCTACAGATCGGGAGATATTTGCCTTTAAATAATTGACTTTCGAATAATCTCGAAAAATTAAAATGTCTCTATCGTCCAAACCCTTGGACATACATTGACGAGATTCTGACATGAACTTGACATATGCCTTCCCTCAAAGTGACATGAGTTTTGTCTCTCAGATTCCTACAGATTTGGAGATATTTGCTTTTTCAAAAATTGACTTTCGAATAATCTCGAAAAATTTAAATGTCTCTATCGTCCAAACCCTTTCACATACATTGACGAGATTCTGACATGAAGTTGACATATACGTTCCCTCAAAGTGACATAAGTTTTGTCTCTCAGATTCCTACAGATCGGAAGATATTTGCCTTTTAAAAAATTGACTTTCGAATAATCTCGAAAAATTAAAATGTGTCTATCCTCCAAACCCTTGCACATACATTGACGTGACTCTGACAGGAAGTTTACATATACGTTCCCTCAAAGTGACATAAGTTTTGTCTCTCAGATGCCTACAGATCGGGAGATATTTGCCTTTAAATAATTGACTTTCGAATAATCTCGAAAAATTAAAATGTCTCTCTCGTCCAAACCCTTGGACATACATTGACGAGATTCTGACATGAAGTTGACATGTACGTTCCCTCAAAGTGACATAAGTTTTGTCTCTCAGATTCCTACAGATCGGGAGATATTTGCCTTTTAAGAATTGACTTTCGAATAATCTCGAAAAATTAAAATGTCTCTATCGTCCAAACCCTTGGACATACATTGACGAGACTCTGACATGAAGTTGACATGTACGTTCCCTCAAAGTAACATAAGTTTTGTCTCTCAGATGCCTACAGATCGGGAGATATTTGCTTTCTAAAAATTGACTTTCGAATAATCTCGAAAAATTAAAATGTCTCTATCGTCCAAACCCTTGGACATACATTGACGAGATTCTGACATGAGGTTGACATATACGTTCCCTCAAAGTGACATAAGTTTTGTCTCTCAGATGCCTACAGATCGGGAGATATTTGCCTTTAAATAATTGACTTTTGAATAATCTCGAAAAATTAAAATGTCTCTATCGTCCAAACCCTTAGACATACATTAACGAGATTCTCACATGAACTTGACATATGCCTTCCCTCAAAGTGACATGAGTTTTGTCTCTCAGATTCCTACAGATCTGGAGATATTTGCTTTTTCAAAAATTGACTTTCGAATAATCTCGAAAAATTAAAATGTCTCTATCGTCCAAACCCTTGGACATACATTGACGTGACTCTGACAGCAAGTTGACATATACGTTACCTCAAAGTGACATAAGTTTTGTCTCTCAGATTCTTACAGATCGGGAGATATTTGCCTTTTAAAAATTGACTTTCGAATAATCTCGAAAAATTTAAATGTCTCTATCGTCCAAACCCTTTCACATACATTGACGAGATTCTGACATGAAGTTGACATATAAGTTCCCTCAAAGTGACATAAGTTTTGTTTCTCAGATTCCTTCAGATCGGAAGATATTTGCCTTTTCAAAAATTGACTTTCGAATAATCTCGAAAAATTAAAATGTCTCTATCCTCCAAACCCTTGGACATACATTGACGTGACTCTGACAGGAAGTTTACATATACGTTCCCTCAAAGTGACATAAGTTTTGTGTCTCAGATCCCTACAGTTCGGGAGATATTTGCCTTTAAATAATTGAATTTCGAATAATCTCGAAAAATTAAGCTGTCTCTATCCTCCAAACCCTTGCACATACATTGACGTGACTCTGACATGAAGTTGACATATAGGTTCCCTCAATGTGACATAAGGTTTGTTTCTCAGATTCCTACAGATCGGGAGATATTTGCTTTTTCATAAATTGACTTTCGAATAATCTCGAAAAATTAAAATGTCTCTAACGTCCAAACCCTTGGACATACATTGACGAGATTCTGACATGAGTTTGACATATACGTTCCCTCAAAGTGGCATAAGTTTTGTCTCTCAGATGCCTACAGATCGGGAGATATTTGCCTTTTAATAATTGACTTTCGAATAATCTCGAAATATTAAAATGTCTCTATCGTCCAAACCCTTGGACATACATTGACGAGATTCTGACATGAGGTTGACATATACGTTCCCTCAAAGTGACATAAGTTTTGTCTCTCAGATACCTACAGATCGGGAGATATTTGCCTTTAAAAATTGACTTTCGAATAATCTCGAAAAATTAAAATGTCTCTATCGTCCAAACCCTTGGACATACATTGACGAGATTCTGACATGAAGTTGACATATACGTTCCCTCAAAGTGACATAAGTTTTGTCTCTCAGATTCCTACAGATCGGGAGATATTTGCCTTTTCAAAAATTGACTTTCGAATAATCTCGAAAAATTAAAATGTCTCTATCCTCCAAACCCTTGGACATACATTGACGTGACTCTGACAGGAAGTTGACATATACGTTCCCTCAAAGTGACATAAGTTTTGTCTCTCAGATTCCTACAGATCGGGAGATATGTGCCTTTTAAGAATTGACTTTCGAATAATCTCGAAAAATTAAAATGTCTCTATCGTCCAAACCCTTGGACATACATTGACGAGATTCTGACATGATATTGACATATACGTTCCCTCAAAGTGACATAAGTTTTGTCTCTCAGATTCCTACAGATCGGGAGATATTTGCCTTTTAATAATTGACTTTCGAATAATCTCGAAAAATTTAAATGTCTCTATCGTCCAAACCCTTGGACATACATTGACTAGATTCTGACATGAGGTTGACATATACGTTCCCTCAAAGTGACATAAGTTTTGTCTCTCAGATGCCTACAGATCGGGAGATATTTGCCTTTAAAAAATTGACTTTCGAATAATCTCAAAAAATTAAAATGTCTCTATCGTCCAAACCCTTGGACATACATTGACGAGATTCTGACATGAAGTTGACATATACGTTCCCTCAAAGTGACATAAGGTTTGTCTCTCAGATTCCTACAGATCGGGAGATATTTGCCTTTTCAAAAATTGACTTTCGAATAATCTCGAAAAATTAAAATGTCTGTATCCTCCAAACCCTTGGACATACATTGACGTGACTCTGACAGGAAGTTGACATATACGTTTCCTCAAAGTGACATAAGTTTTGTCTCTCAGATTCCTACAGATCGGGAGATATTTGCCTTTTAAGAATTGACTTTCGAATAATCTCGAAAAATTAAAATGTCTCTATCGTCCAAACCCTTGGACATACATTGACGAGATTCTGACATGAAGTTGACATATACGTTCCCTCAAAGTGGCATAAGTTTTGTCTCTCAGATGCCTACAGATCGGGAGATATTTGCCTTTTAATAATTGACTTTCGAATAATCTCGAAAAATTAAAATGTCTCTATCGTCCAAACCCTTGGACATACATTGACGAGATTCTGCCATGAAGTTGACATATACGTTCCCTCAAAGTGACATAAGTTTTGTCTCTCAGATTCCTACAGATCGGGAGATATTTGCCTTTTCAAGAATTGACTTTCGAATAATCTCGAAAAATTAAAATGTCTCTATCCTCCAAACCCTTGGACATACATTGACGTGACTCTGACAGGAAGTTGACATATACGTTCCCTCAAAGTGACATAAGCTTTGTCTCTCAGATTCCTACAGATCGGGAGATATTTGCCTTTTAAGAATTGACTTTCGAATAATCTCGAAAAATTAAAATGTCTCTATCGTCCAAACCCTTGGACATACATTGACGAGATTCTGTCATGAGGTTGACATATACGTTCCCTCAAAGTGACATAAGTTTTGTCTCTCAGATTCCACAGATCGGGAGATATTTGCCTTTAAATAATTGACTTTCGAATAATCTCGAAAAATTAAAATGTCTCTATCGTCCAAACCCTTGGACATACATTGACGAGATTCTGACATGAACTTGACATATGCCTTCCCTCAAAGTGACATGAGTTTTGTCTCTCAGATTCCTACAGATCTGGAGATATTTGCTTTTACAAAAATTGACTTTCGAATAATCTCGAAAAATTTAAATGTCTCTATCGTCCAAACCCTTGGACATACATTGACGTGACTCTGATAGCAAGTTGACATATACGTTCCCTCAAAGTGACATAAGTTTTGTCTCTCAGATTCCTACAGATCGGGAGATATTTGCCTTTTCAAAAATTGACTTTCGAATAATCTCGAAAAATTAAAATGTCTCTATCCTGCAAACCCTTGGACATACATTGACGTGACTCTGACAGGAAGTTGACATATGCCTTCCCTCAAAGTGACATAAGTTTTGTCTCTCAGATTCCTACAGATCGGGAGATATTTGCCTTTTAAGAATTGACTTTCGAATAATCTCGAAAAATTAAAATGTCTCTATCGTCCAAACCCTTTGACATACATTGACGAGATTCTGACATGAAGTTGACATATACGTTCCCTCAAAGTGGCATAAGTTTTGTCTCTCAGATTCCTACAGATCGGGAGATATTTGCCTTTTAATAATTGACTTTCGAATAATCTCGAAAAATTAAAATGTCTCTATCGTCCAAACCCTTGGACATACATTGACGAGATTCTGACATGAGGTTGACATATACGTTCCCTCAAAGTGACATACGTTTTGTCTCTCAGATGCCTACAGATCGGGAGATATTTGCCTATTCAAGAATTGACTTTCGAATAATCTCGAAAAATTAAAATGTCTCTATCGTCCAAACCCTTGGACATACATTGACGATATTCTGACATGAAATTGACATATACGTTCCCTCTTAGTGACATAAGTTTTGTCTCTCAGATTCCTACACATCGGGAGATATTTGCCTTTTCAAAAATTGACTTTCGAATAATCTCGAAAAATTAAAATGTCTCTATCTTCCAAACCCTTGGACATACATTGACGTGACTCTGACAGGAAGTTGACATATACGTTCCCTCAAAGTGACATAAGTTTTGTCTCTCAGATTCCTACAGATCGGGAGATATTTGCCTTTTAAAAATTGACTTTCGAATAATCTCGAAAAATTAAAATGTCTCTATCGTCCAAACCCTTGGACATACATTGACGAGATTCTGACATGAAGTTGACATATACGTTCCCTCAAAGTGGCAAACGTTTTGTCTCTCAGATGCCTACAGATCGGGAGATATTTGCCTTTTAATAATTGACTTTCGAATAATCTCGAAAAATTAAAATGTCTCTATCGTCCAAACCCTTGGACATACATTGACGAGATTCTGACATGAAGTTGACATATACGTTCCCTCAAAGTGACATAAGTTTTGTCTCTCAGTTTCCTACATATCGGGAGATATTTGCCTTTTCAAAAATTGACTTTCGAATAATCTCGAAAAATTAAAATGTCTCTATCCTCCAACCCCTTGGACATACATTGACCTGACTCTGACAGGAAGTTGACATATACGTTCCCTCAAAGTGACATAAGTTTTGTCTCTCAGATTCCTACAGATCGGGAGATATTTGCCTTTTAAGAATTTACTTTCGAATAATCTCGAAAAATTAAAATGTCTCTATCGTCCAAACCCTTGGACACACATTGACGAGATTCTGACATGAAGTTGACATGTACGTTCCCTCAAAGTGACATAAGTTTTGTCTCTCAGATGCCTACAGATCGGGAGATATTTGCTTTTTAAAAATTGACTTTCGAATAATCTCGAAAAATTAAAATGTCTCTATCGTCCAAACCCTTAGACATACATTGACGAGATTCTGACATGAGGTTGACATATACGTTCCCTCAAAGCGACATAAGTTTTGTCTCTCAGATGCCTACAGATCGGGAGATATTTGCCTTTAAATAATTGACTTTCGAATAATCTCGAAAAATTAAAATGTCTCTATCGTCCAAACCCTTAGACATACATTGACGAGATTCTGACATGAGGTTGACATATACGTTCCCTCAAAGTGACATAAGTTTTGTCTCTCAGATGCCTACAGATCGGGAGATATTTGCCTTTAAATAATTGACTTTCGAATAATCTCGAAAAATTAAAATGTCTCTATCGTCCAAACCCTTGGACATACATTGACAACTCTGACAGGAAGTTTACATATACGTTCCCTCAAAGTGACATAAGTTTTGTCTCATAGATGCCTACAGATCGGGAGATATTTGCCTTTTAATAATTGACTTTCGAATAATCTCGAAAAATTAAAATGTCTCTCTCGTCCAAATCCTTGGACATACATTGACGAGATTCTGACATGAAGTTAGCATGTACGTTCCCTCAAAGTGACATAAGTTTTGTCTCTCAGATTCCTACAGATCGGGAGATATTTGCCTTTTCAAAAATTGACTTTCGAATAATCTCGAAAAATTAAAATGTCTCTATCCTCCAAACCCTTGGACATACATTGACGTGACTCTGACAGGAAGTTGAGATATACGTTCCCTCAAAGTGACATAAGTTTTGTCTCTCAGATTCCTACAGATCGGGAGATATTTGCCTTTTAAGAATTGACTTTCGAATAATCTCGAAAAATTAAAATGTCTCTATCTTCCAAACCCTTGGACATACATTGACGTGACTCTGACAGGAAGTTTACATATACGTTCCCTCAAAGTGACATAAGTTTTGTCTCTCAGATGCCTACAGATCGGGAGATATTTGCCTTTTAAAAATTGACTTTCGAATAATCTCGAAAAATTAAAATGTCTCTATCGTCCAAACCCTTGGACATACATTGACGAGATTCTGACATGAAGTTGACATATACGTTCCCTCAAAGTGGCATAAGTTTTGTCTCTCAGATTCCTACAGATCGGGAGATATTTGCCTTTTAATAATTGACTTTCGAATAATCTCGAAAAATTAAAATGTCTCTATCGTCCAAACCCTTGGACATACATTGACGAGATTCTGACATGAGGTTGACATATACGTTCCCTCAAAGTGACATAAGTTTTGTCTCTCAGATGCCTACAGATCGGGAGATATTTGCCTTTTCAAGAATTGACTTTCCAATAATCTCGAAAAATTAAAATGTCTCTATCGTCCAAACCCTTGGACATACATTGACAACTCTGACAGGAAGTTTACATATACGTTCCCTCAAAGTGACATAAGTTTTGTCTCTCAGATGCCTACAGATCGGGAGATATTTGCCTTTTAATAATTGACTTTCGAATAATCTCGAAAAATTAAAATGTCTCTCTCGTCCAAATCCTTGGACATACATTGACGAGATTCTGACATGAAGTTGACATGTACGTTCCCTCAAAGTGACATAAGTTTTGTCTCTCAGATTCCTACAGATCGGGAGATATTTGCCTTTTCAAAAATTGACTTTCGAATAATCTCGAAAAATTAAAATGTCTCTATCCTCCAAACCCTTGGACATACATTGACGTGACTCTGACAGGAAGTTGAGATATACGTTCCCTCAAAGTGACATAAGTTTTGTCTCTCAGATTCCTACAGATCGGGAGATATTTGCCTTTTAAGAATTGACTTTCGAATAATCTCGAAAAATTAAAATGTCTCTATCGTCCAAACCCTTGGACATACAGTGACGTGACTCTGACAGGAAGTTTACATATACGTTCCCTCAAAGTGACATAAGTTTTGTCTCTCAGATGCCTACAGATCGGGAGATATTTGCCTTTTAATAATTGACTTTCGAATAATCTCGAAAAATTAAAATGTCTCTATCGTCCAAACCCTTGGACATACATTGACGAGATTCTGACATGAAGTTGACATATACGTTCCCTCAAAGTGGCATAAGTTTTGTCTCTCAGATTCCTACAGATCGGGAGATATTTGCCTTTTAATAATTGACTTTCGAATAATCTCGAAAAATTAAAATGTCTCTATCGTCCAAACCCTTGGACATACATTGACGAGATTCTGACATGAGGTTGACATATACGTTCCCTCAAAGTGACATACGTTTTGTCTCTCAGATGCCTACAGATCGGGAGATATTTGCCTTTTCAAGAATTGACTTTCGAATAATCTCGAAAAATTAAAATGTCTCTATCGTCCAAACCCTTGGACATACATTGACGAGATTCTGACATGAAGTTGACATATACGTTCCCTCAAAGTGACATAAGTTTTGTCTCTCAGTTTCCTACATATCGGGAGATATTTGCCTTTTCAAAAATTGACTTTCGAATAATCTCGAAAAATTAAAATGTCTCTATCCTCCAACCCCTTGGACATACATTGACCTGACTCTGACAGGAAGTTGACATATACGTTCCCTCAAAGTGACATAAGTTTTGTCTCTCAGATTCCTACAGATCGGGAGATATTTGCCTTTTAAGAATTTACTTTCGAATAATCTCGAAAAATTAAAATGTCTCTATCGTCCAAACCCTTGGACACACATTGACGAGATTCTGACATGAAGTTGACATGTACGTTCCCTCAAAGTGACATAAGTTTTGTCTCTCAGATGCCTACAGATCGGGAGATATTTGCTTTTTAAAAATTGACTTTCGAATAATCTCGAAAAATTAAAATGTCTCTATCGTCCAAACCCTTAGACATACATTGACGAGATTCTGACATGAGGTTGACATATACGTTCCCTCAAAGCGACATAAGTTTTGTCTCTCAGATGCCTACAGATCGGGAGATATTTGCCTTTAAATAATTGACTTTCGAATAATCTCGAAAAATTAAAATGTCTCTATCGTCCAAACCCTTAGACATACATTGACGAGATTCTGACATGAGGTTGACATATACGTTCCCTCAAAGTGACATAAGTTTTGTCTCTCAGATGCCTACAGATCGGGAGATATTTGCCTTTAAATAATTGACTTTCGAATAATCTCGAAAAATTAAAATGTCTCTATCGTCCAAACCCTTGGACATACATTGACAACTCTGACAGGAAGTTTACATATACGTTCCCTCAAAGTGACATAAGTTTTGTCTCATAGATGCCTACAGATCGGGAGATATTTGCCTTTTAATAATTGACTTTCGAATAATCTCGAAAAATTAAAATGTCTCTCTCGTCCAAATCCTTGGACATACATTGACGAGATTCTGACATGAAGTTGACATGTACGTTCCCTCAAAGTGACATAAGTTTTGTCTCTCAGATTCCTACAGATCGGGAGATATTTGCCTTTTCAAAAATTGACTTTCGAATAATCTCGAAAAATTAAAATGTCTCTATCCTCCAAACCCTTGGACATACATTGACGTGACTCTGACAGGAAGTTGAGATATACGTTCCCTCAAAGTGACATAAGTTTTGTCTCTCAGATTCCTACAGATCGGGAGATATTTGCCTTTTAAGAATTGACTTTCGAATAATCTCGAAAAATTAAAATGTCTCTATCTTCCAAACCCTTGGACATACATTGACGTGACTCTGACAGGAAGTTTACATATACGTTCCCTCAAAGTGACATAAGTTTTGTCTCTCAGATGCCTACAGATCGGGAGATATTTGCCTTTTAAAAATTGACTTTCGAATAATCTCGAAAAATTAAAATGTCTCTATCGTCCAAACCCTTGGACATACATTGACGAGATTCTGACATGAAGTTGACATATACGTTCCCTCAAAGTGGCATAAGTTTTGTCTCTCAGATTCCTACAGATCGGGAGATATTTGCCTTTTAATAATTGACTTTCGAATAATCTCGAAAAATTAAAATGTCTCTATCGTCCAAACCCTTGGACATACATTGACGAGATTCTGACATGAGGTTGACATATACGTTCCCTCAAAGTGACATAAGTTTTGTCTCTCAGATGCCTACAGATCGGGAGATATTTGCCTTTTCAAGAATTGACTTTCCAATAATCTCGAAAAATTAAAATGTCTCTATCGTCCAAACCCTTGGACATACATTGACAACTCTGACAGGAAGTTTACATATACGTTCCCTCAAAGTGACATAAGTTTTGTCTCTCAGATGCCTACAGATCGGGAGATATTTGCCTTTTAATAATTGACTTTCGAATAATCTCGAAAAATTAAAATGTCTCTCTCGTCCAAATCCTTGGACATACATTGACGAGATTCTGACATGAAGTTGACATGTACGTTCCCTCAAAGTGACATAAGTTTTGTCTCTCAGATTCCTACAGATCGGGAGATATTTGCCTTTTCAAAAATTGACTTTCGAATAATCTCGAAAAATTAAAATGTCTCTATCCTCCAAACCCTTGGACATACATTGACGTGACTCTGACAGGAAGTTGAGATATACGTTCCCTCAAAGTGACATAAGTTTTGTCTCTCAGATTCCTACAGATCGGGAGATATTTGCCTTTTAAGAATTGACTTTCGAATAATCTCGAAAAATTAAAATGTCTCTATCGTCCAAACCCTTGGACATACAGTGACGTGACTCTGACAGGAAGTTTACATATACGTTCCCTCAAAGTGACATAAGTTTTGTCTCTCAGATGCCTACAGATCGGGAGATATTTGCCTTTTAATAATTGACTTTCGAATAATCTCGAAAAATTAAAATGTCTCTATCGTCCAAACCCTTGGACATACATTGACGAGATTCTGACATGAAGTTGACATATACGTTCCCTCAAAGTGGCATAAGTTTTGTCTCTCAGATTCCTACAGATCGGGAGATATTTGCCTTTTAATAATTGACTTTCGAATAATCTCGAAAAATTAAAATGTCTCTATCGTCCAAACCCTTGGACATACATTGACGAGATTCTGACATGAGGTTGACATATACGTTCCCTCAAAGTGACATACGTTTTGTCTCTCAGATGCCTACAGATCGGGAGATATTTGCCTTTTCAAGAATTGACTTTCGAATAATCTCGAAAAATTAAAATGTCTCTATCGTCCAAACCCTTGGACATACATTGACGAGATTCTGACATGAAGTTGACATATACGTTCCCTCAAAGTGACATAAGTTTTGTCTCTCAGTTTCCTACATATCGGGAGATATTTGCCTTTTCAAAAATTGACTTTCGAATAATCTCGAAAAATTAAAATGTCTCTATCCTCCAACCCCTTGGACATACATTGACCTGACTCTGACAGGAAGTTGACATATACGTTCCCTCAAAGTGACATAAGTTTTGTCTCTCAGATTCCTACAGATCGGGAGATATTTGCCTTTTAAGAATTTACTTTCGAATAATCTCGAAAAATTAAAATGTCTCTATCGTCCAAACCCTTGGACACACATTGACGAGATTCTGACATGAAGTTGACATGTACGTTCCCTCAAAGTGACATAAGTTTTGTCTCTCAGATGCCTACAGATCGGGAGATATTTGCTTTTTAAAAATTGACTTTCGAATAATCTCGAAAAATTAAAATGTCTCTATCGTCCAAACCCTTAGACATACATTGACGAGATTCTGACATGAGGTTGACATATACGTTCCCTCAAAGCGACATAAGTTTTGTCTCTCAGATGCCTACAGATCGGGAGATATTTGCCTTTAAATAATTGACTTTCGAATAATCTCGAAAAATTAAAATGTCTCTATCGTCCAAACCCTTAGACATACATTGACGAGATTCTGACATGAGGTTGACATATACGTTCCCTCAAAGTGACATAAGTTTTGTCTCTCAGATGCCTACAGATCGGGAGATATTTGCCTTTAAATAATTGACTTTCGAATAATCTCGAAAAATTAAAATGTCTCTATCGTCCAAACCCTTGGACATACATTGACAACTCTGACAGGAAGTTTACATATACGTTCCCTCAAAGTGACATAAGTTTTGTCTCATAGATGCCTACAGATCGGGAGATATTTGCCTTTTAATAATTGACTTTCGAATAATCTCGAAAAATTAAAATGTCTCTCTCGTCCAAATCCTTGGACATACATTGACGAGATTCTGACATGAAGTTGACATGTACGTTCCCTCAAAGTGACATAAGTTTTGTCTCTCAGATTCCTACAGATCGGGAGATATTTGCCTTTTCAAAAATTGACTTTCGAATAATCTCGAAAAATTAAAATGTCTCTATCCTCCAAACCCTTGGACATACATTGACGTGACTCTGACAGGAAGTTGAGATATACGTTCCCTCAAAGTGACATAAGTTTTGTCTCTCAGATTCCTACAGATCGGGAGATATTTGCCTTTTAAGAATTGACTTTCGAATAATCTCGAAAAATTTAAATGTCTCTATCGTCCAAACCCTTGGACATACAGTGACGTGACTCTGACAGGAAGTTTACATATACGTTCCCTCAAAGTGACATAAGTTTTGTCTCTCAGATGCCTACAGATCGGGAGATATTTGCCTTTTAATAATTGACTTTCGAATAATCTCGAAAAATTAAAATGTCTCTATCGTCCAAACCCTTGGACATACATTGACGAGATTCTGACATGAAGTTGACATATACGTTCCCTCAAAGTGGCATAAGTTTTGTCTCTCAGATTCCTACAGATCGGGAGATATTTGCCTTTTAATAATTGACTTTCGAATAATCTCGAAAAATTAAAATGTCTCTATCGTCCAAACCCTTGGACATACATTGACGAGATTCTGACATGAGGTTGACATATACGTTCCCTCAAAGTGACATACGTTTTGTCTCTCAGATGCCTACAGATCGGGAGATATTTGCCTTTTCAAGAATTGACTTTCGAATAATCTCGAAAAATTAAAATGTCTCTATCGTCCAAACCCTTGGACATACATTGACGAGATTCTGACATGAAATTGACATATACGTTCCCTCAAAGTGACATAAGTTTTGTCTCTCAGATTCCTACAGATCGGGAGATATTTGCCTTTTCAAAAATTGACTTTCGAATAATCTCGAAAAATTAAAATGTCTCTATCTTCCAAACCCTTGGACATACATTGACGTGACTCTGACAGGAAGTTGACATATACGTTCCCTCAAAGTGACATAAGTTTTGTCTCTCAGATTCCTACAGATCGGGAGATATTTGCCTTTTAAGAATTTACTTTCGAATAATCTCGAAAAATTAAAATGTCTCTATCGTCCAAACCCTTGGACACACATTGACGAGATTCTGACATGAAGTTGACATGTACGTTCTCTCAAAGTGACATAAGTTTTGTCTCTCAGATGCCTACAGATCGGGAGATATTTGCTTTTTAAAAATTGACTTTCGAATAATCTCGAAAAATTAAAATGTCTCTATCGTCCAAACCCTTAGACATACATTGACGAGATTCTGACATGAGGTTGACATATACGTTCCCTCAAAGCGACATAAGTTTTGTCTCTCAGATGCCTACAGATCGGGAGATATTTGCCTTTAAATAATTGACTTTCGAATAATCTCGAAAAATTAAAATGTCTCTATCGTCCAAACCCTTAGACATACATTGACGAGATTCTGACATGAGGTTGACATATACGTTCCCTCAAAGTGACATAAGTTTTGTCTCTCAGATGCCTACAGATCGGGAGATATTTGCCTTTAAATAATTGACTTTCGAATAATCTCGAAAAATTAAAATGTCTCTATCGTCCAAACCCTTGGACATACATTGACAACTCTGACAGGAAGTTTACATATACGTTCCCTCAAAGTGACATAAGTTTTGTCTCATAGATGCCTACAGATCGGGAGATATTTGCCTTTTAATAATTGACTTTCGAATAATCTCGAAAAATTAAAATGTCTCTCTCGTCCAAATCCTTGGACATACATTGACGAGATTCTGACATGAAGTTGACATGTACGTTCCCTCAAAGTGACATAAGTTTTGTCTCTCAGATTCCTACAGATCGGGAGATATTTGCCTTTTCAAAAATTGACTTTCGAATAATCTCGAAAAATTAAAATGTCTCTATCCTCCAAACCCTTGGACATACATTGACGTGACTCTGACAGGAAGTTGAGATATACGTTCCCTCAAAGTGACATAAGTTTTGTCTCTCAGATTCCTACAGATCGGGAGATATTTGCCTTTTAAGAATTGACTTTCGAATAATCTCGAAAAATTAAAATGTCTCTATCTTCCAAACCCTTGGACATACATTGACGTGACTCTGACAGGAAGTTTACATATACGTTCCCTCAAAGTGACATAAGTTTTGTCTCTCAGATGCCTACAGATCGGGAGATATTTGCCTTTTAAAAATTGACTTTCGAATAATCTCGAAAAATTAAAATGTCTCTATCGTCCAAACCCTTGGACATACATTGACGTGACTCTGACAGGAAGTTTACATATACGTTCCCTCAAAGTGACATAAGTTTTGTCTCTCAGATGCCTACAGATCGGGAGATATTTGCCTTTAAATAATTGACTTTCGAATAATCTCGAAAAATTAAAATGTCTCTCTCGTCCAAACCCTTGGACATACATTGACGAGATTCTGACATGAAGTTGACATGTACGTTCCCTCAAAGTGACATAAGTCTTGTCTCTCAGATTCCTACAGATCGGGAGATATTTGCCTTTTCAAAAATTGACTTTCGAATAATCTCGAAAAATTAAAATGTCTCTATCCTCCAAACCCTTGGACATACATTGACGTGACTCTGACAGGAAGTTGACATATACGTTCCCTCAAAGTGACATAAGTTTTGTCTCTCAGATTCCTACAGATCGGGAGATATTTGCCTTTTAAGAATTGACTTTCGAATAATCTCGAAAAATTAAAATGTCTCTATCGTCCAAACCCTTGGACATACATTGACGAGACTCTGACATGAAGTTGACATGTACGTTCCCTCAAAGTAACATAAGTTTTGTCTCTCAGATGCCTACAGATCGGGAGATATTTGCTTTTTAAAAATTGACATTCGAATAATCTCGAAAAATTAAAATGTCTCTATCGTCCAAACCCTTGGACATACATTGACGAGATTCTGACATGAGGTTGACATATACGTTCCCTCAAAGTGACATAAGTTTTGTCTCTCAGATTCCTACAGATCGGAAGATATTTGCCTTTTCAAAAATTGACTTTCGAATAATCTCGAAAAATTAAAATGTCTCTATCCTCCAAACCCTTGGACATACATTGACGTGACTCTGACAGGAAGTTTACATATACGTTCCCTCAAAGTGACATAAGTTTTGTGTCTCAGATTCCTACAGTTCGGGAGATATTTGCCTTTAAATAATTGAATTTCGAATAATCTCGAAAAATTAAGCTGTCTCTATCCTCCAAAACCTTGCACATACATTGACGTGACTCTGACATGAAGTTGACATATAGGTTCCCTCAATGTGACATAAGGTTTGTTTCTCAGATTCCTACAGATCGGGAGATATTTGCTTTTTCATAAATTGACTTTCGAATAATCTCGAAAAATTAAAATGTCTCTAACGTCCAAACCCTTGGACATACATTGACGAGATTCTGACATGAGTTTGACATATACGTTCCCTCAAAGTGGCATAAGTTTTGTCTCTCAGATGCCTACAGATCGGGAGATATTTGCCTTTAAAAATTGACTTTCGAATAATCTCGAAAAATTAAAATGTGTCTATCCTCCAAACCCTTGGACATACATTGACGTGACTCTGACAGGAAGTTTACATATACGTTCCCTCAAAGTGACATAAGTTTTGTCTCTCAGATTCCTACAGATCGGGAGATATTTGCCTTTTCAAAAATTGACTTTCGAATAATCTCGAAAAATTAAAATGTCCCTATACTCCAAACCCTTGGACATACATTGACGTGACTCTGACAGGAAGTTGACATATACGTTCCCTCAAAGTGACATAAGTTTTGTCTCTCAGATTCCTACAGATCGGGAGATATTTGCCTTTTAAGAATTGACTTTCGAATAATCTCGAAAAATTTAAATGTCTCTATCGTCCAAACCCTTGGACATACATTGACGAGATTCTGACATGAAGTTGACATATACGTTCCCTCAAAGTGGCATAAGTTTTGTCTCTCAGATTCCTACAGATCGGGAGATATTTGCCTTTTAATAATTGACTTTCGAATAATCTCGAAAAATTAAAATGTCTCTATCGTCCAAACCCTTGGACATACATTGACGAGATTCTGACATGAGGTTCACATATACGTTCCCTCAAAGTGACATACGTTTTGTCTCTCAGATGCCTACAGATCGGGAGATATTTGTCTTTAAAAATTGACTTTCGAATAATCTCGAAAAATTAAAATGTCTCTATCGTCCAAACTCTTGGACATACATTGACGAGATTCTGACATGAAATTGACATATACGTTCCCTCAAAGTGACATAAGTTTTGTCTCTCAGATTCCTACAGATCGGGAGATATTTCCCTTTTCAAAAATTGACTTTCGAATAATCTCGAAAAATTAAAATGTCTCTATCCTCCAAACCCTTGGACATACATTGACGTGACTCTGACAGGATGTTGACATATACGTTCCCTCAAAGTGACATAAGTTTTGTTTCTCAGATTCCTACAGATCGGGAGATATTTGCCTTTTCAGAATTGACTTTCGAATAATCTCGAAAAATTAAAATGTCTCTATCGTCCAAACCCTTGGACATACATTGACGAGATTCTGACATGAAGTTGACATATACGTTCCCTCAAAGTGGCATAAGTTTTGTCTCTCAGATTCCTACAGATCGGGAGATATTTGCCTTTTAATAATTGACTTTCGAATAATATCGAAAAATTAAAATGTCTCTATCGTCCAAACCCTTGGACATACATTGACGAGATTCTGACATGAAGTTGACATATACGTTCCCTCAAAGTGACATAAGTTTTGTCTCTCAGATTCCTACAGATCGGGAGATATTTGCCTTTTCAAAAATTGACTTTCGAATAATCTCGATAAATTAAAATGTCTCTATCCTCCTAGCCCTTGGACATACATTGACGTGACTCTGACAGGAAGTTGACACATACGTTCCCTCAAAGTGACATAAGTTTTGTTTCTCAGATTCCTACAGATCGGGAGATATTTGCCTTTAAATAATTGACTTTCGAATAATCTCGAAAAATTAAAATGTCTCTATCGTCCAAACCCTTGGACATACATTGACGAGATTCTGACATGAACTTGACATATGCCTTCCCTCAAAGTGACATGAGTTTTGTCTCTCAGATTCCTACAGATTTGGAGATATTTGCTTTTTCAAAAATTGACTTTCGAATAATCTCGAAAAATTAAAATGTCTCTATCGTCCAAACCCTTGGACATACTTTGACGTGACTCTGACAGCAAGTTGACATATACGTTCCCTCAAAGTGACATAAGTTTTGTCTCTCAGATTCCTACAGATCGGGAGATATTTGTCTTTTAAAAATTGACTTTCGAATAATCTCGAAAAATTTAAATGTCTCTATCGTCCAAACCCTTTCACATACATTGACGAGATTCTGACATGAAGTTGACATATACGTTCCCTCAAAGTGACATAAGTTTTGTCTCTCAGATTCCTACAGATCGGAAGATATTTGCCTTTTAAAAAATTGACTTTCGAATAATCTCGAAAAATTAAAATGTGTCTATCCTCCAAACCCTTGGACATACATTGACGTGACTCTGACAGGAAGTTTACATATACGTTCCCTCAAAGTGACATAAGTTTTGTCTCTCAGATGCCTACAGATCGGGAGATATTTGCCTTTAAATAATTGACTTTCGAATAATCTCGAAAAATTAAAATGTCTCTCTCGTCCAAACCCTTGGACATACATTGACGAGATTCTGACATGAAGTTGACATGTACGTTCCCTCAAAGTGACATAAGTCTTGTCTCTCAGATTCCTACAGATCGGGAGATATTTGCCTTTTCATAAATTGACTTTCGAATAATCTCGAAAAATTAAAATGTCTCTATCCTCCAAACCCTTGGACATACATTGACGTGACTCTGACAGGAAGTTGACATATACGTTCCCTCAAAGTGACATAAGTTTTGTCTCTCAGATTCCTACAGATCGGGAGATATTTGCCTTTTAAGAATTGAGTTTCGAATAATCTCGAAAAATTAAAATGTCTCTATCGTCCAAACCCTTGGACATACATTGACGAGACTCTGACATGAAGTTGACATGTACGTTCCCTCAAAGTAACATAAGTTTTGTCTCTCAGATGCCTACAGATCGGGAGATATTTGCTTTCTAAAAATTGACTTTCGAATAATCTCGAAAAATTAAAATGTCTCTATCGTCCAAACCCTTGGACATACATTGACGACATTCTGACATGAGGTTGACATATACGTTCCCTCAAAGTGACATAAGTTTTGTCTCTCAGATGCCTACAGATCGGGAGATATTTGCCTTTAAATAATTGACTTTCGAATAATCTCGAAAAATTAAAATGTCTCTATCGTCCAAACCCTTAGACATACATTAACGAGATTCTCACATGAACTTGACATATGCCTTCCCTCAAAGTGACATGAGTTTTGTCTCTCAGATTCCTACAGATCTGGAGATATTTGCTTTTTCAAAAATTGACTTTCGAATAATCTCGAGAAATTTAAATGTCTCTATCGTCCAAACCCTTGGACATACATTGACGTGACTCTGACAGCAAGTTGACATATACGTTACCTCAAAGTGACATAAGTTTTGTCTCTCAGATTCTTACAGATCGGGAGATATTTGCCTTTTAAAAATTGACTTTCGAATAATCTCGAAAAATTTAAATGTCTCTATCGTCCAAACCCTTTCACATACATTGGCGAGATTCTGACATGAAGTTGACATATAAGTTCCCTCAAAGTGACATAAGTTTTGTTTCTCAGATTCCTTCAGATCGGAAGATATTTGCCTTTTCAAAAATTGACTTTCGAATAATCTCGAAAAATTAAAATGTCTCTATCCTCCAAACCCTTGGACATACATTGACGTGACTCTGACAGGAAGTTTACATATACGTTCCCTCAAAGTGACATAAGTTTTGTGTCTCAGATCCCTACAGTTCGGGAGATATTTGCCTTTAAATAATTGAATTTCGAATAATCTCGAAAAATTAAGCTGTCTCTATCCTCCAAACCCTTGCACATACATTGACGTGACTCTGACATGAAGTTGACATATAGGTTCCCTCAATGTGACATAAGGTTTGTTTCTCAGATTCCTACAGATCGGGAGATATTTGCTTTTTCATAAATTGACTTTCGAATAATCTCGAAAAATTAAAATGTCTCTAACGTCCAAACCCTTGGACATACATTGACGAGATTCTGACATGAGTTTGACATATACGTTCCCTCAAAGTGGCATAAGTTTTGTCTCTCAGATGCCTACAGATCGGGAGATATTTGCCTTTTAATAATTGACTTTCGAATAATCTCGAAATATTAAAATGTCTCTATCGTCCAAACCCTTGGACATACATTGACGAGATTCTGACATGAGGTTGACATATACGTTCCCTCAAAGTGACATAAGTTTTGTCTCTCAGATACCTACAGATCGGGAGATATTTGCCTTTAAAAATTGACTTTCGAATAATCTCGAAAAATTAAAATGTCTCTATCGTCCAAACCCTTGGACATACATTGACGAGATTCTGACATGAAGTTGACATATACGTTCCCTCAAAGTGACATAAGTTTTGTCTCTCAGATTCCTACAGATCGGGAGATATTTGCCTTTTCAAAAATTGACTTTCGAATAATCTCGAAAAATTAAAATGTCTCTATCCTCCAAACCCTTGGACATACATTGACGTGACTCTGACAGGAAGTTGACATATACGTTCCCTCAAAGTGACATAAGTTTTGTCTCTCAGATTCCTACAGATCGGGAGATATGTGCCTTTTAAGAATTGACTTTCGAATAATCTCGAAAAATTAAAATGTCTCTATCGTCCAAACCCTTGGACATACATTGACGAGATTCTGACATGATATTGACATATACGTTCCCTCAAAGTGACATAAGTTTTGTCTCTCAGATTCCTACAGATCGGGAGATATTTGCCTTTTAATAATTGACTTTCGAATAATCTCGAAAAATTTAAATGTCTCTATCGTCCAAACCCTTGGACATACATTGACGAGATTCTGACATGAGGTTGACATATACGTTCCCTCAAAGTGACATAAGTTTTGTCTCTCAGATGCCTACAGATCGGGAGATATTTGCCTTTAAAAAATTGACTTTCGAATAATCTCAAAAAATTAAAATGTCTCTATCGTCCAAACCCTTGGACATACATTGACGAGATTCTGACATGAAGTTGACATATACGTTCCCTCAAAGTGACATAAGGTTTGTCTCTCAGATTCCTACAGATCGGGAGATATTTGCCTTTTCAAAAATTGACTTTCGAATAATCTCGAAAAATTAAAATGTCTGTATCCTCCAAACCCTTGGACATACATTGACGTGACTCTGACAGGAAGTTGACATATACGTTTCCTCAAAGTGACATAAGTTTTGTCTCTCAGATTCCTACAGATCGGGAGATATTTGCCTTTTAAGAATTGACTTTCGAATAATCTCGAAAAATTTAAATGTCTCTATCGTCCAAACCCTTGGACATACATTGACGAGATTCTGACATGAAGTTGACATATACGTTCCCTCAAAGTGGCATAAGTTTTGTCTCTCAGATGCCTACAGATCGGGAGATATTTGCTTTCTAAAAATTGACTTTCGAATAATCTCGAAAAATTAAAATGTCTCTATCGTCCAAACCCTTGGACATACATTGACGAGATTCTGCCATGAAGTTGACATATACGTTCCCTCAAAGTGGCAAACGTTTTGTCTCTCAGATGCCTACAGATCGGGAGATATTTGCCTTTTAATAATTGACTTTCGAATAATCTCGAAAAATTAAAATGTCTCTATCGTCCAAACCCTTGGACATACATTGACGAGATTCTGACATGAAGTTGACATATACGTTCCCTCAAAGTGACATAAGTTTTGTCTCTCAGTTTCCTACAGATCGGGAGATATTTGCCTTTTCAAAAATTGACTTTCGAATAATCTCGAAAAATTAAAATGTCTCTATCCTCCAACCCCTTGGACATACATTGACCTGACTCTGACAGGAAGTTGACATATACGTTCCCTCAAAGTGACATAAGTTTTGTCTCTCAGATTCCTACAGATCGGGAGATATTTGCCTTTTAAGAATTTACTTTCGAATAATCTCGAAAAATTAAAATGTCTCTATCGTCCAAACCCTTGGACACACATTGACGAGATTCTGACATGAAGTTGACATGTACGTTCCCTCAAAGTGACATAAGTTTTGTCTCTCAGATGCCTACAGATCGGGAGATATTTGCTTTTTAAAAATTGACTTTCGAATAATCTCGAAAAATTAAAATGTCTCTATCGTCCAAACCCTTAGACATACATTGACGAGATTCTGACATGAGGTTGACATATACGTTCCCTCAAAGCGACATAAGTTTTGTCTCTCAGATGCCTACAGATCGGGAGATATTTGCCTTTAAATAATTGACTTTCGAATAATCTCGAAAAATTAAAATGTCTCTATCGTCCAAACCCTTAGACATACATTGACGAGATTCTGACATGAGGTTGACATATACGTTCCCTCAAAGTGACATAAGTTTTGTCTCTCAGATGCCTACAGATCGGGAGATATTTGCCTTTAAATAATTGACTTTCGAATAATCTCGAAAAATTAAAATGTCTCTATCGTCCAAACCCTTGGACATACATTGACAACTCTGACAGGAAGTTTACATATACGTTCCCTCAAAGTGACATAAGTTTTGTCTCATAGATGCCTACAGATCGGGAGATATTTGCCTTTTAATAATTGACTTTCGAATAATCTCGAAAAATTAAAATGTCTCTCTCGTCCAAATCCTTGGACATACATTGACGAGATTCTGACATGAAGTTGACATGTACGTTCCCTCAAAGTGACATAAGTTTTGTCTCTCAGATTCCTACAGATCGGGAGATATTTGCCTTTTCAAAAATTGACTTTCGAATAATCTCGAAAAATTAAAATGTCTCTATCCTCCAAACCCTTGGACATACATTGACGTGACTCTGACAGGAAGTTGAGATATACGTTCCCTCAAAGTGACATAAGTTTTGTCTCTCAGATTCCTACAGATCGGGAGATATTTGCCTTTTAAGAATTGACTTTCGAATAATCTCGAAAAATTAAAATGTCTCTATCTTCCAAACCCTTGGACATACATTGACGTGACTCTGACAGGAAGTTTACATATACGTTCCCTCAAAGTGACATAAGTTTTGTCTCTCAGATGCCTACAGATCGGGAGATATTTGCCTTTTAAAAATTGACTTTCGAATAATCTCGAAAAATTAAAATGTCTCTATCGTCCAAACCCTTGGACATACATTGACGAGATTCTGACATGAAGTTGACATATACGTTCCCTCAAAGTGGCATAAGTTTTGTCTCTCAGATTCCTACAGATCGGGAGATATTTGCCTTTTAATAATTGACTTTCGAATAATCTCGAAAAATTAAAATGTCTCTATCGTCCAAACCCTTGGACATACATTGACGAGATTCTGACATGAGGTTGACATATACGTTCCCTCAAAGTGACATAAGTTTTGTCTCTCAGATGCCTACAGATCGGGAGATATTTGCCTTTTCAAGAATTGACTTTCCAATAATCTCGAAAAATTAAAATGTCTCTATCGTCCAAACCCTTGGACATACATTGACAACTCTGACAGGAAGTTTACATATACGTTCCCTCAAAGTGACATAAGTTTTGTCTCTCAGATGCCTACAGATCGGGAGATATTTGCCTTTTAATAATTGACTTTCGAATAATCTCGAAAAATTAAAATGTCTCTCTCGTCCAAATCCTTGGACATACATTGACGAGATTCTGACATGAAGTTGACATGTACGTTCCCTCAAAGTGACATAAGTTTTGTCTCTCAGATTCCTACAGATCGGGAGATATTTGCCTTTTCAAAAATTGACTTTCGAATAATCTCGAAAAATTAAAATGTCTCTATCCTCCAAACCCTTGGACATACATTGACGTGACTCTGACAGGAAGTTGAGATATACGTTCCCTCAAAGTGACATAAGTTTTGTCTCTCAGATTCCTACAGATCGGGAGATATTTGCCTTTTAAGAATTGACTTTCGAATAATCTCGAAAAATTAAAATGTCTCTATCGTCCAAACCCTTGGACATACAGTGACGTGACTCTGACAGGAAGTTTACATATACGTTCCCTCAAAGTGACATAAGTTTTGTCTCTCAGATGCCTACAGATCGGGAGATATTTGCCTTTTAATAATTGACTTTCGAATAATCTCGAAAAATTAAAATGTCTCTATCGTCCAAACCCTTGGACATACATTGACGAGATTCTGACATGAAGTTGACATATACGTTCCCTCAAAGTGGCATAAGTTTTGTCTCTCAGATTCCTACAGATCGGGAGATATTTGCCTTTTAATAATTGACTTTCGAATAATCTCGAAAAATTAAAATGTCTCTATCGTCCAAACCCTTGGATATACATTGACGAGATTCTGACATGAGGTTGACATATACGTTCCCTCAAAGTGACATACGTTTTGTCTCTCAGATGCCTACAGATCGGGAGATATTTGCCTTTTCAAGAATTGACTTTCGAATAATCTCGAAAAATTAAAATGTCTCTATCGTCCAAACCCTTGGACATACATTGACGAGATTCTGACATGAAATTGACATATACGTTCCCTCAAAGTGACATAAGTTTTGTCTCTCAGATTCCTACAGATCGGGAGATATTTGCCTTTTCAAAAATTGACTTTCGAATAATCTCGAAAAATTAAAATGTCTCTATCTTCCAAACCCTTGGACATACATTGACGTGACTCTGACAGGAAGTTGACATATACGTTCCCTCAAAGTGACATAAGTTTTGTCTCTCAGATTCCTACAGATCGGGAGATATTTGCCTTTTAAGAATTTACTTTCGAATAATCTCGAAAAATTAAAATGTCTCTATCGTCCAAACCCTTGGACACACATTGACGAGATTCTGACATGAAGTTGACATGTACGTTCTCTCAAAGTGACATAAGTTTTGTCTCTCAGATGCCTACAGATCGGGAGATATTTGCTTTTTAAAAATTGACTTTCGAATAATCTCGAAAAATTAAAATGTCTCTATCGTCCAAACCCTTAGACATACATTGACGAGATTCTGACATGAGGTTGACATATACGTTCCCTCAAAGCGACATAAGTTTTGTCTCTCAGATGCCTACAGATCGGGAGATATTTGCCTTTAAATAATTGACTTTCGAATAATCTCGAAAAATTAAAATGTCTCTATCGTCCAAACCCTTAGACATACATTGACGAGATTCTGACATGAGGTTGACATATACGTTCCCTCAAAGTGACATAAGTTTTGTCTCTCAGATGCCTACAGATCGGGAGATATTTGCCTTTAAATAATTGACTTTCGAATAATCTCGAAAAATTAAAATGTCTCTATCGTCCAAACCCTTGGACATACATTGACAACTCTGACAGGAAGTTTACATATACGTTCCCTCAAAGTGACATAAGTTTTGTCTCATAGATGCCTACAGATCGGGAGATATTTGCCTTTTAATAATTGACTTTCGAATAATCTCGAAAAATTAAAATGTCTCTCTCGTCCAAATCCTTGGACATACATTGACGAGATTCTGACATGAAGTTGACATGTACGTTCCCTCAAAGTGACATAAGTTTTGTCTCTCAGATTCCTACAGATCGGGAGATATTTGCCTTTTCAAAAATTGACTTTCGAATAATCTCGAAAAATTAAAATGTCTCTATCCTCCAAACCCTTGGACATACATTGACGTGACTCTGACAGGAAGTTGAGATATACGTTCCCTCAAAGTGACATAAGTTTTGTCTCTCAGATTCCTACAGATCGGGAGATATTTGCCTTTTAAGAATTGACTTTCGAATAATCTCGAAAAATTAAAATGTCTCTATCTTCCAAACCCTTGGACATACATTGACGTGACTCTGACAGGAAGTTTACATATACGTTCCCTCAAAGTGACATAAGTTTTGTCTCTCAGATGCCTACAGATCGGGAGATATTTGCCTTTTAAAAATTGACTTTCGAATAATCTCGAAAAATTAAAATGTCTCTATCGTCCAAACCCTTGGACATACATTGACGAGATTCTGACATGAAGTTGACATATACGTTCCCTCAAAGTGGCATAAGTTTTGTCTCTCAGATTCCTACAGATCGGGAGATATTTGCCTTTTAATAATTGACTTTCGAATAATCTCGAAAAATTAAAATGTCTCTATCGTCCAAACCCTTGGACATACATTGACGAGATTCTGACATGAGGTTGACATATACGTTCCCTCAAAGTGACATAAGTTTTGTCTCTCAGATGCCTACAGATCGGGAGATATTTGCCTTTTCAAGAATTGACTTTCCAATAATCTCGAAATATTAAAATGTCTCTATCGTCCAAACCCTTGGACATACATTGACAACTCTGACAGGAAGTTTACATATACGTTCCCTCAAAGTGACATAAGTTTTGTCTCTCAGATTCCTACAGATCGGGAGATATTTGCCTTTTCAAAAATTGACTTTCGAATAATCTCGAAAAATTAAAATGTCTCTATCTTCCAAACCCTTGGACATACATTGACGTGACTCTGACAGGAAGTTTACATATACGTTCCCTCAAAGTGACATAAGTTTTGTCTCTCAGATGCCTACAGATCGGGAGATATTTGCCTTTTAAAAATTGACTTTCGAATAATCTCGAAAAATTAAAATGTCTCTATCGTCCAAACCCTTGGACATACATTGACGAGATTCTGACATGAAGTTGACATATACGTTCCCTCAAAGTGGCATAAGTTTTGTCTCTCAGATTCCTACAGATCGGGAGATATTTGCCTTTTAATAATTGACTTTCGAATAATCTCGAAAAATTAAAATGTCTCTATCGTCCAAACCCTTGGACATACATTGACGAGATTCTGACATGAGGTTGACATATACGTTCCCTCAAAGTGACATAAGTTTTGTCTCTCAGATGCCTACAGATCGGGAGATATTTGCCTTTTCAAGAATTGACTTTCCAATAATCTCGAAATATTAAAATGTCTCTATCGTCCAAACCCTTGGACATACATTGACAACTCTGACAGGAAGTTTACATATACGTTCCCTCAAAGTGACATAAGTTTTGTCTCTCAGATGCCTACAGATCGGGAGATATTTGCCTTTTAATAATTGACTTTCGAATAATCTCGAAAAATTAAAATGTCTCTCTCGTCCAAATCCTTGGACATACATTGACGAGATTCTGACATGAAGTTGACATGTACGTTCCCTCAAAGTGACATAAGTTTTGTCTCTCAGATTCCTACAGATCGGGAGATATTTGCCTTTTCAAAAATTGACTTTCGAATAATCTCGAAAAATTAAAATGTCTCTATCCTCCAAACCCTTGGACATACATTGACGGGACTCTGACAGGAAGTTGAGATATACGTTCCCTCAAAGTGACATAAGTTTTGTCTCTCAGATTCCTACAGATCGGGAGATATTTGCCTTTTAAGAATTGACTTTCGAATAATCTCGAAAAATTAAAATGTCTCTATCGTCCAAACCCTTGGACATACATTGACGTGACTCTGACAGGAAGTTTACATATACGTTCCCTCAAAGTGACATAAGTTTTGTCTCTCAGATGCCTACAGATCGGGAGATATTTGCCTTTTAATAATTGACTTTCGAATAATCTCGAAAAATTAAAATGTCTCTATCGTCCAAACCCTTGGACATACATTGACGAGATTCTGACATGAAGTTGACATATACGTTCCCTCAAAGTGGCATAAGTTTTGTCTCTCAGATTCCTACAGATCGGGAGATATTTGCCTTTTAATAATTGACTTTCGAATAATCTCGAAAAATTAAAATGTCTCTATCGTCCAAACCCTTGGACATACATTGACGAGATTCTGACATGAGGTTGACATATACGTTCCCTCAAAGTGACATACGTTTTGTCTCTCAGATGCCTACAGATCGGGAGATATTTGCCTTTTCAAGAATTGACTTTCGAATAATCTCGAAAAATTAAAATGTCTCTATCGTCCAAACCCTTGGACATACATTGACGAGATTCTGACATGAAATTGACATATACGTTCCCTCAAAGTGACATAAGTTTTGTCTCTCAGATTCCTACAGATCGGGAGATATTTGCCTTTTCAAAAATTGACTTTCGAATAATCTCGAAAAATTAAAATGTCTCTATCTTCCAAACCCTTGGACATACATTGACGTGACTCTGACAGGAAGTTGACATATACGTTCCCTCCAAGTGACATAAGTTTTGTCTCTCAGATTCCTACAGATCGGGAGATATTTGCCTTTTAAAAATTGACTTTCGAATAATCTCGAAAAATTTAAATGTCTCTATCGTCCAAACCCTTGGACATACATTGACGAGATTCTGACATGAAGTTGACATATACGTTCCCTCAAAGTGGCATAAGTTTTGTCTCTCAGATGCCTACAGATCGGGAGATATTTGCCTTTTAATAATTGACTTTCGAATAATCTCGAAAAATTAAAATGTCTCTATCGTCGAAACCCTTGGACATACATTGACGAGATTCTGACATGAAGTTGACATATACGTTCCCTCAAAGTGACATAAGTTTTGTCTCTCAGTTTCCTAAAGATCGGGAGATATTTGCCTTTTCAAAAATTGACTTTCGAATAATCTCGAAAAATTAAAATGTCTCTATCCTCCAAACCCTTGGACATACATTGACGTGACTCTGACAGGAAGTTGACATATACGTTCCCTCAAAGTGACATAATTTTTGTCTCTCAGATTCCTACAGATCGGGAGATATTTGCCTTTTAAGAATTGACTTTCGAATAATCTCGAAAAATTTAAATGTCTCTATCGTCCAAACCCTTGGACATACATTGACGAGATTCTGACATGAAGTTGACATATACGTTCCCTCAAAGTGACATAAGTTTTGTCTCTCAGATGCCTACAGATCGGGAGATATTTGCTTTTTAAAAATTGACTTTCGAATAATCTCGAAAAATTAAAATGTCTCTATCGTCCAAACCCTTAGACATACATTGACGAGATTCTCACATAAGGTTGACATATACGTTCCCTCAAAGTGACATAAGTTTTGTCTCTCAATGCCTACAGATCGGGAGATATTTGCCTATAAATAATTGACTTTCGAATAATCTCAAAAAATTAAAATGTCTCTATCGTCCAAACCCTTAGACATACATTGACGAGATTCTGACATGAGGTTGACATATACGTTCCCTCAAAGTGACATAAGTTTTGTCTCTCAGATGCCTACAGATCGGGAGATATTTGCCTTTAAATAATTGACTTTCGAATAATCTCGAAAAATTAAAATGTCTCTATCGTCCAAACCCTTGGACATACATTGACGTGACTCTGACAGGAAGTTTACATACACGTTCCCTCAAAGTGACATAAGTTTTGTCTCTCAGATGCCTACAGATCGGGAGATATTTGCCTTTTAATAATTGACTTTCGAATAATGTCGAAAAATTAAAATGTCTCTCTCGTCCAAACCCTTGGACATACATTGACGAGATTCTGACATGACGTTGACATGTACGTTCCCTCAAAGTGACATAAGTTTTGTCTCTCAGATTCCTACAGATCGGGAGATATTTGCCTTTTCAAAAATTGACTTTCGAATAATCTCGAAAAATTAAAATGTCTCTATCCTCCAAACCCTTGGACATACAATGACGTGACTCTGACAGGAAGTTGACATATACGTTCCCTCAAAATGACATAAGTTTTGTCTCTCAGATTCCTACAGATCGGGAGATATTTGCCTTTTAAGAATTGACTTTCGAATAATCTCGAAAAATTAAAATGTCTCTATCGTCCAAACCCTTGGACATACATTGACGAGATTCTGACATGAAGTTCACATATACGTTCCCTCAAAGTGGCATAAGTTTTGTCTCTCAGATGCCTACAGATCGGGAGATATTTGCCTTTTAATAATTGACTTTCGAATAATCTCGAAAAATTAAAATGTCTCTATCGTCCAAACCCTTGCACATACATTGACGAGATTCTGACATGAAGTTGACATATACGTTCCCTCAAAGTGACATAAGTTTTGTCTCTCAGATTCTTACAGATCGGGAGATATTTGCCTTTTCAAAAATTGAATTTCGAATAATCTCGAAAAATTAAAATGTCTCTATCGTCCAAACCCTTGGACATACATTGACGTGACTCTGACAGGAAGTTGACATATACGTTCCCTCAAAGTGACATAAGTTTTGTCTCTCAGATTCCTACAGATCGGGAGATATTTGCCTTTTAAGAATTGACTTTCGAATAATCTCGAAAAATTAAAATGTCTCTATCGTCCAAACCCTTGAACATACATTGACGAGATTCTGACATGAAGTTGACATGTACGTTCCCTCAAAGTGACATAAGTTTTGTCTCTCAGATGCCTACAGATCGGGAGATATTTAATTTTAAAAAATTGACTTTCGAATAATCTCGAAAAATTAAAATGTCTCTATCATCCAAACCCTTAGACATACATTGACGAGATTCTGACATGAGGTTGACATATACGTTCCCTCAAAGTGACATAAGTTTTGTCTCTCAGATGCCTACAGATCGGGAGATATTTGCCTTTAAATAATTGACTTTCGAATAATCTCGAAAAATTAAAATGTCTCTATCGTCCAATCCCTTGGACATACATTGACGAGATTCTGACATGAACTTGACATATGCCTTCCCTCAAAGTGACATGAGTTTTGTCTCTCAGATTCCTACAGATCTGGAGATATTTGCTTTTTCAAAAATTGACTTTCGAATAATCTCGAAAAATTAAAATGTCTCTATCGTCCAAACCCTTGGACATACTTTGACGTGACTCTGACAGCAAGTTGACATATACGTTCCCTCAAAGTGACATAAGTTTTGTCTCTCAGATTCCTACAGATCGGGAGATATTTGTCTTTTAAAAATTGACTTTCGAATAATCTCGAAAAATTTAAATGTCTCTATCGTCCAAAACCTTTCACATACATTGACGAGATTCTGACATGAAGTTGACATATACGTTCCCTCAAAGTAACATAAGTTTTGTCTCTCAGATTCCTACAGATCGGAAGATATTTGCCTTTTCAAAAATTGACTTTCGAATAATCTCGAAAAATTAAAATGTGTCTATCCTCAAAAACCCTTGGACATACATTGACGTGACTCTGACAGGAAGTTTACATATACGTTCCCTCAAAGTGACATAAGTTTTGTCTCTCAGATGCCTACAGATCGGGAGATATTTGCCTTTTAAAAATTGACTTTCGAATAATCTCGAAAAATTAAAATGTCTCTCTCGTCCAAACCCTTGGACATACATTGACGAGATTCTGACATGAAGTTGACATGTACGTTCCCTCAAAGTGACATAAGTTTTGTCTCTCAGATTCCTACAGATCGGGAGATATTTGCCTTTTCAAAAATTGACTTTCGAATAATCTCGAAAAATTAAAATGTCTCTATCCTCCAAACCCTTGGACATACATTGACGTGACTCTGACAGGAAGTTTACATATACGTTCCCTCAAAGTGACATAAGTTTTGTCTCTCAGATGCCTACAGATCGGGAGATATTTGCCTTTAAATAATTGACTTTCGAATAATCTCGAAAAATTGAAATGTCTCTATCGTCCAAACCCTTTCACATACATTGACGAGATTCTGACATGAAGTTGACATATACGTTCCCTCAAAGTGACATAAGTTTTGTCTCTCAGATTCCTACAGTTCGGGAGATATTTGCCTTTTCAAAAATTGATTTTCGAATAATCTCGAAAAATTAAGATGTCTCTATCCTCCAAACCCTTGCACATACATTGACGTGACTCTGACATGAAGTTGACATATACGTTCCCTCAATGTGACATAAGGTTTGTCTCTCAGATTCCTACAGATCGGGAGATATTTGCTTTTTTTTAAATTGACTTTCGAATAATCTCGAAAAATTTAAATGTCTCTATCGCTAAACCCTTGGACATACATTGACGAGATTCTGACATGAAGTTGACATATACGTTCCCTCAAAGTGGCATAAGGTTTGTCTCTCAGATGCATACAGATCGGGAGATATTTGCCTTTTAAAAATTGACTTTCGAATAATCTCGAAAAATTAAAATGTCTCTATCGTCCAAACCCTTGGACATACATTGACGAGATTCTGACATGAAGTTGACATATACGTTCCCTCAAAGTGGCATAAGTTTTGTCTCTCAGATTCCTACAGATCGGGAGATATTTGCCTTTTCAAAAATTGACATTCGAATAATCTCGAAAAATTAAAATGTCTCTATCCTCCAAACCCTTGGACATACATTGACGTGACTCTGACAGGAAGTTGACATATACGTTCCCTCAAAGCGGCATAAGTTTTGTCTCTCAGATGCATACAGATCGGGAGATATTTGCCTTTTAAAAATTGACTTTCGAATAATCTCGAAAAATTTAAATGTCTCTATCGTCCAATCCCTTGGACATACATTGACGAGATTCTGACATGAGGTTGACATATACGTTCCCTCAAAGTGACATAAGTTTTGTCTCTCAGATGCCTACAGATCGGGAGATATTTGCCTTTAAATAATTGACTTTCGAATAATCTCGAAAAATTAAAATGTCTCTATCGTCCAAACCCTTAGACATACATTGACGAGATTCTGACATGAGGTTGACATATACGTTCCCTCAAAGTGACATAAGTTTTGTCTCTCAGATGCCTACAGATCGGGAGATATTTGCCTTTAAATAATTGACTTTCGAATAATCTCGAAAAATTAAGATGTCTCTATCGTCCAAACCCTTGGACATACACTGACGTGACTCTGACAGGAAGTTTACATATACGTTCCCTCAAAGTGACATAAGTTTTGTCTCTCAGATGCCTACAGATCGGGAGATATTTGCCTTTTAATAATTGACTTTCGAATAATCTCGAAAAATTAAAATGTCTCTATCGTCCAAACCCTTGGACATACATTGACGAGATTCTGACATGAAGTTGACATATACGTTCCCTCAAAGTGACATAAGTTTTGTCTCTCAGTTTCCTAAAGATCGGGAGATATTTGCCTTTTCAAAAATTGACTTTCGAATAATCTCGAAAAATTAAAATGTCTCTATCCTCCAAACCCTTGGACATACATTGACGTGACTCTGACAGGAAGTTGACATATACGTTCCCTCAAAGTGACATAATTTTTGTCTCTCAGATTCCTACAGATCGGGAGATATTTGCCTTTTAAGAATTGACTTTCGAATAATCTCGAAAAATTTAAATGTCTCTATCGTCCAAACCCTTGGACATACATTGACGAGATTCTGACATGAAGTTGACATATACGTTCCCTCAAAGTGACATAAGTTTTGTCTCTCAGATGCCTACAGATCGGGAGATATTTGCTTTTTAAAAATTGACTTTCGAATAATCTCGAAAAATTAAAATGTCTCTATCGTCCAAACCCTTAGACATACATTGACGAGATTCTCACATAAGGTTGACATATACGTTCCCTCAAAGTGACATAAGTTTTGTCTCTCAATGCCTACAGATCGGGAGATATTTGCCTATAAATAATTGACTTTCGAATAATCTCAAAAAATTAAAATGTCTCTATCGTCCAAACCCTTAGACATACATTGACGAGATTCTGACATGAGGTTGACATATACGTTCCCTCAAAGTGACATAAGTTTTGTCTCTCAGATGCCTACAGATCGGGAGATATTTGCCTTTAAATAATTGACTTTCGAATAATCTCGAAAAATTAAAATGTCTCTATCGTCCAAACCCTTGGACATACATTGACGTGACTCTGACAGGAAGTTTACATACACGTTCCCTCAAAGTGACATAAGTTTTGTCTCTCAGATGCCTACAGATCGGGAGATATTTGCCTTTTAATAATTGACTTTCGAATAATGTCGAAAAATTAAAATGTCTCTCTCGTCCAAACCCTTGGACATACATTGACGAGATTCTGACATGACGTTGACATGTACGTTCCCTCAAAGTGACATAAGTTTTGTCTCTCAGATTCCTACAGATCGGGAGATATTTGCCTTTTCAAAAATTGACTTTCGAATAATCTCGAAAAATTAAAATGTCTCTATCCTCCAAACCCTTGGACATACAATGACGTGACTCTGACAGGAAGTTGACATATACGTTCCCTCAAAATGACATAAGTTTTGTCTCTCAGATTCCTACAGATCGGGAGATATTTGCCTTTTAAGAATTGACTTTCGAATAATCTCGAAAAATTAAAATGTCTCTATCGTCCAAACCCTTGGACATACATTGACGAGATTCTGACATGAAGTTCACATATACGTTCCCTCAAAGTGGCATAAGTTTTGTCTCTCAGATGCCTACAGATCGGGAGATATTTGCCTTTTAATAATTGACTTTCGAATAATCTCGAAAAATTAAAATGTCTCTATCGTCCAAACCCTTGCACATACATTGACGAGATTCTGACATGAAGTTGACATATACGTTCCCTCAAAGTGACATAAGTTTTGTCTCTCAGATTCTTACAGATCGGGAGATATTTGCCTTTTCAAAAATTGAATTTCGAATAATCTCGAAAAATTAAAATGTCTCTATCGTCCAAACCCTTGGACATACATTGACGTGACTCTGACAGGAAGTTGACATATACGTTCCCTCAAAGTGACATAAGTTTTGTCTCTCAGATTCCTACAGATCGGGAGATATTTGCCTTTTAAGAATTGACTTTCGAATAATCTCGAAAAATTAAAATGTCTCTATCGTCCAAACCCTTGAACATACATTGACGAGATTCTGACATGAAGTTGACATGTACGTTCCCTCAAAGTGACATAAGTTTTGTCTCTCAGATGCCTACAGATCGGGAGATATTTAATTTTAAAAAATTGACTTTCGAATAATCTCGAAAAATTAAAATGTCTCTATCATCCAAACCCTTAGACATACATTGACGAGATTCTGACATGAGGTTGACATATACGTTCCCTCAAAGTGACATAAGTTTTGTCTCTCAGATGCCTACAGATCGGGAGATATTTGCCTTTAAATAATTGACTTTCGAATAATCTCGAAAAATTAAAATGTCTCTATCGTCCAATCCCTTGGACATACATTGACGAGATTCTGACATGAACTTGACATATGCCTTCCCTCAAAGTGACATGAGTTTTGTCTCTCAGATTCCTACAGATCTGGAGATATTTGCTTTTTCAAAAATTGACTTTCGAATAATCTCGAAAAATTAAAATGTCTCTATCGTCCAAACCCTTGGACATACTTTGACGTGACTCTGACAGCAAGTTGACATATACGTTCCCTCAAAGTGACATAAGTTTTGTCTCTCAGATTCCTACAGATCGGGAGATATTTGTCTTTTAAAAATTGACTTTCGAATAATCTCGAAAAATTTAAATGTCTCTATCGTCCAAAACCTTTCACATACATTGACGAGATTCTGACATGAAGTTGACATATACGTTCCCTCAAAGTAACATAAGTTTTGTCTCTCAGATTCCTACAGATCGGAAGATATTTGCCTTTTCAAAAATTGACTTTCGAATAATCTCGAAAAATTAAAATGTGTCTATCCTCAAAAACCCTTGGACATACATTGACGTGACTCTGACAGGAAGTTTACATATACGTTCCCTCAAAGTGACATAAGTTTTGTCTCTCAGATGCCTACAGATCGGGAGATATTTGCCTTTTAAAAATTGACTTTCGAATAATCTCGAAAAATTAAAATGTCTCTCTCGTCCAAACCCTTGGACATACATTGACGAGATTCTGACATGAAGTTGACATGTACGTTCCCTCAAAGTGACATAAGTTTTGTCTCTCAGATTCCTACAGATCGGGAGATATTTGCCTTTTCAAAAATTGACTTTCGAATAATCTCGAAAAATTAAAATGTCTCTATCCTCCAAACCCTTGGACATACATTGACGTGACTCTGACAGGAAGTTTACATATACGTTCCCTCAAAGTGACATAAGTTTTGTCTCTCAGATGCCTACAGATCGGGAGATATTTGCCTTTAAATAATTGACTTTCGAATAATCTCGAAAAATTAAAATGTCTCTATCGTCCAAACCCTTGGACATACATTGACGAGATTCTGACATGAACTTGACATATGCCTTCCCTCAAAGTGACATGAGTTTTGTCTCTAAGATTCCTACAGATCTGGAGATATTTGCTTTTTCAAAAATTGACTTTCGAATAATCTCGAAAAATTAAAATGTCTCTATCGTCCAAACCCTTGGACATACATTGACGTGACTCTGACAGCAAGTTGACATATACGTTCCCTCAATGTGACATAAGTTTTGTCTCTCAGATTCCTACAGATCGGGAGATATTTGCCTTTTAAAAATTGACTTTCGAATAATCTCGAAAAATTGAAATGTCTCTATCGTCCAAACCCTTTCACATACATTGACGAGATTCTGACATGAAGTTGACATATACGTTCCCTCAAAGTGACATAAGTTTTGTCTCTCAGATTCCTACAGTTCGGGAGATATTTGCCTTTTCAAAAATTGATTTTCGAATAATCTCGAAAAATTAAGATGTCTCTATCCTCCAAACCCTTGCACATACATTGACGTGACTCTGACATGAAGTTGACATATACGTTCCCTCAATGTGACATAAGGTTTGTCTCTCAGATTCCTACAGATCGGGAGATATTTGCTTTTTTTTAAATTGACTTTCGAATAATCTCGAAAAATTTAAATGTCTCTATCGCTAAACCCTTGGACATACATTGACGAGATTCTGACATGAAGTTGACATATACGTTCCCTCAAAGTGGCATAAGGTTTGTCTCTCAGATGCATACAGATCGGGAGATATTTGCCTTTTAAAAATTGACTTTCGAATAATCTCGAAAAATTAAAATGTCTCTATCGTCCAAACCCTTGGACATACATTGACGAGATTCTGACATGAAGTTGACATATACGTTCCCTCAAAGTGGCATAAGTTTTGTCTCTCAGATTCCTACAGATCGGGAGATATTTGCCTTTTCAAAAATTGACATTCGAATAATCTCGAAAAATTAAAATGTCTCTATCCTCCAAACCCTTGGACATACATTGACGTGACTCTGACAGGAAGTTGACATATACGTTCCCTCAAAGCGGCATAAGTTTTGTCTCTCAGATGCATACAGATCGGGAGATATTTGCCTTTTAAAAATTGACTTTCGAATAATCTCGAAAAATTTAAATGTCTCTATCGTCCAATCCCTTGGACATACATTGACGAGATTCTGACATGAGGTTGACATATACGTTCCCTCAAAGTGACATAAGTTTTGTCTCTCAGATGCCTACAGATCGGGAGATATTTGCCTTTAAATAATTGACTTTCGAATAATCTCGAAAAATTAAAATGTCTCTATCGTCCAAACCCTTAGACATACATTGACGAGATTCTGACATGAGGTTGACATATACGTTCCCTCAAAGTGACATAAGTTTTGTCTCTCAGATGCCTACAGATCGGGAGATATTTGCCTTTAAATAATTGACTTTCGAATAATCTCGAAAAATTAAGATGTCTCTATCGTCCAAACCCTTGGACATACACTGACGTGACTCTGACAGGAAGTTTACATATACGTTCCCTCAAAGTGACATAAGTTTTGTCTCTCAGATGCCTACAGATCGGGAGATATTTGCCTTTTAATAATTGACTTTCGAATAATCTCGAAAAATTAAAATGTCTCTATCGTCCAAACCCTTGGACATACATTGACGAGATTCTGACATGAGGTTGACATATACGTTCCCTCAAAGTGACATAAGTTTTGTCTCTCAGATGCCTACAGATCGGGAGATATCTGCCTTTAAATAATTGACTTTCGAATAATCTCGAAAAATTTAAATGTCTCTATCGTCCAAACCCTTAGACATACATTGACGAGATTCTGACATGAGGTTGACATATACGTTCCCTCAAAGTGACATAAGTTTTGTCTCTCAGATGCCTACAGATCGGGAGATATTTGCCTTTAAATAATTGACTTTCGAATAATCTCGAAAAATTAAAATGTCTCTATCGTCCAAACCCTTGGACATACATTGACGAGATTCTGACATGAGGTTGACATATACGTTCCCTCAAAGTGACATAAGTTTTGTCTCTCAGATGCCTACAGATCGGGAGATATTTGCCTTTAAAAATTGACTTTCGAATAATCTCGAAAAATTAAAATGTCTCTCTCGTCCAAACCCTTGGACATACATTGACGAGATTCTGACATGAAGTTGACATGTACGTTCCCTCAAAGTGACATAAGTTTTGTCTCTCAGATTCCTACAGATCGGGAGATATTTGCCTTTTCAAAAATTGACTTTCGAATAATCTCGAAAAATTAAAATGTCTCTATCCTCCAAACCCTTGGACATACATTGACGTGACTCTGACAGGAAGTTGACATATACGTTCCCTCAAAATGACATAAGTTTTGTCTCTCAGATTCCTACAGATCGGGAGATATTTGCCTTTTAATAATTGACTTTCGAATAATCTCGAAAAATTAAAATGTCTCTATCGTCCAAACCCTTGGACATACATTGACGAGATTCTGACATGAAGTTGACATATACGTTCCCTCAAAGTGGCATAAGTTTTGTCTCTCAGATGCCTACAGATCGGGAGATATTTGCCTTTTAATAATTGACTTTCGAATAATCTCGAAAAATTAAAATGTCTCTATCGTCCAAACCCTTGCACATACATTGACGAGATTCTGACATGAAGTTGACATATACGTTCCCTCAAAGTGACATAAGTTTTGTCTCTCAGATTCTTACAGATCGGGAGATATTTGCCTTTTCAAAAATTGACTTTCGAATAATCTCGAAAAATTAAAATGTCTCTATCGTCCAAACCCTTGGACATACATTGACGTGACTCTGACAGGAAGTTGACATATACGTTCCCTCAAAGTGACATAAGTTTTGTCTCTCAGACTCCTACAGATCGGGAGATATTTGCCTTTTAAGAATTGACTTTCGAATAATCTCGAAAAATTAAAATGTCTCTATCGTCCAAACCCTTGAACATACATTGACGAGATTCTGACATGAAGTTGACATGTACGTTCCCTCAAAGTGACATACGTTTTGTCTCTCAGATGCCTACAGATCGGGAGATATTTAATTTTAAATATTGACTTTCGAATAATCTCGAAAAATTAAAATGTCTCTATCATCCAAACCCTTAGACATACATTGACGAGATTCTGACATGAGGTTGACATATACGTTCCCTCAAAGTGACATAAGTTTTGTCTCTCAGATGCCTACAGATCGGGAGATATTTGCCATTAAATAATTGACTTTCGAATAATCTCGAAAAATTAAAATGTCTCTATCGTCCAATCCCTTGGACATACATTGACGAGATTCTGACATGAACTTGACATATGCCTTCCCTCAAAGTGACATGAGTTTTGTCTCTCAGATTCCTACAGATCTGGAGATATTTGCTTTTTCAAAAATTGACTTTCGAATAATCTCGAAAAATTAAAATGTCTCTTTCGTCCAAACCCTTGGACATACTTTGACGTGACTCTGACAGCAAGTTGACATATACGTTCCCTCAAAGCGACATAAGTTTTGTCTCTCAGATTCCTACAGATCGGGAGATATTTGTCTTTTAAAAATTGACTTTCGAATAATCTCGAAAAATTTAAATGTCTCTATCGTCCAAAACCTTTCACATACATTGACGAGATTCTGACATGAAGTTGACATATACGTTCCCTCAAAGTAACATAAGTTTTGTCTCTCAGATTCCTACAGATCGGAAGATATTTGCCTTTTCAAAAATTGACTTTCGAATAATCTCGAAAAATTAAAATGTGTCTATCCTCCAAACCCTTGGACATACATTGACGTGACTCTGACAGGAAGTTTACATATACGTTCCCTCAAAGTGACATAAGTTTTGTCTCTCAGATGCCTACAGATCGGGAGATATTTGCCTTTTAAAAATTGACTTTCGAATAATCTCGAAAAATTAAAATGTCTCTCTCGTCCAAACCCTTGGACATACATTGACGAGATTCTGACATGAAGTTGACATGTACGTTCCCTCAAAGTGACATAAGTTTTATCTCTCAGATTCCTACAGATCGGGAGATATTTGCCTTTTCAAAAATTGACTTTCGAATAATCTCGAAAAATTAAAATGTCTCTATCCTCCAAACCCTTGGACATACATTGACGTGACTCTGACAGGAAGTTTACATATACGTTCCCTCAAAGTGACATAAGTTTTGTCTCTCAGATGCCTACAGATCGGGAGATATTTGCCTTTAAATAATTGACTTTCGAATAATCTCGAAAAATTAAAATGTCTCTATCGTCCAAACCCTTGGACATACATTGACGAGATTCTGACATGAACTTGACATATGCCTTCCCTCAAAGTGACATGAGTTTTGTCTCTAAGATTCCTACAGATCTGGAGATATTTGCTTTTTCAAAAATTGACTTTCGAATAATCTCGAAAAATTAAAATGTCTCTATCGTCCAAACCCTTGGACATACATTGACGTGACTCTGACAGCAAGTTGACATATACGTTCCCTCAAAGTGACATAAGTTTTGTCTCTCAGATTCCTACAGATCGGGAGATATTTGCCTTTTAAAAATTGACTTTCGAATAATCTCGAAAAATTGAAATGTCTCTATCGTCCAAACCCTTTCACATACATTGACGAGATTCTGACATGAAGTTGACATATACGTTCCCTCAAAGTGACATAAGTTTTGTCTCTCAGATTCCTACAGTTCGGGAGATATTTGCCTTTTCAAAAATTGATTTTCGAATAATCTCGAAAAATTAAGATGTCTCTATCCTCCAAACCCTTGCACATACATTGACGTGACTCTGACATGAAGTTGACATATACGTTCCCTCAATGTGACATAAGGTTTGTCTCTCAGATTCCTACAGATCGGGAGATATTTGCTTTTTTTTAAATTGACTTTCGAATAATCTCGAAAAATTTAAATGTCTCTATCGCTAAACCCTTGGACATACATTGACGAGATTCTGACATGAAGTTGACATATACGTTCCCTCAAAGTGGCATAAGTTTTGTCTCTCAGATGCATACAGATCGGGAGATATTTGCCTTTTAAAAATTGACTTTCGAATAATCTCGAAAAATTAAAATGTCTCTATCGTCCAAACCCTTGGACATACATTGACGAGATTCTGACATGAAGTTGACATATACGTTCCCTCAAAGTGGCATAAGTTTTGTCTCTCAGATTCCTACAGATCGGGAGATATTTGCCTTTCCAAAAATTGACATTCGAATAATCTCGAAAAATTAAAATGTCTCTATCCTCCAAACCCTTGGACATACATTGACGTGACTCTGACAGGAAGTTGACATATACGTTCCCTCAAAGTGGCATAAGTTTTGTCTCTCAGATGCATACAGATCGGGAGATATTTGCCTTTTAAAAATTGACTTTCGAATAATCTCGAAAAATTTAAATGTCTCTATCGTCCAATCCCTTGGACATACATTGACGAGATTCTGACATGAGGTTGACATAAACGTTCCCTCAAAGTGACATAAGTTTTGTCTCTCAGATGCCTACAGATCGGGAGATATTTGCCTTTAAATAATTGACTTTCGAATAATCTCGAAAAATTAAAATGTCTCTATCGTCCAAACCCTTAGACATACATTGACGAGATTCTGACATGAGGTTGACATATAAGTTCCCTCAAAGTGACATAAGTTTTGTCTCTCAGATGCATACAGATCGGGAGATATTTGCCTTTAAATAATTGACTTTCGAATAATCTCGAAAAATTAAAATGTCTCTATCGTCCAAACCCTTGGACATACATTGACGTGACTCTGACAGGAAGTTTACATATACGTTCCCTCAAAGTGACATAAGTTTTGTCTCTCAGATGCCTACAGATCGGGAGATATTTGCCTTTTAATAATTGACTTTCGAATAATCTCGAAAAATTAAAATGTCTCTATCGTCCAAACCCTTGGACATACATTGACGAGATTCTGACATGAGGTTGACATATACGTTCCCTCAAAGTGACATAAGTTTTGTCTCTCAGATGCCTACAGATCGGGAGATATTTGCCTTTAAATAATTGACTTTCGAATAATCTCGATAAATTTAAATGTCTCTATCGTCCAAACCCTTAGACATACATTGACGAGATTCTGACATGAGGTTGACATATACGTTCCCTCAAAGTGACATTAGTTTTGTCTCTCAGATGCCTACAGATCGGGAGATATTTGCCTTTAAATAATTGACTTTCGAATAATCTCGAAAAATTAAAATGTCTCTATCGTCCAAACCCTTGGACATACATTGACGAGATTCTGACATGAGGTTGACATATACGTTCCCTCAAAGTGACATAAGTTTTGTCTCTCAGATTCCTACAGATCGGGAGATATTTGCCTTTTAAGAATTGACTTTCGAATAATCTCGAAACATTAAAATGTCTCTATCGTCCAAACCCTTGGACATACATTGACGAGATTCTGACATGAAATTGACATATACGTTCCCTCAAAGTGACTTAAGTTTTGTCTCTCAGATTCCTACAGATCGGGAGATATTTGCCTTTTCAAAAATTGACTTTCGAATAATCTCGAAAAATTTAAATGTCTCTATCCTCCAAACCCTTGGACATACATTGACGTGACTCTGACAGGAAGTTGACATATACGTTCCCTCAAAGTGACATAAGTTTTGTCTCTCAGATTCCTACAGATCGGGAGATATTTGCCTTTTAAGAATTGACTTTCGAATAATCTCGAAAAATTAAAATGTCTCTATCGTCCAAACCCTTGGACATACATTGACGAGATTCTGACATGAAGTTGACATATACGTTCCCTCAAAGTGACATAAGTTTTGTCTCTCAGATTCCTACAGATCGGGAGATATATGCCTTTTCAAAAATTGACTTTCGAATAATATCGAAAAATTAAAATGTCTCTATCGTCCAAACCCTTGGACATACATTGACGTAACTCTGACAGGAAGTTGACATATACGTTCCCTCAAAGTGACATAAGTTTTGTCTCTCAGATTCCTACAGATCGGGAGATATTTGCCTTTTAAGAATTGACTTTCGAATAATCTCGAAAAATTAAAATGTCTCTATCGTCCAAACCCTTGGACATACATCGACGAGATTCTGACATGAAGTTGACATGTACGTTCCCTCAAAGTGACATAAGTTTTGTCTCTCAGATGCCTACAGATCGGGAGATATTTGATTTTTAAAAATTGACTTTCGAATAATCTCGAAAAATTAAAATGTCTCTATCGTCCAAACCCTTAGACATACATTGACGAGATTCTGACATGAACTTGACATTTGCCTTCCCTCAAAGTGACATGAGTTTTGTCTCTCAGATTCCTACAGATCTGGAGATATTTGCTTTTTCAAAAATTGACTTTCGAATAATCTCGAAAAATTAAAATGTCTCTATCGTCCAAACCCTTGGACATACTTTGACGTGACTCTGACAGCAAGTTGACATATACGTTCCCTCAAAGCAACATAAGTTTTGTCTCTCAGATTCCTACAGATCGGAAGATATTTGCCTTTTAAAAATTGACTTTCGAATAATCTCGAAAAATTAAAATGTGTCTATCCTCCAAACCCTTGGACATACATTGACGTGACTCTGACAGGAAGTTTACATATACGTTCCCTCAAAGTGACATAAGTTTTGTCTCTCAGATGCCTACAGATCGGGAGATATTTGCCTTTTAAAAATTGACTTTCGAATAATCTCGAAAAATTAAAATGTCTCTCTCGTCCAAACCCTTGGACATACATTGACGAGATTCTGACATGAAGTTGACATGTACGTTCCCTCAGAGTGACATAAGTTTTGTCTCTCAGATTCCTACAGATCGGGAGATATTTGCCTTTTCAAAAATTGACTTTCGAATAATCTCGAAAAATTAAAATGTCTCTATCCTCCAAACCCTTGGACATACATTGACGTGACTCTGACAGGAAGTTGACATATACGTTCCCTCAAAGTGACTTAAGTTTTGTCTCTCAGATTCCTACAGATCGGGAGATATTTGCCTTTTAAGAATTGACTTTCGAATAATCTCGAAAAATTAAAATGTCTCTATCGTCCAAACCCTTGGACATACATTGACGAGATTCTGACATGAAGTTGACATATACGTTCCCTCAAAGTGGCATAAGTTTTGTCTCTCAGATGCCTACAGATCGGGAGATATTTGCCTTTTAAAAATTGACTTTCGAATAATCTCGAAAAATTAAAATGTATCTATCGTCCAAACCCTTGGACATACATTGACGAGATTCTGACATGAAGTTGACATATACGTACCCTCAAAGTGACATAAGTTTTGTCTCTCAGATTCCTACAGATCGGGAGATATTTGCCTTTTCAAAAATTGACTTTCGAATAATATCGAAAAATTAAAATGTCTCTATCGTCCAAACCCTTGGACATACATTGACGTGGCTCTGACAGGAAGTTGACATATACGTTCCCTCAAAGTGACATAAGTTTTGTCTCTCAGATTCCTACAGATCGGGAGATATTTGCCTTTTAAGAATTGACTTTAGAATAATCTCGAAAAATTAAAATGTCTCTATCGTCCAAACCCTTGGACATACATTGACGTGACTCTGACATGAAGTTGACATATACGTTCCCTCAAAGTGGCATAAGTTTTGTCTCTCAGATGCATACAGATCGGGAGATATTTGCCTTTTAAAAATTGACTTTCGAATAATCTCGAAAAATTAAAATGTCTCTATCGTCCAAACCCTTGGACATACATTGACGAGATTCTGACATGAAGTTGACATATACGTTCCCTCAAAGTGGCATAAGTTTTGTCTCTCAGATTCCTACAGATCGGGAGATATTTGCCTTTCCAAAAATTGACATTCGAATAATCTCGAAAAATTAAAATGTCTCTATCCTCCAAACCCTTGGACATACATTGACGTGACTCTGACAGGAAGTTGACATATACGTTCCCTCAAAGTGGCATAAGTTTTGTCTCTCAGATGCATACAGATCGGGAGATATTTGCCTTTTAAAAATTGACTTTCGAATAATCTCGAAAAATTTAAATGTCTCTATCGTCCAATCCCTTGGACATACATTGACGAGATTCTGACATGAGGTTGACATAAACGTTCCCTCAAAGTGACATAAGTTTTGTCTCTCAGATGCCTACAGATCGGGAGATATTTGCCTTTAAATAATTGACTTTCGAATAATCTCGAAAAATTAAAATGTCTCTATCGTCCAAACCCTTAGACATACATTGACGAGATTCTGACATGAGGTTGACATATAAGTTCCCTCAAAGTGACATAAGTTTTGTCTCTCAGATGCATACAGATCGGGAGATATTTGCCTTTAAATAATTGACTTTCGAATAATCTCGAAAAATTAAAATGTCTCTATCGTCCAAACCCTTGGACATACATTGACGTGACTCTGACAGGAAGTTTACATATACGTTCCCTCAAAGTGACATAAGTTTTGTCTCTCAGATGCCTACAGATCGGGAGATATTTGCCTTTTAATAATTGACTTTCGAATAATCTCGAAAAATTAAAATGTCTCTATCGTCCAAACCCTTGGACATACATTGACGAGATTCTGACATGAGGTTGACATATACGTTCCCTCAAAGTGACATAAGTTTTGTCTCTCAGATGCCTACAGATCGGGAGATATTTGCCTTTAAATAATTGACTTTCGAATAATCTCGATAAATTTAAATGTCTCTATCGTCCAAACCCTTAGACATACATTGACGAGATTCTGACATGAGGTTGACATATACGTTCCCTCAAAGTGACATAAGTTTTGTCTCTCAGATGCCTACAGATCGGGAGATATTTGCCTTTAAATAATTGACTTTCGAATAATCTCGAAAAATTAAAATGTCTCTATCGTCCAAACCCTTGGACATACATTGACGAGATTCTGACATGAGGTTGACATATACGTTCCCTCAAAGTGACATAAGTTTTGTCTCTCAGATTCCTACAGATCGGGAGATATTTGCCTTTTAAGAATTGACTTTCGAATAATCTCGAAACATTAAAATGTCTCTATCGTCCAAACCCTTGGACATACATTGACGAGATTCTGACATGAAATTGACATATACGTTCCCTCAAAGTGACATAAGTTTTGTCTCTCAGATTCCTACAGATCGGGAGATATTTGCCTTTTCAAAAATTGACTTTCGAATAATCTCGAAAAATTTAAATGTCTCTATCCTCCAAACCCTTGGACATACATTGACGTGACTCTGACAGGAAGTTGACATATACGTTCCCTCAAAGTGACATAAGTTTTGTCTCTCAGATTCCTACAGATCGGGAGATATTTGCCTTTTAAGAATTGACTTTCGAATAATCTCGAAAAATTAAAATGTCTCTATCGTCCAAACCCTTGGACATACATTGACGAGATTCTGACATGAAGTTGACATATACGTTCCCTCAAAGTGACATAAGTTTTGTCTCTCAGATGCCTACAGATCGGGAGATATATGCCTTTTCAAAAATTGACTTTCGAATAATATCGAAAAATTAAAATGTCTCTATCGTCCAAATCCTTGGACATACATTGACGTAACTCTGACAGGAAGTTGACATATACGTTCCCTCAAAGTGACATAAGTTTTGTCTCTCAGATTCCTACAGATCGGGAGATATTTGCCTTTTAAGAATTGACTTTCGAATAATCTCGAAAAATTAAAATGTCTCTATCGTCCAAACCCTTGGACATACATTGACGAGATTCTGACATGAAGTTGACATGTACGTTCCCTCAAAGTGACATAAGTTTTGTCTCTCAGATGCCTACAGATCGGGAGATATTTGATTTTTAAAAATTGACTTTCGAATAATCTCGAAAAATTAAAATGTCTCTATCGTCCAAACCCTTAGACATACATTGACGAGATTCTGACATGAACTTGACATTTGCCTTCCCTCAAAGTGACATAAGTTTTGTCTCTCAGATTCCTACAGATCTGGAGATATTTGCTTTTTCAAAAATTGACTTTCGAATAATCTCGAAAAATTAAAATGTCTCTATCGTCCAAACCCTTGGACATACTTTGACGTGACTCTGACAGCAAGTTGACATATACGTTCCCTCAAAGCAACATAAGTTTTGTCTCTCAGATTCCTACAGATCGGAAGATATTTGCCTTTTAAAAATTGACTTTCGAATAATCTCGAAAAATTAAAATGTGTCTATCCTCCAAACCCTTGGACATACATTGACGTGACTCTGACAGGAAGTTTACATATACGTTCCCTCAAAGTGACATAAGTTTTGTCTCTCAGATGCCTACAGATCGGGAGATATTTGCCTTTTAAAAATTGACTTTCGAATAATCTCGAAAAATTAAAATGTCTCTCTCGTCCAAACCCTTGGACATACATTGACGAGATTCTGACATGAAGTTGACATGTACGTTCCCTCAGAGTGACATAAGTTTTGTCTCTCAGATTCCTACAGATCGGGAGATATTTGCCTTTTCAAAAATTGACTTTCGAATAATCTCGAAAAATTAAAATGTCTCTATCCTCCAAACCCTTGGACATACATTGACGTGACTCTGACAGGAAGTTGACATATACGTTCCCTCAAAGTGACATAAGTTTTGTCTCTCAGATTCCTACAGATCGGGAGATATTTGCCTTTTAAGAATTGACTTTCGAATAATCTCGAAAAATTAAAATGTCTCTATCGTCCAAACCCTTGGACATACATTGACGAGATTCTGACATGAAGTTGACATATACGTTCCCTCAAAGTGGCATAAGTTTTGTCTCTCAGATGCCTACAGATCGGGAGATATTTGCCTTTTAAAAATTGACTTTCGAATAATCTCGAAAAATTAAAATGTATCTATCGTCCAAACCCTTGGACATACATTGACGAGATTCTGACATGAAGTTGACATATACGTACCCTCAAAGTGACATAAGTTTTGTCTCTCAGATTCCTACAGATCGGGAGATATTTGCCTTTTCAAAAATTGACTTTCGAATAATATCGAAAAATTAAAATGTCTCTATCGTCCAAACCCTTGGACATACATTGACGTGGCTCTGACAGGAAGTTGACATATACGTTCCCTCAAAGTGACATAAGTTTTGTCTCTCAGATTCCTACAGATCGGGAGATATTTGCCTTTTAAGAATTGACTTTCGAATAATCTCGAAAAATTAAAATGTCTCTATCGTCCAAACCCTTGGACATACATTGACGAGATTCTCACATGAACTTGACATGTACGTTCCCTCAAAGTGACATAAGTTTTGTCTCTCAGATGCCTACAGATCGGGAGATATTTGATTTTTAAAAATTGACTTTCGAATAATCTCGAAAAATTAAAATGTCTCTATCGTCCAAACCCTTAGACATACATTGACGAGATTCTGACATGAGGTTGACATATACGTTCCCTCAAAGTGACATACGTTTTGTCTCTCAGATGCCTACAGATCGGGAGATATTTGCCTTTAAATAATTGACTTTCGAATAATCTCGAAAAATTAAAATGTCTCTATCGTCCAAACCCTTGGACATACATTGACGAGATTCTGACATGAACTTGACATATGCCTTCCCTCAAAGTGACATGAGTTTTGTCTCTCAGATTCCTACAGATCTGGAGATATTTGCTTTTTCAAAAATTGACTTTCGAATAATCTCGAAAAATTAAAATGTCTCTATCGTCCAAACCCTTGGACATACTTTGACGTGACTCTGACAGCAAGTTGACATATACGTTCCCTCAAAGTGACATAAGTTTTGTCTCTCAGATTCCTACAGATCGGGAGATATTTGTCTTTAAAAATTGACTTTCGAATAATCTCGAAAAATTTAAATGTCTCTATCGTCCAAACCCTTTCACATACATTGACGAGATTCTGACATGAAGTTGACATATACGTTCCCTCAAGGCAACATAAGTTTTGTCTCTCAGATTCCTACAGATCGGAAGATATTTGCCTTTTAAAAATTGACTTTCGAATAATCTCGAAAAATTAAAATGTGTCTATCCTCCAAACCCTTGGACATACATTGACGTGACTCTGACAGGAAGTTTACATATACGTTCCCTCAAAGTGACATAAGTTTTGTCTCTCAGATGCCTACAGATCGGGAGATATTTGCCTTTTAAAAATTGACTTTCGAATAATCTCGAAAAATTAAAATGTCTCTCTCGTCCAAACCCTTAACATACATTGACGAGATTCTGACATGAAGTTGACATGTACGTTCCCTCAGAGTGACATAAGTTTTGTCTCTCAGATTCCTACAGATCGGGAGATATTTGCCTTTTCAAAAATTGACTTTCGAATAATCTCGAAAAATTAAAATTTCTCTATCCTCCAAACCCTTGGACATACATTGACGTGACTCTGACAGGAAGTTGTCATATACGTTCCCTCAAAGTGACATAAGTTTTGTCTCTCAGATTCCTACAGATCGGGAGATATTTGCCTTTTAAGAATTGACTTTCGAATAATCTCGAAAAATTAAAATGTCTCTATCGTCCAAACCCTTGGACATACATTGACGAGATTCTGACATGAAGTTGACATGTACGTTCCCTCAAAGTGACATAAGGTTTGTCTCTCAGATGCCTACAGATCGGGAGATATTTGCCTTTAAATAATTGACTTTCGAATAATCTCGAAAAATTAAAATGTCTCTATCGTCCAAACCCTTGGACATACATTGACGAGATTCTGACATGAGGTTGACATATACGTTCCCTCAAAGTGACATAAGTTTTGTCTCTCAGATGCCTACAGATCGGGAGATATTTGCCTTTAAATAATTGACTTTCGAATAATCTCGAAAAATTAAAATGTCTCTATCGTCCAAACCCTTGGACATACATTGACGAGACTCTGACATGAACTTGACATATGCCTTCCCTCAAAGTGACATGAGTTTTGTCTCTAAGATTCCTACAGATCTGGAGATATTTGCTTTTTCAAAAATTGACTTTCGAATAATCTCGAAAAATTAAAATGTCTCTATCGTCCAAACCCTTGGACATACATTGACGTGACTCTGACAGCAAGTTGACATATACGTTCCCTCAAAGTGACATAAGTTTTGTCTCTCAGATTCCTACAGATCGGGAGATATTTGCCTTTTAAAAATTGACTTTCGAATAATCTCGAAAAATTGAAGTGTCTCTATCGTCCAAACCCTTTCACATACATTGACGAGATTCTGACATGAAGTTGACATATACGTTCCCTCAAAGTGACATAAGTTTTGTCTCTCAGATTCCTACATTTCGGGAGATATTTGCCTTTTCAAAAATTGATTTTCGAATAATCTCGAAAAATTAAGATGTCTCTATATTCCAAACCCTTGCACATACATTGACGTGACTCTGACATGAAGTTGACATATACGTTCCCTCAAAGTGACATAAGTTTTGTCTCTCAGATTAATACAGATCGGGAGATATTTGCTTTTTTTTAAATTGACATTCGAATAATCTCGAAAAATTTAAATGTCTCTATCGCTAAACCCTTGGACATACATTGACAAGATTCTGACATGAAGTTGACATATACGTTCCCTCAAAGTGGCATAAGTTTTGTCTCTCAGATGCATACAGATCGGGAGATATTTGCCTTTTAAAAATTGACTTTCGAATAATCTCGAAAAATTAAAATGTCTCTATCGTCCAAACCCTTGGACATACATTGACGAGATTCTGACATGAAGTTGACATATACTTTCTCTCAAAGTGACATAAGTTTTGTCTCTCAGATTCCTACAGATCGGGAGATATTTGCCTTTCCAAAAATTGACATTCGAATAATCTCGAAAAATTAAAATGTCTCTATCCTCCAAACCCTTGGATATACATTGACGTGACTCTGACAGGAAGTTGACATATACGTTCCCTCAAAGTGGCATAAGTTTTGTCTCTCAGATGCATACAGATCGGGAGATATTTGCCTTTTAAAAATTGACTTTCGAATAATCTCGAAAAATTTAAATGTCTCTATCGTCCAAACCATTTGACATACATTGACGAGATTCTGACATGAGGTTGACATATACGTTCCCTCAAAGTGACATAAGTTTTGTCTCTCAGATGCCTACAGATCGGGAGATATTTGCCTTTAAATAATTGACTTTCGAATAATCTCGAAAAATTTAAATGTCTCTATCGTCCAAACCCTTGGACATACATTGACGTGACTCTGACAGGAAGTTTACATATACGTTCCCTCAAAGTGACATAAGTTTTGTCTCTCAGATGCCTACAGATCGGGAGATATTTGCCTTTTAATAATTGACTTTCGAATAATCTCGAAAAATTAAAATGTCTCTCTCGTCCAAACAATTAGACATACATTGACGAGATTCTGACATGAGGTTGACATATACGTTCCCTCAAAGTGACATACGTTTTGTCTCTCAGATGCCTACAGATCGGGAGATATTTGCCTTTTAATAATTGACTTTCGAATAATCTCGAAAAATTAAAATGTCTCTCTCGTCCAAACCCTTGGACATACATTGACGAGATTCTGACATGAAGTTGACATGTACGTTCCCTCAAAGTGACATAAGTTATGTCTCTCAGATTCCTACAGATCGGGAGATATTTGCCTTTTCAAAAATTGACTTTCGAATAATCTCGAAAAATTAAAATGTCTCTATCCTCCAAACCCTTGGACATACATTGACGTGACTCTGGCAGGAAGTTGACATATACGTTCCCTCAAAGTGACATAAGTTTTGTCTCTCAGATTCCTACAGATCGGGAGATATTTGCCTTTTAAGAATTGACTTTCGAATAATCTCGAAAAATTAAAATGTCTCTATCGTCCAAACCCTTGGACATACATTGACGAGATTCTGACATGAGGTTGACATATACGTTCCCTCAAAGTGACATAAGTTTTGTCTCTCAGATGCCTACAGATCGGGAGATATTTGCCTTTAAAAATTGACTTTCGAATAATCTCGAAAAATTAAAATGTCTCTATCGTCCAAACCCTTGGACATACATTGACGAGATTCTGACATGAAATTGACATATACGTTCCCTCAAAGTGACATAAGTTTTGTCTCTCAGATTCCTACAGATCGGGAGATATTTGCCTTTTCAAAAATTGATTTTCGAATAATCTCGAAAAATTAAAATGTCTCTATCCTTCAAACCCTTGGACATACATTGACGTGACTCTGGCAGGAAGTTGACATATACGATCCCTCAAAGTGACATAAGTTTTGTCTCTCAGATTCCTACAGATCGGGATATATTTGCCTTTTAAGAATTGACTTTCGAATAATCTCGAAAAATTAAAATGTCTCTATCGTCCAAACCCTTGGACATACATTGACGAGATTCTGACATGAAGTTGACATATACGTTCCCTCAAAGTGGCATAAGTTTTGTCTCTCAGATGCCTACAGATCGGGAGATATTTGCCTTTTAATAATTGACTTTCGAATAATCTCGAAAAATTAAAATGTCTCTATCGTCCAAACCCTTGGACATACATTGACGAGATTCTGACATGAAGTTGACATATACGTTCCCTAAAAGTGACATAAGTTTTGTCTCTCAGATTCCTACAGATCGGGAGATATTTGCCTTTTCAAATATTGACTTTCGAATAATCTCGAAAAATTAAAATGTCTCTATCCTCCAAACCCTTGGACATACATTGACGTGACTCTGACAGGAAATTGACATATACGTTCCCTCAAAGTGACATAAGTTTTGTCTCTCAGATTCCTACAGATCGGGAGATATTTGCCTTTTAAGAATTGACTTTCGAATAATCTCGAAAAATTAAAATGTCTCTATCGTCCAAACCCTTGGACATACATTGACGAGATTCTGACATGAAGTTGACATATACGTTCCCTCAAAGTGACATAAGTTTTGTCTCTCAGATTCCTACAGATCGGGAGATATATGCCTTTTCAAAAATTGACTTTCGAATAATATCGAAAAATTAAAATGTCTCTATCGTCCAAACCCTTGGACATACATTGACGTAACTCTGACAGGAAGTTGACATATACGTTCCCTCAAAGTGACATAAGTTTTGTCTCTCAGATTCCTACAGATCGGGAGATATTTGCCTTTTAAGAATTGACTTTCGAATAATCTCGAAAAATTAAAATGTCTCTATCGTCCAAACCCTTGGACATACATCGACGAGATTCTGACATGAAGTTGACATGTACGTTCCCTCAAAGTGACATAAGTTTTGTCTCTCAGATGCCTACAGATCGGGAGATATTTGATTTTTAAAAATTGACTTTCGAATAATCTCGAAAAATTAAAATGTCTCTATCGTCCAAACCCTTAGACATACATTGACGAGATTCTGACATGAGGTTGACATATACGTTCCCTCAAAGTGACATAAGTTTTATCTCTCAGATGCCTACAGATCGGGAGATATTTGACTTTAAATAATTGACTTTCGAATAATCTCGAAAAATTAAAATGTCTCTATCGTCCAAACCCTTGGACATACATTGACGAGATTCTGACATGAACTTGACATTTGCCTTCCCTCAAAGTGACATGAGTTTTGTCTCTCAGATTCCTACAGATCTGGAGATATTTGCTTTTTCAAAAATTGACTTTCGAATAATCTCGAAAAATTAAAATGTCTCTATCGTCCAAACCCTTGGACATACTTTGACGTGACTCTGACAGCAAGTTGACATATACGTTCCCTCAAAGCAACATAAGTTTTGTCTCTCAGATTCCTACAGATCGGAAGATATTTGCCTTTTAAAAATTGACTTTCGAATAATCTCGAAAAATTAAAATGTGTCTATCCTCCAAACCCTTGGACATACATTGACGTGACTCTGACAGGAAGTTTACATATACGTTCCCTCAAAGTGACATAAGTTTTGTCTCTCAGATGACTACAGATCGGGAGATATTTGCCTTTTAAAAATTGACTTTCGAATAATCTCGAAAAATTAAAATGTCTCTCTCGTCCAAACCCTTGGACATACATTGACGAGATTCTGACATGAAGTTGACATGTACGTTCCCTCAGAGTGACATAAGTTTTGTCTCTCAGATTCCTACAGATCGGGAGATATTTGCCTTTTCAAAAATTGACTTTCGAATAATCTCGAAAAATTAAAATGTCTCTATCCTCCAAACCCTTGGACATACATTGACGTGACTCTGACAGGAAGTTGACATATACGTTCCCTCAAAGTGACATAAGTTTTGTCTCTCAGATTCCTACAGATCGGGAGATATTTGCCTTTTAAGAATTGACTTTCGAATAATCTCGAAAAATTAAAATGTCTCTATCGTCCAAACCCTTGGACATACATTGACGAGATTCTGACATGAAGTTGACATATACGTTCCCTCAAAGTGGCATAAGTTTTGTCTCTCAGATGCCTACAGATCGGGAGATATTTGCCTTTTAAAAATTGACTTTCGAATAATCTCGAAAAATTAAAATGTATCTATCGTCCAAACCCTTGGACATACATTGACGAGATTCTGACATGAAGTTGACATATACGTACCCTCAAAGTGACATAAGTTTTGTCTCTCAGATTCCTACAGATCGGGAGATATTTGCCTTTTCAAAAATTGACTTTCGAATAATATCGAAAAATTAAAATGTCTCTATCGTCCAAACCCTTGGACATACATTGACGTGGATCTGACAGGAAGTTGACATATACGTTCCCTCAAAGTGACATAAGTTTTGTCTCTCAGATTCCTACAGATCGGGAGATATTTGCCTTTTAAGAATTGACTTTCGAATAATCTCGAAAAATTAAAATGTCTCTATCGTCCAAACCCTTGGACATACATTGACGAGATTCTCACATGAACTTGACATGTACGTTCCCTCAAAGTGACATAAGTTTTGTCTCTCAGATGCCTACAGATCGGGAGATATTTGATTTTTAAAAATTGACTTTCGAATAATCTCGAAAAATTAAAATGTCTCTATCGTCCAAACCCTTAGACATACATTGACGAGATTCTGACATGAGGTTGACATATACGTTCCCTCAAAGTGACATACGTTTTGTCTCTCAGATGCCTACAGATCGGGAGATATTTGCCTTTAAATAATTGACTTTCGAATAATCTCGAAAAATTAAAATGTCTCTATCGTCCAAACCCTTGGACATACATTGACGAGATTCTGACATGAACTTGACATATTCCTTCCCTCAAAGTGACATGAGTTTTGTCTCTCAGATTCCTACAGATCTGGAGATATTTGCTTTTTCAAAAATTGACTTTCGAATAATCTCGAAAAATTAAAATGTCTCTATCGTCCAAACCCTTGGACATACTTTGACGTGACTCTGACAGCAAGTTGACATATACGTTCCCTCAAAGTGACAAAAGTTTTGTCTCTCAGATTCCTACAGATCGGGAGATATTTGTCTTTAAAAATTGACTTTCGAATAATCTCGAAAAATTTAAATGTCTCTATCGTCCAAACCCTTTCACATACATTGACGAGATTCTGACATGAAGTTGACATATACGTTCCCTCAAGGCAACATAAGTTTTGTCTCTCAGATTCCTACAGATCGGAAGATATTTGCCTTTTAAAAATTGACTTTCGAATAATCTCGAAAAATTAAAATGTGTCTATCCTCCAAACCCTTGGACATACATTGACGTGACTCTGACAGGAAGTTTACATATACGTTCCCTCAAAGTGACATAAGTTTTGTCTCTCAGATGCCTACAGATCGGGAGATATTTGCCTTTAAAAATTGACTTTCGAATAATCTCGAAAAATTAAAATGTCTCTCTCGTCCAAACCCTTAACATACATTGACGAGATTCTGACATGAAGTTGACATGTACGTTCCCTCAGAGTGACATAAGTTTTGTCTCTCAGATTAATACAGATCGGGAGATATTTGCCTTTTCAAAAATTGACTTTCGAATAATCTCGAAAAATTAAAATTTCTCTATCCTCCAAACCCTTGGACATACATTGACGTGACTCTGACAGGAAGTTGACATATACGTTCCCTCAAAGTGACATAAGTTTTGTCTCTCAGATTCCTACAGATCGGGAGATATTTGCCTTTTAAGAATTGACTTTCGAATAATCTCGAAAAATTAAAATGTCTCTATCGTCCAAACCCTTGGACATACATTGACGAGATTCTGACATGAAGTTGACATGTACGTTCCCTCAAAGTGACATAAGGTTTGTATCTCAGATGCCTACAGATCGGGAGATATTTGCCTTTAAATAATTGACTTTCGAATAATCTCGAAAAATTAAAATGTCTCTATCGTCCAAACCCTTGGACATACATTGACGAGATTCTGACATGAGGTTGACATATACGTTCCCTCAAAGTGACATAAGTTTTGTCTCTCAGATGCCTACAGATCGGGAGATATTTGCCTTTAAATAATTGACTTTCGAATAATCTCGAAAAATTAAAATGTCTCTATCGTCCAAACCCTTGGACATACATTGACGAGATTCTGACATGAACTTGACATATGCCTTCCCTCAAAGTGACATGAGTTTTGTCTCTAAGATTCCTACAGATCTGGAGATATTTGCTTTTTCAAAAATTGACTTTCGAATAATCTCGAAAAATTAAAATGTCTCTATCGTCCAAACCCTTGGACATACATTGACGTGACTCTGACAGCAAGTTGACATATAGGTTCCCTCAAAGTGACATAAGTTTTGTCTCTCAGATTCCTACAGATCGGGAGATATTTGCCTTTTAAAAATTGACTTTCGAATAATCTCGAAAAATTGAAGTGTCTCTATCGTCCAAACCCTTTCACATACATTGACGAGATTCTGACATGAAGTTGACATATACGTTCCCTCAAAGTGACATAAGTTTTGTCTCTCAGATTCCTACATTTCGGGAGATATTTGCCTTTTCAAAAATTGATTTTCGAATAATCTCGAAAAATTAAGATGTCTCTATATTCCAAACCCTTGCACATACATTGACGTGACTCTGACATGAAGTTGACATATACGTTCCCTCAAAGTGACATAAGTTTTGTCTCTCAGATTCCTACAGATCGGGAGATATTTGTTTTTTTTTAAATTGACATTCGAATAATCTCGAAAAATTTAAATGTCTCTATCGCTAAACCCTTGGACATACATTGACAAGATTCTGACATGAAGTTGACATATACGTTCCCTCAAAGTGGCATAAGTTTTGTCTCTCAGATGCATACAGATCGGGAGATATTTGCCTTTTAAAAATTGACTTTCGAATAATCTCGAAAAATTAAAATGTCTCTATCGTCCAAACCCTTGGACATACATTGACGAGATTCTGACATGAAGTTGACATATACGTTCCCTCAAAGTGACATAAGTTTTGTCTCTCAGATTCCTACAGATCGGGAGATATTTGCCTTTCCAAAAATTGACATTCGAATAATCTCGAAAAATTAACATGTCTCTATCCTCCAAACCCTTGGACATACATTGACGTGACTCTGACAGGAAGTTGACATATACGTTCCCTCAAAGTGGCATAAGTTTTGTCTCTCAGATGCATACAGATCGGGAGATATTTGCCTTTTAAAAATTGACTTTCGAATAATCTCGAAAAATTTAAATGTCTCTATCGTCCAAACCATTTGACATACATTGACGAGATTCTGACATGAGGTTGACATATACGTTCCCTCAAAGTGACATAAGTTTTGTCTCTCAGATGCCTACAGATCGGGAGATATTTGCCTTTAAATAATTGACTTTCGAATAATCTCGAAAAATTAAAATGTCTCTATCGTCCAAACCCTTGGACATACATTGACGTGACTCTGACAGGAAGTTTACATATACGTTCCCTCAAAGTGACATAAGTTTTGTCTCTCAGATGCCTACAGATCGGGAGATATTTGCCTTTTAATAATTGACTTTCGAATAATCTCGAAAAATTAAAATGTCTCTCTCGTCCAAACAATTAGACATACATTGACGAGATTCTGACATGAGGTTGACATATACGTTCCCTCAAAGTTACATACGTTTTGTCTCTCAGATGCCTACAGATCGGGAGATATTTGCCTTTTAATAATTGACTTTCGAATAATCTCGAAAAATTAAAATGTCTCTCTCGTCCAAACCCTTGGACATACATTGACGAGATTCTGACATGAAGTTGACATGTACGTTCCCTCAAAGTGACATAAGTTATGTCTCTCAGATTCCTACAGATCGGGAGATATTTGCCTTTTCAAAAATTGACTTTCGAATAATCTCGAAAAATTAAAATGTCTCTATCCTCCAAACCCTTGGACATACATTGACGTGACTCTGGCAGGAAGTTGACATATACGTTCCCTCAAAGTGACATAAGTTTTGTCTCTCAGATTCCTACAGATCGGGAGATATTTGCCTTTTAAGAATTGACTTTCGAATAATCTCGAAAAATTAAAATGTCTCTATCGTCCAAACCCTTGGACATACATTGACGAGATTCTGACATGAGGTTGACATATACGTTCCCTCAAAGTGACATAAGTTTTGTCTCTCAGATGCCTACAGATCGGGAGATATTTGCCTTTAAAAATTGACTTTCGAATAATCTCGAAAAATTAAAATGTCTCTATCGTCCAAACCCTTGGACATACATTGACGAGATTCTGACATGAAATTGACATATACGTTCCCTCAAAGTGACATAAGTTTTGTCTCTCAGATTCCTACAGATCGGGAGATATTTGCCTTTTCAAAAATTGATTTTCGAATAATCTCGAAAAATTAAAATGTCTCTATCCTTCAAACCCTTGGACATACATTGACGTGACTCTGGCAGGAAGTTGACATATACGTTCCCTCAAAGTGACATAAGTTTTGTCTCTCAGATTCCTACAGATCGGGATATATTTGCCTTTTAAGAATTGACTTTCGAATAATCTCGAAAAATTAAAATGTCTCTATCGTCCAAACCCTTGGACATACATTGACGAGATTCTGACATGAAGTTGACATATACGTTCCCTCAAAGTGGCATAAGTTTTGTCTCTCAGATGCCTACAGATCGGGAGATATTTGCCTTTTAATAATGGACTTTCGAATAATCTCGAAAAATTAAAATGTCTCTATCGTCCAAACCCTTGGACATACATTGACGAGATTCTGACATGAAGTTGACATATACGTTCCCTAAAAGTGACATAAGTTTTGTCTCTCAGATTCCTACAGATCGGGAGATATTTGCCTTTTCAAATATTGACTTTCGAATAATCTCGAAAAATTAAAATGTCTCTATCCTCCAAACCCTTGGACATACATTGACGTGACTCTGACAGGAAGTTGACATATACGTTCCCTCAAAGTGACATAAGTTTTGTCTCTCAGATTCCTACAGATCGGGAGATATTTGCCTTTTAAGAATTGACTTTCGAATAATCTCGAAAAATTAAAATGTCTCTATCGTCCAAACCCTTGGACATACATTGACGAGATTCTGACATGAAGTTGACATATACGTTCCCTCAAAGTGGCATAAGTTTTGTCTCTCAGATGCCTACAGATCTGGAGATATTTGCCTTTTAATAATTGACTTTCGAATAATCTCGAAAAATTAAAATGTCTCTATCGTCCAAACCCTTGGACATACATTGACGAGATTCTGACATGAACTTGACATATGCCTTCCCTCAAAGTGACATGAGTTTTGTCTCTAAGATTCCTACAGATCTGGAGATATTTGCTTTTTCAAAAATTGACTTTCGAATAATCTCGAAAAATTAAAATGTCTCTATCGTCCAAACCCTAGGACATACATTGACGTGACTCTGACAGCAAGTTGACATATACGTTCCCTCAAAGTGACATAAGTTTTGTCTCTCAGATTCCTACAGATCGGGAGATATTTGACTTTTAAAAATTGACTTTCGAATAATCTCGAAAAATTGAAGTGTCTCTATCGTCCAAACCCTTTCACATACATTGACGAGATTCTGACATGAAGTTGACATATACGTTCCCTCAAAGTGACATAAGTTTTGTCTCTCAGATTCCTACAGTTCGGGAGATATTTGCCTTTTCAAAAATTGATTTTCGAATAATCTCGAAAAATTAAGATGTCTCTATCCTCCAAACCCTTGCACATACATTGACGTGACTCTGACATGAAGTTGACATATACGTTCCCTCAATGTGACATAAGGTTTGTCTCTCAGATTCCTACAGATCGGGAGATATTTGCCTTTTCAAAAATTGACTTTCGAATAATCTCGAAAAATTAAAATGTCTCTATCCTCCAAACCCTTGGACATACATTGACGTGACTCTGACAGGAAGTTGACATATACGTTCCCTCAAAGTGACATAAGTTTTGTCTCTCAGATGCATACAGATCGGGAGATATTTGCCTTTTAAAAATTGACTTTCGAATAATCTCGAAAAATTAAAATGTCTCTCTCGTCCAAACCCTTGGACATACATTGACGAGATTCTGACATGAAGTTGACATGTACGTTCCCTCAAAGTGACATAAGTTATGTCTCTCAGATTCCTACAGATCGGGAGATATTTGCCTTTTCAAAAATTGACTTTCGAATAATCTCGAAAAATTAAAATGTCTCTATCCTCCAAACCCTTGGACATACATTGACGTGACTCTGACAGGAAGTTGACATATACGTTCCCTCAAAGTGACATAAGTTTTGTCTCTCAGATTCCTACAGATCGGGAGATATTTGCCTTTTAAGAATTGACTTTCGAATAATCTCGAAAAATTAAAATGTCTCTATCGTCCAAACCCTTGGACATACATTGACGAGATTCTGACATGAGGTTGACATATACGTTCCCTCAAAGTGACATAAGTTTTGTCTCTCAGATGCCTACAGATCGGGAGATATTTGCCTTTAAAAATTGACTTTCGAATAATCTCGAAAAATTAAAATGTCTCTATCGTCCAAACCCTTTGACATACATTGACGAGATTCTGACATGAAATTGACATATACGTTCCCTCAAAGTGACATAAGTTTTGTCTCTCAGATGACTACAGATCGGGAGATATTTGCCTTTTAAAAATTGACTTTCGAATAATCTCGAAAAATTAAAATGTCTCTCTCGTCCAAACCCTTGGACATACATTGACGAGATTCTGACATGAAGTTGACATGTACGTTCCCTCAGAGTGACATAAGTTTTGTCTCTCAGATTCCTACAGATCGGGAGATATTTGCCTTTTCAAAAATTGACTTTCGAATAATCTCGAAAAATTAAAATGTCTCTATCCTCCAAACCCTTGGACATACATTGACGTGACTCTGACAGGAAGTTGACATATACGTTCCCTCAAAGTGACATAAGTTTTGTCTCTCAGATTCCTACAGATCGGGAGATATTTGCCTTTTAAGAATTGACTTTCGAATAATCTCGAAAAATTAAAATGTCTCTATCGTCCAAACCCTTGGACATACATTGACGAGATTCTGACATGAAGTTGACATATACGTTCCCTCAAAGTGGCATAAGTTTTGTCTCTCAGATGCCTACAGATCGGGAGATATTTGCCTTTTAAAAATTGACTTTCGAATAATCTCGAAAAATTAAAATGTATCTATCGTCCAAACCCTTGGACATACATTGACGAGATTCTGACATGAAGTTGACATATACGTACCCTCAAAGTGACATAAGTTTTGTCTCTCAGATTCCTACAGATCGGGAGATATTTGCCTTTTCAAAAATTGACTTTCGAATAATATCGAAAAATTAAAATGTCTCTATCGTCCAAACCCTTGGACATACATTGACGTGGCTCTGACAGGAAGTTGACATATACGTTCCCTCAAAGTGACATAAGTTTTGTCTCTCACATTCCTACAGATCGGGAGATATTTGCCTTTTAAGAATTGACTTTCGAATAATCTCGAAAAATTAAAATGTCTCTATCGTCCAAACCCTTGGACATACATTGACGAGATTCTCACATGAACTTGACATGTACGTTCCCTCAAAGTGACATAAGTTTTGTCTCTCAGATGCCTACAGATCGGGAGATATTTGATTTTTAAAAATTGACTTTCGAATAATCTCGAAAAATTAAAATGTCTCTATCGTCCAAACCCTTAGACATACATTGACGAGATTCTGACATGAGGTTGACATATACGTTCCCTCAAAGTGACATACGTTTTGTCTCTCAGATGCCTACAGATCGGGAGATATTTGCCTTTAAATAATTGACTTTCGAATAATCTCGAAAAATTAAAATGTCTCTATCGTCCAAACCCTTGGACATACATTGACGAGATTCTGACATGAACTTGACATATTCCTTCCCTCAAAGTGACATGAGTTTTGTCTCTCAGATTCCTACAGATCTGGAGATATTTGCTTTTTCAAAAATTGACTTTCGAATAATCTCGAAAAATTAAAATGTCTCTATCGTCCAAACCCTTGGACATACTTTGACGTGACTCTGACAGCAAGTTGACATATACGTTCCCTCAAAGTGACAAAAGTTTTGTCTCTCAGATTCCTACAGATCGGGAGATATTTGTCTTTAAAAATTGACTTTCGAATAATCTCGAAAAATTTAAATGTCTCTATCGTCCAAACCCTTTCACATACATTGACGAGATTCTGACATGAAGTTGACATATACGTTCCCTCAAGGCAACATAAGTTTTGTCTCTCAGATTCCTACAGATCGGAAGATATTTGCCTTTTAAAAATTGACTTTCGAATAATCTCGAAAAATTAAAATGTGTCTATCCTCCAAACCCTTGGACATACATTGACGTGACTCTGACAGGAAGTTTACATATACGTTCCCTCAAAGTGACATAAGTTTTGTCTCTCAGATGCCTACAGATCGGGAGATATTTGCCTTTAAAAATTGACTTTCGAATAATCTCGAAAAATTAAAATGTCTCTCTCGTCCAAACCCTTAACATACATTGACGAGATTCTGACATGAAGTTGACATGTACGTTCCCTCAGAGTGACATAAGTTTTGTCTCTCAGATTCCTACAGATCGGGAGATATTTGCCTTTTCAAAAATTGACTTTCGAATAATCTCGAAAAATTAAAATTTCTCTATCCTCCAAACCCTTGGACATACATTGACGTGACTCTGACAGGAAGTTGACATATACGTTCCCTCAAAGTGACATAAGTTTTGTCTCTCAGATTCCTACAGATCGGGAGATATTTGCCTTTTAAGAATTGACTTTCGAATAATCTCGAAAAATTAAAATGTCTCTATCGTCCAAACCCTTGGACATACATTGACGAGATTCTGACATGAAATTGACATGTACGTTCCCTCAAAGTGACATAAGGTTTGTATCTCAGATGCCTACAGATCGGGAGATATTTGCCTTTAAATAATTGACTTTCGAATAATCTCGAAAAATTAAAATGTCTCTATCGTCCAAACCCTTGGACATACATTGACGAGATTCTGACATGAGGTTGACATATACGTTCCCTCAAAGTGACATAACTTTTGTCTCTCAGATGCCTACAGATCGGGAGATATTTGCCTTTAAATAATTGACTTTCGAATAATCTCGAAAAATTAAAATGTCTCTATCGTCCAAACCCTTGGACATACATTGACGAGATTCTGACATGAACTTGACATATGCCTTCCCTCAAAGTGACATGAGTTTTGTCTCTAAGATTCCTACAGATCTGGAGATATTTGCTTTTTCAAAAATTGACTTTCGAATAATCTCGAAAAATTAAAATGTCTCTATCGTCCAAACCCTTGGACATACATTGACGTGACTCTGACAGCAAGTTGACATATAGGTTCCCTCAAAGTGACATAAGTTTTGTCTCTCAGATTCCTACAGATCGGGAGATATTTGCCTTTTAAAAATTGACTTTCGAATAATCTCGAAAAATTGAAGTGTCTCTATCGTCCAAACCCTTTCACATACATTGACGAGATTCTGACATGAAGTTGACATATACGTTCCCTCAAAGTGACATAAGTTTTGTCTCTCAGATTCCTACATTTCGGGAGATATTTGCCTTTTCAAAAATTGATTTTCGAATAATCTCGAAAAATTAAGATGTCTCTATATTCCAAACCCTTGCACATACATTGACGTGACTCTGACATGAAGTTGACATATACGTTCCCTCAAAGTGACATAAGTTTTGTCTCTCAGATTCCTACAGATCGGGAGATATTTGCTTTTTTTTAAATTGACATTCGAATAATCTCGAAAAATTTAAATGTCTCTATCGCTAAACCCTTGGACATACATTGACAAGATTCTGACATGAAGTTGACATATACGTTCCCTCAAAGTGGCATAAGTTTTGTCTCTCAGATGCATACAGATCGGGAGATATTTGCCTTTTAAAAATTGACTTTCGAATAATCTCGAAAAATTAAAATGTCTCTATCGTCCAAACCCTTGGACATACATTGACGAGATTCTGACATGAAGTTGACATATACGTTCCCTCAAAGTGACATAAGTTTTGTCTCTCAGATTCCTACAGATCGGGAGATATTTGCCTTTCCAAAAATTGACATTCGAATAATCTCGAAAAATTAAAATGTCTCTATCCTCCAAACCCTTGGACATACATTGACGTGACTCTGACAGGAAGTTGACATATACGTTCCCTCAAAGTGGCATAAGTTTTGTCTCTCAGATGCATACAGATCGGGAGATATTTGCCTTTTAAAAATTGACTTTCGAATAATCTCGAAAAATTTAAATGTCTCTATCGTCCAAACCATTTGACATACATTGACGAGATTCTGACATGAGGTTGACATATACGTTCCCTCAAAGTGACATAAGTTTTGTCTCTCAGATGCCTACAGATCGGGAGATATTTGCCTTTAAATAATTGACTTTCGAATAATCTCGAAAAATTAAAATGTCTCTATCGTCCAAACCCTTGGACATACATTGACGTGACTCTGACAGGAAGTTTACATATACGTTCCCTCAAAGTGACATAAGTTTTGTCTCTCAGATGCCTACAGATCGGGAGATATTTGCCTTTTAATAATTGACTTTCGAATAATCTCGAAAAATTAAAATGTCTCTCTCGTCCAAACAATTAGACATACATTGACGAGATTCTGACATGAGGTTGACATATACGTTCCCTCAAAGTTACATACGTTTTGTCTCTCAGATGCCTACAGATCGGGAGATATTTGCCTTTTAATAATTGACTTTCGAATAATCTCGAAAAATTAAAATGTCTCTCTCGTCCAAACCCTTGGACATACATTGACGAGATTCTGACATGAAGTTGACATGTACGTTCCCTCAAAGTGACATAAGTTATGTCTCTCAGATTCCTACAGATCGGGAGATATTTGCCTTTTCAAAAATTGACTTTCGAATAATCTCGAAAAATTAAAATGTCTCTATCCTCCAAACCCTTGGACATACATTGACGTGACTCTGGCAGGAAGTTGACATATACGTTCCCTCAAAGTGACATAAGTTTTGTCTCTCAGATTCCTACAGATCGGGAGATATTTGCCTTTTAAGAATTGACTTTCGAATAATCTCGAAAAATTAAAATGTCTCTATCGTCCAAACCCTTGGACATACATTGACGAGATTCTGACATGAGGTTGACATATACGTTCCCTCAAAGTGACATAAGTTTTGTCTCTCAGATGCCTACAGATCGGGAGATATTTGCCTTTAAAAATTGACTTTCGAATAATCTCGAAAAATTAAAATGTCTCTATCGTCCAAACCCTTGGACATACATTGACGAGATTCTGACATGAAATTGACATATACGTTCCCTCAAAGTGACATAAGTTTTGTCTCTCAGATTCCTACAGATCGGGAGATATTTGCCTTTTCAAAAATTGATTTTCGAATAATCTCGAAAAATTAAAATGTCTCTATCCTTCAAACCCTTGGACATACATTGACGTGACTCTGGCAGGAAGTTGACATATACGTTCCCTCAAAGTGACATAAGTTTTGTCTCTCAGATTCCTACAGATCGGGATATATTTGCCTTTTAAGAATTGACTTTCGAATAATCTCGAAAAATTAAAATGTCTCTATCGTCCAAACCCTTGGACATACATTGACGAGATTCTGACATGAAGTTGACATATACGTTCCCTCAAAGTGGCATAAGTTTTGTCTCTCAGATGCCTACAGATCGGGAGATATTTGCCTTTTAATAATGGACTTTCGAATAATCTCGAAAAATTAAAATGTCTCTATCGTCCAAACCCTTGGACATACATTGACGAGATTCTGACATGAAGTTGACATATACGTTCCCTAAAAGTGACATAAGTTTTGTCTCTCAGATTCCTACAGATCGGGAGATATTTGCCTTTTCAAATATTGACTTTCGAATAATCTCGAAAAATTAAAATGTCTCTATCCTCCAAACCCTTGGACATACATTGACGTGACTCTGACAGGAAGTTGACATATACGTTCCCTCAAAGTGACATAAGTTTTGTCTCTCAGATTCCTACAGATCGGGAGATATTTGCCTTTTAAGAATTGACTTTCGAATAATCTCGAAAAATTAAAATGTCTCTATCGTCCAAACCCTTGGACATACATTGACGAGATTCTGACATGAAGTTGACATATACGTTCCCTCAAAGTGGCATAAGTTTTGTCTCTCAGATGCCTACAGATCTGGAGATATTTGCCTTTTAATAATTGACTTTCGAATAATCTCGAAAAATTAAAATGTCTCTATCGTCCAAACCCTTGGACATACATTGACGAGATTCTGACATGAACTTGACATATGCCTTCCCTCAAAGTGACATGAGTTTTGTCTCTAAGATTCCTACAGATCTGGAGATATTTGCTTTTTCAAAAATTGACTTTCGAATAATCTCGAAAAATTAAAATGTCTCTATCGTCCAAACCCTAGGACATACATTGACGTGACTCTGACAGCAAGTTGACATATACGTTCCCTCAAAGTGACATAAGTTTTGTCTCTCAGATTCCTACAGATCGGGAGATATTTGACTTTTAAAAATTGACTTTCGAATAATCTCGAAAAATTGAAGTGTCTCTATCGTCCAAACCCTTTCACATACATTGACGAGATTCTGACATGAAGTTGACATATACGTTCCCTCAAAGTGACATAAGTTTTGTCTCTCAGATTCCTACAGTTCGGGAGATATTTGCCTTTTCAAAAATTGATTTTCGAATAATCTCGAAAAATTAAGATGTCTCTATCCTCCAAACCCTTGCACATACATTGACGTGACTCTGACATGAAGTTGACATATACGTTCCCTCAATGTGACATAAGGTTTGTCTCTCAGATTCCTACAGATCGGGAGATATTTGCCTTTTCAAAAATTGACTTTCGAATAATCTCGAAAAATTAAAATGTCTCTATCCTCCAAACCCTTGGACATACATTGACGTGACTCTGACAGGAAGTTGACATATACGTTCCCTCAAAGTGACATAAGTTTTGTCTCTCAGATGCATACAGATCGGGAGATATTTGCCTTTTAAAAATTGACTTTCGAATAATCTCGAAAAATTAAAATGTCTCTCTCGTCCAAACCCTTGGACATACATTGACGAGATTCTGACATGAAGTTGACATGTACGTTCCCTCAAAGTGACATAAGTTATGTCTCTCAGATTCCTACAGATCGGGAGATATTTGCCTTTTCAAAAATTGACTTTCGAATAATCTCGAAAAATTAAAATGTCTCTATCCTCCAAACCCTTGGACATACATTGACGTGACTCTGACAGGAAGTTGACATATACGTTCCCTCAAAGTGACATAAGTTTTGTCTCTCAGATTCCTACAGATCGGGAGATATTTGCCTTTTAAGAATTGACTTTCGAATAATCTCGAAAAATTAAAATGTCTCTATCGTCCAAACCCTTGGACATACATTGACGAGATTCTGACATGAGGTTGACATATACGTTCCCTCAAAGTGACATAAGTTTTGTCTCTCAGATGCCTACAGATCGGGAGATATTTGCCTTTAAAAATTGACTTTCGAATAATCTCGAAAAATTAAAATGTCTCTATCGTCCAAACCCTTTGACATACATTGACGAGATTCTGACATGAAATTGACATATACGTTCCCTCAAAGTGACATAAGTTTTGTCTCTCAGATTCCTACAGATCGGGAGATATTTGCCTTTTCAAAAATTGATTTTCGAATAATCTCGAAAAATTAAAATGTCTCTATCCTTCAAACCCTTGGACATACATTGACGTGACTCTGGCAGGAAGTTGACATATACGTTCCCTCAAAGTGACATAAGTTTTGTCTCTCAGATTCCTACAGATCGGGAGATATTTGCCTTTTAAGAATTGACTTTCGAATAATCTCGAAAAATTAAAATGTCTCTATCGTCCAAACCCTTGGACATACATTGACGAGATTCTGACATGAAGTTGACATATACGTTCCCTCAAAGTGGCATAAGTTTTGTCTCTCAGATGCCTACAGATCGGGAGATATTTGCCTTTTAATAATTGACTTTCGAATAATCTCGAAAAATTAAAATGTCTCTATCGTCCAAACCCTTGGACATACATTGACGAGATTCTGACATGAAGTTGACATATACGTTCCCTCAAAGTGACATAAGTTTTGTCTCTCAGATTCCTACAGATCGGGAGATATTTGCCTTTTCAAAAATTGACTTTCGAATAATCTCGAAAAATTAAAATGTCTCTATCCTCCAAACCCTTGGACATACATTGACGTGACTCTGACAGGAAGTTGACATATACGTTCCCTCAAAGTGACATAAGTTTTGTCTCTCAGATTCCTACAGATCGGGAGATATTTGCCTTTTAAGAATTGACTTTCGAATAATCTCGAAAAATTAAAATGTCTCTATCGTCCAAACCCTTGGACATACATTGACGAGATTCTGACATGAAGTTGACATATACGTTCCCTCAAAGTGGCATAAGTTTTGTCTCTCAGATGCCTACAGATCTGGAGATATTTGCCTTTTAATAATTGACTTTCGAATAATCTCGAAAAATTAAAATGTCTCTATCGTCCAAACCCTTGGACATACATTGACGAGATTCTGACATGAAGTTGACATATACGTTCCCTCAAAGTGACATAAGTTTTGTCTCTCAGATTCCTACAGATCGGGAGATATTTGCCTTTTCAAAAATTGAGTTTCGAATAATCTCGAAAAATTAAAATGTCTCTATCCTCCAAACCCTTGGACATACATTGACGTGACTCTGACAGGAAGTTGACATATACGTTCCCTCAAAGTGACATAAGTTTTGTCTCTCAGATTCCTACAGATCGGGAGATATTTGCCTTTTAAAAATTGACTTTCGAATAATCTCGAAAAATTAAAATGTCTCTATCGTCCAAACCCTTGGACATACATTGACGAGATTATGACATGAAGTTGACATGTACGTTCCCTCAAAGTGACGTAAGTTTTGTCTCTCAGATGCCTACACATCGGGAGATATTTGTTTTTTAAAAATTGACTTTCGAATAATCTCGAAAAATTAAAATGTCTCTATCGTCCAAACCCTTAGACATACATTGACGAGATTCTGACATGAGGTTGACATATACGTTCCCTCAAAGTGACATAAGTTTTGTCTCTCAGATGCCTACAGATCGGGAGATATTTGCCTTTAAATAATTGACTTTCGAATAATCTCGAAAAATTAAAATGTCTCTATCGTCCAAACCCTTGGACATACATTAACGAGATTCTGACATGAACTTGACATATGCCTTCCCTCAAAGTGACATGAGTTTTGTCTCTCAGATTCCTACAGATCTGGAGATATTTGCTTTTTCAAAAATTGACTTTCGAATAATCTCGAAAAATTAAAATGTCTCTATCGTCCAAACCCTTGGACATACTATGACGTGACTCTGACAGCAAGTTGACATATACGTTCCCTCAAAGTGACATAAGTTTTGTCTCTCAGATTCCTACAGATCGGGAGATATTTGTCTTTTAAAAATTGACTTTCGAATAATCTCGAAAAATTTAAATGTCTCTATCGTCCAAACCCTTTCACCTACATTGACGAGATTCTGACATGAAGTTGACATATACGTTCCCTCAAAGTGACATAAGTTTTGTCTCTCAGATTCCTACAGATCGGAAGATATTTGCCTTTTCAAAAATTGACTTTCGAATAATCTCGAAAAATTAAAATGTGTCTATCCTCCAAACCCTTGGACATACATTGACGTGACTCTGACAGGAAGTTTACATATACGTTCCCTCAAAGTGACATAAGTTTTGTCTCTCAGATGCCTACAGATCGGGAGATATTTGCCTTTTAAAAATTGACTTTCGAATAATCTCGAAAAATTAAAATGTCTCTCTCGTCCAAACCCTTGGACATACATTGACGAGATTCTGACATGAAGTTGACATGTACGTTCCCTCAAAGTGACATAAGTTTTGTCTCTCAGATTCCTACAGATCGGGAGATATTTGCCTTTTCAAAAATTGACTTTCGAATAATCTCGAAAAATTAAAATGTCTCTATCCTCCAAACCCTTGGACATACATTGACGTGACTCTGACAGGAAGTTGACATATACGTTCCCTCAAAGTGACATAAGTTTTGTCTCTCAGATTCCTACAGATCGGGAGATATTTGCCTTTTAAAAATTGACTTTCGAATAAACTCGAAAAATTAAAATGTCTCTATCGTCCAAACCCTTGGACATATATTGACGAGATTCTGACATGAAGTTGACATGTACGTTCCCTCAAAGTGACATAAGTTTTGTCTCTCAGATGCCTACAGATCGGGAGATATTCGCTTTTTAAAAATTGACTTTCGAATAATCTCGAAGAATTAAAATGTCTCTATCGTCCAAACCCTTGGACATACATTGACGAGATTCTGACATGAGGTTGACATATACGTTCCCTCAAAGTGACATAAGTTTTGTCTCTCAGATGCCTACAGATCGGGAGATATTTGCCTTTAAAAATTGACTTTCGAATAATCTCGAAAAATTAAAATGTCTCTATCGTCCAAACCCTTTGACATACATTGACGAGATTCTGACATGAAATTGACATATACGTTCCCTCAAAGTGACATAAGTTTTGTCTCTCAGATTCCTACAGATCGGGAGATATTTGCCTTTTCAAAAATTGATTTTCGAATAATCTCGAAAAATTAAAATGTCTCTATCCTTCAAACCCTTGGACATACATTGACGTGACTCTGGCAGGAAGTTGACATATACGTTCCCTCAAAGTGACATAAGTTTTGTCTCTCAGATTCCTACAGATCGGGAGATATTTGCCTTTTAAGAATTGACTTTCGAATAATCTCGAAAAATTAAAATGTCTCTATCGTCCAAACCCTTGGACATACATTGACGAGATTCTGACATGAAGTTGACATATACGTTCCCTCAAAGTGGCATAAGTTTTGTCTCTCAGATGCCTACAGATCGGGAGATATTTGCCTTTTAATAATTGACTTTCGAATAATCTCGAAAAATTAAAATGTCTCTATCGTCCAAACCCTTGGACATACATTGACGAGATTCTGACATGAAGTTGACATATACGTTCCCTCAAAGTGACATAAGTTTTGTCTCTCAGATTCCTACAGATCGGGAGATATTTGCCTTTTCAAAAATTGACTTTCGAATAATCTCGAAAAATTAAAATGTCTCTATCCTCCAAACCCTTGGACATACATTGACGTGACTCTGACAGGAAGTTGACATATACGTTCCCTCAAAGTGACATAAGTTTTGTCTCTCAGATTCCTACAGATCGGGAGATATTTGCCTTTTAAGAATTGACTTTCGAATAATCTCGAAAAATTAAAATGTCTCTATCGTCCAAACCCTTGGACATACATTGACGAGATTCTGACATGAAGTTGACATATACGTTCCCTCAAAGTGGCATAAGTTTTGTCTCTCAGATGCCTACAGATCTGGAGATATTTGCCTTTTAATAATTGACTTTCGAATAATCTCGAAAAATTAAAATGTCTCTATCGTCCAAACCCTTGGACATACATTGACGAGATTCTGACATGAAGTTGACATATACGTTCCCTCAAAGTGACATAAGTTTTGTCTCTCAGATTCCTACAGATCGGGAGATATTTGCCTTTTCAAAAATTGAGTTTCGAATAATCTCGAAAAATTAAAATGTCTCTATCCTCCAAACCCTTGGACATACATTGACGTGACTCTGACAGGAAGTTGACATATACGTTCCCTCAAAGTGACATAAGTTTTGTCTCTCAGATTCCTACAGATCGGGAGATATTTGCCTTTTAAAAATTGACTTTCGAATAATCTCGAAAAATTAAAATGTCTCTATCGTCCAAACCCTTGGACATACATTGACGAGATTATGACATGAAGTTGACATGTACGTTCCCTCAAAGTGACGTAAGTTTTGTCTCTCAGATGCCTACACATCGGGAGATATTTGTTTTTTAAAAATTGACTTTCGAATAATCTCGAAAAATTAAAATGTCTCTATCGTCCAAACCCTTAGACATACATTGACGAGATTCTGACATGAGGTTGACATATACGTTCCCTCAAAGTGACATAAGTTTTGTCTCTCAGATGCCTACAGATCGGGAGATATTTGCCTTTAAATAATTGACTTTCGAATAATCTCGAAAAATTAAAATGTCTCTATCGTCCAAACCCTTGGACATACATTAACGAGATTCTGACATGAACTTGACATATGCCTTCCCTCAAAGTGACATGAGTTTTGTCTCTCAGATTCCTACAGATCTGGAGATATTTGCTTTTTCAAAAATTGACTTTCGAATAATCTCGAAAAATTAAAATGTCTCTATCGTCCAAACCCTTGGACATACTATGACGTGACTCTGACAGCAAGTTGACATATACGTTCCCTCAAAGTGACATAAGTTTTGTCTCTCAGATTCCTACAGATCGGGAGATATTTGTCTTTTAAAAATTGACTTTCGAATAATCTCGAAAAATTTAAATGTCTCTATCGTCCAAACCCTTTCACCTACATTGACGAGATTCTGACATGAAGTTGACATATACGTTCCCTCAAAGTGACATAAGTTTTGTCTCTCAGATTCCTACAGATCGGAAGATATTTGCCTTTTCAAAAATTGACTTTCGAATAATCTCGAAAAATTAAAATGTGTCTATCCTCCAAACCCTTGGACATACATTGACGTGACTCTGACAGGAAGTTTACATATACGTTCCCTCAAAGTGACATAAGTTTTGTCTCTCAGATGCCTACAGATCGGGAGATATTTGCCTTTTAAAAATTGACTTTCGAATAATCTCGAAAAATTAAAATGTCTCTCTCGTCCAAACCCTTGGACATACATTGACGAGATTCTGACATGAAGTTGACATGTACGTTCCCTCAAAGTGACATAAGTTTTGTCTCTCAGATTCCTACAGATCGGGAGATATTTGCCTTTTCAAAAATTGACTTTCGAATAATCTCGAAAAATTAAAATGTCTCTATCCTCCAAACCCTTGGACATACATTGACGTGACTCTGACAGGAAGTTGACATATACGTTCCCTCAAAGTGACATAAGTTTTGTCTCTCAGATTCCTACAGATCGGGAGATATTTGCCTTTTAAAAATTGACTTTCGAATAAACTCGAAAAATTAAAATGTCTCTATCGTCCAAACCCTTGGACATATATTGACGAGATTCTGACATGAAGTTGACATGTACGTTCCCTCAAAGTGACATAAGTTTTGTCTCTCAGATGCCTACAGATCGGGAGATATTCGCTTTTTAAAAATTGACTTTCGAATAATCTCGAAGAATTAAAATGTCTCTATCGTCCAAACCCTTGGACATACATTGACGAGATTCTGACATGAGGTTGACATATACGTTCCCTCAAAGTGACATAAGTTTTGTCTCTCAGATGCCTACAGATCGGGAGATATTTGCCTTTAAATAATTGACTTTCGAATAATCTCGAAAAATTAAAATGTCTCTATCGTCCAAACCCTTGGACATACATTGACGAGATTCTGACATGAACTTGACATATGCCTTCCCTCAAAGTGACATGAGTTTTGTCTCTAAGATTCCTACAGATCTGGAGATATTTGCTTTTTCAAAAATTGACTTTCGAATAATCTCGAAAAATTAAAATGTCTCTATCGTCCAAACCCTTGGACATACATTGACGTGACTCTGACAGCAAGTTGACATATACGTTCCCTCAAAGTGACATAAGTTTTGTCTCTCAGATTCCTACAGATCGGAAGATATTTGCCTTTTAAAAATTGACTTTCGAATAATCTCGAAAAATTGAAATGTCTCTATCGTCCAAACCCTTTCACATACATTGACGAGATTCTGACATGAAGTTGACATATACGTTCCCTCAAAGTGACATAAGTTTTGTCTCTCAGATTCCTACAGTTCGGGAGATATTTGCCTTTTCAAAAATTGATTTTCGAATAATCTCGAAAAATTAAGATGTCTCTATCCTCCAAACCCTTGCACATACATTGACGTGACTCTGACATGAGGTTGACATATACTTTCCCTCAAAGTGACATAAGTTCTGTCTCTCAGATTCCTACAGATCGGGAGATATTTGCCTTTTAATAATTGACTTTCGAATAATCTCGAGAAATTAAAATGTCTCTATCGTCCAAACCCTTGGACATACATTGACGAGATTCTGACATGAAGTTGACATGTACGTTCCCTCAAAGTGACATAAGTTTTGTCTCTCAGATTCCTACAGATCGGGAGATATTTGCCTTTTCAAAAATTGACTTTCGAATAATCTCGAAAAATTAAAATGTCTCTATCCTCCAAACCCTTGGACATACATTGACGTGACTCTGACAGGAAGTTGACATATACGTTCCCTCAAAGTGACATAAGTTTTGTCTCTCAGATTCCTACAGATCGGGAGATATTTGCCTTTTAAAAATTGACTTTCGAATAAACTCGAAAAATTAAAATGTCTCTATCGTCCAAACCCTTGGACATACATTGACGAGATTCTGACATGAAGTTGACATGTACGTTCCCTCAAAGTGACATAAGTTTTGTCTCTCAGATGCCTACAGATCGGGAGATATTCGCTTTTTAAAAATTGACTTTCGAATAATCTCGAAGAATTAAAATGTCTCTATCGTCCAAACCCTTGGACATACATTGACGAGATTCTGACATGAGGTTGACATATACGTTCCCTCAAAGTGATATAAGTTTTGTCTCTCAGATGCCTACAGATCGGGAGATATTTGCCTTTAAATAATTGACTTTCGAATAATCTCGAAAAATTAAAATGTCTCTATCGTCCAAACCCTTGGACATACATTGACGAGATTCTGACATGAACTTGACATATGCCTTCCCTCAAAGTGACATGAGTTTTGTCTCTAAGATTAATACAGATCTGGAGATATTTGCTTTTTCAAAAATTGACTTTCGAATAATCTCGAAAAATTAAAATGTCTCTATCGTCCAAACCCTTGGACATACATTGACGTGACTCTGACAGCAAGTTGACATATACGTTCCCTCAAAGTGACATAAGTTTTGTCTCTCAGATTCCTACAGATCGGGAGATATTTGCCTTTTAAAAATTGACTTTCGAATAATCTCGAAAAATTGAAATGTCTCTATCGTCCAAACCCTTTCACATACATTGACGAGATTCTGACATGAAGTTGACATATACGTTCCCTCAAAGTGACATAAGTTTTGTCTCTCAGATTCCAACAGTTCGGGAGATATTTGCCTTTTCAAAAATTGATTTTCGAATAATCTCGAAAAATTAAGATGTCTCTATCCTCCAAACCCTTGCACATACATTGACGTGACTCTGACATGAGGTTGACATATACTTTCCCTCAAAGTGACATAAGTTCTGTCTCTCAGATTCCTACAGATCGGGAGATATTTGCCTTTAAATAATTGACTTTCGAATAATCTCGAGAAATTAAAATGTCTCTATCGTCCAAACCCTTGGACATACATTGACGAGATTCTGACATGAGGTTGACATATGCGTTCCCTCAAAGTGACATAAGTTTTGTCTCTCAGATTCCTACAGATCGGGAGATATTTGCCTTTTCAAAAATTGACTTTCGAATAATCTCGAAAAATTAAAATGTCTCTATCCTCCAAACCCTTGGACATACATTGACGTGACTCTGACAGGAAGTTGACATATACGTTCCCTCAAAGTGACATAAGTTTTGTCTCTCAGATGCCTACAGATCGGTAGATATTTGCCTTTAAATAATTGACTTTCGAATAATCTCTAAAAATTTAAATGTCTCTATCCTCCAAACCCTTGGACATACATTGACGTGACTCTGACATGAAGTTGACATATACCTTCCCTCAAAGTGACATGAGTTTTGTCTCTCAGATTGCTACAGATCGGGAGATATTTGCTTTTTCAAAAATTGACTTTCGAATAATCTCGAAAAATTAAAATGTCTCTATCGTCCAAACCCTTGTACATACATTGACGAGATTCTGACATGAAGTTGACATGTACGTTCCCTCAAAGTGACATAAGTTTTGTCTCTCAGATGCCTACAGATCGGGAGATATTTGCTTTTTAAAAATTGACTTTCGAATAATCTCGAAAAATTAAAATGTCTCTATCGTCCAAACCCTTGGACATACATTGACGAGATTCTGACATGAGGTTGACATATACGTTCCCTCAAAGTGACATAAGTTTTGTCTCTCAGATGCCTACAGATCGGGAGATATTTGCCTTTAAATAATTGACTTTCGAATAATCTCGAAAAATTTAAATGTCTCTATCGTCCAAACCCTTTGACATACATTGACGAGATTCTGACATGAACTTGACATATGCCTTCCCTCAAAGTGAAATGAGTTTTGTCTCTCAGATTCCTACAGATCTGGAGATATTTGCTTTTTCAAAAATTGACTTTCGAATAATCTCGAAAAATTAAAATGTCTCTATCGTCCAAACCCTTGGACATACATTGACGTGACTCTGACAGCAAGTTGACATATACGTTCCCCCAAAGTGACATAAGTTTTGTCTCTCAGATTCCTACAGATCGGGAGATATTTGCCTTTTAAAAATTGACTTTCGAATAATCTCGAAAAATTAAAATGTTTCTATCGTCCAAACCCTTTCACATACATTGACGAGATTCTGACATGAAGTTGACATATACGTTCCCTCAAAGTGACATAAGTTTTGTCTCTCAGATTCCTACAGTTGGGGAGATATTTGCCTTTTCAAAAATTGATTTTCGAATAATCTCGAAAAATTAAGATGTCTCTATCCTCCAAACCCTTGCACATACATTGACGTGACTCTGACATGAAGTTGACATATACGTTCCCTCAATGTGACATAAGTTTTGTCTCTCAGATTCCTACAGATCGGGAGATATTTGCTTTTTTTTAAATTGACTTTCGAATAATCTCGAAAAATTAAAATGTCTCTATCGCCCAAACCCTTGGACATACATTGACGAGATTCTGACATGAAGTTGACATATACGTTCCCTCAAAGTGGCATAAGTTTTGTCTCTCAGATGCCTACAGATCGGGAGATATTTGCCTTTTAAAAATTGACTTTCGAATAATCTCGAAAAATTAAAATGTCTCTATCGTCCAAACCCTTGGACATACATTGACGAGATTCTGACATAAAGTTGACATATACGTTCCCTCAAAGTGACATAAGTTTTGTCTCTCAGATTCCTACAGATCGGGAGATATTTGCCTTTTCAAAAATTGACTTTCGAATAATCTCGAAAAATTAAAATGTCTCTATCCTCCAAACCCTTGGACATACACTGACGTGACTCTGACAGGAAGTTGACATATACGTTCCCTCAAAGTGACATAAGTTTTGTCTCTCAGATTCCTACAGATCGGGAGATATTTGCCTTTTAAAAATTGACTTTCGAATAATCTCGAAAAATTTAAATGTCTCTATCGTCCAAACCCTTGGACATACATTGACGAGATTCTGACATGAGGTTGACATATACGTTCCCTCAAAGTGACATAAGTTTTGTCTCTCAGATTCCTACAGATCGGGAGATATTTGCCTTTAAATAATTGACTTTCGAATAATCTCGAAAAATTAAAATGTTTCTATCGTCCAAACCCTTAGACATACATTGACGAGATTCTGACATGAGGTTGACATATACGTTCCCTCAAAGTGACATAAGTTTTGTCTCTCAGATGCCTACAGATCGGGAGATATTTGCCTTTTAATAATTGACTTTCGAATAATCTCGAAAAATTAAAATGTCTCTATCGTCCAAACCCTTGGACATACATTGACGAGATTCTGACATGAGGTTGACATATACGTTCCCTCAAAGTGACATAAGTTTTGTCTCTCAGATGCCTACAGATCGGGAGATATTTGCCTTTAAATAATTGACTTTCGAATAATCTCGAAAAATTAAAATGTCTCTATTGTCCAAACCCTTAGACATACATTGACGAGATTCTGACATGAGGTTGACATATACGTTCCCTCAAAGTGACATACGTTTTGTCTCTCAGATGCCTACAGATCGGGAGATATTTGCCTTTGAATAATTGACTTTCGAATAATCTCGAAAAATTAAAATGTCTCTATCGTCCAAACCCTTGGACATACATTGACGAGATTCTGACATGAGGTTGACATATACGTTCCCTCAAAGTGACATAAGTTTTGTCTCTCAGATGCCTACAGATCGGGAGATATTTGCCTTTAAATATTGACTTTCGAATAATCTCGAAAAATTAAAATGTCTCTATCGTCCAAACCCTTTGACATACATTGACGAGATTCTGACATGAAATTGACATATACGTTCCCTCAAAGTGACATAAGTTTTGTCTCTCAGATTCCTACAGATCGGGAGATATTTGCCTTTAAATAATTGACTTTCGAATAATCTCGAAAAATTTAAATGTCTCTATCGTCCAAAACCTTGGACATACATTGACGAGATTCTGACATGAACTTGACATATGCCTTCCCTCAAAGTGAAATGAGTTTTGTCTCTCAGATTCCTACAGATCTGGAGATATTTGCTTTTTCAAAAATTGACTTTCGAATAATCTCGAAAAATTAAAATGTCTCTATCGTCCAAACCCTTGGACATACATTGACGTGACTCTGACAGCAAGTTGACATATACGTTCCCCCAAAGTGACATAAGTTTTGTCTCTCAGATTCCTACAGATCGGGAGATATTTGCCTTTTAAAAATTGACTTTCGAATAATCTCGAAAAATTAAAATGTCTCTATCGTCCAAACCCTTTCACATACATTAACGAGATTCTGACATGAAGTTGATATATACGTTCCCTCAAAGTGACATAAGTTTTGTCTCTCAGATTCCTACAGTTGGGGAGATATTTGCCTTTTCAAAAATTGATTTTCGAATAATCTCGAAAAATTAAGATGTCTCTATCCTCCAAACCCTTGCACATACATTGACGTGACTCTGACATGAAGCTGACATATACGTTCCCTCAATGTGACATAAGGTTTGTCTCTCAGATTCCTACAGATCGGGAGATATTTGCTTTTTTTTAAATTGACTTTCGAATAATCTCGAAAAATTAAAATGTCTCTATCGCCCAAACCCTTGGACATACATTGACGAGATTCTGACATGAAGTTGACATATACGTTCCCTCAAAGTGGCATAAGTTTTGTCTCTCAGATGCCTACAGATCGGGAGATATTTGCCTTTTAAAAATTGACTTTCGAATAATCTCGATAAATTAAAATGTCTCTATCGTCCAAACCCTTGGACATACATTGACGAGATTCTGACATGAAGTTGACATATACGTTCCCTCAAAGTGACATAAGTTTTGTCTCTCAGATTCCTACAGATCGGGAGATATTTGCCTTTTCAAAAATTGACTTTCGAATAATCTCGAAAAATTAAAATGTCTCTATCCTCCAAACCCTTGGACATACATTGACGTGACTCTGACAGGAAGTTGACATATACGTTCCCTCAAAGTGACATAAGTTTTGTCTCTCAGATTCCTACAGATCGGGAGATATTTGCCTTTTAAAAATTGACTTTCGAATAATCTCGAAAAATTTAAATGTCTCTATCGTCCAAACCCTTGGACATACATTGACGAGATTCTGACATGAGGTTGACATATACGTTCCCTCAAAGTGACATAAGTTTTGTCTCTCAGATTGCTACAGATCGGGAGATATTTGCTTTTTCAAAAATTGACTTTCGAATAATCTCGAAAAATTAAAATGTCTCTATCGTCCAAACCCTTAGACATACATTGACGAGATTCTGACATGAGGTTGACATATACGTTCCCTCAAAGTGACATAAGTTTTGTCTCTCAGATGCTTACAGATCGGGAGATATTTGCCTTTAAATAATTGACTTTCGAATAATCTCGAAAAATTAAAATGTCTCTATCGTCCAAACCCTTGGACATACATTGACGTGACTCTGACAGGAAGTTTACATATACGTTCCCTCAAAGTGACATAAGTTTTGTCTCTCAGATGCCTACAGATCGGGAGATATTTGCCTTTTAATAATTGACTTTCGAATAATCTCGAAAAATTAAAATGTCTCTATCGTCCAAACCCTTGGACATACATTGACGAGATTCTGACATGAGGTTGACATATACGTTCCCTCAAAGTGACATAAGTTTTGTCTCTCAGATGCCTACAGATCGGGAGATATTTGCCTTTAAATAATTGATTTTCGAATAATCTCGAAAAATTAAAATGTCTCTATCGTCCAAACCCTTAGACATACATTGACGAGATTCTGACATGAGGTTGACATATACGTTCCCTCAAAGTGACATAAGTTTTGTCTCTCAGATGCCTACAGATCGGGAGATATTTGCCTTTGAATAATTGACTTTCGAATAATCTCGAATAATTAAAATGTCTCTATCGTTCAAACCCTTGGACATACATTGACGAGATTCTGACATGAGGTTGACATATACGTTCCCTCAAAGTGACATAAGTTTTGTCTCTCAGATGCCTACAGATCGGGAGATATTTGCCTTTAAAAATTGACTTTCGAATAATCTCGAAAAATTAAAATGTCTCTATCGTCCAAACCCTTTGACATACATTGACGAGACTCTGACATGAAATTGACATATACGTTCCCTCAAAGTGACATAAGTTTTGTCTCTCAGATTCCTACAGATCGGGAGATATTTGCCTTTTCAAAAATTGACTTTCGAATAATCTCGAAAAATTAAAATGTCTCTATCCTCCAAACCCTTGGACATACATTGACGTGACTCTGACAGGAAGTTGACATATACGTTCCCTCAAAGTGACATAAGTTTTGTCTCTCAGATTCCTACAGATCGGGAGATATTTGCCTTTTAAGAATTGACTTTCGAATAATCTCGAAGAATTAAAATGTCTCTATCGTCCAAACCCTTGGACATACATTGACGAGATTCTGACATGAAGTTGACATATACGTTCCCTCAAAGTGGCATAAGTTTTGTCTCTCAGATGCCTACAGATCGGGAGATATTTGCCTTTTAATAATTGACTTTCGAATAATCTCGAAAAATTAAAATGTCTCTATCGTCCAAACCCTTGGACATACATTGACGAGATTCTGACATGAAGTTGACATATACGTTCCCTCAAAGTGACATAAGTTTTGTCTCTCAGATTCCTACAGATCGGGAGATATTTGCCTTTTCAAAAATTGACTTTCGAATAATATCGAAAAATTAAAATGTCTCTATCGTCCAAACCCTTGGACATACATTGACGTGACTCTGACAGGAAGTTGACATATACGTTCCCTCAAAGTGACATAAGTTTTGTCTCTCAGATTCCTACAGATCGGGAGATATTTGCCTTTTAAGAATTGACTTTCGAATAATCTCGAAAAATTAAAATGTCTCTATCGTCCAAACCCTTGGACATACATTGACGAGATTCTGACATGAAGTTGACATGTACGTTCCCTCAAAGTGACATAAGTTTTGTCTCTCAGATGCCTACAGATCGGGAGATATTTGATTTTTAAAAATTGACTTTCGAATAATCTCGTAAAATTAAAATGTCTCTATCGTCCAAACCCTTAGACATACATTGACGAGATTCTGACATGAGGTTGACATATACGTTCCCTCAAAGTGACATACGTTTTGTCTCTCAGATGCCTACAGATCGGGAGATATTTGCCTTTGAATAATTGACTTTCGAATAATCTCGAAAAATTAAAATGTCTCTATCGTCCAAACCCTTGGACATACATTGACGAGATTCTGACATGAGGTTGACATATACGTTCCCTCAAAGTGACATAAGTTTTGTCTCTCAGATGCCTACAGATCGGGAGATATTTGCCTTTAAATATTGACTTTCGAATAATCTCGAAAAATTAAAATGTCTCTATCGTCCAAACCCTTTGACATACATTGACGAGATTCTGACATGAAATTGACATATACGTTCCCTCAAAGTGACATAAGTTTTGTCTCTCAGATTCCTACAGATCGGGAGATATTTGCCTTTAAATAATTGACTTTCGAATAATCTCGAAAAATTTAAATGTCTCTATCGTCCAAACCCTTGGACATACATTGACGAGATTCTGACATGAACTTGACATATGCCTTCCCTCAAAGTGAAATGAGTTTTGTCTCTCAGATTCCTACAGATCTGGAGATATTTGCTTTTTCAAAAATTGACTTTCGAATAATCTCGAAAAATTAAAATGTCTCTATCGTCCAAACCCTTGGACATACATTGACGTGACTCTGACAGCAAGTTGACATATACGTTCCCCCAAAGTGACATAAGTTTTGTCTCTCAGATTCCTACAGATCGGGAGATATTTGCCTTTTAAAAATTGACTTTCGAATAATCTCGAAAAATTAAAATGTCTCTATCGTCCAAACCCTTTCACATACATTGACGAGATTCTGACATGAAGTTGACATATACGTTCCCTCAAAGTGACATAAGTTTTGTCTCTCAGATTCCTACAGTTGGGGAGATATTTGCCTTTTCAAAAATTGATTTTCGAATAATCTCGAAAAATTAAGATGTCTCTATCCTCCAAACCCTTGCACATACATTGACGTGACTCTGACATGAAGCTGACATATACGTTCCCTCAATGTGACATAAGGTTTGTCTCTCAGATTCCTACAGATCGGGAGATATTTGCTTTTTTTTAAATTGACTTTCGAATAATCTCGAAAAATTAAAATGTCTCTATCGCCCAAACCCTTGGACATACATTGACGAGATTCTGACATGAAGTTGACATATACGTTCCCTCAAAGTGGCATAAGTTTTGTCTCTCAGATGCCTACAGATCGGGAGATATTTGCCTTTTAAAAATTGACTTTCGAATAATCTCGAAAAATTAAAATGTCTCTATCGTCCAAACCCTTGGACATACATTGACGAGATTCTGACATGAAGTTGACATATACGTTCCCTCAAAGTGACATAAGTTTTGTCTCTCAGATTCCTACAGATCGGGAGATATTTGCCTTTTCAAAAATTGACTTTCGAATAATCTCGAAAAATTAAAATGTCTCTATCCTCCAAACCCTTGGACATACATTGACGTGACTCTGACAGGAAGTTGACATATATGTTCCCTCAAAGTGACATAAGTTTTGTCTCTCAGATTCCTACAGATCGGGAGATATTTGCCTTTTAAAAATTGACTTTCGAATAATCTCGAAAAATTTAAATGTCTCTATCGTCCAAACCCTTGGACATACATTGACGAGATTCTGACATGAGGTTGACATATACGTTCCCTCAAAGTGACATAAGTTTTGTCTCTCAGATTGCTACAGATCGGGAGATATTTGCTTTTTCAAAAATTGACTTTCGAATAATCTCGAAAAATTAAAATGTCTCTATCGTCCAAACCCTTAGACATACATTGACGAGATTCTGACATGAGGTTGACATATACGTTCCCTCAAAGTGACATAAGTTTTGTCTCTCAGATGCTTACAGATCGGGAGATATTTGCCTTTAAATAATTGACTTTCGAATAATCTCGAAAAATTAAAATGTCTCTATCGTCCAAACCCTTGGACATACATTGACGTGACTCTGACAGGAAGTTTACATATACGTTCCCTCAAAGTGACATAAGTTTTGTCTCTCAGATGCCTACAGATCGGGAGATATTTGCCTTTTAATAATTGACTTTCGAATAATCTCGAAAAATTAAAATGTCTCTATCGTCCAAACCCTTGGACATACATTGACGAGATTCTGACATGAGGTTGACATATACGTTCCCTCAAAGTGACATAAGTTTTGTCTCTCAGATGCCTACAGATCGGGAGATATTTGCCTTTAAATAATTGACTTTCGAATAATCTCGAAAAATTAAAATGTCTCTATCGTCCAAACCCTTAGACATACATTGACGAGATTCTGACATGAGGTTGACATATACGTTCCCTCAAAGTGACATAAGTTTTGTCTCTCAGATGCCTACAGATCGGGAGATATTTGCCTTTGAATAATTGACTTTCGAATAATCTCGAAAAATTAAAATGTCTCTATCGTTCAAACCCTTGGACATACATTGACGAGATTCTGACATGAGGTTGACATATACGTTCCCTCAAAGTGACATAAGTTTTGTCTCTCAGATTCCTACAGATCGGGAGATATTTGCCTTTTCAAAAATTGACTTTCGAATAATCTCGAAAAATTAAAATGTCTCTATCCTCCAAACCCTTGGAGATACATTGACGTGACTCTGACAGGAAGTTGACATATACGTTCCCTCAAAGTGACATTAGTTTTGTCTCTCAGATTCCTACAGATCGGGAGATATTTGCCTTTTAAGAATTGACTTTCGAATAATCTCGAAGAATTAAAATGTCTCTATCGTCCAAACCCTTGGACATACATTGACGAGATTCTGACATGAAGTTGACATATACGTTCCCTCAAAGTGGCATAAGTTTTGTCTCTCAGATGCCTACAGATCGGGAGATATTTGCCTTTTAATAATTGACTTTCGAATAATCTCGAAAAATTAAAATGTCTCTATCGTCCAAACCCTTGGACATACATTGACGAGATTCTGACATGAAGTTGACATATACGTTCCCTCAAAGTGACATAAGTTTTGTCTCTCAGATTCCTACAGATCGGGAGATATTTGCCTTTTCAAAAATTGACTTTCGAATAATATCGAAAAATTAAAATGTCTCTATCGTCCAAACCCTTGGACATACATTGACGTGACTCTGACAGGAAGTTGACATATACGTTCCCTCAAAGTGACATAAGTTCTGTCTCTCAGATTCCTACAGATCGGGAGATATTTGCCTTTTAAGAATTGACTTTCGAATAATCTCGAAAAATTAAAATGTCTCTATCGTCCAAACCCTTGGACATACATTGACGAGATTCTGACATGAAGTTGACATGTACGTTCCCTCAAAGTGACATAAGTTTTGTCTCTCAGATGCCTACAGATCGGGAGATATTTGATTTTTAAAAATTGACTTTCGAATAATCTCGTAAAATTAAAATGTCTCTATCGTCCAAACCCTTAGACATACATTGACGAGATTCTGACATGAGGTTGACATATACGTTCCCTCAAAGTGACATAAGTTTTGTCTCTCAGATGCCTACAGATCGGGAGATATTTGCCTTTAAATAATTGACTTTCGAATAATCTCGAAAAATTAAAATGTCTCTATCGTCCAAACCCTTGGACATACATTGACGAGATTCTGACATGAACTTGACATATGCCTTCCCTCAAAGTGACATGAGTTTTGTCTCTAAGATTCCTACAGATCTGGAGATATTTGCTTTTTCAAAAATTGACTTTCGAATAATTTCGAAAAATTAAAATGTCTCTATCGTCCAAACCCTTGGACATACATTGACGTGACTCTGACAGCAAGTTGACATATACGTTCCCTCAAAGTGACATAAGTTTTGTCTCTCAGATTCCTACAGATCGGGAGATATTTGCCTTTTAAAAATTGACTTTCGAATAATCTCGAAAAATTGAAATGTCTCTATCGTCCAAACCCTTTCACATACATTGACGAGATTCTGACATGAAGTTGACATATACGTTCCCTCAAAGTGACATAAGTTTTGTCTCTCAGATTCCTACAGTTCGGGAGATATTTGCCTTTTCAAAAATTGATTTTCGAATAATCTCGAAAAATTAAAATGTCTCTATCCTCCAAACCCTTGGACATACATTGACGTGACTCTGACAGGAAGTTGACATATACGTTCCCTCAAAGTGACATAAGTTTTGTCTCTCAGATTCCTACAGATCGGGAGATATTTGCCTTTTAAAAATTGACTTTCGAATAATCTCGAAAAATTAAAATGTCTCTATCGTCCAAACCCTTGGACATACATTGACGAGATTCTGACATGAAGTTGACATGTACGTTCCCTCAAAGTGACATAAGTTTTGTCTCTCAGATGCCTACAGATCGGGAGATATTTGCTTTTTAAAAATTGACTTTCGAATAATCTCGAAGAATTAAAATGTCTCTATCGTCCAAACCCTTGGACATACATTGACGAGATTCTGACATGAGGTTGACATATACGTTCCCTCAAAGTGATATAAGTTTTGTCCCTCAGATGCCTACAGATCGGGAGATATTTGCCTTTAAATAATTGACTTTCGAATAATCTCGAAAAATTAAAATGTCTCTATCGTCCAAACCCTTGGACATACATTGACGAGATTCTGACATGAACTTGACATATGCCTTCCCTCAAAGTGACATGAGTTTTGTCTCTAAGATTCTTACAGATCTGGAGATATTTGCTTTTTCAAAAATTGACTTTCGAATAATCTCGAAAAATTAAAATGTCTCTATCGTCCAAACCCTTGGACATACATTGACGTGACTCTGACAGCAAGTTGACATATACGTTCCCTCAAAGTGACATAAGTTTTGTCTCTCAGATTCCTACAGATCGGGAGATATTTGCCTTTTAAAAATTGACTTTCGAATAATCTCGAAAAATTGAAATGTCTCTATCGTCCAAACCCTTTCACATACATTGACGAGATTCTGACATGAAGTTGACATATACGTTCCCTCAAAGTGACATAAGTTTTGTCTCTCAGATTCCTACAGTTCGGGAGATATTTGCCTTTTCAAAAATTGATTTTCGAATAATCTCGAAAAATTAAGATGTCTCTATCCTCCAAACCCTTGCACATACATTGACGTGACTCTGACATGAGGTTGACATATACTTTCCCTCAAAGTGACATAAGTTCTGTCTCTCAGATTCCTACAGATCGGGAGATATTTGCCTTTTAATAATTGACTTTCGAATAATCTCGAGAAATTAAAATGTCTCTATCGTCCAAACCCTTGGACATACATTGACGAGATTCTGACATGAAGTTGACATATGCGTTCCCTCAAAGTGACATAAGTTTTGTCTCTCAGATTCCTACAGATCGGGAGATATTTGCCTTTTCAAAAATTGACTTTCGAATAATCTCGAAAAATTAAAATGTCTCTATCCTCCAAACCCTTGGACATACATTGACGTGACTCTGACAGGAAGTTGACATATACGTTCCCTCAAAGTGACATAAGTTTTGTCTCTCAGATGCCTAGAGCTCGGTAGATATTTGCCTTTAAATAATTGACTTTCGAATAATCTCTAAAAATTTAAATGTCTCTATCCTCCAAACCCTTGGACATACATTGACGTGACTCTGACATGAAGTTGACATATACCTTCCCTCAAAGTGACATGAGTTTTGTCTCTCAGATTGCTACAGATCGGGAGATATTTGCTTTTTCAAAAATTGACTTTCGAATAATCTCGAAAAATTAAAATGTCTCTATCGTCCAAACCCTTGTACATACATTGACGAGATTCTGACATGAAGTTGACATGTACGTTCCCTCAAAGTGACATAAGTTTTGTCTCCCAGATGCCTACAGATCGGGAGATATTTGCCTTTAAATAATTGACTTTCGAATAATCTCGAAAAATTTAAATGTCTCTATCGTCCAAACCCTTGGACATACATTGACGAGATTCTGACATGAACTTGACATATGCCTTCCCTCAAAGTGAAATGAGTTTTGTCTCTGAGATTCCTACAGATCTGGAGATATTTGCTTTTTCAAAAATTGACTTTCGAATAATCTCGAAAAATTAAAATGTCTCTATCGTCCAAACCCTTGGACATACATTGACGTGACTCTGACAGCAAGTTGACATATACGTTCCCTCAAAGTGACATAAGTTTTGTCTCTCAGATTCCTACAGATCGGGAGATATTTGCCTTTTAAAAATTGACTTTCGAATAATCTCGAAAAATTAAAATGTCTCTATCGTCCAAACCCTTTCACATACATTGACGAGATTCTGACATGAAGTTGACATATACGTTCCCTCAAAGTGACATAAGTTTTGTCTCTCAGATTCCTACAGTTGGGGAGATATTTGCCTTTTCAAAAATTGATTTTCGAATAATCTCGAAAAATTAAGATGTCTCTATCCTCCATACCCTTGCACATACATTGACGTGACTCTGACATGAAGTTGACATATACGTTCCCTCAATGTGACATAAGGTTTGTCTCTCAGATTCCTACAGATCGGGAGATATTACTTTTTTTTAAATTGACTTTCGAATAATCTCGAAAAATTAAAATGTCTCTATCGCCCAAACCCTTGGACATACATTGACGAGATTCTGACATGAAGTTGACATATACGTTCCCTCAAAGTGGCATAAGTTTTGTCTCTCAGATGCCTACAGATCGGGAGATATTTGCCTTTTAAAAATTGACTTTCGAATAATCTCGAAAAATTAAAATGTCTCTATCGTCCAAACCCTTGGACATACATTGACGAGATTCTGACAGGAAGTTGACATATACGTTCCCTCAAAGTGACATAAGTTTTGTCTCTCAGATTCCTACAGATCGGGAGATATTTGCCTTTTCAAAAATTGACTTTCGAATAATCTCGAAAAATGAAAATGTCTCTATCCTCCAAACCCTTGGACATTCATTGACGTGCCTCTGACAGGAAGTTGACATATACGTTCCCTCAAAGTGACATAAGTTTTGTCTCTCAGATTCCTACAGATCGGGAGATATTTGCCTTTTAAAAATTGACTTTCGAATAATCTCGAAAAATTTAAATGTCTCTATCCTCCAAACCCTTGGACATACATTGACGAGATTCTGACATGAGGTTGACATATACGTTCCCTCAAAGTGACATAAGTTTTGTCTCTCAGATGCCTACAGATCGGGAGATATTTGCCTTTAAATAATTGACTTTCGAATAATCTCGAAAAATTAAAATGTCTCTATCGTCCAAACCCTTAGACATACATTGACGAGATTCTGACATGAGGTTGACATATACGTTCCCTCAAAGTGACATAAGTTGTGTCTCTCAGATGCCTACAGATCAGGAGATATTTGCCTTTAAATAATTGACTTTCGAATAATCTCGAAAAATTAAAATGTCTCTATCGTCCAAACCCTTGGACATACATTGACGTGACTCTGACAGGAAGTTTACATATACGTTCCCTCAAAGTGACATAAGTTTTGTCTCTCAGATGCCTACAGATCGGGAGATATTTGCCTTTTAATAATTGACTTTCGAATAATCTCGAAAAATTAAAATGTCTCTATCGTCCAAACCCTTGGACATACATTGACGAGATTCCGACATGAGGTTGACATATACGTTCCCTCAAAGTGACATAAGTTTTGTCTCTCAGATGCCTACAGATCGGGAGATATTTGCCTTTAAATATTGACTTTCGAATAATCTCGAAAAATTAAAATGTCTCTATCGTCCAAACCCTTGGACATACATTGACGAGATTCTGACATGAAATTGACATATACGTTCCCTCAAAGTGACATAAGTTTTGTCTCTCAGATTCCTACAGATCGGGAGATATTTGCCTTTTCAAAAATTGACTTTCGAATAATCTCGAAAAATTAAAATGTCTCTATCCTCCAAACCCTTGGACATACATTGACGTGACTCTGACAGGAAGTTGACATATACGTTCCCTCAAAGTGACATAAGTTTTGTCTCTCAGATTCCTACAGATCGGGAGATATTTGCCTTTTAAGAATTGACTTTCGAATAATCTCGAAAAATTAAAATGTCTCTATCGTCCAAACCCTTGGACATACATTGACGAGATTCTGACAGGAAGTTGACATATACGTTCCCTCAAAGTGACATAAGTTTTGTCTCTCAGATTCCTACAGATCGGGAGATATTTGCCTTTTCAAAAATTGACTTTCGAATAATCTCGAAAAATGAAAATGTCTCTATCCTCCAAACCCTTGGACATTCATTGACGTGCCTCTGACAGGAAGTTGACATATACGTTCCCTCAAAGTGACATAAGTTTTGTCTCTCAGATTCCTACAGATCGGGAGATATTTGCCTTTTAAAAATTGACTTTCGAATAATCTCGAAAAATTTAAATGTCTCTATCCTCCAAACCCTTGGACATACATTGACGAGATTCTGACATGAGGTTGACATATACGTTCCCTCAAAGTGACATAAGTTTTGTCTCTCAGATGCCTACAGATCGGGAGATATTTGCCTTTAAATAATTGACTTTCGAATAATCTCGAAAAATTAAAATGTCTCTATCGTCCAAACCCTTAGACATACATTGACGAGATTCTGACATGAGGTTGACATATACGTTCCCTCAAAGTGACATAAGTTGTGTCTCTCAGATGCCTACAGATCAGGAGATATTTGCCTTTAAATAATTGACTTTCGAATAATCTCGAAAAATTAAAATGTCTCTATCGTCCAAACCCTTGGACATACATTGACGTGACTCTGACAGGAAGTTTACATATACGTTCCCTCAAAGTGACATAAGTTTTGTCTCTCAGATGCCTACAGATCGGGAGATATTTGCCTTTTAATAATTGACTTTCGAATAATCTCGAAAAATTAAAATGTCTCTATCGTCCAAACCCTTGGACATACATTGACGAGATTCCGACATGAGGTTGACATATACGTTCCCTCAAAGTGACATAAGTTTTGTCTCTCAGATGCCTACAGATCGGGAGATATTTGCCTTTAAATAATTGACTTTCGAATAATCTCGAAAAATTAAAATGTCTCTATCGTCCAAACCCTTGGACATACATTGACGAGATTCTGACATGAAGTTGACATATACGTTCCCTCAAAGTGACATAAGTTTTGTCTCTCAGATTCCTACAGATCGGGAGATATTTGCCTTTTCAAAAATTGACTTTCGAATAATCTCGAAAAATTAAAATGTCTCTATCCTCCAAACCCTTGGACATACATTGACGTGACTCTGACAGGAAGTTGACATATACGTTCCCTCAAAGTGACATAAGTTTTGTCTCTCAGATTCCTACAGATCGGGAGATATTTGCCTTTTAAAAATTGACTTTCGAATAATCTCGAAAAATTTAAATGTCTCTATCGTCCAAACCCTTGGACATACATTGACGAGATTCTGACATGAGGTTGACATATACGTTCCCTCAAAGTGACATAAGTTTTGTCTCTCAGATTGCTACAGATCGGGAGATATTTGCTTTTTCAAAAATTGACTTTCGAATAATCTCGAAAAATTAAAATGTCTCTATCGTCCAAACCCTTAGACATACATTGACGAGATTCTGACATGAGGTTGACATATACGTTCCCTCAAAGTGACATAAGTTTTGTCTCTCAGATGCTTACAGATCGGGAGATATTTGCCTTTAAATAATTGACTTTCGAATAATCTCGAAAAATTAAAATGTCTCTATCGTCCAAACCCTTGGACATACATTGACGTGACTCTGACAGGAAGTTGACATATACGTTCCCTCAAAGTGACATAAGTTTTGTCTCTCAGATGCCTACAGATCGGGAGATATTTGCCTTTTAATAATTGACTTTCGAATAATCTCGAAAAATTAAAATGTCTCTATCGTCCAAACCCTTGGACATACATTGACGAGATTCTGACATGAGGTTGACATATACGTTCCCTCAAAGTGACATAAGTTTTGTCTCTCAGATGCCTACAGATCGGGAGATATTTGCCTTTAAATAATTGACTTTCGAATAATCTCGAAAAATTAAAATGTCTCTATCGTCCAAACCCTTAGACATACATTGACGAGATTCTGACATGAGGTTGACATATACGTTCCCTCAAAGTGACATAAGTTTTGTCTCTCAGATGCCTACAGATCGGGAGATATTTGCCTTTGAATAATTGACTTTCGAATAATCTCGAAAAATTAAAATGTCTCTATCGTTCAAACCCTTGGACATACATTGACGAGATTCTGACATGAGGTTGACATATACGTTCCCTCAAAGTGACATAAGTTTTGTCTCTCAGATTCCTACAGATCGGGAGATATTTGCCTTTTCAAAAATTGACTTTCGAATAATCTCGAAAAATTAAAATGTCTCTATCCTCCAAACCCTTGGAGATACATTGACGTGACTCTGACAGGAAGTTGACATATACGTTCCCTCAAAGTGACATAAGTTTTGTCTCTCAGATTCCTACAGATCGGGAGATATTTGCCTTTTAAGAATTGACTTTCGAATAATCTCGAAGAATTAAAATGTCTCTATCGTCCAAACCCTTGGACATACATTGACGAGATTCTGACATGAAGTTGACATATACGTTCCCTCAAAGTGGCATAAGTTTTGTCTCTCAGATGCCTACAGATCGGGAGATATTTGCCTTTTAATAATTGACTTTCGAATAATCTCGAAAAATTAAAATGTCTCTATCGTCCAAACCCTTGGACATACATTGACGAGATTCTGACATGAAGTTGACATATACGTTCCCTCAAAGTGACATAAGTTTTGTCTCTCAGATTCCTACAGATCGGGAGATATTTGCCTTTTCAAAAATTGACTTTCGAATAATATCGAAAAATTAAAATGTCTCTATCGTCCAAACCCTTGGACATACATTGACGTGACTCTGACAGGAAGTTGACATATACGTTCCCTCAAAGTGACATAAGTTCTGTCTCTCAGATTCCTACAGATCGGGAGATATTTGCCTTTTAAGAATTGACTTTCGAATAATCTCGAAAAATTAAAATGTCTCTATCGTCCAAACCCTTGGACATACATTGACGAGATTCTGACATGAAGTTGACATGTACGTTCCCTCAAAGTGACATAAGTTTTGTCTCTCAGATGCCTACAGATCGGGAGATATTTGATTTTTAAAAATTGACTTTCGAATAATCTCGTAAAATTAAAATGTCTCTATCGTCCAAACCCTTAGACATACATTGACGAGATTCTGACATGAGGTTGACATATACGTTCCCTCAAAGTGACATAAGTTTTGTCTCTCAGATGCCTACAGATCGGGAGATATTTGCCTTTAAATAATTGACTTTCGAATAATCTCGAAAAATTAAAATGTCTCTATCGTCCAAACCCTTGGACATACATTGACGAGATTCTGACATGAACTTGACATATGCCTTCCCTCAAAGTGACATGAGTTTTGTCTCTAAGATTCCTACAGATCTGGAGATATTTGCTTTTTCAAAAATTGACTTTCGAATAATTTCGAAAAATTAAAATGTCTCTATCGTCCAAACCCTTGGACATACATTGACGTGACTCTGACAGCAAGTTGACATATACGTTCCCTCAAAGTGACATAAGTTTTGTCTCTCAGATTCCTACAGATCGGGAGATATTTGCCTTTTAAAAATTGACTTTCGAATAATCTCGAAAAATTGAAATGTCTCTATCGTCCAAACCCTTTCACATACATTGACGAGATTCTGACATGAAGTTGACATATACGTTCCCTCAAAGTGACATAAGTTTTGTCTCTCAGATTCCTACAGTTCGGGAGATATTTGCCTTTTCAAAAATTGATTTTCGAATAATCTCGAAAAATTAAAATGTCTCTATCCTCCAAACCCTTGGACATACATTGACGTGACTCTGACAGGAAGTTGACATATACGTTCCCTCAAAGTGACATAAGTTTTGTCTCTCAGATTCCTACAGATCGGGAGATATTTGCCTTTTAAAAATTGACTTTCGAATAATCTCGAAAAATTAAAATGTCTCTATCGTCCAAACCCTTGGACATACATTGACGAGATTCTGACATGAAGTTGACATGTACGTTCCCTCAAAGTGACATAAGTTTTGTCTCTCAGATGCCTACAGATCGGGAGATATTTGCTTTTTAAAAATTGACTTTCGAATAATCTCGAAGAATTAAAATGTCTCTATCGTCCAAACCCTTGGACATACATTGACGAGATTCTGACATGAGGTTGACATATACGTTCCCTCAAAGTGATATAAGTTTTGTCCCTCAGATGCCTACAGATCGGGAGATATTTGCCTTTAAATAATTGACTTTCGAATAATCTCGAAAAATTAAAATGTCTCTATCGTCCAAACCCTTGGACATACATTGACGAGATTCTGACATGAACTTGACATATGCCTTCCCTCAAAGTGACATGAGTTTTGTCTCTAAGATTCTTACAGATCTGGAGATATTTGCTTTTTCAAAAATTGACTTTCGAATAATCTCGAAAAATTAAAATGTCTCTATCGTCCAAACCCTTGGACATACATTGACGTGACTCTGACAGCAAGTTGACATATACGTTCCCTCAAAGTGACATAAGTTTTGTCTCTCAGATTCCTACAGATCGGGAGATATTTGCCTTTTAAAAATTGACTTTCGAATAATCTCGAAAAATTGAAATGTCTCTATCGTCCAAACCCTTTCACATACATTGACGAGATTCTGACATGAAGTTGACATATACGTTCCCTCAAAGTGACATAAGTTTTGTCTCTCAGATTCCTACAGTTCGGGAGATATTTGCCTTTTCAAAAATTGATTTTCGAATAATCTCGAAAAATTAAGATGTCTCTATCCTCCAAACCCTTGCACATACATTGACGTGACTCTGACATGAGGTTGACATATACTTTCCCTCAAAGTGACATAAGTTCTGTCTCTCAGATTCCTACAGATCGGGAGATATTTGCCTTTTAATAATTGACTTTCGAATAATCTCGAGAAATTAAAATGTCTCTATCGTCCAAACCCTTGGACATACATTGACGAGATTCTGACATGAAGTTGACATATGCGTTCCCTCAAAGTGACATAAGTTTTGTCTCTCAGATTCCTACAGATCGGGAGATATTTGCCTTTTCAAAAATTGACTTTCGAATAATCTCGAAAAATTAAAATGTCTCTATCCTCCAAACCCTTGGACATACATTGACGTGACTCTGACAGGAAGTTGACATATACGTTCCCTCAAAGTGACATAAGTTTTGTCTCTCAGATGCCTAGAGCTCGGTAGATATTTGCCTTTAAATAATTGACTTTCGAATAATCTCTAAAAATTTAAATGTCTCTATCCTCCAAACCCTTGGACATACATTGACGTGACTCTGACATGAAGTTGACATATACCTTCCCTCAAAGTGACATGAGTTTTGTCTCTCAGATTGCTACAGATCGGGAGATATTTGCTTTTTCAAAAATTGACTTTCGAATAATCTCGAAAAATTAAAATGTCTCTATCGTCCAAACCCTTGTACATACATTGACGAGATTCTGACATGAAGTTGACATGTACGTTCCCTCAAAGTGACATAAGTTTTGTCTCCCAGATGCCTACAGATCGGGAGATATTTGCCTTTAAATAATTGACTTTCGAATAATCTCGAAAAATTTAAATGTCTCTATCGTCCAAACCCTTGGACATACATTGACGAGATTCTGACATGAACTTGACATATGCCTTCCCTCAAAGTGAAATGAGTTTTGTCTCTGAGATTCCTACAGATCTGGAGATATTTGCTTTTTCAAAAATTGACTTTCGAATAATCTCGAAAAATTAAAATGTCTCTATCGTCCAAACCCTTGGACATACATTGACGTGACTCTGACAGCAAGTTGACATATACGTTCCCTCAAAGTGACATAAGTTTTGTCTCTCAGATTCCTACAGATCGGGAGATATTTGCCTTTTAAAAATTGACTTTCGAATAATCTCGAAAAATTAAAATGTCTCTATCGTCCAAACCCTTTCACATACATTGACGAGATTCTGACATGAAGTTGACATATACGTTCCCTCAAAGTGACATAAGTTTTGTCTCTCAGATTCCTACAGTTGGGGAGATATTTGCCTTTTCAAAAATTGATTTTCGAATAATCTCGAAAAATTAAGATGTCTCTATCCTCCAAACCCTTGCACATACATTGACGTGACTCTGACATGAAGTTGACATATACGTTCCCTCAATGTGACATAAGGTTTGTCTCTCAGATTCCTACAGATCGGGAGATATTACTTTTTTTTAAATTGACTTTCGAATAATCTCGAAAAATTAAAATGTCTCTATCGCCCAAACCCTTGGACATACATTGACGAGATTCTGACATGAAGTTGACATATACGTTCCCTCAAAGTGGCATAAGTTTTGTCTCTCAGATGCCTACAGATCGGGAGATATTTGCCTTTTAAAAATTGACTTTCGAATAATCTCGAAAAATTAAAATGTCTCTATCGTCCAAACCCTTGGACATACATTGACGAGATTCTGACAGGAAGTTGACATATACGTTCCCTCAAAGTGACATAAGTTTTGTCTCTCAGATTCCTACAGATCGGGAGATATTTGCCTTTTCAAAAATTGACTTTCGAATAATCTCGAAAAATGAAAATGTCTCTATCCTCCAAACCCTTGGACATTCATTGACGTGCCTCTGACAGGAAGTTGACATATACGTTCCCTCAAAGTGACATAAGTTTTGTCTCTCAGATTCCTACAGATCGGGAGATATTTGCCTTTTAAAAATTGACTTTCGAATAATCTCGAAAAATTTAAATGTCTCTATCCTCCAAACCCTTGGACATACATTGACGAGATTCTGACATGAGGTTGACATATACGTTCCCTCAAAGTGACATAAGTTTTGTCTCTCAGATGCCTACAGATCGGGAGATATTTGCCTTTAAATAATTGACTTTCGAATAATCTCGAAAAATTAAAATGTCTCTATCGTCCAAACCCTTAGACATACATTGACGAGATTCTGACATGAGGTTGACATATACGTTCCCTCAAAGTGACATAAGTTGTGTCTCTCAGATGCCTACAGATCAGGAGATATTTGCCTTTAAATAATTGACTTTCGAATAATCTCGAAAAATTAAAATGTCTCTATCGTCCAAACCCTTGGACATACATTGACGTGACTCTGACAGGAAGTTTACATATACGTTCCCTCAAAGTGACATAAGTTTTGTCTCTCAGATGCCTACAGATCGGGAGATATTTGCCTTTTAATAATTGACTTTCGAATAATCTCGAAAAATTAAAATGTCTCTATCGTCCAAACCCTTGGACATACATTGACGAGATTCCGACATGAGGTTGACATATACGTTCCCTCAAAGTGACATAAGTTTTGTCTCTCAGATGCCTACAGATCGGGAGATATTTGCCTTTAAATATTGACTTTCGAATAATCTCGAAAAATTAAAATGTCTCTATCGTCCAAACCCTTGGACATACATTGACGAGATTCTGACATGAAATTGACATATACGTTCCCTCAAAGTGACATAAGTTTTGTCTCTCAGATTCCTACAGATCGGGAGATATTTGCCTTTTCAAAAATTGACTTTCGAATAATCTCGAAAAATTAAAATGTCTCTATCCTCCAAACCCTTGGACATACATTGACGTGACTCTGACAGGAAGTTGACATATACGTTCCCTCAAAGTGACATAAGTTTTGTCTCTCAGATTCCTACAGATCGGGAGATATTTGCCTTTTAAGAATTGACTTTCGAATAATCTCGAAAAATTAAAATGTCTCTATCGTCCAAACCCTTGGACATACATTGACGAGATTCTGACAGGAAGTTGACATATACGTTCCCTCAAAGTGACATAAGTTTTGTCTCTCAGATTCCTACAGATCGGGAGATATTTGCCTTTTCAAAAATTGACTTTCGAATAATCTCGAAAAATGAAAATGTCTCTATCCTCCAAACCCTTGGACATTCATTGACGTGCCTCTGACAGGAAGTTGACATATACGTTCCCTCAAAGTGACATAAGTTTTGTCTCTCAGATTCCTACAGATCGGGAGATATTTGCCTTTTAAAAATTGACTTTCGAATAATCTCGAAAAATTTAAATGTCTCTATCCTCCAAACCCTTGGACATACATTGACGAGATTCTGACATGAGGTTGACATATACGTTCCCTCAAAGTGACATAAGTTTTGTCTCTCAGATGCCTACAGATCGGGAGATATTTGCCTTTAAATAATTGACTTTCGAATAATCTCGAAAAATTAAAATGTCTCTATCGTCCAAACCCTTAGACATACATTGACGAGATTCTGACATGAGGTTGACATATACGTTCCCTCAAAGTGACATAAGTTGTGTCTCTCAGATGCCTACAGATCAGGAGATATTTGCCTTTAAATAATTGACTTTCGAATAATCTCGAAAAATTAAAATGTCTCTATCGTCCAAACCCTTGGACATACATTGACGTGACTCTGACAGGAAGTTTACATATACGTTCCCTCAAAGTGACATAAGTTTTGTCTCTCAGATGCCTACAGATCGGGAGATATTTGCCTTTTAATAATTGACTTTCGAATAATCTCGAAAAATTAAAATGTCTCTATCGTCCAAACCCTTGGACATACATTGACGAGATTCCGACATGAGGTTGACATATACGTTCCCTCAAAGTGACATAAGTTTTGTCTCTCAGATGCCTACAGATCGGGAGATATTTGCCTTTAAATAATTGACTTTCGAATAATCTCGAAAAATTAAAATGTCTCTATCGTCCAAACCCTTGGACATACATTGACGAGATTCTGACATGAAGTTGACATATACGTTCCCTCAAAGTGACATAAGTTTTGTCTCTCAGATTCCTACAGATCGGGAGATATTTGCCTTTTCAAAAATTGACTTTCGAATAATCTCGAAAAATTAAAATGTCTCTATCCTCCAAACCCTTGGACATACATTGACGTGACTCTGACAGGAAGTTGACATATACGTTCCCTCAAAGTGACATAAGTTTTGTCTCTCAGATTCCTACAGATCGGGAGATATTTGCCTTTTAAAAATTGACTTTCGAATAATCTCGAAAAATTTAAATGTCTCTATCGTCCAAACCCTTGGACATACATTGACGAGATTCTGACATGAGGTTGACATATACGTTCCCTCAAAGTGACATAAGTTTTGTCTCTCAGATTGCTACAGATCGGGAGATATTTGCTTTTTCAAAAATTGACTTTCGAATAATCTCGAAAAATTAAAATGTCTCTATCGTCCAAACCCTTAGACATACATTGACGAGATTCTGACATGAGGTTGACATATACGTTCCCTCAAAGTGACATAAGTTTTGTCTCTCAGATGCTTACAGATCGGGAGATATTTGCCTTTAAATAATTGACTTTCGAATAATCTCGAAAAATTAAAATGTCTCTATCGTCCAAACCCTTGGACATACATTGACGTGACTCTGACAGGAAGTTGACATATACGTTCCCTCAAAGTGACATAAGTTTTGTCTCTCAGATGCCTACAGATCGGGAGATATTTGCCTTTTAATAATTGACTTTCGAATAATCTCGAAAAATTAAAATGTCTCTATCGTCCAAACCCTTGGACATACATTGACGAGATTCTGACATGAGGTTGACATATACGTTCCCTCAAAGTGACATAAGTTTTGTCTCTCAGATGCCTACAGATCGGGAGATATTTGCCTTTAAATAATTGACTTTCGAATAATCTCGAAAAATTAAAATGTCTCTATCGTCCAAACCCTTAGACATACATTGACGAGATTCTGACATGAGGTTGACATATACGTTCCCTCAAAGTGACATAAGTTTTGTCTCTCAGATGCCTACAGATCGGGAGATATTTGCCTTTGAATAATTGACTTTCGAATAATCTCGAAAAATTAAAATGTCTCTATCGTTCAAACCCTTGGACATACATTGACGAGATTCTGACATGAGGTTGACATATACGTTCCCTCAAAGTGACATAAGTTTTGTCTCTCAGATTCCTACAGATCGGGAGATATTTGCCTTTTCAAAAATTGACTTTCGAATAATCTCGAAAAATTAAAATGTCTCTATCCTCCAAACCCTTGGAGATACATTGACGTGACTCTGACAGGAAGTTGACATATACGTTCCCTCAAAGTGACATAAGTTTTGTCTCTCAGATTCCTACAGATCGGGAGATATTTGCCTTTTAAGAATTGACTTTCGAATAATCTCGAAGAATTAAAATGTCTCTATCGTCCAAACCCTTGGACATACATTGACGAGATTCTGACATGAAGTTGACATATACGTTCCCTCAAAGTGGCATAAGTTTTGTCTCTCAGATGCCTACAGATCGGGAGATATTTGCCTTTTAATAATTGACTTTCGAATAATCTCGAAAAATTAAAATGTCTCTATCGTCCAAACCCTTGGACATACATTGACGAGATTCTGACATGAAGTTGACATATACGTTCCCTCAAAGTGACATAAGTTTTGTCTCTCAGATTCCTACAGATCGGGAGATATTTGCCTTTTCAAAAATTGACTTTCGAATAATATCGAAAAATTAAAATGTCTCTATCGTCCAAACCCTTGGACATACATTGACGTGACTCTGACAGGAAGTTGACATATACGTTCCCTCAAAGTGACATAAGTTTTGTCTCTCAGATTCCTACAGATCGGGAGATATTTGCCTTTTAAGAATTGACTTTCGAATAATCTCGAAAAATTAAAATGTCTCTATCGTCCAAACCCTTGGACATACATTGACGAGATTCTGACATGAAGTTGACATGTACGTTCCCTCAAAGTGACATAAGTTTTGTCTCTCAGATGCCTACAGATCGGGAGATATTTGATTTTTAAAAATTGACTTTCGAATAATCTCGTAAAATTAAAATGTCTCTATCGTCCAAACCCTTAGACATACATTGACGAGATTCTGACATGAGGTTGACATATACGTTCCCTCAAAGTGACATAAGTTTTGTCTCTCAGATGCCTACAGATCGGGAGATATTTGCCTTTAAATAATTGACTTTCGAATAATCTCGAAAAATTAAAATGTCTCTATCGTCCAAACCCTTGGACATACATTGACGAGATTCTGACATGAACTTGACATATGCCTTCCCTCAAAGTGACATGAGTTTTGTCTCTAAGATTCCTACAGATCTGGAGATATTTGCTTTTTCAAAAATTGACTTTCGAATAATTTCGAAAAATTAAAATGTCTCTATCGTCCAAACCCTTGGACATACATTGACGTGACTCTGACAGCAAGTTGACATATACGTTCCCTCAAAGTGACATAAGTTTTGTCTCTCAGATTCCTACAGATCGGGAGATATTTGCCTTTTAAAAATTGACTTTCGAATAATCTCGAAAAATTGAAATGTCTCTATCGTCCAAACCCTTTCACATACATTGACGAGATTCTGACATGAAGTTGACATATACGTTCCCTCAAAGTGACATAAGTTTTGTCTCTCAGATTCCTACAGTTCGGGAGATATTTGCCTTTTCAAAAATTGATTTTCGAATAATCTCGAAAAATTAAAATGTCTCTATCCTCCAAACCCTTGGACATACATTGACGTGACTCTGACAGGAAGTTGACATATACGTTCCCTCAAAGTGACATAAGTTTTGTCTCTCAGATTCCTACAGATCGGGAGATATTTGCCTTTTAAAAATTGACTTTCGAATAATCTCGAAAAATTAAAATGTCTCTATCGTCCAAACCCTTGGACATACATTGACGAGATTCTGACATGAAGTTGACATGTACGTTCCCTCAAAGTGACATAAGTTTTGTCTCTCAGATGCCTACAGATCGGGAGATATTTGCTTTTTAAAAATTGACTTTCGAATAATCTCGAAGAATTAAAATGTCTCTATCGTCCAAACCCTTGGACATACATTGACGAGATTCTGACATGAGGTTGACATATACGTTCCCTCAAAGTGATATAAGTTTTGTCCCTCAGATGCCTACAGATCGGGAGATATTTGCCTTTAAATAATTGACTTTCGAATAATCTCGAAAAATTAAAATGTCTCTATCGTCCAAACCCTTGGACATACATTGACGAGATTCTGACATGAACTTGACATATGCCTTCCCTCAAAGTGACATGAGTTTTGTCTCTAAGATTCTTACAGATCTGGAGATATTTGCTTTTTCAAAAATTGACTTTCGAATAATCTCGAAAAATTAAAATGTCTCTATCGTCCAAACCCTTGGACATACATTGACGTGACTCTGACAGCAAGTTGACATATACGTTCCCTCAAAGTGACATAAGTTTTGTCTCTCAGATTCCTACAGATCGGGAGATATTTGCCTTTTAAAAATTGACTTTCGAATAATCTCGAAAAATTGAAATGTCTCTATCGTCCAAACCCTTTCACATACATTGACGAGATTCTGACATGAAGTTGACATATACGTTCCCTCAAAGTGACATAAGTTTTGTCTCTCAGATTCCTACAGTTCGGGAGATATTTGCCTTTTCAAAAATTGATTTTCGAATAATCTCGAAAAATTAAGATGTCTCTATCCTCCAAACCCTTGCACATACATTGACGTGACTCTGACATGAGGTTGACATATACTTTCCCTCAAAGTGACATAAGTTCTGTCTCTCAGATTCCTACAGATCGGGAGATATTTGCCTTTTAATAATTGACTTTCGAATAATCTCGAGAAATTAAAATGTCTCTATCGTCCAAACCCTTGGACATACATTGACGAGATTCTGACATGAAGTTGACATATGCGTTCCCTCAAAGTGACATAAGTTTTGTCTCTCAGATTCCTACAGATCGGGAGATATTTGCCTTTTCAAAAATTGACTTTCGAATAATCTCGAAAAATTAAAATGTCTCTATCCTCCAAACCCTTGGACATACATTGACGTGACTCTGACAGGAAGTTGACATATACGTTCCCTCAAAGTGACATAAGTTTTGTCTCTCAGATGCCTAGAGATCGGTAGATATTTGCCTTTAAATAATTGACTTTCGAATAATCTCTAAAAATTTAAATGTCTCTATCCTCCAAACCCTTGGACATACATTGACGTGACTCTGACATGAAGTTGACATATACCTTCCCTCAAAGTGACATGAGTTTTGTCTCTCAGATTGCTACAGATCGGGAGATATTTGCTTTTTCAAAAATTGACTTTCGAATAATCTCGAAAAATTAAGATGTCTCTATCGTCCAAACCCTTGTACATACATTGACGAGATTCTGACATGAAGTTGACATGTACGTTCCCTCAAAGTGACATAAGTTTTGTCTCCCAGATGCCTACAGATCGGGAGATATTTGCCTTTAAATAATTGACTTTCGAATAATCTCGAAAAATTTAAATGTCTCTATCGTCCAAACCCTTGGACATACATTGACGAGATTCTGACATGAACTTGACATATGCCTTCCCTCAAAGTGAAATGAGTTTTGTCTCTGAGATTCCTACAGATCTGGAGATATTTGCTTTTTCAAAAATTGACTTTCGAATAATCTCGAAAAATTAAAATGTCTCTATCGTCCAAACCCTTGGACATACATTGACGTGACTCTGACAGCAAGTTGACATATACGTTCCCTCAAAGTGACATAAGTTTTGTCTCTCAGATTCCTACAGATCGGGAGATATTTGCCTTTTAAAAATTGACTTTCGAATAATCTCGAAAAATTAAAATGTCTCTATCGTCCAAACCCTTGGACATACATTGACGTGACTCTGACATGAAGTTGACATATACGTTCCCTCAATGTGACATAAGGTTTGTCTCTCAGATTCCTACAGATCGGGAGATATTACTTTTTTTTAAATTGACTTTCGAATAATCTCGAAAAATTAAAATGTCTCTATCGCCCAAACCCTTGGACATACATTGACGAGATTCTGACATGAAGTTGACATATACGTTCCCTCAAAGTGGCATAAGTTTTGTCTCTCAGATGCCTACAGATCGGGAGATATTTGCCTTTTAAAAATTGACTTTCGAATAATCTCGAAAAATTAAAATGTCTCTATCGTCCAAACCCTTGGACATACAATGACGAGATTCTGACAGGAAGTTGACATATACGTTCCCTCAAAGTGACATAAGTTTTGTCTCTCAGATTCCTACAGATCGGGAGATATTTGCCTTTTCAAAAATTGACTTTCGAATAATCTCGAAAAATGAAAATGTCTCTATCCTCCAAACCCTTGGACATTCATTGACGTGCCTCTGACAGGAAGTTGACATATACGTTCCCTCAAAGTGACATAAGTTTTGTCTCTCAGATTCCTACAGATCGGGAGATATTTGCCTTTTAAAAATTGACTTTCGAATAATCTCGAAAAATTTAAATGTCTCTATCCTCCAAACCCTTGGACATACATTGACGAGATTCTGACATGAGGTTGACATATACGTTCCCTCAAAGTGACATAAGTTTTGTCTCTCAGATGCCTACAGATCGGGAGATATTTGCCTTTAAATAATTGACTTTCGAATAATCTCGAAAAATTAAAATGTCTCTATCGTCCAAACCCTTAGACATACATTGACGAGATTCTGACATGAGGTTGACATATACGTTCCCTCAAAGTGACATAAGTTGTGTCTCTCAGATGCCTACAGATCAGGAGATATTTGCCTTTAAATAATTGACTTTCGAATAATCTCGAAAAATTAAAATGTCTCTATCGTCCAAACCCTTGGACATACATTGACGTGACTCTGACAGGAAGTTTACATATACGTTCCCTCAAAGTGACATAAGTTTTGTCTCTCAGATGCCTACAGATCGGGAGATATTTGCCTTTTAATAATTGACTTTCGAATAATCTCGAAAAATTAAAATGTCTCTATCGTCCAAACCCTTGGACATACATTGACGAGATTCCGACATGAGGTTGACATATACGTTCCCTCAAAGTGACATAAGTTTTGTCTCTCAGATGCCTACAGATCGGGAGATATTTGCCTTTAAATAATTGACTTTCGAATAATCTCGAAAAATTAAAATGTCTCTATCGTCCAAACCCTTGGACATACATTGACGAGATTCTGACATGAGGTTGACATATACGTTCCCTCAAAGTGACATAAGTTTTGTCTCTCAGATGCCTACAGATCGGGAGATATTTGCCTTTAAATATTGACTTTCGAATAATCTCGAAAAATTAAAATGTCTCTATCGTCCAAACCCTTGGACATACATTGACGAGATTCTGACATGAAATTGACATATACGTTCCCTCAAAGTGACATAAGTTTTGTCTCTCAGATTCCTACAGATCGGGAGATATTTGCCTTTTCAAAAATTGACTTTCGAATAATCTCGAAAAATTAAAATGTCTCTATCCTCCAAACCCTTGGACATACATTGACGTGACTCTGACAGGAAGTTGACATATACGTTCCCTCAAAGTGACATAAGTTTTGTCTCTCAGATTCCTACAGATCGGGAGATATTTGCCTTTTAAGAATTGACTTTCGAATAATCTCGAAAAATTAAAATGTCTCTATCGTCCAAACCCTTGGACATACATTGACGAGATTCTGACATGAAGTTGACATATACGTTCCCTCAAAGTGGCATAAGTTTTGTCTCTCAGATGCCTACAGATCGGGAGATATTTGCCTTTTAATAATTGACTTTCGAATAATCTCGAAAAATTAAAATGTCTCTATCGTCCAAACCCTTGGACATACATTGACGAGATTCTGACATGTAGTTGACATATACGTTCCCTCAAAGTGACATAAGGTTTGTCTCTCAGATTCCTACAGATCGGGAGATATTTGCCTTTTCAAAAATTGACTTTCGAATAATCTCGAAAAATTAAAATGTCTCTATCCTCCAAACCCTTGGACATACATTGACGTGACTCTGACAGGAAGTTGACATATACGTTCCCTCAAAGTGACATAAGTTTTGTCTCTCAGATTCCTACAGATCGGGAGATATTTGCCTTTTAAGAATTGACTTTCGAATAATCTCGAAAAATTAAAATGTCTCTATCGTCCAAACCCTTGGACATACATTGACGAGATTCTGACATGAAGTTGACATGTACGTTCCCTCAAAGTGACATAAGTTTTGTCTCTCAGATGCCTACAGATCGGGAGATATTTGATTTTTAAAAATTGACTTTCGAATAATCTCGTAAAATTAAAATGTCTCTATCGTCCAAACCCTTAGACATACATTGACGAGATTCTGACACGAGGTTGACATATACGTTCCCTCAAAGTGACATAAGTTTTGTCTCTCAGATGCCTACAGATCGGGAGATATTTGCCTTTAAATAATTGACTTTCGAATAATCTCGAAAAATTAAAATGTCTCTATCGTCCAAACCCTTGGACATACATTGACGAGATTCTGACATGAACTTGACATATGCCTTCCCTCAAAGTGACATGAGTTTTGTCTCTCAGATTCCTACAGATCTGGAGATATTTGCTTTTTCAAAAATTGACTTTCGAATAATCTCGAAAAATTAAAATGTCTCTATCGTCCAAACCCTTGGACATACTTTGACGTGACTCTGACAGCAAGTTGACATATACGTTCCCTCAAAGTGACATAAGTTTTGTCTCTCAGATTCCTACAGATCGGGAGATATTTGTCTTTTAAAAATTGACTTTCGTATAATCTCGAAAAATTTAAATGTCTCTATCGTCCAAACCCTTTCACATACATTGACGAGATTCTGACATGAAGTTGACATATACGTTCCCTCAAAGCAACATAAGTTTTGTCTCTCAGATTCCTACAGATCGGAAGATATTTGCCTTTTCAAAAATTGACTTTCGAATAATCTCGAAAAATTAAAATGTGTCTATCCTCCAAACCCTTGGACATACATTGACGTGACTCTGACAGGAAGTTTACATATACGTTCCCTCAAAGTTACATAAGTTTTGTCTCTCAGATGCCTACAGATCGGGAGATATTTGCCTTTTAAAAATTGACTTTCGAATAATCTCGAAAAATTAAAATGTCTCTCTTGTCCAAACCCTTGGACATACATTGACGAGATTCTGACATGAAGTTGACATGTACGTTCCCTCAAAGTGACATAAGTTTTGTCTCTCAGATTCCTACAGATCGGGAGATATTTGCCTTTTCAAAAATTGACTTTCGAATAATCTCGAAAAATTAAAATGTCTCTATCCTCCAAACCCTTGGACATACATTGACGTGACTCTGACAGGAAGTTGACATATACGTTCCCTCAAAGTGACATAAGTTTTGTCTCTCAGATTCCTACAGATCGGGAGATATTTGCCTTTTAAGAATTGACTTTCGAATAATCTCGAAAAATTAAAATGTCTCTATCGTCCAAACCCTTAGACATACATTGACGAGATTCTGACATGAAGTTGACATGTACGTTCCCTCAAAGTGACATAAGTTTTGTCTCTCAGATGCCTACAGATCGGGAGATATTTGCCTTTAAATAATTGACTTTCGAATAATCTCGAGAAATTAAAATGTCTCTATCGTCCAAACCCTTGGACATACATTGACGAGATTCTGACATGAGGTTCACATATACGTTCCCTCAAAGTGACATAAGTTTTGTCTCTCAGATGCCTACAGATCGGAAGATATTTGCCTTTAAATAATTGACTTTCGAATAATCTCGAAAAATTAAAATGTCTCTATCGTCCAAACCCTTGGACATACATTGACGAGATTCTGACATGAACTTGACATATGCCTTCCCTCAAAGTGACATGAGTTTTGTCTCTAAGATTCCTACAGATCTGGAGATATTTGCTTTTTCAAAAATTGACTTTCGAATAATTTCGAAAAATTAAAATGTCTCTATCGTCCAAACCCTTGGACATACATTGACGTGACTCTGACAGCAAGTTGACATATACGTTCCCTCAAAGTGACATAAGTTTTGTCTCTCAGATTCCTACAGATCGGGAGATATTTGCCTTTTAAAAATTGACTTTCGAATAATCTCGAAAAATTGAAATGTCTCTATCGTCCAAACCCTTTCACATACATTGACGAGATTCTGACATGAAGTTGACATATACGTTCCCTCAAAGTGACATAAGTTTTGTCTCTCAGATTCCTACAGTTCGGGAGATATTTGCCTTTTCAAAAATTGATTTTCGAATAATCTCGAAAAATTAAGATGTCTCTATCCTCCAAACCCTTGCACATACATTGACGTGACTCTGACATGAAGTTGACATATACGTTCCCTCAATGTGACATAAGGTTTGTCTCTCAGATTCCTACAGATCGGGAGATATTTGCTTTTTTTTAAATTGACTTTCGAATAATCTCGAAAAATGTAAATGTCTCTATCGCTAAACCCTTGGACATACATTGACGAGATTCTGACATGAGGTTGACATATACGTTCCCTCAAAGTGACATAAGTTTTGTCTCTCAGATGCCTACAGATCGGGAGATAATTGCCTTTAAATAATTGACTTTCGAATAATCTCGAAAAATTTAAATGTCTCTAACGTCCAAACCCTTGGACATACATTGACGAGATTCTGACATGAACTTGACATATGCCTTCCCTCAAAGTGAAATGAGTTTTGTCTCTCAGATTCCTACAGATCTGGAGATATTTGCTTTTTCAAAAATTGACTTTCGAATAATCTCGAAAAATTAAAATGTCTCTATCGTCCAAACCCTTGGACATACATTGACGTGACTCTGACAGCAAGTTGACATATACGTTCCCTCAAAGTGACATAAGTTTTGTCTCTCAGATTCCTACAGATCGGGAGATATTTGCCTTTTAAAAATTGACTTTCGAATAATCTCGAAAAATTAAAATGTCTCTATCGTCCAAACCCTTTCACATACATTGACGAGATTCTGACATGAAGTTGACATATACGTTCCCTCAAAGTGACATAAGTTTTGTCTCTCAGATTCCTACAGTTGGGGAGATATTTGCCTTTTCAAAAATTGATTTTCGAATAATCTCGAAAAATTAAGATGTCTCTATCCTCCAAACCCTTGCACATACATTGACGTGACTCTGACATGAAGTTGACATATACGTTCCCTCAATGTGACATAAGGTTTGTCTCTTAGATTCCTACAGATCGGGAGATATTACTTTTTTTTAAATTGACTTTCGAATAATCTCGAAAAATTAAAATTTCTCTATCGCCCAAACCCTTGGACATACATTGACGAGATTCTGACATGAAGTTGACATATACGTTCCCTCAAAGTGGCATAAGTTTTGTCTCTCAGATGCCTACAGATCGGGAGATATTTGCCTTTAAAAATTGACTTTCGAATAATCTCGAAAAATTAAAATGTCTCTATCGTCCAAACCCTTGGACATACATTTACGAGATTCTGACATGAAGTTGACATATACGTTCCCTCAAAGTGACATAAGTTTTGTCTCTCAGATTCCTACAGATCGGGAGATATTTGCCTTTTCAAAAATTGACTTTCGAATAATCTCGAAAAATTAAAATGTCTCTATCCTCCAAACCCTTGGACATACATTGACGTGACTCTGACAGGAAGTTGACATATACGTTCCCTCAAAGTGACATAAGTTTTGTCTCTCAGATTCCTACAGATCGGGAGATATTTGCCTTTTAAAAATTGACTTTCGAATAATCTCGAAAAATTTAAATGTCTCTATCGTCCAAACCCTTGGACATACATTGACGAGATTCTGACATGAGGTTGACATATACGTTCCCTCAAAGTGACATAAGTTTTGTCTCTCAGATGCCTACAGATCGGGAGATATTTGCCTTTAAATAATTGACTTTCGAATAATCTCGAAAAATTAAAATGTCTCTATCGTCCAAACCCTTAGACATACATTGACGAGATTCTGACATGAGGTTGACATATACGTTCCCTCAAAGTGACATAAGTTTTGTCTCTCAGATGCCTACAGATCGGGAGATATTTGCCTTTAAATAATTGACTTTCGAATAATCTCGAAAAATTAAAATGTCTCTATCGTCCAAACCCTTGGACATACATTGACGTGACTCTGACAGGAAGTTTACATATACGTTCCCTCAAAGTGACATAAGTTTTGTCTCTCAGATGCCTACAGATCGGGAGATATTTGCCTTTTAATAATTGACTTTCGAATAATCTCGAAAAATTAAAATGTCTCTATCGTCCAAACCCTTGGACATACATTGACGAGATTCCGACATGAGGTTGACATATACGTTCCCTCAAAGTGACATAAGTTTTGTCTCTCAGATGCCTACAGATCGGGAGATATTTGCCTTTAAATAATTGACTTTCGAATAATCTCGAAAAATTAAAATGTCTCTATCGTCCAAACCCTTGGACATACATTGACGAGATTCTGACATGAACTTGACATATGCCTTCCCTCAAAGTGACATGAGTTTTGTCTCTAAGATTCCTACAGATCTGGAGATATTTGCTTTTTCAAAAATTGACTTTCGAATAATTTCGAAAAATTAAAATGTCTCTATCGTCCAAACCCTTGGACATACATTGACGTGACTCTGACAGCAAGTTGACATATACGTTCCCTCAAAGTGACATAAGTTTTGTCTCTCAGATTCCTACAGATCGGGAGATATTTGCCTTTTAAAAATTGACTTTCGAATAATCTCGAAAAATTGAAATGTCTCTATCGTCCAAACCCTTTCACATACATTGACGAGATTCTGACATGAAGTTGACATATACGTTCCCTCAAAGTGACATAAGTTTTGTCTCTCAGATTCCTACAGTTCGGGAGATATTTGCCTTTTCAAAAATTGATTTTCGAATAATCTCGAAAAATTAAGATGTCTCTATCCTCCAAACCCTTGCACATACATTGACGTGACTCTGACATGAAGTTGACATATACGTTCCCTCAATGTGACATAAGGTTTGTCTCTCAGATTCCTACAGATCGGGAGATATTTGCTTTTTTTTAAATTGACTTTCGAATAATCTCGAAAAATGTAAATGTCTCTATCGCTAAACCCTTGGACATACATTGACGAGATTCTGACATGAGGTTGACATATACGTTCCCTCAAAGTGACATAAGTTGTGTCTCTCAGATGCCTACAGATCGGGAGATAATTGCCTTTAAATAATTGACTTTCGAATAATCTCGAAAAATTTAAATGTCTCTATCGTCCAAACCCTTGGACATACATTGACGAGATTCTGACATGAACTTGACATATGCCTTCCCTCAAAGTGAAATGAGTTTTGTCTCTCAGATTCCTACAGATCTGGAGATATTTGCTTTTTCAAAAATTGACTTTCGAATAATCTCGAAAAATTAAAATGTCTCTATCGTCCAAACCCTTGGACATACATTGACGTGACTCTGACAGCAAGTTGACATATACGTTCCCTCAAAGTGACATAAGTTTTGTCTCTCAGATTCCTACAGATCGGGAGATATTTGCCTTTTAAAAATTGACTTTCGAATAATCTCGAAAAATTAAAATGTCTCTATCGTCCAAACCCTTTCACATACATTGACGAGATTCTGACATGAAGTTGACATATACGTTCCCTCAAAGTGACATAAGTTTTGTCTCTCAGATTCCTACAGTTGGGGAGATATTTGCCTTTTCAAAAATTGATTTTCGAATAATCTCGAAAAATTAAGATGTCTCTATCCTCCAAACCCTTGCACATACATTGACGTGACTCTGACATGAAGTTGACATATACGTTCCCTCAATGTGACATAAGGTTTGTCTCTTAGATTCCTACAGATCGGGAGATATTACTTTTTTTTAAATTGACTTTCGAATAATCTCGAAAAATTAAAATTTCTCTATCGCCCAAACCCTTGGACATACATTGACGAGATTCTGACATGAAGTTGACATATACGTTCCCTCAAAGTGGCATAAGTTTTGTCTCTCAGATGCCTACAGATCGGGAGATATTTGCCTTTAAAAATTGACTTTCGAATAATCTCGAAAAATTAAAATGTCTCTATCGTCCAAACCCTTGGACATACATTTACGAGATTCTGACATGAAGTTGACATATACGTTCCCTCAAAGTGACATAAGTTTTGTCTCTCAGATTCCTACAGATCGGGAGATATTTGCCTTTTCAAAAATTGACTTTCGAATAATCTCGAAAAATTAAAATGTTTCTATCCTCCAAACCCTTGGACATACATTGACGTGACTCTGACAGGAAGTTGACATATACGTTCCCTCAAAGTGACATAAGTTTTGTCTCTCAGATTCCTACAGATCGGGAGATATTTGCCTTTTAAAAATTGACTTTCGAATAATCTCGAAAAATTTAAATGTCTCTATCGTCCAAACCCTTGGACATACATTGACGAGATTCTGACATGAGGTTGACATATACGTTCCCTCAAAGTGACATAAGTTTTGTCTCTCAGATGCCTACAGATCGGGAGATATTTGCCTTTAAATAATTGACTTTCGAATAATCTCGAAAAATTAAAATGTCTCTATCGTCCAAACCCTTAGACATACATTGACGAGATTCTGACATGAGGTTGACATATACGTTCCCTCAAAGTGACATAAGTTTTGTCTCTCAGATGCCTACAGATCGGGAGATATTTGCCTTTAAATAATTGACTTTCGAATAATCTCGAAAAATTAAAATGTCTCTATCGTCCAAACCCTTGGACATACATTGACGTGACTCTGACAGGAAGTTTACATATACGTTCCCTCAAAGTGACATAAGTTTTGTCTCTCAGATGCCTACAGATCGGGAGATATTTGCCTTTTAATAATTGACTTTCGAATAATCTCGAAAAATTAAAATGTCTCTATCGTCCAAACCCTTCGACATACATTGACGAGATTCCGACATGAGGTTGACATATACGTTCCCTCAAAGTGACATAAGTTTTGTCTCTCAGATGCCTACAGATCGGGAGATATTTGCCTTTAAATAATTGACTTTCGAATAATCTCGAAAAATTAAAATGTCTCTATCGTCCAAACCCTTGGACATACATTGACGAGATTCTGACATGAGGTTGACATATACGTTCCCTCAAAGTGACATAAGTTTTGTCTCTCAGATGCCTACAGATCGGGAGATATTTGCCTTTAAAAATTGACTTTCGAATAATCTCGAAAAATTAAAATGTCTCTATCGTCCAAACCCTTGGACATACATTGACGAGATTCTGACATGAAATTGACATATACGTTCCCTCAAAGTGACATAAGTTTTGTCTCTCAGATTCCTACAGATCGGGAGATATTTGCCTTTTCAAAAATTGACTTTCGAATAATCTCGAAAAATTAAAATGTCTCTATCCTCCAAACCCTTGGACATACATTGACGTGACTCTGACAGGAAGTTGACATATACGTTCCCTCAAAGTGACATAAGTTTTGTCTCTCAGATTCCTACAGATCGGGAGATATTTGCCTTTTAAGAATTGACTTTCGAATAATCTCGAAAAATTAAAATGTCTCTATCGTCCAAACCCTTGGACATACATTGACGAGATTCTGACATGAAGTTGACATATACGTTCCCTCAAAGTGGCATAAGTGTTGTCTCTCAGATGACTACAGATCGGGAGATATTTGCCTTTTAATAATTGACTTTCGAATAATCTCGAAAAATTAAAATGTCTCTATCGTCCAAACCCTTGGACATACATTGACGAGATTCTGACATGTAGTTGACATATACGTTCCCTCAAAGTGACATAAGGTTTGTTTCTCAGATTCCTACAGATCGGGAGATATTTGCCTTTTCAAAAATTGACTTTCGAATAATATCGAAAAATTAAAATGTCTCTATCGTCCAAACCCTTGGACATACATTGACGTGACTCTGACAGGAAGTTGACATATACGTTCCCTCAAAGTGACATAAGTTTTGTCTCTCAGATTCCTACAGATCGGGAGATATTTGCCTTTTAAGAATTGACTTTCGAATAATCTCGAAAAATTAAAATGTCTCTATCGTCCAAACCCTTGGACATACATTGACGAGATTCTGACATGAAGTTGACATGTACGTTCCCTCAAAGTGACATACGTTTTGTCTCTCAGATGCCTACAGATCGGGAGATATTTGATTTTAAAAAATTGACTTTCGAATAATCTCGTAAAATTAAAATGTCTCTATCGTCCAAACCCTTAGACATACATTGACGAGATTCTGACATGAGGTTGACATATACGTTCCCTCAAAGTGACATAAGTTTTGTCTCTCAGATGCCTACAGATCGGGAGATATTTGCCTTTAAATAATTGACTTTCGAATAATCTCGAAAAATTAAAATTTCTCTATCGTCCAAACCCTTGGACATACATTGACGAGATTCTGACATGAACTTGACATATGCCTTCCCTCAAAGTGACATGAGTTTTGTCTCTCAGATTCCTACAGATCTGGAGATATTTGCTTTTTCAAAAATTGACTTTCGAATAATCTCGAAAAATTAAAATGTCTCTATCGTCCAAACCCTTGGACATACTTTGACGTGACTCTGACAGCAAGTTGACATATACGTTCCCTCAAAGTGACATAAGTTTTGTCTCTCAGATTCCTACAGATCGGGAGATATTTGTCTTTTAAAAATTGACTTTCGTATAATCTCGAAAAATTTAAATGTCTCTATCGTCCAAACCCTTTCACATACATTGACGAGATTCTGACATGAAGTTGACATATACGTTCCCTCAAAGCAACATAAGTTTTGTCTCTCAGATTCCTACAGATCGGAAGATATTTACCTTTTCAAAAATTGACTTTCGAATAATCTCGAAAAATTAAAATGTGCCTATCCTCCAAACCCTTGGACATACATTGACGTGACTCTGACAGGAAGTTTACATATACGTTCCCTCAAAGTTACATAAGTTTTGTCTCTCAGATGCCTACAGATCGGGAGATATTTGCCTTTTAAAAATTGACTTTCGAATAATCTCGAAAAATTAAAATGTCTCTCTCGTCCAAACCCTTGGACATACATTGACGAGATTCTGACATGAAGTTGACATGTACGTTCCCTCAAAGTGACATAAGTTTTGTCTCTCAGATTCCTACAGATCGGGAGATATTTGCCTTTTCAAAAATTGACTTTCGAATAATCTCGAAAAATTAAAATGTCTCTATCCTCCAAACCCTTGGACATACATTGACGTGACTCTGACAGGAAGTTGACATATACGTTCCCTCAAAGTGACATAAGTTTTGTCTCTCAGATTCCTACAGATCGGGAGATATTTGCCTTTTAAGAATTGACTTTCGAATAATCTCGAAAAATTAAAATTTCTCTATCGTCCAAACCCTTTGACATACATTGACGAGATTCTGACATGAAGTTGACATGTACGTTCCCTCAAAGTGACATAAGTTTTGTCTCTCAGATGCCTACAGATCGGGAGATATTTGCCTTTAAATAATTGACTTTCGAATAATCTCGAAAAATTAAAATGTCTCTATCGTCCAAACCCTTGGACATACATTGACGAGATTCTGACATGAGGTTGACATATACGTTCCCTCAAAGTGACATAAGTTTTGTCTCTCAGATGCCTACAGATCGGGAGATATTTGCCTTTAAATAATTGACTTTCGAATAATCTCGAAAAATTAAAATGTCTCTATCGTCCAAACCCTTGGACATACATTGACGAGATTCTGACATGAACTTGACATATGCCTTCCCTCAAAGTGACATGAGTTTTGTCTCTAAGATTCCTACAGATCTGGAGATATTTGCTTTTTCAAAAATTGACTTTCGAATAATTTCGAAAAATTGAAATGTCTCTATCGTCCAAACCCTTGGACATACATTGACGTGACTCTGACAGCAAGTTGACATATACGTTCCCTCAAAGTGACATAAGTTTTGTCTCTCAGATTCCTACAGATCGGGAGATATTTGCCTTTTAAAAATTGACTTTCGAATAATCTCGAAAAATTGAAATGTCTCTATCGTCCAAACCCTTTCACATACATTGACGAGATTCTGACATGAAGTTGACATATACGTTCCCTCAAAGTGACATAAGTTTTGTCTCTCAGATTCCTACAGTTCGGGAGATATTTGCCTTTTCAAAAATTGATTTTCGAATAATCTCGAAAAATTAAGATGTCTCTATCCTCCAAACCCTTGCACATACATTGACGTGACTCTGACATGAAGTTGACATATACGTTCCCTCAATGTGACATAAGGTTTGTCTCTCAGATTCCTACAGATCGGGAGATATTTGCTTTTTTTTAAATTGACTTTCGAATAATCTCGAAAAATTTAAATGTCTCTATCGCTAAACCCTTGGACATACATTGACGAGATTCTGACATGAAGTTGACATATACGTTCCCTCAAAGTGGCATAAGTTTTGTCTCTCAGATGCATACAGATCGGGAGATATTTGCCTTTTAAAAATTGACTTTCGAATAATCTCGAAAAATTAAAATGTCTCTATCGTCCAAACCCTTGGACATACATTGACGAGATTCTGACATGAAGTTGACATATACGTTCCCTCAAAGTGACATAAGTTTTGTCTCTCAGATTCCTACAGTTCGGGAGATATTTGCCTTTCCAAAAATTGACATTCGAATAATCTCGAAAAATTAAAATGTCTCTATCCTCCAAACCCTCGGACATACATTGACGTGACTCTGACAGGAAGTTGACATATACGTTCCCTCAAAGTGGCATAAGTTTTGTCTCTCAGATGCATACAGATCGGGAGATATTTGCCTTTTAATAATTGACTTTCGAATAATCTCGAAAAATTTAAATGTCTCTATCGTCCAAACCCTTTGACATACATTGACGAGATTCTGACATGAGGTTGACATATACGTTCCCTCAAAGTGACATAAGTTTTGTCTCTCAGATGCCTACAGATCGGGAGATATTTGCCTTTAAATAATTGATTTTCGAATAATCTCGAAAAATTAAAATGTCTCTATCGTCCAAACCCTTAGACATACATTGACGAGATTCTGACAAGAGGTTGACATATACGTTCCCTCAAAGTGACATAAGTTTTGTCTCTCAGATGCCTACAGATCGGGAGATATTTGCCTTTAAATAATTGACTTTCGAATAATCTCGAAAAATTAAAATGTCTCTATCGTCCAAACCCTTGGACATACATTGACGTGACTCTGACAGGAAGTTTACATATACGTTCCCTCAAAGTGACATAAGTTTTGTCTCTCAGATGCCTACTGATCGGGAGATATTTGCCTTTTAATAATTGACTTTCGAATAATCTCGAAAAATTAAAATGTCTCTCTCGTCCAAACCCTTAGACATACATTGACGAGATTCTGACATGGGGTTGACATATACGTTCCCTCAAAGTGACATACGTTTTGTCTCTCAGATGCCTACAGATCGGAGGATATTTGCCTTTAAATAATTGACTTTCGAATAATCTCGAAAAATTAAAATGTCTCTATCGTCCAAACCCTTGGACATACATTGACGTGACTCTGACAGGTAGTTTACATATACGTTCCCTCAAAGTGACATAAGTTTTGTCTCTCAGATGCCTACAGATCGGGAGATATTTGCCTTTTAATAATTGACTTTCGAATAATCTCGAAAAATTAAAATGTCTCTCTCGTCCAAACCCTTGGACATACATTGACGAGATTCTGACATGAAGTTGACATGTACGTTCCCTCAAAGTGACATAAGTTATGTCACTCAGATTCCTACAGATCGGGAGATATTTGCCTTTTCAAAAATTGACTTTCGAATAATCTCGAAAAATTAAAATGTCTCTATCCTCCAAACCCTTGGACATACATTGACGTGACTCTGACAGGAAGTTGACATATACGTTCCCTCAAAATGACATAAGTTTTGTCTCTCAGATTCCTACAGATCGGGAGATATTTGCCTTTTAAGAATTGACTTTCGAATAATCTCGAAAAATTAAAATGTCTCTATCGTCCAAACCCTTGGACATACATTGACGAGATTCTGACATGAGGTTGACATATACGTTCCCTCAAAGTGACATAAGTTTTGTCTCTCAGATGCCTACAGATCGGGAGATATTTGCCTTTAAAAATTGACTTTCGAATAATCTCGAAAAATTAAAATGTCTCTATCGTCCAAACCCTTGGACATACATTGACGAGATTCTGACATGAAATTGACATATACGTTCCCTCAAAGTGACATAAGTTTTGTCTCTCAGATTCCTACAGATCGGGAGATATTTGCCTTTTCAAAAATTGATTTTCGAATAATCTCGAAAAATTAAAATGTCTCTATCCTTCAAACCCTTGCACATACATTGACGTGACTCTGGCAGGAAGTTGACATATACGTTCCCTCAAAGTGACATAAGTTTTGTCTCTCAGATTCCTACAGATCGGGAGATATTTGCCTTTTAAAAATTGACTTTCGAATAATCTCGAAAAATTAAAATGTCTCTATCGTCCAAACCCTTGGACATACATTGACGAGATTCTGACATGAAGTTGACATATACGTTCCCTCAAAGTGGCATAAGTTTTGTCTCTCAGATGCCTACAGATCGGGAGATATTTGCCTTTTAATAATTGACTTTCGAATAATCTCGAAAAATTAAAATGTCTCTATCGTCCAAACCCTTGGACATACATTGACGAGATTCTGACATGAAGTTGACATATACGTTCCCTCAAAGTGACATAAGTTTCGTCTCTCAGATTCCTACAGATCGGGAGATATTTGCCTTTTCAAAAATTGACTTTCGAATAATCTCGAAAAATTAAAATGTCTCTATCCTCCAAACCCTTGGACATACATTGACGTGACTCTGACAGGAAGTTTACATATACGTTCCCTCAAAGTGACATAAGTTTTGTCTCTCAGATGCCTACAGATCGGGAGATATTTGCCTTTTAATAATTGACTTTCGAATAATCTCGAAAAATTAAAATGTCTCTATCGTCCAAACCCTTGGACATACATTGACGAGATTCTGACATGAGGTTGACATATACGTTCCCTCAAAGTGACATAAGTTTTGTCTCTCAGATGCCTACAGATCGGGAGATATTTGCCTTTAAATAATTGACTTTCGAATAATCTCGAAAAATTAAAATGTCTCTATCGTCCAAACCCTTAGACATACATTGACGAGATTCTGACATGAGGTTGACATATACGTTCCCTCAAAGTGACATAAGTTTTGTCTCTCAGATGCCTACAGATCGGGAGATATTTGTCTTTAAATAATTGACTTTCGAATAATCTCGAAAAATTAAAATGTCTCTATCGTCCAAACCCTTGGACATACATTGACGAGATTCTGACATGAGGTTGACATATACGTTCCCTCAAAGTGACATAAGTTTTGTCTCTCAGATGCCTACAGATCGGGAGATATTTGCCTTTAAAAATTGACTTTCGAATAATCTCGAAAAATTAAAATGTCTCTATCGTCCAAACCCTTGGACATACATTGACGAGATTCTGACATGAAATTGACATATACGTTCCCTCAAAGTGACATAAGTTTTGTCTCTCAGATTCCTACAGATCGGGAGATATTTGCCTTTTCAAAAATTGACTTTCGAATGATCTCGAAAAATTAAAATGTCTCTATCCTCCAAACCCTTGGACATACATTGACGTGACTCTGACAGGAAGTTGACATATACGTTCCCTCAAAGTGACATAAGTTTTGTCTCTCAGATTCCTACAGATCGGGAGATATTTGCCTTTTAAGAATTGACTTTCGAATAATCTCGAAAAATTAAAATGTCTCTATCGTCCAAACCCTTGGACATACATTGACGAGATTCTGACATGAAGTTGACATATACGTTCCCTCAAAGTGGCATAAGTTTTGTCTCTCAGATGCCTACAGATCGGGAGATATTTGCCTTTTAATAATTGACTTTCGAATAATCTCGAAAAATTAAAATGTCTCTATCGTCCAAACCCTTGGACATACATTGACGAGATTCTGACATGAAGTTGACATATACGTTCCCTCAAAGTGACATAAGTTTTGTCTCTCAGATTCCTACAGATCGGGAGATATTTGCCTTTTCAAAAATTGACTTTCGAATAATATCGAAAAATTAAAATGTCTCTATCGTCCAAACCCTTGGACATACATTGACGTGACTCTGACAGGAAGTTGACATATACGTTCCCTCAAAGTGACATAAGTTTTGTCTCTCAGATTCCTACAGATCGGGAGATATTTGCCTTTTAAGAATTGACTTTCGAATAATCTCGAAAAATTAAAATGTCTCTATCGTCCAAACCCTTGGACATACATTGACGAGATTCTGACATGAAGTTGACATGTACGTTCCCTCAAAGTGACATAAGTTTTGTCTCTCAGAAGCCTACAGATCGGGAGATATTTGATTTTTAAAAATTGACTTTCGAATAATCTCGTAAAATTAAAATGTCTCTATCGTCCAAACCCTTAGACATACATTGACGAGATTCTGACATGAGGTTGACATATACGTTCCCTCAAAGTGACATAAGTTTTGTCTCTCAGATGCCTACAGATCGGGAGATATTTGCCTTTAAATAATTGACTTTCGAATAATCTCGAAAAATTAAAATGTCTCTATCGTCCAAACCCTTGGACATACATTGACGAGATTCTGACATGAACTTGACATATGCCTTCCCTCAAAGTGACATGAGTTTTGTCTCTCAGATTCCTACAGATCTGGAGATATTTGCTTTTTCAAAAATTGACTTTCGAATAATCTCGAAAAATTAAAATGTCTCTATCGTCCAAACCCTTGGACATACTTTGACGTGACTCTGACAGCAAGTTGACATATACGTTCCCTCAAAGTGACATAAGTTTTGTCTCTCAGATTCCTACAGATCGGGAGATATTTGTCTTTTAAAAATTGACTTTCGTATAATCTCGAAAAATTTAAATGTCTCTATCGTCCAAACCCTTTCACATACATTGACGAGATTCTGACATGAAATTGACATATACGTTCCCTCAAAGCAACATAAGTTTTGTCTCTCAGATTCCTACAGATCGGAAGATATTTGCCTTTTCAAAAATTGACTTTCGAATAATCTCGAAAAATTAAAATGTGTCTATCCTCCAAACCCTTGGACATACATTGACGTGACTCTGACAGGAAGTTTACATATACGTTCCCTCAAAGTGACATAAGTTTTGTCTCTCAGATGCCTACAGATCGGGAGATATTTGCCTTTTAAAAATTGACTTTCGAATAATCTCGAAAAATTAAAATGTCTCTCTCGTCCAAACCCTTGGACATACATTGACGAGATTCTGACATGAAGTTGACATGTACGTTCCCTCAAAGAGACATAAGTTTTGTCTCTCAGATTCCTACAGATCGGGAGATATTTGCCTTTTCTAAAATTGACTTTCGAATAATCTCGAAAAATTAAAATGTCTCTATCCTCCAAACCCTTGGACATACATTGACGTGACTCTGACAGGAAGTTGACATATACGTTCCCTCAAAGTGACATAAGTTTTGTCTCTCAGATTCCTACAGATCGGGAGATATTTGCCTTTTAAGAATTGACTTTCGAATAATCTCGAAAAATTAAAATGTCTCTATCGTCCAAACCCTTGGACATACATTGACGAGATTCTGACATGAAGTTGACATGTACGTTCCCTCAAAGTGACATAAGTTTTGTCTCTCAGATGCCTACAGATCGGGAGATATTTGCCTTTAAATAATTGACTTTCGAATAATCTCGAAAAATTAAAATGTCTCTATCGTCCAAACCCTTGGACATACATTGACGAGATTCTGACATGAGGTTGACATATACGTTCCCTCAAAGTGACATAAGTTTTGTCTCTCAGATGCCTACAGATCGGGAGATATTTGCCTTTAAATAATTGACTTTCGAATAATCTCGAAAAATTAAAATGTCTCTAACGTCCAAACCCTTGGACATACATTGACGAGATTCTGACATGAACTTGACATATGCCTTCCCTCAAGGTGACATGAGTTTTGTCTCTAAGATTCCTACAGATCGGGAGATATTTGCCTTTTCAAAAATTGACTTTCGAATAATCTCGAAAAATTGAAATGTCTCTATCGTCCAAACCCTTTCACATACATTGACGAGATTCTGACATGAAGTTGACATATACGTTCCCTCAAAGTGACATAAGTTTTGTCTCTCAGATTCCTACAGTTCGGGAGATATTTGCCTTTTCAAAAATTGATTTTCGAATAATCTCGAAAAATTAAGATATCTCTATCCTCCAAACCCTTGCACATACATTGACGTGACTCTGACATGAAGTTGACATATACGTTCCCTCAATGTGACATAAGGTTTGTCTCTCAGATTCCTACAGATCGGGAGATATTTGCTTTTTTTTAAATTGACTTTCGAATAATCTCGAAAAATTTAAATGTCTCTATCGCTAAACCCTTGGACATACATTGACGAGATTCTGACATGAAGTTGACATATACGTTCCCTCAAAGTGGCATAAGTTTTGTCTCTCAGATGCATACAGATCGGGAGATATTTGCCTTTTAAAAATTGACTTTCGAATAATCTCGAAAAATTAAAATGTCTCTATCGTCCAAACCCTTGGACATACATTGACGAGATTCTGACATGAAGTTGACATATAAGTTCCCTCAAAGTGACATAAGTTTTGTCTCTCAGATTCCTACAGATCGGGAGATATTTGCCTTTCCAAAAATTGACATTCGAATAATCTCGAAAAATTAAAATGTCTCTAAACTCCAAACCCTCGGACATACATTGACGTGACTCTGACAGGAAGTTGACATATACGTTCCCTCAAAGTGGCATAAGTTTTGTCTCTCAGATGCCTACAGATCGGGAGATATTTGCCTTTAAATAATTGACTTTCGAATAATCTCGAAAAATTAAAATGTCTCTATCGTCCAAACCCTTGGACATACATTGACGAGATTCTGACATGAACTTGGCATATGCCTTCCCTCAAAGTGACATGAGTTTTGTCTCTCAGATTCCTACAGATCTGGAGATATTTGCTTTTTCAAAAATTGACTTTCGAATAATTTCGAAAAATTAAAATGTCTCTATCGTCCAAACCCTTGGACATACATTGACGTAACTCTGACAGCAAGTTGACATATACGTTCCCTCAAAATGACATAAGTTTTGTCTCTCAGATTCCTACAGATCGGGAGATATTTGCCTTTTAAAAATTGACTTTCGAATAATCTCGAAAAATTGAAATGTCTCTATCGTCCAAACCCTTTCACATACATTGACGAGATTCTGACATGAAGTTGACATATACGTTCCCTCAAAGTGACATAAGTTTTGTCTCTCAGATTCCTACAGTTCGGGAGATATTTGCCTTTTCAAAAATTGATTTTCGAATAATCTCGAAAAATTAAGATGTCTCTATCCTCCAAACCCTTGCACATACATTGACGTGACTCTGACATGAAGTTGACATATACGTTCCCTCAATGTGACATAAGGTTTGTCTCTCAGATTCCTACAGATCGGGAGATATTTGCTTTTTTTTAAATTGACTTTCGAATAATCTCGAAAAATTTAAATGTCTCTATCGCTAAACCCTTGGACATACATTGACGAGATTCTGACATGAAGTTGACATATACGTTCCCTCAAAGTGGCATAAGTTTTGTCTCTCAGATGCATACAGATCGGGAGATATTTGCCTTTTAAAAATTGACTTTCGAATAATCTCGAAAAATTAAAATGTCTCTATCGTCCAAACCCTTGGACATACATTGACGAGATTCTGACATGAAGTTGACATATAAGTTCCCTCAAAGTGACATAAGTTTTGTCTCTCAGATTCCTAGAGATCGGGAGATATTTGCCTTTCCAAAAATTGACATTCGAATAATCTCGAAAAATTAAAATGTCTCTAAACTCCAAACCCTCGGACATACATTGACGTGACTCTGACAGGAAGTTGACATATACGTTCCCTCAAAGTGGCATAAGTTTTGTCTCTCAGATGCATACAGATCGGGAGATATTTGCCTTTTAAAAATTGACTTTCGAATAATCTCGAAAAATTTAAATGTCTCTATCGTCCAAACCCTTTGACATACATTGATGAGATTTTGACATGAGGTTGACATATACGTTCCCTCAAAGTGACATAAGTTTTGTATCTCAGATGCCTACAGATCGGGAGATATTTGCCTTTAAATAATTGATTTTCGAATAATCTCGAAAAATTAAAATGTCTCTATCGTCCAAACCCTTAGACATACATTGACGAGATTCTGACATGAGGTTGACATATACGTTCCCTCAAAGTGACATAAGTTTTGTCTCTCAGATGCCTACAGATCGGGAGATATTTGCCTTTAAATAATTGACTTTCGAATAATCTCGAAAAATTAAAATGTCTCTATCGTCCAAACCCTTGGACATACATTGACGTGACTCTGACAGTAAGTTTACATATACGTTCCCTCAAAGTGACATAAGTTTTGTCTCTCAGATGCCTACTGATCGGGAGATATTTGCCTTTTAATAATTGACTTTCGAATAATCTCGAAAAATTAAAATGTCTCTCTCGTCCAAACCCTTAGACATACATTGACGAGATTCTGACATGAGGTTGACATATACGTTCCCTCAAAGTGACATACGTTTTGTCTCTCAGATGCCTACAGATCGGGAGATATTTGCCTTTAAATAATTGACTTTCGAATAATCTCGAAAAATTAAAATGTCTCTATCGTCCAAACCCTTGGACATACATTGACGTGACTCTGACAGGTAGTTTACATATACGTTCCCTCAAAGTGACATAAGTTTTGTCTCTCAGATGCCTACAGATCGGGAGATATTTGCCTTTTAATAATTGACTTTCGAATAATCTCGAAAAATTAAAATGTCTCTCTCGTCCAAACCCTTGGACATACATTGACGAGATTCTGACATGAAGTTGACATGTACGTTCCCTCAAAGTGACATAAGTTATGTCTCTCAGATTCCTACAGATCGGGAGATATTTGCCTTTTCAAAAATTGACTTTCGAATAATCTCGAAAAATTAAAATGTATCTATCCTCCAAACCCTTGGACATACATTGACCTGACTCTGACAGGAAGTTGACATATACGTTCCCTCAAAGTGACATAAGTTTTGTCTCTCAGATTCCTACAGATCGGGAGATATTTGCCTTTAAAAAATTGACTTTCGAATAATCTCGAAAAATTAAAATGTCTCTATCGTCCAAACCCTTGGACATACATTGACGAGATTCTGACATGAGGTTGACATATACGTTCCCTCAAAGTGACATAAGTTTTGTCTCTCAGATGCCTACAGATCGGGAGATATTTGCCTTTAAAAATTGACTTTCGAATAATCTCGAAAAATTAAAATGTCTCTATCGTCCAAACCCTTGGACATACATTGACGAGATTCTGACATGAAATTGACATATACGTTCCCTCAAAGTGACATAAGGTTTATCTCTCAGATTCCTACAGATCGGGAGATATTTGCCTTTTCAAAAATTGATTTTCGAATAATCTTGAAAAATTAAAATGTCTCTATCCTTCAAACCCTTGGACATACATTGACGTGACTCTGGCAGGAAGTTGACATATACGTTCCCTCAAAGTGACATAAGTTTTGTCTCTCAGATTCCTACAGATCGGGAGATATTTGCCTTTTAAGAATTGACTTTCGAATAATCTCGAAAAATTAAAATGTCTCTATCGTCCAAACCCTTGGACATACATTGACGAGATTCTGACATGAAGTTGACATATACGTTCCCTCAAAGTGGCATACGTTTTGTCTCTCAGATGCCTACAGATCTGGAGATATTTGCCTTTTAATAATTGACTTTCGAATAATCTCGAAAAATTAAAATGTCTCTATCGACCAAACCCTTGGACATACATTGACGAGATTCTGACATGAAGTTGACATATACGTTCCCTCAAAGTGACATAAGTTTTGTCTCTCAGATTCCTACAGATCGGGAGATATTTGCCTTTTCAAAAATTGACTTTCGAATAATCTCGAAAAATTAAAATGTCTCTATCCTCCAAACCCTTGGACATACATTGACGTGACTCTGACAGGAAGTTGATATATACGTTCCCTCAAAGTGACATAAGTTTTGTCTCTCAGATTCCTACAGATCGGGAGATATTTGCCTTTTAAGAATTGACTTTCGAATAATCTCGAAAAATTAAAATGTCTCTATCGTCCAAACCCTTGGGCATACATTGACGAGATTCTGACATGAAGTTGACATGTACGTTCCCTCAAAGTGACGTAAATTTTGTCTCTCAGATGACTACAGATCGGGAGATATTTGCTTTTTAAAAATTGACTTTCGAATAATCTCGAAAAATTAAAATGTCTCTATCGTCCAAACCCTTAGACATACATTGACGAGATTCTGACATGAGGTTGACATATACGTTCCCTCAAAGTGACATAAGTTTTGTCTCTCAGATGCCTACAGATCGGGAGATATTTGCCTTTAAATAATTGACTTTCGAATAATCTCGAAAAATTAAAATGTCTCTATCGTCCAAACCCTTGGACATACATTGACGAGATTCTGACATGAACTTGACATATGCCTTCCCTCAAAGTGACATGAGTTTTGTCTCTCAGATTCCTACAGATCTGGAGATATTTGCTTTTTCAAAAATTGACTTTCGAATAATCTCGAAAAATTAAAATGTCTCTATCGTCCAAACCCTTGGACATACTATGACGTGACTCTGACAGCAAGTTGACATATACGTTCCCTCAAAGTGACATAAGTTTTGTCTCTCAGATTCCTACAGATCGGGAGATATTTGTCTTTTAAAAATTGACTTTCGAATAATCTCGAAAAATTTAAATGTCTCTATCGTCCAAACCCTTTCACATACATTGACGAGATTCTGACATGAAATTGACATATACGTTCCCTCAAAGCAACATAAGTTTTGTCTCTCAGATTCCTACAGATCGGAAGATATTTGCCTTTTCAAAAATTGACTTTCGAATAATCTCGAAAAATTAAAATGTGTCTATCCTCCAAACCCTTGGACATACATTGACGTGACTCTGACAGGAAGTTTACATATACGTTCCCTCAAAGTGACATAAGTTTTGTCTCTCAGATGCCTACAGATCGGGAGATATTTGCCTTTTAAAAATTGACTTTCGAATAATCTCGAAAAATTAAAATGTCTCTCTCGTCCAAACCCTTGGACATACATTGACGAGATTCTGACATGAAGTTGACATGTACGTTCCCTCAAAGAGACATAAGTTTTGTCTCTCAGATTCCTACAGATCGGGAGATATTTGCCTTTTCAAAAATTGACTTTCGAATAATCTCGAAAAATTAAAATGTCTCTATCCTCCAAACCCTTGGACATACATTGACGTGACTCTGACAGGAAGTTGACATATACGTTCCCTCAAAGTGACATAAGTTTTGTCTCTCAGATTCTTACAGATCGGGAGATATTTGCCTTTTAAAAATTGACTTTCGAATAATCTCGAAAAATTAAAATGTCTCTATCGTCCAAACCCTTGGACATACATTGACGAGATTCTGACATGAAGTTGACATGTACGTTCCCTCAAAGTGACATACGTTTTGTCTCTCAGATGCCTACAGATCGGGAGATATTTGCCTTTAAATAATTGACTTTCGAATAATCTCGAAAAATTAAAATGTCTCTATCGTCCAAACCCTTGGACATACATTGACGAGATTCTGACATGAGGTTGACATATACGTTCCCTCAAAGTGATATAAGTTTTGTCTCTCAGATGCCTACAGATCGGGAGATATTTGCCTTTAAATAATTGACTTTCGAATAATCTCGAAAAATTAAAATGTCTCTATCGTCCAAACCCTTGGACATACATTGACGAGATTCTGACATGAACTTGACATATGCCTTCCCTCAAGGTGACATGAGTTTTGTCTCTAAGATTCCTACAGATCTGGAGATATTTGCTTTTTCAAAAATTGACTTTCGAATAATTTCGAAAAATTAAAATGTCTCTATCGTCCAAACCCTTGGACATACATTGACGTGACTCTGACAGCAAGTTGACATATACGTTCCCTCAAAGTGACATAAGTTTTGTCTCTCAGATTCCTACAGATCGGGAGATATTTGCCTTTTCAAAAATTGACTTTCGAATAATCTCGAAAAATTGAAATGTCTCTATCGTCCAAACCCTTTCATATACATTGACGAGATTCTGACATGAAGTTGACATATACGTTCCCTCAAAGTGACATAAGTTTTGTCTCTCAGATTCCTACAGTTCGGGAGATATTTGCCTTTTCAAAAATTGATTTTCGAATAATCTCGAAAAATTAAGATGTCTCTATCCTCCAAACCCTTGCACATACATTGACGTGACTCTGACATGAAGTTGACATATACGTTCCCTCAATGTGACATAAGGTTTGTCTCTCAGATTCCTACAGATCGGGAGATATTTGCTTTTTTTTAAATTGACTTTCGAATAATCTCGAAAAATTTAAATGTCTCTATCGCTAAACCCTTCTACATACATTGACGAGATTCTGACATGAAGTTGACATATACGTTCCCTCAAAGTGGCATAAGTTTTGTCTCTCAGATGCATACAGATCGGGAGATATTTGCCTTTTAAAAATTGACTTTCGAATAATCTCGAAAAATTAAAATGTCTCTATCGTCCAAACCCTTGGACATACATTGACGAGATTCTGACATGAAGTTGACATATAAGTTCCCTCAAAGTGACATAAGTTTTGTCTCTCAGATTCCTACAGATCGGGAGATATTTGCCTTTCCAAAAATTGACATTCGAATAATCTCGAAAAATTAAAATGTCTCTAAACTCCAAACCCTCGGACATACATTGACGTGACTCTGACAGGAAGTTGACATATACGTTCCCTCAAAGTGGCATAAGTTTTGTCTCTCAGATGCCTACAGATCGGGAGATATTTGCCTTTAAATAATTGACTTTCGAATAATCTCGAAAAATTAAAATGTCTCTATCGTCCAAACCCTTGGACATACATTGACGAGATTCTGACATGAACTTGGCATATGCCTTCCCTCAAAGTGACATGAGTTTTGTCTCTCAGATTCCTACAGATCTGGAGATATTTGCTTTTTCAAAAATTGACTTTCGAATAATTTCGAAAAATTAAAATGTCTCTATCGTCCAAACCCTTGGACATACATTGACGTGACTCTGACAGCAAGTTGACATATACGTTCCCTCAAAGTGACATAAGTTTTGTCTCTCAGATTCCTACAGATCGGGAGATATTTGCCTTTTAAAAATTGACTTTCGAATAATCTCGAAAAATTGAAATGTCTCTATCGTCCAAACCCTTTCACATACATTGACGAGATTCTGACATGAAGTTGACATATACGTTCCCTCAAAGTGACATAAGTTTTGTCTCTCAGATTCCTACAGTTCGGGAGATATTTGCCTTTTCAAAAATTGATTTTCGAATAATCTCGAAAAATTAAGATGTCTCTATCCTCCAAACCCTTGCACATACATTGACGTGACTCTGACATGAAGTTGACATATACGTTCCCTCAATGTGACATAAGGTTTGTCTCTCAGATTCCTACAGATCGGGAGATATTTGCTTTTTTTTAAATTGACTTTCGAATAATCTCGAAAAATTTAAATGTCTCTATCGCTAAACCCTTGGACATACATTGACGAGATTCTGACATGAAGTTGACATATACGTTCCCTCAAAGTGGCATAAGTTTTGTCTCTCAGATGCATACAGATCGGGAGATATTTGCCTTTTAAAAATTGACTTTCGAATAATCTCGAAAAATTAAAATGTCTCTATCGTCCAAACCCTTGGACATACATTGACGAGATTCTGACATGAAGTTGACATATAAGTTCCCTCAAAGTGACATAAGTTTTGTCTCTCAGATTCCTAGAGATCGGGAGATATTTGCCTTTCCAAAAATTGACATTCGAATAATCTCGAAAAATTAAAATGTCTCTAAACTCCAAACCCTCGGACATACATTGACGTGACTCTGACAGGAAGTTGACATATACGTTCCCTCAAAGTGGCATAAGTTTTGTCTCTCAGATGCATACAGATCGGGAGATATTTGCCTTTTAAAAATTGACTTTCGAATAATCTCGAAAAATTTAAATGTCTCTATCGTCCAAACCCTTTGACATACATTGATGAGATTCTGACATGAGGTTGACATATACGTTCCCTCAAAGTGACATAAGTTTTGTATCTCAGATGCCTACAGATCGGGAGATATTTGCCTTTAAATAATTGATTTTCGAATAATCTCGAAAAATTAAAATGTCTCTATCGTCCAAACCCTTAGACATACATTGACGAGATTCTGACATGAGGTTGACATATACGTTCCCTCAAAGTGACATAAGTTTTGTCTCTCAGATGCCTACAGATCGGGAGATATTTGCCTTTAAATAATTGACTTTCGAATAATCTCGAAAAATTAAAATGTCTCTATCGTCCAAACCCTTGGACATACATTGACGTGACTCTGACAGTAAGTTTACATATACGTTCCCTCAAAGTGACATAAGTTTTGTCTCTCAGATGCCTACTGATCGGGAGATATTTGCCTTTTAATAATTGACTTTCGAATAATCTCGAAAAATTAAAATGTCTCTCTCGTCCAAACCCTTAGACATACATTGACGAGATTCTGACATGAGGTTGACATATACGTTCCCTCAAAGTGACATACGTTTTGTCTCTCAGATGCCTACAGATCGGGAGATATTTGCCTTTAAATAATTGACTTTCGAATAATCTCGAAAAATTAAAATGTCTCTATCGTCCAAACCCTTGGACATACATTGACGTGACTCTGACAGGTAGTTTACATATACGTTCCCTCAAAGTGACATAAGTTTTGTCTCTCAGATGCCTACAGATCGGGAGATATTTGCCTTTTAATAATTGACTTTCGAATAATCTCGAAAAATTAAAATGTCTCTCTCGTCCAAACCCTTGGACATACATTGACGAGATTCTGACATGAAGTTGACATGTACGTTCCCTCAAAGTGACATAAGTTATGTCTCTCAGATTCCTACAGATCGGGAGATATTTGCCTTTTCAAAAATTGACTTTCGAATAATCTCGAAAAATTAAAATGTCTCTATCCTCCAAACCCTTGGACATACATTGACCTGACTCTGACAGGAAGTTGACATATACGTTCCCTCAAAGTGACATAAGTTTTGTCTCTCAGATTCCTACAGATCGGGAGATATTTGCCTTTAAATAATTGACTTTCGAATAATCTCGAAAAATTAAAATATCTCTATCGTCCAAACCCTTGGACATACATTGACGAGATTCTGACATGAGGTTGACATATACGTTCCCTCAAAGTGACATAAATTTTGTCTCTCAGATGCCTACAGATCGGGAGATATTTGCCTTTAAAAATTGACTTTCGAATAATCTCCTTAAATTAAAATGTCTCTATCGTCCAAACCCTTGGACATACATTGACGAGATTCTGACATGAAATTGACATACACGTTCCCTCAAAGTGACATAAGTTTTGTCTCTCAGATTCCTACAGATCGGGAGATATTTGCCTTTTCAAAAATTGATTTTCGAATAATCTTGAAAAATTAAAATGTCTCTATCTTTCAAACCCTTGGACATACATTGACGTGACTCTGGCAGGAAGTTGACATATACGTTCCCTCAAAGTGACATAAGTTTTGTCTCTCAGATTCCTACAGATCGGGAGATATTTGCCTTTTAAGAATTGACTTTCGAATAATCTCGAAAAATTAAAATGTCTCTATCGTCCAAACCCTTGGACATACATTGACGAGATTCTGACATGAAGTTGACATATACGTTCCCTCAAAGTGGCATACGTTTTGTCTCTCAGATGCCTACAGATCTGGAGATATTTGCCTTTTAATAATTGACTTTCGAATAATCTCGAAAAATTAAAATGTCTCTATCGACCAAACCCTTGGACATACGTTGACGAGATTCTGACATGAAGTTGACATATACGTTCCCTCAAAGTGACATAAGTTTTGTCTCTCAGATTCCTACAGATCGGGAGATATTTGCCTTTTCAAAAATTGACTTTCGAATAATCTCGAAAAATTAAAATGTCTCTATCCTCCAAACCCTTGGACATACATTGACGTGACTCTGACAGGAAGTTGACATATACGTTCCCTCAAAGTGACATAAGTTTTGTCTCTCAGATTCCTACAGATCGGGAGATATTTGCCTTTTAAGAATTGACTTTCGAATAATCTCGAAAAATTAAAATGTCTCTATCGTCCAAACCCTTGGGCATACATTGACGAGATTCTGACATGAAGTTGACATGTACGTTCCCTCAAAGTGACGTAAGTTTTGTCTCTCAGATGCCTACAGATCGGGAGATATTTGCTTTTTAAAAATTGACTTTCGAATAATCTCGAAAAATTAAAATGTCTCTATCGTCCAAACCCTTAGACATACATTGACGAGATTCTGACATGAGGTTGACATATACGTTCCCTCAAAGTGACATAAGTTTTGTCTCTCAGATGCCTACAGATCGGGAGATATTTGCCTTTAAATAATTGACTTTCGAATAATCTCGAAAAATTAAAATGTCTCTATCGTCCAAACCCTTGGACATACATTGACGAGATTCTGACATGAACTTGACATATGCCTTCCCTCAAAGTGACATGAGTTTTGTCTCTCAGATTCCTACAGATCTGGGGATATTTGCTTTTTCAAAAATTGACTTTCGAATAATCTCGAAAAATTAAAATGTCTCTATCGTCCAAACCCTTGGACATACTATGACGTGACTCTGACAGCAAGTTGACATATACGTTCCCTCAAAGTGACATAAGTTTTGTCTCTCAGATTCCTACAGATCGGGAGATATTTGTCTTTTAAAAATTGACTTTCGAATAATCTCGAAAAATTTAAATGTCTCTATCGTCCAAACCCTTTCACATACATTGACGAGATTCTGACATGAAGTTGACATATACGTTCCCTCAAAGTGACATAAGTTTTGTCTCTCAGATTCCTACAGATCGGAAGATATTTGCCTTTTCAAAAATTGACTTTCGAATAATCTCGAAAAATTAAAATGTGTCTATCCTCCAAACCCTTGGACATACATTGACGTGACTCTGACAGGAAGTTTACATATAAGTTCCCTCAAATTGACATAAGTTTTGTCTCTCAGATGCCTACAGATCGGGAGATATTTGCCTTTTAAAAATTGACTTTCGAATAATCTCGAAAAATTAAAATGTCTCTCTCGTCCAAACCCTAATACATACATTGACGAGATTCTGACATGAAGTTGACATGTACGTTCCCTCAAAGTGACATAACTTTGTCTCTCAGATTCCTACAGATCGGGAGATATTTGCCTTTTCAAAAATTGACTTTCGAATAATCTCGAAAAATTAAAATGTCTCTATCCTCCAAACCCTTGGACATACATTGACGAGATTCTGACATGAAGTTGACATGTACGTTCCCTCAAAGTGACATAAGTTTTGTCTCTCAGATGCCTACAGATCGGGAGATATTTGCTTTTTAAAAATTGACTTTCGAATAATCTCGAAGAATTAAAATGTCTCTATCGTCCAAACCCTTGGACATACATTGACGAGATTCTGACATGAGGTTGACATATACGTTCCCTCAAAGTGATATAAGTTTTGTCTCTCAGATGCCTACAGATCGGGAGATATTTGCCTTTAAATAATTGACTTTCGAATAATCTCGAAAAATTAAAATGTCTCTATCGTCCAAACCCTTGGACATACATTGACGAGATTCTGACATGAACTTGACATATGCCTTCCCTCAAAGTGACATGAGTTTTGTCTCTAAGATTCCTACAGATCTGGAGATATTTGCTTTTTCAAAAATTGACTTTCGAATAATCTCGAAAAATTAAAATGTCTCTATCGTCCAAACCCTTGGACATACATTGACGTGACTCTGACAGGAAGTTGACATATACGTTCCCTCAAAGTGACATAAGTTTTGTCTCTCAGATTCCTACAGATCGGGAGATATTTGCCTTTTAAGAATTGACTTTCGAATAATCTCGAAAAATTAAAATGTCTCTATCGTCCAAACCCTTGGACATACATTGACGAGATTCTGACATGAAGTTTACATATACGTTCCCTCAAAGTGGCATAAGTTTTGTCTCTCAGATGCCTACAGATCTGGAGATATTTGCCTTTTAATAATTGACTTTCGAATAATCTCGAAAAATTAAAATGTCTCTATCGTCCAAACCCTTGGACATACATTGACGAGATTCTGACATGATGTTGACATATACGTTCCATCAAAGTGACATAAGTTTTGTCTCTCAGATTCCTACAGATCGGGAGATATTTGCCTTTTCAAAAATTGATTTTCGAATAATCTCGAAAAATTAAGATGTCTCTATCCTCCAAACTCTTGCACATACATTGACGTGACTCTGACATGAGGTTGACATATACTTTCCCTCAAAGTGACATAAGTTCTGTCTCTCAGATTCCTACAGATCGGGAGATATTTGCCTTTAAATAATTGACTTTCGAATAATCTCGAGAAATTAAAATGTCTCTATCGTCCAAACCCTTGGACATACATTGACGAGATTCTGACATGAAGTTGACATATGCGTTCCCTCAAAGTGACATAAGTTTTGTCTCTCAGATTCCTACAGATCGGGAGATATTTGCCTTTTCAAAAATTGACTTTCGAATAATCTCGAAAAATTAAAATGTCTCTATCGTCCAAACCCTTGGACATACATTGACGAGATTCTGACATGAAGTTGACATATACGTTCCCTCAAAGTGGCATACGTTTTGTCTCTCAGATGCCTACAGATCGGGAGATATTTGCCTTTTAATAATTGACTTTCGAATAATCTCGAAAAATTAAAATGTCTCTATCGTCCAAACCCTTGGACATACATTGACGAGATTCTGACATGAAGTTGACATATACGTTCCCTCAAAGTGACATAAGTTTTGTCTCTCAGATTCCTACAGATCGGGAGATATTTGCCTTTTCAAAAATTGACTTTCGAATAATCTCGAAAAATTAAAATGTCTCTATCCTCCAAACCCTTGGACATACATTGACGTGACTCTGACAGGAAGTTGACATATACGTTCCCTCAAAGTGACATAAGTTTTGTCTCTCAGATTCCTACAGATCGGGAGATATTTGCCTTTTAAGAATTGACTTTCGAATAATCTCGAAAAATTAAAATGTCTCTATCGTCCAAACCCTTGGACATACATTGACGAGATTCTGACATGAAGTTGACATATACGTTCCCTCAAAGTGGCATACGTTTTGTCTCTCAGATGCCTACAGATCTGGAGATATTTGCCTTTTAATAATTGACTTTCGAATAATCTCGAAAAATTAAAATGTCTCTATCGACCAAACCCTTGGACATACGTTGACGAGATTCTGACATGAAGTTGACATATACGTTCCCTCAAAGTGACATAAGTTTTGTCTCTCAGATTCCTACAGATCGGGAGATATTTGCCTTTTCAAAAATTGACTTTCGAATAATCTCGAAAAATTAAAATGTCTCTATCCTCCAAACCCTTGGACATACATTGACGTGACTCTGACAGGAAGTTGACATATACGTTCCCTCAAAGTGACATAAGTTTTGTCTCTCAGATTCCTACAGATCGGGAGATATTTGCCTTTTAAGAATTGACTTTCGAATAATCTCGAAAAATTAAAATGTCTCTATCGTCCAAACCCTTGGGCATACATTGACGAGATTCTGACATGAAGTTGACATGTACGTTCCCTCAAAGTGACGTAAGTTTTGTCTCTCAGATGCCTACAGATCGGGAGATATTTGCTTTTTAAAAATTGACTTTCGAATAATCTCGAAAAATTAAAATGTCTCTATCGTCCAAACCCTTAGACATACATTGACGAGATTCTGACATGAGGTTGACATATACGTTCCCTCAAAGTGACATAAGTTTTGTCTCTCAGATGCCTACAGATCGGGAGATATTTGCCTTTAAATAATTGACTTTCGAATAATCTCGAAAAATTAAAATGTCTCTATCGTCCAAACCCTTGGACATACATTGACGAGATTCTGACATGAACTTGACATATGCCTTCCCTCAAAGTGACATGAGTTTTGTCTCTCAGATTCCTACAGATCTGGGGATATTTGCTTTTTCAAAAATTGACTTTCGAATAATCTCGAAAAATTAAAATGTCTCTATCGTCCAAACCCTTGGACATACTATGACGTGACTCTGACAGCAAGTTGACATATACGTTCCCTCAAAGTGACATAAGTTTTGTCTCTCAGATTCCTACAGATCGGGAGATATTTGTCTTTTAAAAATTGACTTTCGAATAATCTCGAAAAATTTAAATGTCTCTATCGTCCAAACCCTTTCACATACATTGACGAGATTCTGACATGAAGTTGACATATACGTTCCCTCAAAGTGACATAAGTTTTGTCTCTCAGATTCCTACAGATCGGAAGATATTTGCCTTTTCAAAAATTGACTTTCGAATAATCTCGAAAAATTAAAATGTGTCTATCCTCCAAACCCTTGGACATACATTGACGTGACTCTGACAGGAAGTTTACATATAAGTTCCCTCAAATTGACATAAGTTTTGTCTCTCAGATGCCTACAGATCGGGAGATATTTGCCTTTTAAAAATTGACTTTCGAATAATCTCGAAAAATTAAAATGTCTCTCTCGTCCAAACCCTAATACATACATTGACGAGATTCTGACATGAAGTTGACATGTACGTTCCCTCAAAGTGACATAACTTTGTCTCTCAGATTCCTACAGATCGGGAGATATTTGCCTTTTCAAAAATTGACTTTCGAATAATCTCGAAAAATTAAAATGTCTCTATCCTCCAAACCCTTGGACATACATTGACGAGATTCTGACATGAAGTTGACATGTACGTTCCCTCAAAGTGACATAAGTTTTGTCTCTCAGATGCCTACAGATCGGGAGATATTTGCTTTTTAAAAATTGACTTTCGAATAATCTCGAAGAATTAAAATGTCTCTATCGTCCAAACCCTTGGACATACATTGACGAGATTCTGACATGAGGTTGACATATACGTTCCCTCAAAGTGATATAAGTTTTGTCTCTCAGATGCCTACAGATCGGGAGATATTTGCCTTTAAATAATTGACTTTCGAATAATCTCGAAAAATTAAAATGTCTCTATCGTCCAAACCCTTGGACATACATTGACGAGATTCTGACATGAACTTGACATATGCCTTCCCTCAAAGTGACATGAGTTTTGTCTCTAAGATTCCTACAGATCTGGAGATATTTGCTTTTTCAAAAATTGACTTTCGAATAATCTCGAAAAATTAAAATGTCTCTATCGTCCAAACCCTTGGACATACATTGACGTGACTCTGACAGGAAGTTGACATATACGTTCCCTCAAAGTGACATAAGTTTTGTCTCTCAGATTCCTACAGATCGGGAGATATTTGCCTTTTAAGAATTGACTTTCGAATAATCTCGAAAAATTAAAATGTCTCTATCGTCCAAACCCTTGGACATACATTGACGAGATTCTGACATGAAGTTTACATATACGTTCCCTCAAAGTGGCATAAGTTTTGTCTCTCAGATGCCTACAGATCTGGAGATATTTGCCTTTTAATAATTGACTTTCGAATAATCTCGAAAAATTAAAATGTCTCTATCGTCCAAACCCTTGGACATACATTGACGAGATTCTGACATGATGTTGACATATACGTTCCATCAAAGTGACATAAGTTTTGTCTCTCAGATTCCTACAGATCGGGAGATATTTGCCTTTTCAAAAATTGATTTTCGAATAATCTCGAAAAATTAAGATGTCTCTATCCTCCAAACTCTTGCACATACATTGACGTGACTCTGACATGAGGTTGACATATACTTTCCCTCAAAGTGACATAAGTTCTGTCTCTCAGATTCCTACAGATCGGGAGATATTTGCCTTTAAATAATTGACTTTCGAATAATCTCGAGAAATTAAAATGTCTCTATCGTCCAAACCCTTGGACATACATTGACGAGATTCTGACATGAAGTTGACATATGCGTTCCCTCAAAGTGACATAAGTTTTGTCTCTCAGATTCCTACAGATCGGGAGATATTTGCCTTTTCAAAAATTGACTTTCGAATAATCTCGAAAAATTAAAATGTCTCTATCGTCCAAACCCTTGGACATACATTGACGAGATTCTGACATGAAGTTGACATATACGTTCCCTCAAAGTGGCATACGTTTTGTCTCTCAGATGCCTACAGATCGGGAGATATTTGCCTTTTAATAATTGACTTTCGAATAATCTCGAAAAATTAAAATGTCTCTATCGTCCAAACCCTTGGACATACATTGACGAGATTCTGACATGAAGTTGACATATACGTTCCCTCAAAGTGACATAAGTTTTGTCTCTCAGATTCCTACAGATCGGGAGATATTTGCCTTTTCAAAAATTGACTTTCGAATAATCTCGAAAAATTAAAATGTCTCTATCCTCCAAACCCTTGGACATACATTGACGTGACTCTGACAGGAAGTTGACATATACGTTCCCTCAAAGTGACATAAGTTTTGTCTCTCAGATTCCTACAGATCGGGAGATATTTGCCTTTTAAGAATTGACTTTCGAATAATCTCGAAAAATTAAAATGTCTCTATCGTCCAAACCCTTGGACATACATTGACGAGATTCTGACATGAAGTTTACATATACGTTCCCTCAAAGTGGCATAAGTTTTGTCTCTCAGATGCCTACAGATCTGGAGATATTTGCCTTTTAATAATTGACTTTCGAATAATCTCGAAAAATTAAAATGTCTCTATCGTCCAAACCCTTGGACATACATTGACGAGATTCTGACATGAAGTTGACATATACGTTCCCTCAAAGTAACATAAGTTATGTCTCTCAGATTCCTACAGATCGGGAGATATTTGCCTTTTCAAAAATTGACTTTCGAATAATCTCGAAAAATTAAAATGTCTCTATCCTCCAAACCCTTGGACATACATTGACGTGACTCTGACAGCAAGTTGACATATACGTTCCCTCAAAGTGACATAAGTTTTGTCTCTCAGATTCCTACAGATCGGGAGATATTTGCCTTTTAAGAATTGACTTTCGAATAATCTCGAAAAATTAAAATGTCTCTATCGTCCAAACCCTTGGACATACATTGACGAGATTCTGACATGAGGTTGACATATACGTTCCCTCAAAGTGACATAAGTTTTGTCTCTCAGATGCCTACAGATCGGGAGATATTTGCCTTTAAATAATTGACTTTCGAATAATCTCGAAAAATTAAAATGTCTCTATCGTCCAAACCCTTGGACATACATTGACGAGATTCTGACATGAACTTGACATATGCCTTCCCTCAAAGTGAAATGAGTTTTGTCTCTCAGATTCCTACAGATCTGGAGATATTTGCTTTTTCCAAAATTGACTTTCGAATAATCTCGAAAAATTAAAATGTCTCTATCGTCCAAACCCTTGGACATACTATGACGTGACTCTGACAGCAAGTTGACATATACGTTCCCTCAAAGTGACATAAGTTTTGTCTCTCAGATTCCTACAGATCGGGAGATATTTGTCTTTTAAAAATTGACTTTCGAATAATCTCGAAAAATTTAAATGTCTCTATCGTCCAAACCCTTTCACATACATTGACGAGATTCTGACATGAAGTTGACATATACGTTCCCTCAAAGTGACATAAGTTTTGTCTCTCAGATTCCTACAGATCGGAAGATATTTGCCTTTTCAAAAATTGACTTTCGAATAATCTCGAAAAATTAAAATGTGTCTATCCTCCGAACCCTTGGACATACATTGACGTGACTCTGACAGGATGTTTACATATAAGTTCCCTCAAAGTGACATAAGTTTTGTCTCTCAGATTCCTACAGTTCGGGAGATATTTGCCTTTTCAAAAATTGATTTTCGAATAATCTCGAAAAATTAAGATGTCTCTATCCTCCAAACCCTTGCACATACATTGACGTGACTCTGACATGTGGTTGACATATACTTTCCCTCAAAGTGACATAAGTTCTGTCTCTCAGATTCCTACAGATCGGGAGATATTTGCCTTTTAATAATTGACTTTCGAATAATCTCGAGAAATTAAAATGTCTCTATCGTCCAAACCCTTGGACATACATTGACGACATTCTGACATGAAGTTGACATATGCGTTCCCTCAAAGTGACATAAGTTTTGTCTCTCAGATTCCTACAGATCGGGAGATATTTGCCTTTTCAAAAATTGACTTTCGAATAATCTCGAAAAATTAAAATGTCTCTATCCTCCAAACCCTTGGACATACATTGACGTGACTCTGACAGGAAGTTGACATATACGTTCCCTCAAAGTGACATAAGTTTTGTCTCTCAGATTCCTACAGATCGGTAGATATTTGCCTTTAAATAATTGACTTTCGAATAATCTCTAAAAATTTAAATGTCTCTATCCTCCAAACCCTTGGACATACATTGACGTGACTCTGACATGAAGTTGACATATGCCTTCCCTCAAAGTGACATGAGTTTTGTCTCTCAGATTGCTACAGATCGGGAGATATTTGCTTTTTCAAAAATTGACTTTCGAATAATCTCGAAAAATTAAAATGTCTCTATCGTCCAAACCCTTGTACATACATTGACGAGATTCTGACATGAAGTTGACATGTACGTTCCCTCAAAGTGACATAAGTTTTGTCTCTCAGATGCCTACAGATCGGGAGATATTTGCTTTTTAAAAATTGACTTTCGAATAATCTCGAAAAATTAAAATTCCTCTATCGTCCAAACCCTTGGACATACATTGACGAGATTCTGACATGAGGTTGACATATACGTTCCCTCAAAGTGACATAAGTTTTGTCTCTCAGATTCCTACAGTTCGGGAGATATTTGCCTTTTCAAAAATTGATTTTCGAATAATCTCGAAAAATTAAGATGTCTCTATCCTCCAAACCCTTGCACATACATTAACGTGACTCTGGCATGAAGTTGACATATACGTTCCCTCAATGTGACATAAGGTTTGTCTCTCAGATTCCTACAGATCGGGAGATATTTGCTTTTTTTAAATTGACTTTCGAATAATCTCGAAAAATTAAAATGTCTCTATCGTCCAAACCCTTGGACATACATTGACGTGACTCTGACAGCAAGTTGACATATACGTTCCCTCAAAGTGACATAAGTTTTGTCTCTCAGATTCCTACAGATCGGGAGATATTTGCCTTTTAAAAATTGACTTTCGAATAATCTCGAAAAATTAAAATGTCTCTATCGTCCAAACCCTTTCACATACATTGACGAGATTCTGACATGAAGTTGACATATACGTTCCCTCAAAGTTACATAAGTTTTGTCTCTCAGATTCCTACAGTTCGGGAGATATTTGCCTTTTCAAAAATTGATTTTCGAATAATCTCGAAAAATTAAGATGTCTCTATCCTCCAAACCCTTGGACATACATTGACGTGACTCTGACATGAAGTTGACATATACGTTCCCTCAATGTGACATAAGGTTTGTCTCTCAGATTCCAACAGATCGGGAGATATTTGCTTTTTTTTAAATTGACTTTCGAATAATCTCGAAAAATTAAAATGTCTCTATCGCCCAAACCCTTATACATACATTGACGAGATTCTGACATGAAGTTGACATATACGTTCCCTCAAAGTGACATAAGTTTTGTCTCTCAGATTCCAACAGATCGGGAGATATTTGCCTTTTCAAAAATTGACTTTCGAATAATCTCGAAAAATTAAAATGTCTCTATCCTCCAAACCCTTGGACATACATTGACGTGACTCTGACAGGAAGTTGACATATACGTTCCCTCAAAGTGACATAAGTTTTGTCTCTCAGATTCCTACAGATCGGGAGATATTTGCCTTTTAAAAATTGACTTTCGAATAATCTCGAAAAATTTAAATGTCTCTATCGTCCAAACCCTTGGACATACATTGACGAGATTCTGACATGAAGTTGACATATACGTTCCCTCAAAGTGACATTAGCTTTGTCTCTCAGATGCCTACAGATCAGGAGATATTTGCCTTTTAATAATTGACTTTCGAATAATCTCGAAAAATTAAAATGTCTCTATCGTCCAAACCCTTGGACATACATTGACGAGATTCTGACATGAGGTTGACATATACGTTCCCTCATAGTGACATACGTTTTGTCTCTCAGATGCCTACAGATCGGGAGATATTTGCCTTTAAAATATTGACTTTCGAATAATCTCGAAAAATTAAAATGTCTCTATCGTCCAAACCCTTGGACATACATTGACGAGATTCTGACATGAAGTTGACATATACGTTCCCTCAAAGTGACATAAGTTTTGTCTCTCAGATGCCTACAGATCGGGAGATATTTGCCTTTTCAAAAATTGACTTTCGAATAATCTCGAAAAATTAAAATGTCTCTATCCTCCAAACCCTTGGACATACATTGACGTGACTCTGACAGGAAGTTGACATATACGTTCCCTCAAAGTAACATAAGTTTTGTCTCTCAGATTCCTACAGATCGGGAGATATTTGCCTTTTAAGAATTGACTTTCGAATAATCTCGAAAAATTAAAATGTCTCTATCGTCCAAACCCTGGGACATACATTGACGAGATTCTGACATGAAGTTGACATATACGTTCCCTCAAAGTGACATTAGTTTTGTCTCTCAGATTCCTACAGATCGGGAGATATTTGCCTCTTCAAAAATTGACTTTCGAATAATCTCGAAAAATTAAAATGTCTCTATCCTCCAAGCCCTTGGACATACATTGACGTGACTCTGACAGGAAGTTGACATATACGTTCCCTCAAAGTGACATAAGTTTTGTCTCTCAGATTCCTACAAATCGGGATATATTTGCCTTTTAAAAATTGACTTTCAAATAATCTCGGAAAATTAAAATGTCTCTATCGTCCAAACCCTTGGACATACATTGACGAGATTCTGACATGAAGTTGACATATACGTTCCCTCAAAGTGACATAAGTTTTGTCTCTCAGATTCCTACAGATCGGGAGATATTTGCCTTTTAATAATTGACTTTCGAATAATCTCGAAAAATTAAAATGTCTCTATCGTCCAAACGCTTGGACATACATTGACGAGATTCTGACATGAGGTTGACATATACGTTCCCTCAAAGTGACATACGTTTTGTCTCTCAGATGCCTACAGATCGGGAGATATTTACCTTTTAAAAATTGACTTTAGAATAATCTCGAAAAATTAAAATTTCTCTATCGTCCAAACCCTTGGACATACATTGACGAGATTCTGACATGAAGTTGACATATGCATTCCCTCAAAGTGACATAAGATTTGTCGCTCAGATGCCTACAGATCGGGAGATATTTGCCTCTTAAAAATTGACTTTCGAATAATCTCGAAAAATTTAAATGTCTCTATCGTCCAAACCCTTTGACACACATTGACGAGATTCTGACATGAAGTTGACATATACGTTCCCTCAAAGTGACATAAGTTTTGTCTCTCAGATTCCTACAGATCGGGAGATATTTGCCTTTTCAAAAATTAACTTTCGAATAAACTCGAAAAATTAAAATGTCTCTATCCTCCAAACCCTTGGACATACATTGACGTGACTCTGACAGCAAGTTTACATATACGTTCCCTCAAAGTGACATAAGTTTTGTCTCTCAGATGCCTACAGATCGGGAGATATTTACCTTTTAAAAATTGACTTTAGAATAATCTCGAAAAATTAAAATGTCTCTATCGTCCAAACCCTTTGACATACATTGACGAGATTCTGACATGAGGCTGACATGTACGTTCCCTCAAAGTGACATAAGTTTTGTCTCTCAGATGCCTACAGATCGGGAGATATTTGCCTTTTCAAAAATTGACTTTCGAATAATCTCGAAAAATTAAAATGTCTCTATCCTCCAAACCCTTGGACATACATTGACGTGACTCTGACAGGAAGTTGACATATACGTTCCCTCAAAGTGACATAAGTTTTGTCTCTCAGATTCCTACAGATCGGGAGATATTTGCCTTTTAAGAATTGACTTTCGAATAATCTCGAAAAATTAAAATGTCTCTATCGTCCAAACCCTTGGACATACATTGACGAGATTCTGACATGAAGTTTACATATACGTTCCCTCAAAGTGGCATAAGTTTTGTCTCTCAGATGCCTACAGATCTGGAGATATTTGCCTTTTAATAATTGACTTTCGAATAATCTCGAAAAATTAAAATGTCTCTATCGTCCAAACCCTTGGACATACATTGACGAGATTCTGACATGAAGTTGACATATACGTTCCCTCAAAGTAACATAAGTTATGTCTCTCAGATTCCTACAGATCGGGAGATATTTGCCTTTTCAAAAATTGACTTTCGAATAATCTCGAAAAATTAAAATGTCTCTATCGTCCAAACCCTTGGACATACATTGACGAGATTCTGACATGAACTTGACATATGCCTTCCCTCAAAGTGAAATGAGTTTTGTCTCTCAGATTCCTACAGATCTGGAGATATTTGCTTTTTCCAAAATTGACTTTCGAATAATCTCGAAAAATTAAAATGTCTCTATCGTCCAAACCCTTGGACATACTATGACGTGACTCTGACAGCAAGTTGACATATACGTTCCCTCAAAGTGACATAAGTTTTGTCTCTCAGATTCCTACAGATCGGGAGATATTTGTCTTTTAAAAATTGACTTTCGAATAATCTCGAAAAATTTAAATGTCTCTATCGTCCAAACCCTTTCACATACATTGACGAGATTCTGACATGAAGTTGACATATACGTTCCCTCAAAGTGACATAAGTTTTGTCTCTCAGATTCCTACAGATCGGAAGATATTTGCCTTTTCAAAAATTGACTTTCGAATAATCTCGAAAAATTAAAATGTGTCTATCCTCCGAACCCTTGGACATACATTGACGTGACTCTGACAGGATGTTTACATATAAGTTCCCTCAAAGTGACATAAGTTTTGTCTCTCAGATTCCTACAGTTCGGGAGATATTTGCCTTTTCAAAAATTGATTTTCGAATAATCTCGAAAAATTAAGATGTCTCTATCCTCCAAACCCTTGCACATACATTGACGTGACTCTGACATGTGGTTGACATATACTTTCCCTCAAAGTGACATAAGTTCTGTCTCTCAGATTCCTACAGATCGGGAGATATTTGCCTTTTAATAATTGACTTTCGAATAATCTCGAGAAATTAAAATGTCTCTATCGTCCAAACCCTTGGACATACATTGACGACATTCTGACATGAAGTTGACATATGCGTTCCCTCAAAGTGACATAAGTTTTGTCTCTCAGATTCCTACAGATCGGGAGATATTTGCCTTTTCAAAAATTGACTTTCGAATAATCTCGAAAAATTAAAATGTCTCTATCCTCCAAACCCTTGGACATACATTGACGTGACTCTGACAGGAAGTTGACATATACGTTCCCTCAAAGTGACATAAGTTTTGTCTCTCAGATTCCTACAGATCGGTAGATATTTGCCTTTAAATAATTGACTTTCGAATAATCTCTAAAAATTTAAATGTCTCTATCCTCCAAACCCTTGGACATACATTGACGTGACTCTGACATGAAGTTGACATATGCCTTCCCTCAAAGTGACATGAGTTTTGTCTCTCAGATTGCTACAGATCGGGAGATATTTGCTTTTTCAAAAATTGACTTTCGAATAATCTCGAAAAATTAAAATGTCTCTATCGTCCAAACCCTTGTACATACATTGACGAGATTCTGACATGAAGTTGACATGTACGTTCCCTCAAAGTGACATAAGTTTTGTCTCTCAGATGCCTACAGATCGGGAGATATTTGCTTTTTAAAAATTGACTTTCGAATAATCTCGAAAAATTAAAATTCCTCTATCGTCCAAACCCTTGGACATACATTGACGAGATTCTGACATGAGGTTGACATATACGTTCCCTCAAAGTGACATAAGTTTTGTCTCTCAGATTCCTACAGTTCGGGAGATATTTGCCTTTTCAAAAATTGATTTTCGAATAATCTCGAAAAATTAAGATGTCTCTATCCTCCAAACCCTTGCACATACATTAACGTGACTCTGGCATGAAGTTGACATATACGTTCCCTCAATGTGACATAAGGTTTGTCTCTCAGATTCCTACAGATCGGGAGATATTTGCTTTTTTTAAATTGACTTTCGAATAATCTCGAAAAATTAAAATGTCTCTATCGTCCAAACCCTTGGACATACATTGACGTGACTCTGACAGCAAGTTGACATATACGTTCCCTCAAAGTGACATAAGTTTTGTCTCTCAGATTCCTACAGATCGGGAGATATTTGCCTTTTAAAAATTGACTTTCGAATAATCTCGAAAAATTAAAATGTCTCTATCGTCCAAACCCTTTCACATACATTGACGAGATTCTGACATGAAGTTGACATATACGTTCCCTCAAAGTTACATAAGTTTTGTCTCTCAGATTCCTACAGTTCGGGAGATATTTGCCTTTTCAAAAATTGATTTTCGAATAATCTCGAAAAATTAAGATGTCTCTATCCTCCAAACCCTTGGACATACATTGACGTGACTCTGACATGAAGTTGACATATACGTTCCCTCAATGTGACATAAGGTTTGTCTCTCAGATTCCAACAGATCGGGAGATATTTGCTTTTTTTTAAATTGACTTTCGAATAATCTCGAAAAATTAAAATGTCTCTATCGCCCAAACCCTTATACATACATTGACGAGATTCTGACATGAAGTTGACATATACGTTCCCTCAAAGTGACATAAGTTTTGTCTCTCAGATTCCAACAGATCGGGAGATATTTGCCTTTTCAAAAATTGACTTTCGAATAATCTCGAAAAATTAAAATGTCTCTATCCTCCAAACCCTTGGACATACATTGACGTGACTCTGACAGGAAGTTGACATATACGTTCCCTCAAAGTGACATAAGTTTTGTCTCTCAGATTCCTACAGATCGGGAGATATTTGCCTTTTAAAAATTGACTTTCGAATAATCTCGAAAAATTTAAATGTCTCTATCGTCCAAACCCTTGGACATACATTGACGAGATTCTGACATGAAGTTGACATATACGTTCCCTCAAAGTGACATAAGCTTTGTCTCTCAGATGCCTACAGATCAGGAGATATTTGCCTTTTAATAATTGACTTTCGAATAATCTCGAAAAATTAAAATGTCTCTATCGTCCAAACCCTTGGACATACATTGACGAGATTCTGACATGAGGTTGACATATACGTTCCCTCATAGTGACATACGTTTTGTCTCTCAGATGCCTACAGATCGGGAGATATTTGCCTTTAAAATATTGACTTTCGAATAATCTCGAAAAATTAAAATGTCTCTATCGTCCAAACCCTTGGACATACATTGACGAGATTCTGACATGAAGTTGACATATACGTTCCCTCAAAGTGACATAAGTTTTGTCTCTCAGATTCCTACAGATCGGGAGATATTTGCCTTTTCAAAAATTGACTTTCGAATAATCTCGAAAAATTAAAATGTCTCTATCCTCCAAACCCTTGGACATACATTGACGTGACTCTGACAGGAAGTTGACATATACGTTCCCTCAAAGTAACATAAGTTTTGTCTCTCAGATTCCTACAGATCGGGAGATATTTGCCTTTTAAGAATTGACTTTCGAATAATCTCGAAAAATTAAAATGTCTCTATCGTCCAAACCCTGGGACATACATTGACGAGATTCTGACATGAAGTTGACATATACGTTCCCTCAAAGTGACATTAGTTTTGTCTCTCAGATTCCTACAGATCGGGAGATATTTGCCTCTTCAAAAATTGACTTTCGAATAATCTCGAAAAATTAAAATGTCTCTATCCTCCAAGCCCTTGGACATACATTGACGTGACTCTGACAGGAAGTTGACATATACGTTCCCTCAAAGTGACATAAGTTTTGTCTCTCAGATTCCTACAAATCGGGATATATTTGCCTTTTAAAAATTGACTTTCGAATAATCTCGGAAAATTAAAATGTCTCTATCGTCCAAACCCTTGGACATACATTGACGAGATTCTGACATGAAGTTGACATATACGTTCCCTCAAAGTGACATAAGTTTTGTCTCTCAGATTCCTACAGATCGGGAGATATTTGCCTTTTAATAATTGACTTTCGAATAATCTCGAAAAATTAAAATGTCTCTATCGTCCAAACGCTTGGACATACATTGACGAGATTCTGACATGAGGTTGACATATACGTTCCCTCAAAGTGACATACGTTTTGTCTCTCAGATGCCTACAGATCGGGAGATATTTACCTTTTAAAAATTGACTTTAGAATAATCTCGAAAAATTAAAATTTCTCTATCGTCCAAACCCTTGGACATACATTGACGAGATTCTGACATGAAGTTGACATATGCATTCCCTCAAAGTGACATAAGATTTGTCGCTCAGATGCCTACAGATCGGGAGATATTTGCCTCTTAAAAATTGACTTTCGAATAATCTCGAAAAATTTAAATGTCTCTATCGTCCAAACCCTTTGACACACATTGACGAGATTCTGACATGAAGTTGACATATACGTTCCCTCAAAGTGACATAAGTTTTGTCTCTCAGATTCCTACAGATCGGGAGATATTTGCCTTTTCAAAAATTAACTTTCGAATAAACTCGAAAAATTAAAATGTCTCTATCCTCCAAACCCTTGGACATACATTGACGTGACTCTGACAGCAAGTTTACATATACGTTCCCTCAAAGTGACATAAGTTTTGTCTCTCAGATGCCTACAGATCGGGAGATATTTACCTTTTAAAAATTGACTTTAGAATAATCTCGAAAAATTAAAATGTCTCTATCGTCCAAACCCTTTGACATACATTGACGAGATTCTGACATGAGGCTGACATGTACGTTCCCTCAAAGTGACATAAGTTTTGTCTCTCAGATGCCTACAGATCGGGAGATATTTGCCTTTAAATAATTGACTTTCGAATAATCTCGAAAAATTAAAATGTCTCTATCGTCCAAACCCTTGGACATACATTGACGAGATTCTGACATGAACTTGACATATGCCTTCCCTCAAAGTGAAATGAGTTTTGTCTCTCAGATTCCTACAGATCTGGAGATATTTGCTTTTTCAAAAATTGACTTTCGAATAATCTCGAAAAATTAAAATGTCTCTATCGTCCAAACCCTTGGACATACATTGACGTGACTCTGACAGCAAGTTGACATATACGTTCCCTCAAAGTGACATAAGTTTTGTCTCTCAGATTCCTACAGATCGGGAGATATTTACCTTTTAAAAATTGACTTTTGAATAATCTCGAAAAATTGAAATGTCTCTATCGTCCAAACCCTTTCACATACATTGACGAGATTCTGACATGAAGTTGACATATACGTTCCCTCAAAGTGACATAAGTTTTGTCTCTCAGATTCCTACAGTTCGGGAGATATTTGCCTTTTCAAAAATTGATTTTCGAATAATCTCGAAAAATTAAGATGTCTCTATCCTCCAAACCCTTGCACATACATTAACGTGACTCTGGCATGAAGTTGACATATACGTTCCCTCAATGTGACATAAGGTTTGTCTCTCAGATTCCTACAGATCGGGAGATATTTGCTTTTTTTTAAATTGACTTTCGAATAATCTCGAAAAATTAAAATGTCTCTATCGTCCAAACCCTTGGACATACATTGACGTGACTCTGACAGCAAGTTGACATATACGTTCCCTCAAAGTGACATAAGTTTTGTCTCTCAGATTCCTACAGATCGGGAGATATTTGCCTTTTAAAAATTGACTTTCGAATAATCTCGAAAAATTAAAATGTCTCTATCGTCCAAACCCTTTCACATACATTGACGAGATTCTGACATGAAGTTGACATATACGTTCCCTCAAAGTGACATAAGTTTTGTCTCTCAGATTCCTACAGTTCGGGAGATATTTGCCTTTTCAAAAATTCATTTTCGAATAATCTCGAAAAATTAAGATGTCTCTATCCTCCAAACCCTTGCACATACATTGACGTGACTCTGACATGAAGTTGACATATACGTTCCCTCAATGTGACATAAGGTTTGTCTCTCAGATTCCTACAGATCGGGAGATATTTGCTTTTTTTTAAATTGACTTTCGAATAATCTCGAAAAATTAAAATGTCTCTATCGCCCAAACCCTTGGACATACATTGACGAGATTCTGACATGAAGTTGACATATACGTTCCCTCAAAGTGACATAAGTTTTGTCTCTCAGATTCCTACAGATCGGGAGATATTTGCCTTTTCAAAAATTGACTTTCGAATAATCTCGAAAAATTAAAATGTCTCTATCCTCCAAACCCTTGGACATACATTGACGTGACTCTGACAGGAAGTTGACATATACGTTCCCTCAAAGTGACATAAGTTTTGTCTCTCAGATTCCTACAGATCGGGAGATATTTGCCTTTTAAAAATTGACTTTCGAATAATCTCGAAAAATTTAAATGTCTCTATCGTCCAAACCCTTGGACATACATTGACGAGATTCTGACATGAAGTTGACATATACGTTCCCTCAAAGTGACATAAGCTTTGTCTCTCAGATGCCTACAGATCAGGAGATATTTGCCTTTTAATAATTGACTTTCGAATAATCTCGAAAAATTAAAATGTCTCTATCGTCCAAACCCTTGGACATACATTGACGAGATTCTGACATGAGGTTGACATATACGTTCCCTCAAAGTGACATACGTTTTGTCTCTCAGATGCCTACAGATCGGGAGATATTTGCCTTTAAAATATTGACTTTCGAATAATCTCGAAAAATTAAAATGTCTCTATCGTCCAAACCCTTGGACATACATTGACGAGATTCTGACATGAAGTTGACATATACGTTCCCTCAAAGTGACATAAGTTTTGTCTCTCAGATGCCTACAGATCGGGAGATATTTGCCTTTTCAAAAATTGACTTTCGAATAATCTCGAAAAATTAAAATGTCTCTATCCTCCAAACCCTTGGACATACATTGACGTGACTCTGACAGGAAGTTGACATATACGTTCCCTCAAAGTGACATAAGTTTTGTCTCTCAGATTCCTACAGATCGGGAGATATTTGCCTTTTAAGAATTGACTTTCGAATAATCTCGAAAAATTAAAATGTCTCTATCGTCCAAACCCTTGGACATACATTGACGTGACTCTGACAGCAAGTTGACATATACGTTCCCTCAAAGTGACATAAGTTTTGTCTCTCAGATTCCTACAGATCGGGAGATATTTACCTTTTAAAAATTGACTTTTGAATAATCTCGAAAAATTGAAATGTCTCTATCGTCCAAACCCTTTCACATACATTGACGAGATTCTGACATGAAGTTGACATATACGTTCCCTCAAAGTGACATAAGTTTTGTCTCTCAGATTCCTACAGTTCGGGAGATATTTGCCTTTTCAAAAATTGATTTTCGAATAATCTCGAAAAATTAAGATGTCTCTATCCTCCAAACCCTTGCACATACATTAACGTGACTCTGGCATGAAGTTGACATATACGTTCCCTCAATGTGACATAAGGTTTGTCTCTCAGATTCCTACAGATCGGGAGATATTTGCTTTTTTTTAAATTGACTTTCGAATAATCTCGAAAAATTAAAATGTCTCTATCGTCCAAACCCTTGGACATACATTGACGTGACTCTGACAGCAAGTTGACATATACGTTCCCTCAAAGTGACATAAGTTTTGTCTCTCAGATTCCTACAGATCGGGAGATATTTGCCTTTTAAAAATTGACTTTCGAATAATCTCGAAAAATTAAAATGTCTCTATCGTCCAAACCCTTTCACATACATTGACGAGATTCTGACATGAAGTTGACATATACGTTCCCTCAAAGTGACATAAGTTTTGTCTCTCAGATTCCTACAGTTCGGGAGATATTTGCCTTTTCAAAAATTCATTTTCGAATAATCTCGAAAAATTAAGATGTCTCTATCCTCCAAACCCTTGCACATACATTGACGTGACTCTGACATGAAGTTGACATATACGTTCCCTCAATGTGACATAAGGTTTGTCTCTCAGATTCCTACAGATCGGGAGATATTTGCTTTTTTTTAAATTGACTTTCGAATAATCTCGAAAAATTAAAATGTCTCTATCGCCCAAACCCTTGGACATACATTGACGAGATTCTGACATGAAGTTGACATATACGTTCCCTCAAAGTGACATAAGTTTTGTCTCTCAGATTCCTACAGATCGGGAGATATTTGCCTTTTCAAAAATTGACTTTCGAATAATCTCGAAAAATTAAAATGTCTCTATCCTCCAAACCCTTGGACATACATTGACGTGACTCTGACAGGAAGTTGACATATACGTTCCCTCAAAGTGACATAAGTTTTGTCTCTCAGATTCCTACAGATCGGGAGATATTTGCCTTTTAAAAATTGACTTTCGAATAATCTCGAAAAATTTAAATGTCTCTATCGTCCAAACCCTTGGACATACATTGACGAGATTCTGACATGAAGTTGACATATACGTTCCCTCAAAGTGACATAAGCTTTGTCTCTCAGATGCCTACAGATCAGGAGATATTTGCCTTTTAATAATTGACTTTCGAATAATCTCGAAAAATTAAAATGTCTCTATCGTCCAAACCCTTGGACATACATTGACGAGATTCTGACATGAGGTTGACATATACGTTCCCTCAAAGTGACATACGTTTTGTCTCTCAGATGCCTACAGATCGGGAGATATTTGCCTTTAAAATATTGACTTTCGAATAATCTCGAAAAATTAAAATGTCTCTATCGTCCAAACCCTTGGACATACATTGACGAGATTCTGACATGAAGTTGACATATACGTTCCCTCAAAGTGACATAAGTTTTGTCTCTCAGATGCCTACAGATCGGGAGATATTTGCCTTTTCAAAAATTGACTTTCGAATAATCTCGAAAAATTAAAATGTCTCTATCCTCCAAACCCTTGGACATACATTGACGTGACTCTGACAGGAAGTTGACATATACGTTCCCTCAAAGTGACATAAGTTTTGTCTCTCAGATTCCTACAGATCGGGAGATATTTGCCTTTTAAGAATTGACTTTCGAATAATCTCGAAAAATTAAAATGTCTCTATCGTCCAAACCCTGGGACATACATTGACGAGATTCTGACATGAAGTTGACATATACGTTCCCTCAAAGTGACATTAGTTTTGTCTCTCAGATTCCTACAGATCGGGAGATATTTGCCTCTTCAAAACTGACTTTCGAATAATCTCGAAAAATTAAAATGTCTCTATCCTCCAAGCCCTTGGACATACATTGACGTGACTCTGACAGGAAGTTGACATATACGTTCCCTCAAAGTGACATAAGTTTTGTCTCTCAGATTCCTACAAATCGGGATATATTTGCCTTTTAAAAATTGACTTTCGAATAATCTCGGAAAATTAAAATGTCTCTATCGTCCAAACCCTTGGACATACATTGACGAGATTCTGACATGAACTTGACATATGCCTTCCCTCAAAGTGAAATGAGTTTTGTCTCTCAGATTCCTACAGATCTGGAGATATTTGCTTTTTCAAAAATTGACTTTCGAATAATCTCGAAAAATTAAAATGTCTCTATCGTCCAAACCCTTGGACATACATTGACGTGACTCTGACAGCAAGTTGACATATACGTTCCCTCAAAGTGACATAAGTTTTGTCTCTCAGATTCCTACAGATCGGGAGATATTTACCTTTTAAAAATTGACTTTTGAATAATCTCGAAAAATTTAAATGTCTCTATCGTCCAATCCCTTTCACATACATTGACGAGATTCTGACATGAAGTTGACATATACGTTCCCTCAAAGTGACATAAGTTTTGTCTCTCAGATTCCTACAGTTCGGGAGATATTTGCCTTTTCAAAAATTGATTTTCGAATAATCTCGAAAAATTAAGATGTCTCTATCCTCCAAACCCTTGCACATACATTAACGTGACTCTGGCATGAAGTTGACATATACGTTCCCTCAATGTGACATAAGGTTTGTCTCTCAGATTCCTACAGATCGGGAGATATTTGCTTTTTTTTAAATTGACTTTCGAATAATCTCGAAAAATTAAAATGTCTCTATCGTCCAAACCCTTGGACATACATTGACGTGACTCTGACAGCAAGTTGACATATACGTTCCCTCAAAGTGACATAAGTTTTGTCTCTCAGATTCCTACAGATCGGGAGATATTTGCCTTTTAAAAATTGACTTTCGAATAATCTCGAAAAATTAAAATGTCTCTATCGTCCAAACCCTTTCACATACATTGACGAGATTCTGACATGAAGTTGACATATACGTTCCCTCAAAGTGACATAAGTTTTGTCTCTCAGATTCCTACAGTTCGGGAGATATTTGCCTTTTCAAAAATTCATTTTCGAATAATCTCGAAAAATTAAGATGTCTCTATCCTCCAAACCCTTGCACATACATTGACGTGACTCTGACATGAAGTTGACATATACGTTCCCTCAATGTGACATAAGGTTTGTCTCTCAGATTCCTACAGATCGGGAGATATTTGCTTTTTTTTAAATTGACTTTCGAATAATCTCGAAAAATTTAAATGTCTCTATCGCCCAAACCCTTGGACATACATTGACGAGATTCTGACATGAAGTTGACATATACGTTCCCTCAAAGTGACATAAGTTTTGTCTCTCAGATTCCTACAGATCGGGAGATATTTGCCTTTTCAAAAATTGACTTTCGAATAATCTCGAAAAATTAAAATGTCTCTATCCTCCAAACCCTTGGACATACATTGACGTGACTCTGACAGGAAGTTGACATATACGTTCCCTCAAAGTGACATAAGTTTTGTCTCTCAGATTCCTACAGATCGGGAGATATTTGCCTTTTAAAAATTGACTTTCGAATAATCTCGAAAAATTTAAATGTCTCTATCGTCCAAACCCTTGGACATACATTGACGAGATTCTGACATGAAGTTGACATATACGTTCCCTCAAAGTGACATAAGCTTTGTCTCTCAGATACCTACAGATCAGGAGATATTTGCCTTTTAATAATTGACTTTCGAATAATCTCGAAAAATTAAAATGTCTCTATCGTCCAAACCCTTGGACATACATTGACGAGATTCTGACATGAGGTTGACATATACGTTCCCTCAAAGTGACATACGTTTTGTCTCTCAGATGCCTACAGATCGGGAGATATTTGCCTTTAAAATATTGACTTTCGAATAATCTCGAAAAATTAAAATGTCTCTATCGTCCAAACCCTTGGACATACATTGACGAGATTCTGACATGAAGTTGACATATACGTTCCCTCAAAGTGACATAAGTTTTGTCTCTCAGATGCCTACAGATCGGGAGATATTTGCCTTTTCAAAAATTGACTTTCGAATAATCTCGAAAAATTAAAATGTCTCTATCCTCCAAACCCTTGGACATACATTGACGTGACTCTGACAGGAAGTTGACATATACGTTCCCTCAAAGTGACATAAGTTTTGTCTCTCAGATTCCTACAGATCGGGAGATATTTGCCTTTTAAGAATTGACTTTCGAATAATCTCGAAAAATTAAAATGTCTCTATCGTCCAAACCCTGGGACATACATTGACGAGATTCTGACATGAAGTTGACATATACGTTCCCTCAAAGTGACATTAGTTTTGTCTCTCAGATTCCTACAGATCGGGAGATATTTGCCTCTTCAAAACTGACTTTCGAATAATCTCGAAAAATTAAAATGTCTCTATCCTCCAAGCCCTTGGACATACATTGACGTGACTCTGACAGGAAGTTGACATATACGTTCCCTCAAAGTGACATAAGTTTTGTCTCTCAGATTCCTACAAATCGGGATATATTTGCCTTTTAAAAATTGACTTTCGAATAATCTCGGAAAATTAAAATGTCTCTATCGTCCAAACCCTTGGACATACATTGACGAGATTCTGACATGAAGTTGACATATACTTTCCCTCAAAGTGACATAAGTTTTGTCTCTCAGATTCCTACAGATCGGGAGATATTTGCCTTTTAATAATTGACTTTCGAATAATCTCGAAAAATTAAAATGTCTCTATCGTCCAAACCCTTGGACATACATTGACGAGATTCTGACATGAGGTTGACATATACGTTCCCTCAAAGTGACATACGTTTTGTCTCTCAGATGCCTACAGATCGGGAGATATTTACCTTTTAAAAATTGACTTTAGAATAATCTCGAAAAATTAAAATTTCTCTATCGTCCAAACCCTTGGACATACATTGACGAGATTCTGACATGAAGTTGACATATGCATTCCCTCAAAGTGACATAAGATTTGTCGCTCAGATGCCTACAGATCGGGAGATATTTGCCTCTTAAAAATTGACTTTCGAATAATCTCGAAAAATTTAAATGTCTCTATCGTCCAAACCCTTTGACACACATTGACGAGATTCTGACATGAAGTTGACATATACGTTCCCTCAAAGTGACATAAGTTTTGTCTCTCAGATTCCTACAGATCGGGAGATATTTGCCTTTTCAAAAATTAACTTTCGAATAATCTCGAAAAATTAAAATGTCTCTATCCTCCAAACCCTTGGACATACATTGACGTGACTCTGACAGGAAGTTTACATATACGTTCCCTCAAAGTGACATAAGTTTTGTCTCTCAGATGCCTACAGATCGGGAGATATTTGCCTTTTAAAAATTGACTTTCGAATAATCTCGAAAAATTAAAATGTCTCTCTCGTCCAAACCCTTGGACATACATTGACGAGATTCTGACATGAAGTTGACATATACGTTCCCTCAAAGTGGCATAAGTTTTGTCTCTCAGATTCCTACAGATCGGGAGAAATTTGCCTTTTCAAAAATTGACTTTAGAATAATCTCGAAAAATTAAAATGTCTCTATCCTCCAAACCCTTGGACATACATTGACGTGACTCTGACAGGAAGTTGACATATACGTTCCCTCAAAGTGACATAAGTTTTGTCTCTCAGATTCCTACAGATCGGGAGATATTTGCCTTTTAAGAATTGACTTTCGAATAATCTCGAAAAATTAAAATGTCTCTATCGTCCAAACCCTTTTACATACATTGACGAGATTCTGACATGAAGTTGACATATACGATCCCTCAAAGTGACATAAGTTTTGTCTCTCAGATTCCTACAGATCGGGAGATATTTGCCTTTTAAAAATTGACTTTCTAATAATCTCGAAAAATTAAAATGTCTCTATCGTCCAAACCCTTGGCCATACATTGACGAGATTCTGACATGAAGTTGACATATACGTTCCCTCAAAGTGACATAAGTTTTGTCTCTCAGATTCCTACAGATCGGGAGATATTTGCCTTTTAATAATTGACTTTCGAATAATCTCGAAAAATTAAAATGTCTCTATCGTCCAAACCCTTTGACATACATTGACGAAATTCTGACATGAGGCTGACATATACGTTCCCTCAAAGTGACATAAGTTTTGTCTCTCAGATGCCTACAGATCGGGAGATATTTGCCTTTAAATAATTGACTTTCGAATAATCTCGAAAAATTAAAATGTCTCTATCGTCCAAACCCTTGGACATACATTGACGAGATTCTGACATGAACTTGACATATGCCTTCCCTCAAAGTGAAATGAGTTTTGTCTCTCAGATTCCTACAGATCTGGAGATATTTGCTTTTTCAAAAATTGACTTTCGAATAATCTCGAAAAATTAAAATGTCTCTATCCTCCAAACCCTTGGACATACATTGACGTGACTCTGACAGCAAGTTGACATATACGTTCCCTCAAAGTGACATAAGTTTTGTCTCTCAGATTCCTACAGATCGGGAGATATTTACCTTTTAAAAATTGACTTTTGAATAATCTCGAAAAATTGAAATGTCTCTATCGTCCAAACCCTTTCACATACATTGACGAGATTCTGACATGAAGTTGACATATACGTTCCCTCAAAGTGACATAAGTTTTGTCTCTCAGATTCCTACAGTTCGGGAGATATTTGCCTTTTCAAAAATTGATTTTCGAATAATCTCGAAAAATTAAGATGTCTCTATCCTCCAAACCCTTGCACATACATTAACGTGACTCTGGCATGAAGTTGACATATACGTTCCCTCAATGTGACATAAGGTTTGTCTCTCAGATTCCTACAGATCGGGAGATATTTGCTTTTTTTTAAATTGACTTTCGAATAATCTCGAAAAATTAAAATGTCTCTATCCTCCAAACCCTTGGACATACATTGACGTGACTCTGACAGCAAGTTGACATATACGTTCCCTCAAAGTGACATAAGTTTTGTCTCTCAGATTCCTACAGATCGGGAGATATTTGCCTTTTAAAAATTGACTTTCGAATAATCTCGAAAAATTAAAATGTCTCTATCGTCCAAACCCTTTCACATACATTGACGAGATTCTGACATGAAGTTGACATATACGTTCCCTCAAAGTGACATAAGTTTTGTCTCTCAGATTCCTACAGTTCGGGAGATATTTGCCTTTTCAAAAATTGATTTTCGAATAATCTCGAAAAATTAAGATGTCTCTATCCTCCAAACCCTTGCACATACATTGACGTGACTCTGACATGAAGTTGACATATACGTTCCCTCAATGTGACATAAGGTTTGTCTCTCAGATTCCTACAGATCGGGAGATATTTGCTTTTTTTTAAATTGACTTTCGAATAATCTCGAAAAATTAAAATGTCTCTATCGCCCAAACCCTTGGACATACATTGACGAGATTCTGACATGAAGTTGACATATACGTTCCCTCAAAGTGACATAAGTTTTGTCTCTCAGATTCCTACAGATCGGGAGATATTTGCCTTTTCAAAAATTGACTTTCGAATAATCTCGAAAAATTAAAATGTCTCTATCCTCCAAACCCTTGGACATACATTGACGTGACTCTGACAGGAAGTTGACATATACGTTCCCTCAAAGTGACATAAGTTTTGTCTCTCAGATTCCTACAGATCGGGAGATATTTGCCTTTTAAAAATTGACTTTCGAATAATCTCGAAAAATTTAAATGTCTCTATCGTCCAAACCCTTGGACATACATTGACGAGATTCTGACATGAAGTTAACATATACGTTCCCTCAAAGTGACATAAGCTTTGTCTCTCAGATGCCTACAGATCAGGAGATATTTGCCTTTTAATAATTGACTTTCGAATAATCTCGAAAAATTAAAATGTCTCTATCGTCCAAACCCTTGGACATACATTGACGAGATTCTGACATGAGGTTGACATATACGTTCCCTCAAAGTGACATACGTTTTGTCTCTCAGATGCCTACAGATCGGGAGATATTTGCCTTTAAAATATTGACTTTCGAATAATCTCGAAAAATTAAAATGTCTCTATCGTCCAAACCCTTGGACATACATTGACGAGATTCTGACATGAAGTTGACATATACGTTCCCTCAAAGTGACATAAGTTTTGTCTCTCAGATGCCTACAGATCGGGAGATATTTGCCTTTTCAAAAATTGACTTTCGAATAATCTCGAAAAATTAAAATGTCTCTATCCTCCAAACCCTTGGACATACATTGACGTGACTCTGACAGGAAGTTGACATATACGTTCCCTCAAAGTGACATAAGTTTTGTCTCTCAGATTCCTACAGATCGGGAGATATTTGCCTTTTAAGAATTGACTTTCGAATAATCTCGAAAAATTAAAATGTCTCTATCGTCCAAACCCTGGGACATACATTGACGAGATTCTGACATGAAGTTGACATATATGTTCCCTCAAAGTGACATTAGTTTTGTCTCTCAGATTCCTACAGATCGGGAGATATTTGCCTCTTCAAAAATTGACTTTCGAATAATCTCGAAAAATTAAAATGTCTCTATCCTCCAAGCCCTTGGACATACATTGACGTGACTCTGACAGGAAGTTGACATATACGTTCCCTCAAAGTGACATAAGTTTTGTCTCTCAGATTCCTACAAATCGGGATATATTTGCCTTTTAAAAATTGACTTTCGAATAATCTCGGAAAATTAAAATGTCTCTATCGTCCAAACCCTTGGACATACATTGACGAGATTCTGACATGAAGTTGACATATACGTTCCCTCAAAGTGACATAAGTTTTGTCTCTCAGATTCCTACAGATCGGGAGATATTTGCCTTTTAATAATTGACTTTCGAATAATCTCGAAAAATTAAAATGTCTCTATCGTCCAAACCCTTGGACATACATTGACGAGATTCTGACATGAGGTTGACATATACGTTCCCTCAAAGTGACATACGTTTTGTCTCTCAGATGCCTACAGATCGGGAGATATTTACCTTTTAAAAATTGACTTTAGAATAATCTCGAAAAATTAAAATTTCTCTATCGTCCAAACCCTTGGACATACATTGACGAGATTCTGACATGAAGTTGACATATGCATTCCCTCAAAGTGACATAAGATTTGTCGCTCAGATGCCTACAGATCGGGAGATATTTGCCTCTTAAAAATTGACTTTCGAATAACCTCGAAAAATTTAAATGTCTCTATCGTCCAAACCCTTTGACACACATTGACGAGATTCTGACATGAAGTTGACATATACGTTCCCTCAAAGTGACATTAGTTTTGTCTCTCAGATTCCTACAGATCGGGAGATATTTGCCTTTTCAAAAATTAACTTTCGAATAATCTCGAAAAATTAAAATGTCTCTATCCTCCAAACCCTTGGACATACATTGACGTGACTCTGACAGGAAGTTTACATATACGTTCCCTCAAAGTGACATAAGTTTTGTCTCTCAGATGCCTACAGATCGGGAGATATTTGCCTTTTAAAAATTGACTTTCGAATAATCTCGAAAAATTAAAATGTCTCTCTCGTCCAAACCCTTGGACATACATTGACGAGATTCTGACATGAAGTTGACATATACGTTCCCTCAAAGTGGCATAAGTTTTGTCTCTCAGATTCCTACAGATCGGGAGAAATTTGCCTTTTCAAAAATTGACTTTAGAATAATCTCGAGAAATTAAAATGTCTCTATCCTCCAAACCCTTGGACATACATTGACGTGACTCTGACAGGAAGTTGACATATACGTTCCCTCAAAGTGACATAAGTTTTGTCTCTCAGATTCCTACAGATCGGGAGATATTTGCCTTTTAAGAATTGACTTTCGAATAATCTCGAAAAATTAAAATGTCTCTATCGTCCAAACCCTTGGACATACATTGACGAGATTCTGACATGAAGTTGACATATACGTTCCCTCAAAGTGACATAAGTTTTGTCTCTCAGATTCCTACAGATCGGGAGATATTTGCCTATTAAGAATTGACTTTCGAATAATCTCGAAAAATTAAAATGTCTCTATCGTCCAAACCCTTGGACATACATTGACGAGATTCTGACATGAAGTTGACATATACGTTCCCTCAAAGTGACATAAGTTTTGTCTCTCAGATGCCTACAGATCGGGAGATATTTGCCTTTAAATAATTGACTTTCGAATAATCTCGAAAAATTAAAATGTCTCTATCGTCCAAACCCTTGGACATACATTGACGAGATTCTGACATGAGGCTGACATATACGTTCCCTCAAAGTGACATAAGTTTTGTCTCTCAGATGCCTACAGATCGGGAGATATTTGCCTTTAAATAATTGACATTCGAATAATCTCGAAAAATTAAAATGTCTCTATCGTCCAAACCCTTGGACATACATTGACGAGATTCTGACATGAACTTGACATATGCCTTCCCTCAAAGTGAAATGAGTTTTGTCTCTCAGATTCCTACAGATCTGGAGATATTTGCTTTTTCAAAAATTGATTTTCGAATAATCTCGAAAAATTAAAATGTCTCTATCGTCCAAACCCTTGGACATACATTGACGTGACTCTGACAGCAAGATGACATATACGTTCCCTCAAAGTGACATAAGTTTTGTCTCTCAGATTCCTACAGATCGGGAGATATTTACCTTTTAAAAATTGACTTTTGAATAATCTCGAAAAATTGAAATGTCTCTATCGTCCAAACCCTTTCACATACATTGACGAGATTCTGACATGAAGTTGACATATACGTTCCCTCAAAGTGACATAAGTTTTGTATCTCAGATTCCTACAGTTCGGGAGATATTTGCCTTTTCAAAAATTGATTTTCGAATAATCTCGAAAAATTAAGATGTCTCTATCCTCCAAACCCTTGCACATACATTAACGTGACTCTGGCATGAAGTTGACATATACGTTCCCTCAATGTGACATAAGGTTTGTCTCTCAGATTCCTACAGATCGGGAGATATTTGCTTTTTTTTAAATTGACTTTCGAATAATCTCGAAAAATTAAATGTCTCTATCGCCCAAACCCTTTGACATACATTGACGAGATTCTGACATGAAGTTGACATATACGTTCCCTCAAAGTGGCATAAGTTTTGTCTCTCAGATGCCTACAGATCGGGAGATATTTGCCTTTTAAAAATTGACTTTCGAATAATCTCGAAAAATTAAAATGTCTCTATCGTCCAAACCCTTGGACATACATTGACGAGATTCTGACATGAAGTTGACATATACGTTCCCTCAAAGTGACATAAGTTTTGTCTCTCAGATTCCTACAGATCGGGAGATATTTGCCTTTTCAAAAATTGACTTTCGAATAATCTCGAAAAATTAAAATGTCTCTATCCTCCAAACCCTTGGACATACATTGACGTGACTCTGACAGGAAGTTGACATATACGTTCCCTCAAAGTGACATAAGTTTTGTCTCTCAGATTCCTACAAATCGGGATATATTTGCCTTTTAAAAATTGACTTTCGAATAATCTCGAAAAATTAAAATGTCTCTATCGTCCAAACCCTTGGACATACATTAACGAGATTCTGACATGAAGTTGACATATACGTTCCCTCAAAGTGACATAAGTTTTGTCTCTCAGATTCCTGCAGATCGGGAGATATTTGCCTTTTAATAATTGACTTTCGAATAATCTCGAAAAATTAAAATGTCTCTATCGTCCAAACCCTTGGACATACATTTACGAGATTCTGACATGAGGTTGACATATACGTTCCCTCAAAGTGACATACGTTTTGTCTCTCAGATGCCTACAGATCGGGAGATATTTACCTTTTAAAAATTGACTTTAGAATAATCTCGAAAAATTAAAATGTCTCTATCGTCCAAACCCTTGGACATACATTGACGAGATTCTGACATGAAGTTGACATATGCATTCCTTCAAAGTGACATAAGATTTGTCTCTCAGATACCTACAGATCGGGAGATATTTGCCTCTTAAAAATTGACTTTCGAATAATCTCGAAAAATTTAAATGTCTCTATCGTCCAAACCCTTTGACACACATTGACGAGATTCTGACATGAAGTTGACATATACGTTCCCTCAAAGTGGCATAAGTTTTGTCTCTCAGATGCCTACAGATCGGGAGATATTTGCCTTTTAAAAATTGACTTTCGAATAATCTCGAAAAATTAAAATGTCTCTATCGTCCAAACCCTTGGACATACATTGACGAGATTCTGACATGAAGTTGACATATACGTTCCCTCAAAGTGACATAAGTTTTGTCTCTCAGATTCCTACAGATCGGGAGATATTTGCCTTTTCAAAAATTGACTTTCGAATAATCTCGAAAAATTAAAATGTCTCTATCCTCCAAACCCTTGGACATACATTGACGTGACTCTGACAGGAAGTTGACATATACGTTCCCTCAAAGTGACATAAGTTTTGTCTCTCAGATTCCTACAAATCGGGATATATTTGCCTTTTAAAAATTGACTTTCGAATAATCTCGAAAAATTAAAATGTCTCTATCGTCCAAACCCTTGGACATACATTGACGAGATTCTGACATGAAGTTGACATATACGTTCCCTCAAAGTGACATAAGTTTTGTCTCTCAGGTTCCTACAGATCGGGAGATATTTGCCTTTTAATAATTGACTTTCGAATAATCTCGAAAAATTAAAATGTCTCTATCGTCCAAACCCTTGGACATACATTGACGAGATTCTGACATGAGGTTGACATATACGTTCCCTCAAAGTGACATACGTTTTGTCTCTCAGATGCCTACAGATCGGGAGATATTTACCTTTTAAAAATTGACTTTAGAATAATCTCGAAAAATTAAAATGTCTCTATCGTCCAAACCCTTGGACATACATTGACGAGATTCTGACATGAAGTTGACATATGCATTCCTTCAAAGTGACATAAGATTTGTCTCTCAGATGCCTACAGATCGGGAGATATTTGCCTCTTAAAAATTGACTTTCGAATAATCTCGAAAAATTTAAATGTCTCTATCGTCCAAACCCTTTGACACACATTGACGAGATTCTGACATGAAGTTGACATATACGTTCCCTCAAAGTGACATACGTTTTGTCTCTCAGATTCCTACAGATCGGGAGATATTTGCCTTTTCAAAAATTGACTTTCGAATAATCTCGAAAAATTAAAATGTCTCTATCCTCCAAACCCTTGGACATACATTGACGTGACTCTGACAGGAAGTTGACATATACGTTCCCTCAAAGTGACATAAGTTCTGTCTCTCAGATTCCTACAGATCGGGAGATATTTGCCTTTTAAGAATTGACTTTCGAATAATCTCGAAAAATTAAAATGTCTCTATCGTCCAAACCCTTCTACATACATTGACGAGATTCTGACATGAAGTTGACATATACGTTCCCTCAAAGTGGCATACGGTTTGTCTCTCAGATGCCTACAGATCGGGAGATATTTGCCTTTTAATAATTGACTTTCGAAAAATCTCGAAAAATTTAAATGTCTCTATCATCCAAACCCTTGGACATACATTGACGAGATTCTGACATGAAGTTGACATATACGTTCCCTCAAAGTGACATAAGTTTTGTCTCTCAGATGCCTACAGATCGGGAGATATTTGTCTTTTAATAATTGACTTTCGAATAATCTCGAAAAATTTAAATGTCTCTATCGTCCAAACCCTTTCACATACATTGACGAGATTCTGACATGAAGTTGACATATACGTTCCCTCAAAGTGACATAAGTTTTGTCTCTCAGATTCCTACAGATCGGAAGATATTTGCCTTTTCAAAAATTGACTTTCGAATAATCTCGAAAAATTAAAATATCTCTAACCTCCAAACCCTTGGACATACATTGACGTGACTCTGACAGGAAGTTGACATATACGTTCCCTCAAAGTGACATAAGTTTTGTCTCTCAGATGCCTACAGATCGGGAGAAATTTGCCTTTTAAAAATTGACTTTCGAATAATCTCGAAGAATTTAAATGTCTCTATCGTCCAAACCCTTGGACATACATTGACGAGATTCTGACATGAGGTTGACATATACGTTCCCTCAAAGTGACATAAGTTTTGTCTCTCAGATGCCTACAGATCGGGAGATATTTGCCTTTAAATAATTGACTTTCGAATAATCTCGAATAATTAAAATGTCTCTATCGTCCAAACCCTTGGACATACAGTGACGAGATTCTGACATGAACTTGACATATGCCTTCCCTCAAAGTGACATGAGTTTTGTCTCTCAGATTCCTACAGATCTGGAGATATTTGCTTTTTCAAAAATTGACTTTCTAATAATCTCGAAAAATTAAAATGTCTCTATCGTCCAAACCCTTGGACATACATTGACGTGACTCTGACAGGAAGTTGACATATACGTTCCCTCAAAGTAACATATGTTTTGTCTCTCAGATTCCTACAGATCGGAAGATATTTGCCTTTTCAAAAATTGACTTTCGAATAATCTCAAAAAATTAAAATGTGTCTATCCTCCAAACCCTTGGACATACATTGACGTGACTCTGACAGGAAGTTTACATATACGTTCCCTCAAAGTGACATAAGTTTTGTCTCTCAGATGCCTACAGATCGGGAGATATTTGCCTTTTAAAATTGACTTTCGAATAATCTCGAAAAATTAAAATGTCTCTCTCGTCCAAACCCTTGGACATACATTGACGAGATTCTGACATGAAGTTGACATGTACGTTCCCTCAAAGTGACATAAGTTTTGTCTCTCAGATTCCTACAGATCGGGAGATATTTGCCTTTTAAGAATTGACTTTCGAATAATCTCGAAAAATTAAAATGTCTCTATCGTCCAAACCCTTCTACATACATTGACGAGATTCTGACATGAAGTTGACATATACGTTCCCTCAATGTGGCATACGTTTTGTCTCTCAGATTCCTACAGATCGGGAGATATTTGCCTTTTAATAATTGACTTTCGAAAAATCTCGAAAAATTTAAATGTCTCTATCATCCAAACCCTTGGACATAAATTGACGAGATTCTGACATGAAGTTGACATATACGTTCCCTCAAAGTGACATAAGTTTTGTCTCTCAGATGCCTACAGATCGGGAGATATTTGCCTTTTCAAAAATTGACTTTCGAATAATCTCGAAAAATTAAAATATCTCTATCCTCCAAACCCTTGGACATACATTGACGTGACTCTGACAGGAAGTTGACATATACGTTCCCTCAAAGTGACATAAGTTTTGTCTCTCAGATGCCTACAGATCGGGAGATATTTGCCTTTAAAAAATTGACTTTCGAATAATCTCGAAGAATTTAAATGTCTCTATCGTCCAAACCCTTGGACATACATTGACGAGATTCTGACATGAGGTTGACATATACGTTCCCTCAAAGTGACATAAGTTTTGTCTCTCAGATGCCTACAGATCGGGAGATATTTGCCTTTAAATAATTGACTTTCGAATAATCTCGAAAAATTAAAATGTCTCTATCGTCCAAACCCTTGGACATACATTGACGAGATTCTGACATGAACTTGACATATGCCTTCCCTCAAAGTGACCTGAGTTTTGTCTGTCAGATTCCTACAGATCTGGAGATATTTGCTTTTTCAAAAATTGACTTTCTAATAATCTCGAAAAATTAAAATGTCTCTATCGTCCAAACCCTTGGACATACACTGACGTGACTCTGACAGGAAGTTGACATATACGTTCCCTCAAAGTGACATATGTTTTGTCTCTCAGATTCCTACAGATCGGAAGATATTTGCCTTTTCAAAAATTGGCTTTCGAATAATCTCAAAAAATTAAAATGTGTCTATCCTCCAAACCCTTGGACATACATTGACGTGACTCTGACAGGAAGTTTACATATACGTTCCCTCAAAGTGACATAAGTTTTGTCTCTCAGATGCCTACAGATCGGGAGATATTTGCCTTTTAAAATTGACTTTCGAATAATCTCGAAAAATTAAAATGTCTCTCTCGTCCAAACCCTTGGACATACATTGACGAGATTCTGACATGAAGTTGACATGTACGTTCCCTCAAAGTGACATAAGTTTTGTCTCTCAGATTCCTACAGATCGGGAGATATTTGCCTTTTCAAAAATTGACTTTAGAATAATCTCGAAAAATTAAAATGTCTCTATCCTCCAAACCCTTGGACATACATTGACGTGACTCTGACAGGAAGTTGACATATACGTTCCCTCAGAGTGACATAAGTTTTGTCTCTCAGATTCCTACAGATCGGGAGATATTTGCCTTTTAAGAATTGACTTTCGAATAATCTCGAAAAATTAAAATGTCTCTGTCGTCCAAACCCTTGGACATACATTGACGAGAATCTGACATGAAGTTGACATATACGTTCCCTCAAAGTGACATAAGCTTTGTCTCTCAGATGCCTACAGATCAGGAGATATTTGCCTTTTAATAATTGACTTTCGAATAATCTCGAAAAATTAAAATGTCTCTATCGCCCAAACCCTTGGACATACATTGACGAGATTCTGACATGAAGTTGACATATACGTTCCCTCAAAGTGGCATAAGTTTTGTCTCTCAGATGCCTACAGATCGGGAGATATTTGCCTTTTAAAAATTGACTTTCGAATAATCTCGAAAAATTAAAATGTCTCTATCGTCCAAACCCTTGGACATACATTGACGAGATTCTGACATGAAGTTGACATATACGTTCCCTCAAAGTGACATAAGTTTTGTCTCTCAGATTCCTACAGATCGGGAGATATTTGCCTTTTCAAAAATTGACTTTCGAATAATCTCGAAAAATTAAAATGTCTCTATCCTCCAAACCCTTGGACATACATTGACGTGACTCTGACAGGAAGTTGACATATACGTTCCCTCAAAGTGACATAAGTTTTGTCTCTCAGATTCCTGCAAATCGGGATATATTTGCCTTTTAAAAATTGACTTTCGAATAATCTCGAAAAATTAAAATGTCTCTATCGTCCAAACCCTTGGACATACATTGACGAGATTCTGACATGAAGTTGACATATACGTTCCCTCAAAGTGACATAAGTTTTGTCTTTCAGGTTCCTACAGATCGGGAGATATTTGCCTTTTAATAATTGACTTTCGAATAATCTCGAAAAATTAAAATGTCTCTATCGTCCAAACCCTTGGACATACATTGACGAGATTCTGACATGAGGTTGACATATACGATCCCTCAAAGTGACATACGTTTTGTCTCTCAGATGCCTACAGATCGGGAGATATTTACCTTTTAAAAATTGACTTTAGAATAATCTCGAAAAATTAAAATGTCTCTATCGTCCAAACCCTTGGACATACATTGACGAGATTCTGACATGAAGTTGACATATGCATTCCTTCAAAGTGACATAAGATTTGTCTCTCAGATGCCTACAGATCGGGAGATATTTGCCTCTTAAAAATTGACTTTCGAATAATCTCGAAAAATTTAAATGTCTCTATCGTCCAAACCCTTTGACACACATTGACGAGATTCTGACATGAAGTTGACATATACGTTCCCTCAAAGTGACATACGTTTTGTCTCTCAGATTCCTACAGATCGGGAGATATTTGCCTTTTCAAAAATTGACTTTCGAATAATCTCGAAAAATTAAAATGTCTCTATCCTCCAAACCCTTGGACATACATTGACGTGACTCTGACAGGAAGTTGACATATACGTTCCCTCAAAGTGACATAAGTTCTGTCTCTCAGATTCCTACAGATCGGGAGATATTTGCCTTTTAAGAATTGACTTTCGAATAATCTCGAAAAATTAAAATGTCTCTATCGTCCAAACCCTTCTACATACATTGATGAGATTCTGACATGAAGTTGACATATACGTTCCCTCAAAGTGGCATACGTTTTGTCTCTCAGATGCCTACAGATCGGGAGATATTTGCCTTTTAATAATTGACTTTCGAAAAATCTCGAAAAATTTAAATGTCTCTATCATCCAAACCCTTGGACATACATTGACGAGATTCTGACAAGAAGTTGACATATACGTTCCCTCAAAGTGACATAAGTTTTGTCTCTCAGATGCCTACAGATTGGGAGATATTTGCCTTTTCAAAAATTGACTTTCGAATAATCTCGAAAAATTAAAATATCTCTAACCTCCAAACCCTTGGACATACATTGACGTGACTCTGACAGGAAGTTGACATATACGTTCCCTCAAAGTGACATAAGTTTTGTCTCTCAGATGCCTACAGATCGGGAGATATTTGCCTTTTAAAAATTGACTTTCGAATAATCTCGAAGAATTTAAATGTCTCTATCGTCCAAACCCTTGGACATACATTGACGAGATTCTGACATGAGGTTGACATATACGTTCCCTCAAAGTGACATAAGTTTTGTCTCTCAGATGCCTACAGATCGGGAGATATTTGCCTTTAAATAATTGACTTTCGAATAATCTCGAAAAATTAAAATGTCTCTATCGTCCAAACCCTTGGACATACATTGACGAGATTCTGACATGAACTTGACATATGCCTTCCCTCAAAGTGACATGAGTTTTGTCTGTCAGATTCCTACAGATCTGGAGATATTTGCTTTTTCAAAAATTGACTTTCTAATAATCTCGAAAAATTAAAATGTCTCTATCGTCCAAACCCTTGGACATACATTGACGTGACTCTGACAGGAAGTTGACATATACGTTCCCTCAAAGTGACATATGTTTTGTCTCTCAGATTCCTACAGATCGGAAGATATTTGCCTTTTCAAAAATTGGCTTTCGAATAATCTCAAAAAATTAAAATGTGTCTATCCTCCAAACCCTTGGACATACATTGACGTGACTCTGACAGGAAGTTTACATATACGTTCCCTCAAAGTGACATAAGTTTTGTCTCTCAGATGCCTACAGATCGGGAGATATTTGCCTTTTAAAATTGACTTTCGAATAATCTCGAAAAATTAAAATGTCTCTCTCGTCCAAACCCTTGGACATACATTGACGAGATTCTGACATGAAGTTGACATGTACGTTCCCTCAAAGTGACATAAGTTTTGTCTCTCAGATTCCTACAGATCGGGAGATATTTGCCTTTTCAAAAATTGACTTTAGAATAATCTCGAAAAATTAAAATGTCTCTATCCTCCAAACCCTTGGACATACATTGACGTGACTCTGACAGGAAGTTGACATATACGTTCCCTCAGAGTGACATAAGTTTTGTCTCTCAGATTCCTACAGATCGGGAGATATTTGCCTTTTAATAATTGACTTTCGAATAATCTCGAAAAATTAAAATGTCTCTGTCGTCCAAACCCTTGGACATACATTGACCAGAATCTGACATGAAGTTGACATATACGTTCCCTCAAAGTGACATAAGCTTTGTCTCTCAGATGCCTACAGATCAGGAGATATTTGCCTTTTAATAATTGACTTTCGAATAATCTCGAAAAATTAAAATGTCTCTATCGCCCAAACCCTTGGACATACATTGACGAGATTCTGACATGAAGTTGACATATACGTTCCCTCAAAGTGGCATAAGTTTTGTCTCTCAGATGCCTACAGATCGGGAGATATTTGCCTTTTAAAAATTGACTTTCGAATAATCTCGAAAAATTAAAATGTCTCTATCGTCCAAACCCTTGGACATACATTGACGAGATTCTGACATGAAGTTGACATATACGTTCCCTCAAAGTGACATAAGTTTTGTCTCTCAGATTCCTACAGATCGGGAGATATTTGCCTTTTCAAAAATTGACTTTCGAATAATCTCGAAAAATTAAAATGTCTCTATCCTCCAAACCCTTGGACATACATTGACGTGACTCTGACAGGAAGTTGACATATACGTTCCCTCAAAGTGACATAAGTTTTGTCTCTCAGATTCCTACAAATCGGGATATATTTGCCTTTAAAAAATTGACTTTCGAATAATCTCGAAAAATTAAAATGTCTCTATCGTCCAAACCCTTGGACATACATTGACGAGATTCTGACATGAAGTTGACATATACGTTCCCTCAAAGTGACATAAGTTTTGTCTCTCAGGTTCCTACAGATCGGGAGATATTTGCCTTTTAATAATTGACTTTCGAATAATCTCGAAAAATTAAAATGTCTCTATCGTCCAAACCCTTGGACATACATTGACGAGATTCTGACATGAGGTTGACATATACGTTCCCTCAAAGTGACATACGTTTTGTCTCTCAGATGCCTACAGATCGGGAGATATTTACCTTTTAAAAATTGACTTTAGAATAATCTCGAAAAATTAAAATGTCTCTATCGTCCAAACCCTTGGACATACATTGACGAGATTCTGACATGAAGTTGACATATGCATTCCTTCAAAGTGACATAAGATTTGTCTCTCAGATGCCTACAGATCGGGAGATATTTGCCTCTTAAAAATTGACTTTCGAATAATCTCGAAAAATTTAAATGTCTCTATCGTCCAAACCCTTTGACACACATTGACGAGATTCTGACATGAAGTTGACATATACGTTCCCTCAAAGTGACATAAGTTTTGTCTCTCAGATTCCTACAGATCGGGAGATATTTGCCTTTTCAAAAATTGACTTTCGAATAATCTCGAAAAATTAAAATGTCTCTATCCTCCAAACCCTTGGACATACATTGACGTGACTCTGACAGGAAGTTGACATATACGTTCCCTCAAAGTGACATAAGTTCTGTCTCTCAGATTCCTACAGATCGGGAGATATTTGCCTTTTAAGAATTGACTTTCGAATAATCTCGAAAAATTAAAATGTCTCTATCGTCCAAACCCTTCTACATACATTGACGAGATTCTGACATGAAGTTGACATATACGTTCCCTCAAAGTGGCATACGTTTTGTCTCTCAGATGCCTACAGATCGGGAGATATTTGCCTTTTAATAATTGACTTTCGAAAAATCTCGAAAAATTTAAATGTCTCTATCATCCAAACCCTTGGACATACATTGACGAGATTCTGACATGAAGTTGACATATACGTTCCCTCAAAGTGACATAAGTTTGTCTCTCAGATGCCTAGAGATCGGGAGATATTTGCCTTTTCAAAAATTGACTTTCGAATAATCTCGAAAAATTAAAATATCTCTAACCTCCAAACCCTTGGACATACATTGACGTGACTCTGACAGGAAGTTGACATATACGTTCCCTCAAAGTGACATAAGTTTTGTCTCTCAGATGCCTACAGATCGGGAGATATTTGCCTTTTAAAAATTGACTTTCGAATAATCTCGAAGAATTTAAATGTCTCTATCGTCCAAACCCTTGGACATACATTGACGAGATTCTGACATGAGGTTGACATATACGTTCCCTCAAAGTGACATAAGTTTTGTCTCTCAGATGCCTACAGATCGGGAGATATTTGCCTTTAAATAATTGACTTTCGAATAATCTCGAAAAATTAAAATGTCTCTATCGTCCAAACCCTTGGACATACAGTGACGAGATTCTGACATGAACTTGACATATGCCTTCCCTCAAAGTGACATGAGTTTTGTCTCTCAGATTCCTACAGATCTGGAGATATTTGCTTTTTCAAAAATTGACTTTCTAATAATCTCGAAAAATTAAAATGTCTCTATCGTCCAAACACTTGGACATACATTGACGTGACTCTGACAGGAAGTTGACATATACGTTCCCTCAAAGTGACATATGTTTTGTCTCTCAGATTCCTACAGATCGGAAGATATTTGCCTTTTCAAAAATTGACTTTCGAATAATCTCAAAAAATTAAAATGTGTCTATCCTCCAAACCCTTGGACATACATTGACGTGACTCTGACAGGAAGTTTACATATACGTTCCCTCAAAGTGACATAAGTTTTGTCTCTCAGATGCCTACAGATCGGGAGATATTTGCCTTTTAAAATTGACTTTCGAATAATCTCGAAAAATTAAAATGTCTCTCTCGTCCAAACCCTTGGACATACATTGACGAGATTCTGACATGAAGTTGACATGTACGTTCCCTCAAAGTGACATAAGTTTTGTCTCTCAGATTCCTACAGATCGGGAGATATTTGCCTTTTCAAAAATTGACTTTAGAATAATCTCGAAAAATTAAAATGTCTCTATCCTCCAAACCCTTAGACATACATTGACGTGACTCTGACAGGAAGTTGACATATACGTTCCCTCAGAGTGACATAAGTTTTGTCTCTCAGATTCCTACAGATCGGGAGATATTTGCCTTTTAATAATTGACTTTCGAATAATCTCGAAAAATTAAAATGTCTCTGTCGTCCAAACCCTTGGACATACATTGACGAGAATCTGACATGAAGTTGACATATACGTTCCCTCAAAGTGACATAAGCTTTGTCTCTCAGATGCCTACAGATCAGGAGATATTTGCCTTTTAATAATTGACTTTCGAATAATCTCGAAAAATTAAAATGTCTCTATCGTCCAAACCCTTAGACATACATTGACGAGATTCTGACATGAGGTTGACATATACGTTCCCTCAAAGTGACATAAGTTTTGTCTCTCAGATGGCTACAGATCAGGAGATATTTGCCTTTAAATAATTCAATTTCGAATAATCTCGAAAAATTAAAATGTTTCTATCGTCCAAACCCTTGGACATACATTGACGAGATTCTGACATGAAGTTGACATATACGATCCCTCAATGTGACATAAGGTTTGTTTCTCAGATTCCTACAGATCGGGAGATATTTGCCTTTTCAAAAATTGACTTTCGAATAATCTCGAAAAATTAAAATGTCTCTGTCCTCCAAAGCCTTGGACATACATTGACGTGACTCTGACAGGAAGTTGACATATACGTTCCCTCATAGTGACATAAGTTTTGTCTCTCAGATTCCTACAGATCGGGAGATATTTGCCTTTTAAGAATTGACTTTCGAATAATCTCGAAAAATTAAAATGTCTCTATCGTCCAAACCCTTGGACATACATTAACGAGATTCTGACATGAAGTTGACATGTACGTTCCCTCAAAGTGACATACGTTTTGCCTCTCAGATGCCTACAGATCGGGAGATATTTGCTTTTTAAAAATTGACTTTCGAATAATCTCGAAAAATTAAAATGTCTCTATCGTCCAAACCCTTGGACATACATTGACGAGATTCTGACATGAGGTTGACATATACGTTCCCTCAAAGTGACATAAGCTTTGTCTTTTAGATGCCTACAGATCGGGAGATATTTGCCTTTAAATAATTGACTTTCGAATAATCTCGAAAAATTAAAATGTCTCTATCGTCCAAACCCTTGGACATACATTGACGAGATTCTGACATGAACTTGACATATGCCTTCCCTCAAAGTGGCATGAGTTTTGTCTCTCAGATTCCTACAGATCTGGAGATATTTGCTTTTTAAAAATTGACTTTCGAATAATCTCGAAAAATTAAAATGTCTCTATCGTCCAAACCCTTGGACATACATTGACGTGACTCTGACATCAAGTTGACATATACGTTCCCTCAAAGTGACATAAGTTTTGTCTCTCAGATTCCTACAGATCGGGAGATATTTGCCTTTTAAAAATTGACTTTCGAATAATCTCGAAAAATTAATATGTCTCTATCCTCCAAACCCTTGGACATACATTGACGTGACTCTGACAGGAAGTTTACATATACGTTCCCTCAAAGTGACATAAGTTTTGTCTCTCAGATGCCTACATATCGGGAGATATTTGCCTTTTAAAAATTGACTTTCGAATAATCTCGAAAAATTAAAATGTCTCTCTCGTCCAAACCCTTGGACATACATTGACGAGATTCTGACATGAAGTTGACATGTACGTTCCCTCAAAGTGACATAAGGTTTGTCTCTCAGATTCCTACAGATCGGGAGATATTTGCCTTTAAATAATTGACTTTCGAATAATCTCGAGAAATTTAAATGTCTCTATCGTCCAAACCCTTGGACATACTTTGACGAGATTCTGACATGAGGTTGACATATACGTTCCCTCAAAGTGACATAAGTTTTGTCTCTCAGATTCCTACAGATCGGGAGATATTTGCCTTTTCAAAAATTGACTTTCGAATAATCTCGAAAAATTAAAATGTCTCTATCCTCCAAACCCTTGGACATACATTGACGTGACTCTGACAGGAAGTTGACATATACGTTCCCTCAAAGTGACATAAGTTTTGTCTCTCAGATTCCTACAAATCGGGATATATTTGCCTTTTAAAAATTGACTTTCGAATAATCTCGAAAAATTAAAATGTCTCTATCGTCCAAACCCTTGGACATACATTGACGAGATTCTGACATGAAGTTGACATATACGTTCCCTCAAAGTGACATAGGTTTTGTCTCTCAGGTTCCTACAGATCGGGAGATATTTGCCTTTTAATAATTGACTTTCGAATAATCTCGAAAAATTAAAATGTCTCTATCGTCCAAACCCTTGGACATACATTGACGAGATTCTGACATGAGGTTGACATATACGTTCCCTCAAAGTGACATACGTTTTGTCTCTCAGATGCCTACAGATCGGGAGATATTTACCTTTTAAAAATTGACTTTAGAATAATCTCGAAAAATTAAAATGTCTCTATCGTCCAAACCCTTGGACATACATTGACGAGATTCTGACATGAAGTTGACATATGCATTCCTTCAAAGTGACATAAGATTTGTCTCTCAGATGCCTACAGATCGGGAGATATTTGCCTCTTAAAAATTGACTTTCGAATAATCTCGAAAAATTTAAATGTCTCTATCGTCCAAACCCTTTGACACACATTGACGAGATTCTGACATGAAGTTGACATATACGTTCCCTCAAAGTGACATAAGTTTTGTCTCTCAGATTCCTACAGATCGGGAGATATTTGCCTTTACAAAAATTGACTTTCGAATAATCTCGAAAAATTAAAATGTCTCTATCCTCCAAACCCTTGGACATACATTGACGTGACTCTGACAGGAAGTTGACATATACGTTCCCTCAAAGTGACATAAGTTCTGTCTCTCAGATTCCTACAGATCGGGAGATATTTGCCTTTTAATAATTGACTTTCGAATAATCTCGAAAAATTAAAATGTCTCTATCGTCCAAACCCTTCTACATACATTGACGAGATTCTGACATGAAGTTGACATATACGTTCCCTCAATGTGGCATACGTTTTGTCTCTCAGATGCCTACAGATCGGGAGATATTTAGCTTTTAATAATTGACTTTCGAAAAATCTCGAAAAATTTAAATGTCTCTATCATCCAAACCCTTGGACATACATTGACGAGATTCTGACATGAAGTTGACATATACGTTCCCTCAAAGTGACATAAGTTTTGTCTCTCAGATGCCTACAGATCGGGAGATATTTGCCTTTTCAAAAATTGACTTTCGAATAATCTCGAAAAATTAAAATGTGTCTATCCTCCAAACCCTTGGACATACATTGACGTGACTCTGACAGGAAGTTGACATATACGTTCCCTCAAAGTGACATAAGTTTTGTCTCTCAGATGCCTACAGATCGGGAGATATTTGCCTTTTAAAAATTGACTTTCGAATAATCTAGAAGAATTTAAATGTCTCTATCGTCCAAACCCTTGGACATACAGTGACGAGATTCTGACATGAACTTGACATATGCCTTCCCTCAAAGTGACATGAGTTTTGTCTCTCAGATTCCTACAGATCTGGAGATATTTGCTTTTTCAAAAATTGACTTTCTAATAATCTCGAAAAATTGAAATGTCTCTATCGTCCAAACCCTTGGACATACATTGACGTGACTCTGACAGGAAGTTGACATATACGTTCCCTCAAAGTGACATATGTTTTGTCTCTCAGATTCCTACAGATCGGAAGATATTTGCCTTTTCAAAAATTGACTTTCGAATAATCTCAAAAAATTAAAATGTGTCTATCCTCCAAACCCTTGGACATACATTGACGTGACTCTGACAGGAAGTTTACATATACGTTCCCTCAAAGTGACATAAGTTTTGTCTCTCAGATGCCTACAGATCGGGAGATATTTGCCTTTTAAAATTGACTTTCGAATAATCTCGAAAAATTAAAATGTCTCTCTCGTCCAAACCCTTGGACATACATTGACGAGATTCTGACATGAAGTTGACATGTACGTTCCCTCAAAGTGACATAAGTTTTGTCTCTCAGATTCCTACAGATCGGGAGATATTTGCCTTTTCAAAAATTGACTTTAGAATAATCTCGAAAAATTAAAATGTCTCTATCCTCCAAACCCTTGGACATACATTGACGTGACTCTGACAGGAAGTTGACATATACGTTCCCTCAGAGTGACATAAGTTTTGTCTCTCAGATTCCTACAGATCGGGAGATATTTGCCTTTTAAGAATTGACTTTCGAATAATCTCGAAAAATTAAAATGTCTCTGTCGTCCAAACCCTTGGACATACATTGACGAGAATCTGACATTAAGTTGACATATACGTTCCCTCAAAGTGACATAAGCTTTGTCTCTCAGATGCCTACAGATCAGGAGATATTTGCCTTTTAATAATTGACTTTCGAATAATCTCGAAAAATTAAAATGTCTCTATCGTCCAAACCCTTAGACATACATTGACGAGATTCTGACATGAGGTTGACATATACGTTCCCTCAAAGTGACATAAGTTTTGTCTCTCAGATGGCTACAGATCAGGAGATATTTGCCTTTAAATAATTCAATTTCGAATAATCTCGAAAAATTAAAATGTCTCTATCGTCCAAACCCTTGGACATACATTGACGAGATTCTGACATGAAGTTGACATATACGTTCCCTCAATGTGACATAAGGTTTGTTTCTCAGATTCCTACAGATCGGGAGATATTTGCCTTTTAAAATTGACTTTCGAATAATCTCGAAAAATTAAAATGTCTCTCTCGTCCAAACCCTTGGACATACATTGACGATATTCTGACATGAAGTTGACATGTACGTTCCCTCAAAGTGACATAAGTTTTGTCTCTCAGATTCCTACAGATCGGGAGATATTTGCCTTTTCAAAAATTGACTTTAGAATAATCTCGAAAAATTAAAATGTCTCTATCCTCCAAACCCTTGGACATACATTGACGTGACTCTGACAGGAAGTTGACATATACGTTCCCTCAGAGTGACATAAGTTTTGTCTCTCAGATTCCTACAGATCGGGAGATATTTGCCTTTTAATAATTGACTTTCGAATAATCTCGAAAAATTAAAATGTCTCTGTCGTCCAAACCCTTGGACATACATTGACCAGAATCTGACATGAAGTTGACATATACGTTCCCTCAAAGTGACATAAGCTTTGTCTCTCAGATGCCTACAGATCAGGAGATATTTGCCTTTTAATAATTGACTTTCGAATAATCTCGAAAAATTAAAATGTCTCTATCGCCCAAACCCTTGGACATACATTGACGAGATTCTGACATGAAGTTGACATATACGTTCCCTCAAAGTGGCATAAGTTTTGTCTCTCAGATGCCTACAGATCGGGAGATATTTGCCTTTTAAAAATTGACTTTCGAATAATCTCGAAAAATTAAAATGTCTCTATCGTCCAAACCCTTGGACATACATTGACGAGATTCTGACATGAAGTTGACATATACGTTCCCTCAAAGTGACATAAGTTTTGTCTCTCAGATTCCTACAGATCGGGAGATATTTGCCTTTTCAAAAATTGACTTTCGAATAATCTCGAAAAATTAAAATGTCTCTATCCTCCAAACCCTTGGACATACATTGACGTGACTCTGACAGGAAGTTGACATATACGTTCCCTCAAAGTGACATAAGTTTTGTCTCTCAGATTCCTACAAATCGGGATATATTTGCCTTTAAAAAATTGACTTTCGAATAATCTCGAAAAATTAAAATGTCTCTATCGTCCAAACCCTTGGACATACATTGACGAGATTCTGACATGAAGTTGACATATACGTTCCCTCAAAGTGACATAAGTTTTGTCTCTCAGGTTCCTACAGATCGGGAGATATTTGCCTTTTAATAATTGACTTTCGAATAATCTCGAAAAATTAAAATGTCTCTATCGTCCAAACCCTTGGACATACATTGACGAGATTCTGACATGAGGTTGACATATACGTTCCCTCAAAGTGACATACGTTTTGTCTCTCAGATGCCTACAGATCGGGAGATATTTACCTTTTAAAAATTGACTTTAGAATAATCTCGAAAAATTAAAATGTCTCTATCGTCCAAACCCTTGGACATACATTGACGAGATTCTGACATGAAGTTGACATATGCATTCCTTCAAAGTGACATAAGATTTGTCTCTCAGATGCCTACAGATCGGGAGATATTTGCCTCTTAAAAATTGACTTTCGAATAATCTCGAAAAATTTAAATGTCTCTATCGTCCAAACCCTTTGACACACATTGACGAGATTCTGACATGAAGTTGACATATACGTTCCCTCAAAGTGACATAAGTTTTGTCTCTCAGATTCCTACAGATCGGGAGATATTTGCCTTTTCAAAAATTGACTTTCGAATAATCTCGAAAAATTAAAATGTCTCTATCCTCCAAACCCTTGGACATACATTGACGTGACTCTGACAGGAAGTTGACATATACGTTCCCTCAAAGTGACATAAGTTCTGTCTCTCAGATTCCTACAGATCGGGAGATATTTGCCTTTTAAGAATTGACTTTCGAATAATCTCGAAAAATTAAAATGTCTCTATCGTCCAAACCCTTCTACATACATTGACGAGATTCTGACATGAAGTTGACATATACGTTCCCTCAAAGTGGCATACGTTTTGTCTCTCAGATGCCTACAGATCGGGAGATATTTGCCTTTTAATAATTGACTTTCGAAAAATCTCGAAAAATTTAAATGTCTCTATCATCCAAACCCTTGGACATACATTGACGAGATTCTGTCATGAAGTTGACATATACGTTCCCTCAAAGTGACATAAGTTTGTCTCTCAGATGCCTAGAGATCGGGAGATATTTGCCTTTTCAAAAATTGACTTTCGAATAATCTCGAAAAATTAAAATATTTCTAACCTCCAAACCCTTGGACATACATTGACGTGACTCTGACAGGAAGTTTACATATACGTTCCCTCAAAGTGACATAAGTTTTGTCTCTCAGATGCCTACAGATCGGGAGATATTTGCCTTTTAAAAATTGACTTTCGAATAATCTCGAAGAATTTAAATGTCTCTATCGTCCAAACCCTTGGACATACATTGACGAGATTCTGACATGAGGTTGACATATACGTTCCCTCAAAGTGACATAAGTTTTGTCTCTCAGATGCCTACAGATCGGGAGATATTTGCCTTTAAATAATTGACTTTCGAATAATCTCGAAAAATTAATATGTCTCTATCGTCCAAACCCTTGGACATACAGTGACGAGATTCTGACATGAACTTGACATATGCCTTCCCTCAAAGTGACATGAGTTTTGTCTCTCAGATTCCTACAGATCTGGAGATATTTGCTTTTTCAAAAATTGACTTTCTAATAATCTCGAAAAATTAAAATGTCTCTATCGTCCAAACACTTGGACATACATTGACGTGACTCTGACAGGAAGTTGACATATACGTTCCCTCAAAGTGACATATGTTTTGTCTCTCAGATTCCTACAGATCGGAAGATATTTGCCTTTTCAAAAATTGACTTTCGAATAATCTCAAAAAATTAAAATGTGTCTATCCTCCAAACCCTTGGACATACATTGACGTGACTCTGACAGGAAGTTTACATATACGTTCCCTCAAAGTGACATAAGTTTTGTCTCTCAGATGCCTACAGATCGGGAGATATTTGCCTTTTAAAATTGACTTTCGAATAATCTCGAAAAATTAAAATGTCTCTCTCGTCCAAACCCTTGGACATACATTGACGAGATTCTGACATGAAGTTGACATGTACGTTCCCTCAAAGTGACATAAGTTTTGTCTCTCAGATTCCTACAGATCGGGAGATATTTGCCTTTTCAAAAATTGACTTTAGAATAATCTCGAAAAATTAAAATGTCTCTATCCTCCAAACCCTTGGACATACATTGACGTGACTCTGACAGGAAGTTGACATATACGTTCCCTCAGAGTGACATAAGTTTTGTCTCTCAGATTCCTACAGATCGGGAGATATTTGCCTTTTAATAATTGACTTTCGAATAATCTCGAAAAATTAAAATGTCTCTGTCGTCCAAACCCTTGGACATACATTGACGAGAATCTGACATGAAGTTGACATATACGTTCCCTCAAAGTGACATAAGCTTTGTCTCTCAGATGCCTACAGATCAGGAGATATTTGCCTTTTAATAATTGACTTTCGAATAATCTCGAAAAATTAAAATGTCTCTATCGTCCAAACCCTTAGACATACATTGACGAGATTCTGACATGAGGTTGACATATACGTTCCCTCAAAGTGACATAAGTTTTGTCTCTCAGATGGCTACAGATCAGGAGATATTTGCCTTTAAATAATTCAATTTCGAATAATCTCGAAAAATTAAAATGTTTCTATCGTCCAAACCCTTGGACATACACTGACGAGATTCTGACATGAAGTTGACATATACGATCCCTCAATGTGACATAAGGTTTGTTTCTCAGATTCCTACAGATCGGGAGATATTTGCCTTTTCAAAAATTGACTTTCGAATAATCTCGAAAAATTAAAATGTCTCTGTCCTCCAAAGCCTTGGACATACATTGACGTGACTCTGACAGGAAGTTGACATATACGTTCCCTCATAGTGACATAAGTTTTGTCTCTCAGATTCCTACAGATCGGGAGATATTTGCCTTTTAAAAATTGACTTTCGAATAATCTCGAAAAATTAAAATGTCTCTATCGTCCAAACCCTTGGACATACATTAACGAGATTCTGACATGAAGTTGACATGTACGTTCCCTCAAAGTGACATACGTTTTGCCTCTCAGATGCCTACAGATCGGGAGATATTTGCTTTTTAAAAATTGACTTTCGAATAATCTCGAAAAATTAAAATGTCTCTATCGTATAAACCCTTGGACATACATTGACGAGATTCTGACATGAGGTTGACATATACGTTCCCTCAAAGTGACATAAGCTTTGTCTTTTAGATGCCTACAGATCGGGAGATATTTGCCTTTAAATAATTGACTTTCGAATAATCTCGAAAAATTAAAATGTCTCTATCGTCCAAACCCTTGGACATACATTGACGAGATTCTGACATGAACTTGACATATGCCTTCCCTCAAAGTGGCATGAGTTTTGTCTCTCAGATTCCTACAGATCTGGAGATATTTGCTTTTTAAAAATTGACTTTCGAATAATCTCGAAAAATTAAAATGTCTCTATCGTCCAAACCCTTGGACATACATTGACGTGACTCTGACATCAAGTTGACATATACGTTCCCTCAAAGTGACATAAGTTTTGTCTCTCAGATTCCTACAGATCGGGAGATATTTGCCTTTTAAAAATTGACTTTCGAATAATCTCGAAAAATTAATATGTCTCTATCCTCCAAACCCTTGGACATACATTGACGTGACTCTGACAGGAAGTTTACATATACGTTCCCTCAAAGTGACATAAGTTTTGTCTCTCAGATGCCTACATATCGGGAGATATTTGCCTTTTAAAAATTGACTTTCGAATAATCTCGAAAAATTAAAATGTCTCTCTCGTCCAAACCCTTGGACATACATTGACGAGATTCTGACATGAAGTTGACATGTACGTTCCCTCAAAGTGACATAAGGTTTGTCTCTCAGATTCCTACAGATCGGGAGATATTTGCCTTTAAATAATTGACTTTCGAATAATCTCGAGAAATTTAAATGTCTCTATCGTCCAAACCCTTGGACATACTTTGACGAGATTCTGACATGAGGTTGACATATACGTTCCCTCAAAGTGACATAAGTTTTGTCTCTCAGATTCCTACAGATCGGGAGATATTTGCCTTTTCAAAAATTGACTTTCGAATAATCTCGAAAAATTAAAATGTCTCTATCCTCCAAACCCTTGGACATACATTGACGTGACTCTGACAGGAAGTTGACATATACGTTCCCTCAAAGTGACATAAGTTTTGTCTCTCAGATTCCTACAAATCGGGATATATTTGCCTTTTAAAAATTGACTTTCGAATAATCTCGAAAAATTAAAATGTCTCTATCGTCCAAACCCTTGGACATACATTGACGAGATTCTGACATGAAGTTGACATATACGTTCCCTCAAAGTGACATAGGTTTTGTCTCTCAGGTTCCTACAGATCGGGAGATATTTGCCTTTTAATAATTGACTTTTGAATAATCTCGAAAAATTAAAATGTCTCTATCGTCCAAACCCTTGGACATACATTGACGAGATTCTGACATGAGGTTGACATATACGTTCCCTCAAAGTGACATACGTTTTGTCTCTCAGATGCCTACAGATCGGGAGATATTTACCTTTTAAAAATTGACTTTAGAATAATCTCGAAAAATTAAAATGTCTCTATCGTCCAAACCCTTGGACATACATTGACGAGATTCTGACATGAAGTTGACATATGCATTCCTTCAAAGTGACATAAGATTTGTCTCTCAGATGCCTACAGATCGGGAGATATTTGCCTCTTAAAAATTGACTTTCGAATAATCTCGAAAAATTTAAATGTCTCTATCGTCCAAACCCTTTGACACACATTGACGAGATTCTGACATGAAGTTGACATATACGTTCCCTCAAAGTGACATAAGTTTTGTCTCTCAGATTCCTACAGATCGGGAGATATTTGCCTTTACAAAAATTGACTTTCGAATAATCTCGAAAAATTAAAATGTCTCTATCCTCCAAACCCTTGGACATACATTGACGTGACTCTGACAGGAAGTTGACATATACGTTCCCTCAAAGTGACATAAGTTCTGTCTCTCAGATTCCTACAGATCGGGAGATATTTGCCTTTTAATAATTGACTTTCGAATAATCTCGAAAAATTAAAATGTCTCTATCGTCCAAACCCTTCTACATACATTGACGAGATTCTGACATGAAGTTGACATATACGTTCCCTCAATGTGGCATACGTTTTGTCTCTCAGATGCCTACAGATCGGGAGATATTTAGCTTTTAATAATTGACTTTCGAAAAATCTCGAAAAATTTAAATGTCTCTATCATCCAAACCCTTGGACATACATTGACGAGATTCTGACATGAAGTTGACATATACGTTCCCTCAAAGTGACATAAGTTTTGTCTCTCAGATGCCTACAGATCGGGAGATATTTGCCTTTTCAAAAATTGACTTTCGAATAATCTCGAAAAATTAAAATGTGTCTATCCTCCAAACCCTTGGACATACATTGACGTGACTCTGACAGGAAGTTGACATATACGTTCCCTCAAAGTGACATAAGTTTTGTCTCTCAGATGCCTACAGATCGGGAGATATTTGCCTTTTAAAAATTGACTTTCGAATAATCTCGAAGAATTTAAATGTCTCTATCGTCCAAACCCTTGGACATACAGTGACGAGATTCTGACATGAACTTGACATATGCCTTCCCTCAAAGTGACATGAGTTTTGTCTCTCAGATTCCTACAGATCTGGAGATATTTGCTTTTTCAAAAATTGACTTTCTAATAATCTCGAAAAATTAAAATGTCTCTATCGTCCAAACCCTTGGACATACATTGACGTGACTCTGACAGGAAGTTGACATATACGTTCCCTCAAAGTGACATATGTTTTGTCTCTCAGATTCCTACAGATCGGAAGATATTTGCCTTTTCAAAAATTGACTTTCGAATAATCTCAAAAAATTAAAATTGTCTATCCTCTAAACCCTTGGACATACATTGACGTGACTCTGACAGGAAGTTTACATATACGTTCCCTCAAAGTGACATAAGTTTTGTCTCTCAGATGCCTACAGATCGGGAGATATTTGCCTTTTAAAATTGACTTTCGAATAATCTCGAAAAATTAAAATGTCTCTCTCGTCCAAACCCTTGGACATACATTGACGAGATTCTGACATGAAGTTGACATGTACGTTCCCTCAAAGTGACATAAGTTTTGTCTCTCAGATTCCTACAGATCGGGAGATATTTGCCTTTTCAAAAATTGACTATAGAATAATCTCGAAAAATTAAAATGTCTCTATCCTCCAAACCCTTGGACATACATTGACGTGACTCTGACAGGAAGTTGACATATACGTTCCCTCAGAGTGACATAAGTTTTGTCTCTCAGATTCCTACAGATCGGGAGATATTTGCCTTTTAAGAATTGACTTTCGAATAATCTCGAAAAATTAAAATGTCTCTGTCGTCCAAACCCTTGGACATACATTGACGAGAATCTGACATTAAGTTGACATATACGTTCCCTCAAAGTGACATAAGCTTTGTCTCTCAGATGCCTACAGATCAGGAGATATTTGCCTTTTAATAATTGACTTTCGAATAATCTCGAAAAATTAAAATGTCTCTATCGTCCAAACCCTTAGACATACATTGACGAGATTCTGACATGAGGTTGACATATACGTTCCCTCAAAGTGACATAAGTTTTGTCTCTCAGATGGCTACAGATCAGGAGATATTTGCCTTTAAATAATTCAATTTCGAATAATCTCGAAAAATTAAAATGTCTCTATCGTCCAAACCCTTGGACATACATTGACGAGATTCTGACATGAAGTTGACATATACGTTCCCTCAATGTGACATAAGGTTTGTTTCTCAGATTCCTACAGATCGGGAGATATTTGCCTTTTCAAAAATTGACTTTCGAATAATCTCGAAAAATTAAAATGTCTCTATCCTCCAAAGCCTTGGACATACATTGACGTGACTCTGACAGGAAGTTGACATATACGTTCCCTCATAGTGACATAAGTTTTGTCTCTCAGATTCCTACAGATCGGGAGATATTTGCCTTTTAAGAATTGACTTTCGAATAATCTCGAAAAATTAAAATGTCTCTATCGTCCAAACCCTTGGACATACATTAACGAGATTCTGACATGAAGTTGACATGTACGTTCCCTCAAAGTGACATACGTTTTGCCTCTCAGATGCCTACAGATCGGGAGATATTTGCTTTTTAAAAATTGACTTTCGAATAATCTCGAAAAATTAATATGTCTCTATCGTCCAAACCCTTGGACATACATTGACGAGATTCTGACATGAGGTTGACATATACGTTCCCTCAAAGTGACATAAGCTTTGTCTTTTAGATGCCTACAGATCGGGAGATATTTGCCTTTAAATAATTGACTTTCGAATAATCTCGAAAAATTAAAATGTCTCTATCGTCCAAACCCTTGGACATACATTGACGAGATTCTGACATGAACTTGACATATGCCTTCCCTCAAAGTGGCATGAGTTTTGTCTCTCAGATTCCTACAGATCTGGAGATATTTGCTTTTTAAAAATTGACTTTCGAATAATCTCGAAAAATTAAAATGTCTCTATCGTCCAAACCCTTGGACATACATTGACGTGACTCTGACAGCAAGTTGACATATACGTTCCCTCAAAGTGACATAAGTTTTGTCTCTCAGATTCCTACAGATCGGGAGATATTTGCCTTTTAAAAATTGACTTTCGAATAATCTCGAAAAATTAATATGTCTCTATCCTCCAAACCCTTGGACATACATTGACGTGACTCTGACAGGAAGTTTACATATACGTTCCCTCAAAGTGACATAAGTTTTGTCTCTCAGATGCCTACAGATCGGGAGATATTTGCCTTTTAAAAATTGACTTTCGAATAATCTCGAAAAATTAAAATGTCTCTCTCGTCCAAACCCTTGGACATACATTGACGAGATTCTGACATGAAGTTGACATGTACGTTCCCTCAAAGTGACATAAGTTTTGTCTCTCAGATTCCTACAGATCGGGAGATATTTGCCTTTTAAGAATTGACTTTCGAATAATCTCGAAAAATTAAAATGTCTCTGTCGTCCAAACCCTTGGACATACATTGACGAGATTCTGACATGAAGTTGACATATACGTTCCCTCAAAGTGGCATAAGGTATGTCTCTCAGATGCCTACAGATCGGGAGATATTTGCCTTTTAATAATTGACTTTCGAATAATCTCGAAAAATTAAAATGTCTCTATCGTCCAAACCCTTGGACATACATTGACGAGATTCTGGCATGAGGTTGACATATACGTTCCCTCAACGTGACATAAGTTTTGTCTATCAGATACCTACAGATCGGGAGATATTTGCTTTTTAAAAATTGACTTTCGAATAATCTCGAAAAATTAAAATGTCTCTATCGTCCAAACCCTTGGACATACATTGACGAGATTCTGACATGAGGTTGACATATACGTTCCCTCAAAGTGACATAAGTTTTGTCTCTCAGATTCCTACAGATCGGGAGATATTTGCCTTTAAATAATTGACTTTCGAATAATCTCGAAAAATTAAAATGTCTCTATCGTCCAAACCCTTGGACATACATTGACGAGATTCTGACATGAAGTTGACATAAACGTTCCCTCAAAGTGACATAAGTTTTGTCTCTCAGATTCCTACAGATCGGGAGATATTTGCCTTTTCAAAAATTGACTTTCGAATAATCTCGAAAAATTTAAATGTCTCTATCCTCCAAACCCTTGGACATACATTGACGAGATTCTGACATGAAGTTGACATATACGTTCCCTCAAAGTGACATAGGTTTTGTCTCTCAGGTTCCTACAGATCGGGAGATATTTGCCTTTTAATAATTGACTTTCGAATAATCTCGAAAAATTAAAATGTCTCTATCGTCCAAACCCTTGGACATACATTGACGAGATTCTGACATGAGGTTGACATATACGTTCCCTCAAAGTGACATACGTTTTGTCTCTCAGATGCCTACAGATCGGGAGATATTTACCTTTTAAAAATTGACTTTAGAATAATCTCGAAAAATTAAAATGTCTCTATCGTCCAAACCCTTGGACATACATTGACGAGATTCTGACATGAAGTTGACATATGCATTCCTTCAAAGTGACATAAGATTTGTCTCTCAGATGCCTACAGATCGGGAGATATTTGCCTCTTAAAAATTGACTTTCGAATAATCTCGAAAAATTTAAATGTCTCTATCGTCCAAACCCTTTGACACACATTGACGAGATTCTGACATGAAGTTGACATATACGTTCCCTCAAAGTGACATAAGTTTTGTCTCTCAGATTCCTACAGATCGGGAGATATTTGCCTTTACAAAAATTGACTTTCGAATAATCTCGAAAAATTAAAATGTCTCTATCCTCCAAACCCTTGGACATACATTGACGTGACTCTGACAGGAAGTTGACATATACGTTCCCTCAAAGTGACATAAGTTCTGTCTCTCAGATTCCTACAGATCGGGAGATATTTGCCTTTTAATAATTGACTTTCGAATAATCTCGAAAAATTAAAATGTCTCTATCGTCCAAACCCTTCTACATACATTGACGAGATTCTGACATGAAGTTGACATATACGTTCCCTCAATGTGGCATACGTTTTGTCTCTCAGATGCCTACAGATCGGGAGATATTTAGCTTTTAATAATTGACTTTCGAAAAATCTCGAAAAATTTAAATGTCTCTATCATCCAAACCCTTGGACATACATTGACGAGATTCTGACATGAAGTTGACATATACGTTCCCTCAAAGTGACATAAGTTTTGTCTCTCAGATGCCTACAGATCGGGAGATATTTGCCTTTTCAAAAATTGACTTTCGAATAATCTCGAAAAATTAAAATGTGTCTATCCTCCAAACCCTTGGACATACATTGACGTGACTCCGACAGGAAGTTGACATATACGTTCCCTCAAAGTGACATAAGTTTTGTCTCTCAGATGCCTACAGATCGGGAGATATTTGCCTTTTAAAAATTGACTTTCGAATAATCTCGAAGAATTTAAATGTCTCTATCGTCCAAACCCTTGGACATACAGTGACGAGATTCTGACATGAACTTGACATATGCCTTCCCTCAAAGTGACATGAGTTTTGTCTCTCAGATTCCTACAGATCTGGAGATATTTGCTTTTTCAAAAATTGACTTTCTAATAATCTCGAAAAATTAAAATGTCTCTATCGTCCAAACCCTTGGACATACATTGACGTGACTCTGACAGGAAGTTGACATATACGTTCCCTCAAAGTGACATATGTTTTGTCTCTCAGATTCCTACAGATCGGAAGATATTTGCCTTTTCAAAAATTGACTTTCGAATAATCTCAAAAAATTAAAATGTGTCTATCCTCTAAACCCTTGGACATACATTGACGTGACTCTGACAGGAAGTTTACATATACGTTCCCTCAAAGTGACATAAGTTTTGTCTCTCAGATGCCTACAGATCGGGAGATATTTGCCTTTTAAAATTGACTTTCGAATAATCTCGAAAAATTAAAATGTCTCTCTCGTCCAAACCCTTGGACATACATTGACGAGATTCTGACATGAAGTTGACATGTACGTTCCCTCAAAGTGACATAAGTTTTGTCTCTCAGATTCCTACAGATCGGGAGATATTTGCCTTTTCAAAAATTGACTATAGAATAATCTCGAAAAATTAAAATGTCTCTATCCTCCAAACCCTTGGACATACATTGACGTGACTCTGACAGGAAGTTGACATATACGTTCCCTCAGAGTGACATAAGTTTTGTCTCTCAGATTCCTACAGATCGGGAGATATTTGCCTTTTAAGAATTGACTTTCGAATAATCTCGAAAAATTAAAATGTCTCTGTCGTCCAAACCCTTGGACATACATTGACGAGAATCTGACATTAAGTTGACATATACGTTCCCTCAAAGTGACATAAGCTTTGTCTCTCAGATGCCTACAGATCAGGAGATATTTGCCTTTTAATAATTGACTTTCGAATAATCTCGAAAAATTAAAATGTCTCTATCGTCCAAACCCTTAGACATACATTGACGAGATTCTGACATGAGGTTGACATATACGTTCCCTCAAAGTGACATAAGTTTTGTCTCTCAGATGGCTACAGATCAGGAGATATTTGCCTTTAAATAATTCAATTTCGAATAATCTCGAAAAATTAAAATGTCTCTATCGTCCAAACCCTTGGACATACATTGACGAGATTCTGACATGAAGTTGACATATACGTTCCCTCAATGTGACATAAGGTTTGTTTCTCAGATTCCTACAGATCGGGAGATATTTGCCTTTTCAAAAATTGACTTTCGAATAATCTCGAAAAATTAAAATGTCTCTATCCTCCAAAGCCTTGGACATACATTGACGTGACTCTGACAGGAAGTTGACATATACGTTCCCTCATAGTGACATAAGTTTTGTCTCTCAGATTCCTACAGATCGGGAGATATTTGCCTTTTAAGAATTGACTTTCGAATAATCTCGAAAAATTAAAATGTCTCTATCGTCCAAACCCTTGGACATACATTAACGAGATTCTGACATGAAGTTGACATGTACGTTCCCTCAAAGTGACATACGTTTTGCCTCTCAGATGCCTACAGATCGGGAGATATTTGCTTTTTAAAAATTGACTTTCGAATAATCTCGAAAAATTAAAATGTCTCTATCGTCCAAACCCTTGGACATACATTGACGAGATTCTGACATGAGGTTGACATATACGTTCCCTCAAAGTGACATAAGCTTTGTCTTTTAGATGCCTACAGATCGGGAGATATTTGCCTTTAAATAATTGACTTTCGAATAATCTCGAAAAATTAAAATGTCTCTATCGTCCAAACCCTTGGACATACATTGACGAGATTCTGACATGAACTTGACATATGCCTTCCCTCAAAGTGGCATGAGTTTTGTCTCTCAGATTCCTACAGATCTGGAGATATTTGCTTTTTAAAAATTGACTTTCGAATAATCTCGAAAAATTAAAATGTCTCTATCGTCCAAACCCTTGGACATACATTGACGTGACTCTGACAGCAAGTTGACATATACGTTCCCTCAAAGTGACATAAGTTTTGTCTCTCAGATTCCTACAGATCGGGAGATATTTGCCTTTTAAAAATTGACTTTCGAATAATCTCGAAAAATTAATATGTCTCTATCCTCCAAACCCTTGGACATACATTGACGTGACTCTGACAGGAAGTTTACATATACGTTCCCTCAAAGTGACATAAGTTTTGTCTCTCAGATGCCTACAGATCGGGAGATATTTGCCTTTTAAAAATTGACTTTCGAATAATCTCGAAAAATTAAAATGTCTCTCTCGTCCAAACCCTTGGACATACATTGACGAGATTCTGACATGAAGTTGACATGTACGTTCCCTCAAAGTGACATAAGTTTTGTCTCTCAGATTCCTACAGATCGGGAGATATTTGCCTTTTAAGAATTGACTTTCGAATAATCTCGAAAAATTAAAATGTCTCTGTCGTCCAAACCCTTGGACATACATTGACGAGATTCTGACATGAAGTTGACATATACGTTCCCTCAAAGTGGCATAAGGTATGTCTCTCAGATGCCTACAGATCGGGAGATATTTGCCTTTTAATAATTGACTTTCGAATAATCTCGAAAAATTAAAATGTCTCTATCGTCCAAACCCTTGGACATACATTGACGAGATTCTGGCATGAGGTTGACATATACGTTCCCTCAACGTGACATAAGTTTTGTCTATCAGATACCTACAGATCGGGAGATATTTGCTTTTTAAAAATTGACTTTCGAATAATCTCGAAAAATTAAAATGTCTCTATCGTCCAAACCCTTGGACATACATTGACGAGATTCTGACATGAGGTTGACATATACGTTCCCTCAAAGTGACATAAGTTTTGTCTCTCAGATTCCTACAGATCGGGAGATATTTGCCTTTAAATAATTGACTTTCGAATAATCTCGAAAAATTAAAATGTCTCTATCGTCCAAACCCTTGGACATACATTGACGAGATTCTGACATGAAGTTGACATAAACGTTCCCTCAAAGTGACATAAGTTTTGTCTCTCAGATTCCTACAGATCGGGAGATATTTGCCTTTTCAAAAATTGACTTTCGAATAATCTCGAAAAATTTAAATGTCTCTATCCTCCAAACCCTTGGACATACATTGACGTGACTCTGACAGGAAGTTGACATATACGTTCCCTCAAAGTGACATAAGTTTTGTCTCTCAGATTCCTACAGATCGGGAGATATTTCCCTTTTAATTATTGACTTTCGAATAATCTCGAAAAATTAAAATGTCTCTATCGTCCAAACCCTTGGACATACATTGACGAGATTCTGACATGAAGTTGACATGTACGTTCCCTCAAAGTGACATACGTTTTGCCTCTCAGATGCCTACAGATCGGGAGATATTTGCTTTTTAAAAATTGACTTTCGAATAATCTCGAAAAATTAAAATGTCTCTATCGTCCAAACCCTTGGACATACATTGACGAGATTCTGACATGAGGTTGACATATACGTTCCCTCAAAGTGACATAAGTTTTGTCTCTCAGATGCCTACAGATCGGGAGATATTTGCCTTTAAATAATTGACTTTCGAATAATCTCGAAAAATTAAAATGTCCCTATCGTCCAAACCCTTGGACATACATTGACGAGATTCTGACATGAACTTGACATATGCCTTCCCTCAAAGTTACATGAGTTTTGTCTCTCAGATTCCTACAGATCTGGAGATATTTGCTTTTCCAAAAATTGACTTTCGAATAATCTCGAAAAATTAAAATGTCTCTATCGTCCAAACCCTTGGACATACATTGACGTGACTCTGACAGGAAGTTGACATATACGTTCCCTCAAAGTGACATAAGTTTTGTCTCTCAGATTCCTACAGATCGGGAGATATTTGTCTTTTAAAAAATGACTTTCGAATAATCTCGAAAAATTTAAATGTCTCTATCGTCCAAAACCTTTCACATACATTGACGAGATTCTGACATGAAGTTGACATATACGTTCCCTCAAAGTGACATAAGTTTTGTCTCTCAGATTCCTACAGATCGGAAGATATTTGCCTTTTCAAAAATTGACTTTCGAATAATCTCGAAAAATTAAAATGTGTCTATCCTCCAAACCCTTGGACATACATTGACGTGACTCTGACAGGAAGTTTACATATATGTTCCCTCAAAGTGACATAAGTTTTGTCTCTCAGATGCCTACAGATCGGGAGATATTTGCCTTTTAAAAATTGACTTTCGAATAATCTCGAAAAATTTAAATGTCTCTCTCGTCCAAACCCTTGGACATACATTGACGAGATTCTGACATGACGTTGACATGTACGTTCCCTCAAAGTGACATAAGTTTTGTCTCTCAGATTCCTACAGATCGGGAGATATTTGCCTTTTCAAAAATTGACTTTCGAATAATCTCGAAAAATTAAAATGTCTCTATCCTCCAAACCCTTGGACATACATTGACGGGACTCTGACAGGAAGTTGACATATACGTTCCCTCAAAGTGACATAAGTTTTGTCTCTCAGATTCCTACAGATCGGGAGATATTTGCCTTTTAAGAATTGACTTTCGAATAATCTCGAAAAATTAAAATGTCTCTATCGTCCAAACCCTTGGACATACATTGACGAGATTCTGACATGAAGTTGACATATACGTTCCCTCAAAGTGGCATAAGGTATCTCTCTCAGATGCCTACAGATCGGGAGATATTTGCCTTTTAATAATTGACTTTCGAATAATCTCGAAAAATTAAAATGTCTCTATCGTCCAAACCCTTGGACATACATTGACGAGATTCTGGCATGAGGTTGACATATACGTTCCCTCAACGTGACATACGTTTTGTCTCTCAGATGCCTACAGATCGGGAGATATTTGCTTTTAAATATTGCCTTTCGAATAATCTCGAAAAATTTAAATGTCTCTATCGTCCAAACCCTTGGACATACATTTTCGAGATTCTGACATGAAGTTGACATATACGTTCCCTCAAAGTGACATAAGTTTTGTCTCTCAGATTCCTACAGATCGGGAGATATTTGCTTTTTCAAAAATTGACTTTCGTATAATCTCGAAAAATTAAAATGTATCTATCCTCCAAACCCTTGGACATACATTGACGTGACTCTGACAGGAAGTTGACATATACGTTCCCTCAAAGTGACATAAGTTTTGTCTCTCAGATTCCTACAGATCGGGAGATATTTGCCTTTTAAGAATTGACTTTCGAATAATCTCGAAAAATTAAAATGTCTCTATCGTCCAAACCCTTTCACATACATTGACGAGATTCTGACATGAAGTTGACATATACGTTCCCTCAAAGTGACATAAGTTTTGTCTCTCAGATTCCTACAGATCGGAAGATATTTGCCTTTTCAAAAATTGACTTTCGAATAATCTCGAAAAATTAAAATGTCTCTATCCTCCAAACCCTTGGACATACATTGACGTGACTCTGACAGGAAGTTTACATATACGTTCCCTCAAAGTGACATAAGTTTTGACTCTCAGATTCCTACAGTTCGGGAGATATTTGCCTTTTCAAAAATTGATTTTCGAATAATCTCGAAAAATTAAGATGTCTCTATCCTCCAAACCCTTGCACATACATTGACGTGACTCTGACATGAAGTTGACATATACGTTCCCTCAATGTGACATAAGGTTTGTCTCTCAGATTCCTACAGATCGGGAGATATTTGCTTTTTCATAAATTGACTTTCGAATAATCTCGAAAAATTAAAATGTCTCTATCGTCCAAACCCTTGGACATACATTGACGAGATTCTGACATGTAGTTGACATATACGTTCCCTCAAAGTGGCATAAGTTTTGTCTCTCAGATGCCTACAGATCGGGAGATATTTGCCTTTTAAAAATTGACTTTCGAATAATCTCGAAAAATTAAGATGTCTCTATCGTCCAAACCCTTGGACATACATTGACGAGATTCTGACATGAAGTTGACATATACGTACCCTCAAAGTGACATAAGTTTTGTATCTCAGATTCCTACAGATCGGGAGATATTTGCCTTTTCAAAAATTGACTTTCGAATAATCTCGAAAAATTAAAATGTCTCTATCCTCCAACCCCTTGGACATACATTGACGTGACTCTGACAGGAAGTTGACATATACGTTCCCTCAAAGTGACATAAGTTTTGTCTATCAGATTCCTACAGATCGGGAGATATTTGCCTTTTAAGAATTGACTTTCGAATAATCTCGAAAAATTTAAATGTCTCTATCGTCCAACCCCTTGGACATACATTGACGAGATTCTGACATGAAGTTGACATATACGTTCCCTCAAAGTGACATAAGTTTTGTCTCTCAGATGCCTAAAGATCAGGAGATATTTACCTTTTAATAATTGACTTTCGAATAATCTCGAAAAATTAAAATGTCTCTATCGTCCAAACCCTTGGACATACATTGACGAGATTCTGACATGAGGTTGACATATACGTTCCCTCAAAGTGACATGAGTTTTGTCTCTCAGATTCCTACAGATCTGGAGATATTTGCTTTTTCAAAAATTGACTTTCGAATAATCTCGAAAAATTTAAATGTCTCTATCGTCCAAACCCATGGACATACATTGACGTGACTCTGACAGCAAGTTGACACATACGTTCCCTCAAAGTGACATAAGTTTTGTCTCTCAGATTCCTACAGATCGGGAGATATTTGTCTTTTAAAAATTGACTTTCGAATAATCTCGAAAAATTTAAATGTCTCTATAGTCCAAACCTTTTCACATACATTGACGAGATTCTGACATGAAGTTGACATATACGTTCCCTCAAAGTGACATAAGTTTTGTCTCTCAGATTCCTACAGATCGGAAGATATTTGCCTTTTCAAAAATTGACTTTCGAATAATCTCGAAAAATTAAAATGTGTCTATCCTCCAAACCCTTGGACATACATTGACGAGATTCTGACATGAAGTTGACATATACGTTCCCTCAAAGTGGCATAAGGTATCTCTCTCAGATGCCCACAGATCGGGAGATATTTGCCTTTTAATAATTGACTTTCGAATAATCTCGAAAAATTAAAATGTCTCTATCGTCCAAACCCTTGGACATACATTGACGAGATTCTGGCATGAGGTTGTCGTATACGTTCCCTCAACGTGACATAATTTTTGTCTCTCAGATGCCTACAGATCGGGAGATATTTGCTTTTTAAAAATTGCCTTTCGAATAATCTCGAAAAATTTAAATGTCTCTATCGTCCAAACCCTTGGACATACATTGTCGAGATTCTGACATGAAGTTGACATATACGTTCCCTCATAGTGACATAAGTTTTGTCTCTAAGATTCCTACAGATCGGGAGATATTTGCTTTTCAAAAATTGACTTTCGTATAATCTCGAAAAATTTAAAATGTATCTATCCTCCAAACCCTTGGACATACATTGACGTGACTCTGACAGGAAGTTGACATATACGTTCCCTCAAAGTGACATAAGTTTTGTCTCTCAGATTCCTACAGATCGGGAGATATATGCCTTTTAAGAATTGACTTTCGAATAATCTCGAAAAATTAAAATGTCTCTATCGTCCAAACCCTTTCACATACATTGACGAGATTCTGACTAGAAGTTGACATATACGTTCCCTCAAAGAGGCATAAGTTTTGTCTCTCAGATGTTTACAGATCGGGAGATATTTGCCTTTTAAAAAGTGGCTTTCGAATAATCTCGAAAAATTTAAATGTCTCTATCGTCCAAACCCTTGGACATACATTGACGAGATTCTGACATGAAGTTGACATATACGTACCCTCAAAGTGACATAAGTTTTGTCTCTCAGATTCCAACAGATCGGGAGATATTTGCCTTTTCAAAAATTAACTTTCGAATAATCTCGAAAAATTAAAATGTCTCTATCCTCCAAACCCTTGGACATACATTGACGGGACTCTGACAGGAAGTTGACATATACGTTCCCTCAAAGTGACATAAGTTTTGTCTCTCAGATTCCTACAGATCGGGAGATATTTGCCTTTTAAAATTGACTTTCGAATAATCTCGAAAAATTTAAATGTCTCTATCGTCCAACCCCTTGGACATACATTGACGAGATTCTGACATGAAGTTGACATATACGTTCCCTCAAAGTGACATACGTTTTGTCTCTCAGATGCCTACAGATCAGGAGATATTTACCTTTTAATAATTGACTTTCGAATAATCTCGAAAAATTAAAATGTCTCTATCGTCCAAACCCTTGGACATACATTGACGAGATTCTGACATGAGGTTGACATATACGTTCCCTCAAAGTGACATGAGTTTTGTCTCTCAGATTCCTACAGATCTGGAGATATTTGCTTTTTCAAAAATTGACTTTCGAATAATCTCGAAAAATTAAAATGTGTCTATCCTCCAAACCCTTGGACATACATTGACGTGACTCTGACAGCAAGTTGACATATACGTTCCCTCAAAGTGACATAAGTTTTGTCTCTCAGATTCCTACAGATCGGGAGATATTTGTCTTTTAAAAATTGACTTTCGAATAATCTCGAAAAATTTAAATGTCTCTATCGTCCAAACCCTTTCACATACATTGACGAGATTCTGACATGAAGTTGACATATACGTTCCCTCAAAGTGACATAAGTTTTGTCTCTCAGATTCCTACAGATCGGAAGATATTTGCCTTTTCAAAAATTGACTTTCGAATAATCTCGAAAAATTAAAATGTGTCTATCCTCCAAACCCTTGGACATACATTGACGTGACTCTAACAGGAAGTTTACATATACGTTCCCTCAAAGTGACATAAGTTTTGTCTCTCAGATGCCTACAGATCGGGAGATATTTGCCTTTTAAATATTGACTTTCGAATAATCTCGAAAAATTAAAATGTCTCTCTCGTCCAAACCCTTGGACATACATTGACGAGATTCTGACATGAAGTTGACATGTACGTTCCCTCAAAGTGACATAAGTTTTGTCTCTCAGATTCCTACAGATCGGGAGATATTTGCCTTTTCAAAAATTGACTTTCGAATAATCTCGAAAAATTTAAATGTCTCTATCCTCCAAACACTTGGACATACATTGACGTGACTCTGACAGGAAGTTGACATATACGTTCCCTCAAAGTGACATAAGTTTTGTCTCTCAGATTCCTACAGATCGTGAGATATTTGCCTTTTAAGAATTGACTTTCGAATAATCTCGAAAAATTAAAATGTCTCTATCGTCCAAACCCTTGGACATACATTGACGAGATTCTGACATGAAGTTGACATATACGTTCCCTCAAAGTGACATAAGTTTTGTCTCTCAGATTCCTACAGATCGGAAGATATTTGCCTTTTCAAAAATTGACTTCCGAATAATCTCGAAAAATTAAAATGTGTCTATCCTCCAAACCCTTGGACATACATTGACGTGACTCTGACAGGAAGTTTACATATACGTTCCCTCAAAGTGACATAAGTTTTGTCTCTCAGATTCCTACAGATCGGAGATATTTGCTTTTTCATAAATTGACTTTCGAATAATCTCGAAAAATTAAAATGTCTCTATCGTCCAAACCCTTGGACATACATTGACGGGATTCTGACATGAAGTTGACATATACGTTCCCTCAAAGTGGCATAAGTTTTGTCTCTCAGATTCCTACAGATCGGGAGATATTTGCCTTTTAAAAATTGACTTTCGAATAATTTCGAAAAATTAAAATGTCTCTATCGTCCAAACCCTTGGACATACATTGACGAGATTCTGACATGAAGTTGACATATACGTACCCTCAAAGTGACATAAGCTTTGTCTCTCAGATTCCAACAGATCGGGAGATATTTGCCTTTTCAAAAATTAACTTTCGAATAATCTCGAAAAATTAAAATGTCTCTATCCTCCAAACCCTTGGACATACATTGACGGGACTCTGACAGGAAGTTGACATATACGTTCCCTCAAAGTGACATAAGTTTTGTCTCTCAGATTCCTACAGATCGGGAGATATTTGCCTTTTAAAATTGACTTTCGAATAATCTCGAAAAATTTAAATGTCTCTATCGTCCAACCCCTTGGACATACATTGACGAGATTCTGACATGAAGTTGACATATACGTTCCCTCAAAGTGACATACGTTTTGTCTCTCAGATGCCTACAGATCAGGAGATATTTACCTTTTAATAATTGACTTTCGAATAATCTCGAAAAATTAAAATGTCTCTATCGTCCAAACCCTTGGACATACATTGACGAGATTCTGACATGAGGTTGACATATACGTTCCCTCAAAGTGACATGAGTTTTGTCTCTCAGATTCCTACAGATCTGGAGATATTTGCTTTTTCAAAAATTGACTTTCGAATAATCTCGAAAAATTAAAATGTCTCTATCGTCCAAACCCTTTCACATACATTGACGAGATTCTGACATGAAGTTGACATATACGTTCCCTCAAAGTGACATAAGTTTTGTCTCTCAGATTCCTACAGATCGGGAGATATTTGTCTTTTAAAAATTGACTTTCGAATAATCTCGAAAAATTTAAATGTCTCTATCGTCCAAACCCTTTCACATATATTGACGAGATTCTGACATGAAGTTGACATATACGTTCCCTCAAAGTGACATAAGTTTTGTCTCTCAGATTCCTACAGATCGGAAGATATTTGAATTTTCAAAAATTGACTTTCGAATAATCTCGAAAAATTAAAATGTGTCTATCCTCCAAACCCTTGGACATACATTGACGTGACTCTAACAGGAAGTTTACATATACGTTCCCTCAAAGTGACATAAGTTTTGTCTCTCAGATTCCTACAGATCGGAAGATATTTGCCTTTTCAAAAATTGACTTTCGAATAATCTCGAAAAATTAAAATGTCTCTCTCGTCCAAACCCTTGGACATACATTGACGAGATTCTGACATGAAGTTGACATGTACGTTCCCTCAAAGTGACATAAGTTTTGTCTCTCAGATTCCTACAGATCGGGAGATATTTGCCTTTTAAAAATTGACTTTCGAATAATCTCGAAAAATTTAAATGTCTCTATCCTCCAAAACCTTGGACATACATTGACCTGACTCTGACAGGAAGTTGACATATACGTTCCCTCAAAGTGACATAAGTTTTGTCTCTCAGATTGCTACAGATCGGGAGATATTTGCCTTTTAAGAATTGACTTTCGAATAATCTCGAAAAATTAAAATGTCTCTATCGTCCAAACCCTTGGATATACATTGACGAGATTCTGACATGAAGTTGACATATACGTTCCCTCAAAGTGGCATAAGGTATGTCTCTCAGATGCCTACAGATCGGGAGATATTTGCCTTTAAATAATTGACTTTCGAATAATCTCGAAAAATTAAAATGTCTCTATCGTCCAAACCCTTGGACATACATTGACGAGATTCTGACATGAACTTGACATATGCCTTCCGTCAAAGTGACATGAGTTTTGTCTCTCAGATTCCTACAGATCTGGAGATATTTGTTTTCAAAAATTGACTTTCAAATAATCTCGAAAAATTTAAATGTCTCTATCGTCCAAACCCTTTCACATACATTGATGAGATTCTGACATGAAGTTGACATATACGTTCCCTCAAAGTGACATAAGTTTTGTCTCTCAGATTCCTACAGATCGGAAGATATTTGCCTTTTCAAAAATTGACTTTCGAATAATCTCGAAAAATTAAAATGTGTCTATCCTCCAAACCCTTGGACATACATTGACGTGACTCTGACAGGAAGTTTACATATACGTTCCCTCAAAGTGACATAAGTTTTGTCTCTCAGATGCCTACAGATCGGGAGATACTTGCCTTTTAATAATTGACTTTCGAATAATCTCGAAAAATTAAAATGTCTCTCTCGTCCAAACCCTTGGACATACATTGACGAGATTCTGACATGAAGTTGACATGTACGTTCCCTCAAAGTGACATAAGTTTTGTCTCTCAGATTCCTACAGATCGGGAGATATTTGCCTTTTCAAAAATTGACTTTCGAATAATCTCGAAAAATTTAAATGTCTCTATCCTCCAAACACTTGGACATACATTGACGTGACTCTGACAGGAAGTTGACATATACGTTCCCTCAAAGTGACATAAGTTTTGTCTCTCAGATTCCTACAGATCGGGAGATATTTGCTTTTTCAAAAATTGACTTTCGAATAATCTCGAAAAATTAAAATGTCTCTATCGTCCAAACCCTTGGACATACATTGACGAGATTCTGACTAGAAGTTGACATATACGTTCCCTCAAAGTGGCATAAGTTTTGTCTCTCAGATGCCTACAGATCGGGAGATATTTGCCTTTTAAAAAGTGGCTTTCGAATAATCTCGAAAAATTTAAATGTCTCTATCGTCCAAACCCTTGGACATACATTGACGAGATTCTGACATGAAGTTGACATATACGTTCCCTCAAAGTGACATAAGTTTTGTCTGTCAGATTCCTACAGATCGGGAGATATTTGCCTTTTCAAAAATTGACTTTCGAATAATCTCGAAAAATTAAAATGTCTCTATCCTCCAAACTCTTGGACATACATTGACGTGACTCTGACAGGAAGTTGACATATACGTTCCCTCAAAGTGACATAAGTTTTGTCTATCAGATTCCTACAGATCGGGAGATATTTGCCTTTTAAGAATTGACTTTCGAATAATCTCGAAAAATTTAAATGTCTCTATCGTCCAAACCCTTGGACATACATTGACGAGATTCTGACATGAAGTTGACATATACGTTCCCTCAAAGTGACATAAGTTTTGTCTCTCAGATGCCTACAGATCAGGAGATATTTACCTTTTAATAATTGACTTTCGAATAATCTCGAAAAATTAAAATGTCTCTATCGTCCAAACCCTTGGAAATACATTGACGAGATTCTGACATGAGGTTGACATATACGTTCCCTCAAAGTGACATAAGTTTTGTCTCTCAGATGCCTAAAGATCAGGAGATATTTACCTTTTAATAATTGACTTTCGAATAATCTCGAAAAATTAAAATGTCTCTATCGTCCAAACCCTTGGACATACATTGACGAGATTCTGACATGAGGTTGACATATACGTTCCCTCAAAGTGACATGAGTTTTGTCTCTCAGATTCCTACAGATCGGGAGATATTTGTCTTTTAAAAATTGACTTTCGAATAATCTCGAAAAATTTAAATTTCTCTATAGTCCAAACCCTTTTACATACATTGACGAGATTCTGACATGAAGTTGACATATACGTTCCCTCAAAGTGACATAAGTTTTGTCTCTCAGATTCCTACAGATCGGAAGATATTTGCCTTTTCAAAAATTGACTTTCGAATAATCTCGAAAAATTAAAATGTGTCTATCCTCCAAACCCTTGGACATACATTGACGTGACTCTGACAGGAAGTTTACATATACGTTCCCTCAAAGTGACATAAGTTTTGTCTCTCAGATGCCTACAGATCGGGAGATATTTGCCTTTTAAGTATTGACTTTCGAATAATCTCGAAAAATTTAAATGTCTCTATCGTCCAAACCCTTGGACATACATTGACGAGATTCTGACATGAAGTTGACATATACGTTCCCTCAAAGTGGCATAAGGTATCTCTCTCAGATGCCCACAGATCGGGAGATATTTGCCTTTTAATAATTGACTTTCGAATAATCTCGAAAAATTAAAATGTCTCTATCGTCCAAACCCTTGGATATACATTGACGAGATGCTGGCATGAGGTTGACATATACGTTCCCTCAACGTGACATAAGTTTTGTCTCTCAGATGCCTACAGATCGGGAGATATTTGCTTTTTAAAAATTGCCTTTCGAATAATCTCGAAAAATTTAAATGTCTCTATCGTCCAAACCCTTGGACATACATTGTCGAGATTCTGACATGAAGTTGACATATACGTTCCCTCAAAGTGACATAAGTTTTGTCTCTCAGATTCCTACAGATCGGGAGATATTTGCTTTTTCAAAAATTGACTTTCGTATAATCTCGAAAAATTAAAATGTATCTATCCTCCAAACCCTTGGACATACATTGACGTGACTCTGACAGGAAGTTGACATATACGTTCCCTCAAAGTGACATAAGTTTTGTCTCTCAGATTCCTACAGATCGGGAGATATATGCCTTTTAAGAATTGACTTTCGAATAATCTCGAAAAATTAAAATGTCTCTATCGTCCAAACCCTTTCACATACATTGACGAGATTCCGACATGAAGTTGACATATACGTTCCCTCAAAGTGACATAAGTTTTGTCTCTCAGATTCCTACAGATCGGAAGATATTTGCCTTTTCAAAAATTGACTTTCGAATAATCTCGAAAAATTAAAATGTCTCTATCGTCCAAACCCTTGGACATACATTGACGAGATTCTGACATGAGGTTGACATATACGTTCCCTCAAAGTGACATACGTTTTGTCTCTCAGATGCCTACAGATCGGGAGATATTTGCTTTTTCATAAATTGACTTTCGAATAATCTCGAAAAATTAAAATGTCTCTATCGTCCAACCCCTTGGACATACATTGACTAGATTCTGACATGAAGTTGACATATACGTTCCCTCAAAGTGGCATAAGTTTTGTCTCTCAGATTCCTACAGATCGGGAGATATTTGCCTTTTAAAAATTGACTTTCGAATAATTTCGAAAAATTAAAATGTCTCTATCGTCCAAACCCTTGGACATACATTGACGAGATTCTGACATGAAGTTGACATATACGTACCCTCAAAGTGACATAAGTTTTGTCTCTCAAATTCCTACAGATCGGGACATATTTGCCTTTTCAAAAATTAACTTTCGAATAATCTCGAAAAATTAAAATGTCTCCATCCTCCAAACCCTTGGACATACATTGACGTGACTCTGACAGGAAGTTTACATATACGTTCCCTCAAAGTGACATAAGTTTTGTCTCTCAGATTATTACAAATCGGGAGATATTTGCATTTTAAAATTGACTTTCGAATAATCATGAAAAATTTAAATGTCTCTATCGTCCAACCCCTTGGACATACATTGACGAGATTCTGACATGAAGTTGACATATACGTTCCCTCAAAGTGACATACGTTTTGTCTCTCAGATGCCTACAGATCAGGAGATATTTACCTTTTAATAATTGACTTTCGAATAATCTCGAAAAATTAAAATGTCTCTATCGTCCAAACCCTTGGACATACATTGACGAGATTCTGACATGAGGTTGACATATACGTTCCCTCAAAGTGACATGAGTTTTGTCTCTCAGATTCCTACAGATCTGGAGATATTTGCTTTTTCAAAAATTGACTTTCGAATAATCTCGAAAAATTAAAATGTCTCTATCGTCCAAACCCTTGGACATACATTGACGTGACTCTGACAGCAAGTTGACATATACGTTCCCTCAAAGTGACATAAGTTTTGTCTCTCAGATTCCTACAGATCGGAAGATATTTGCCTTTTCAAAAATTGACTTTCGAATAATCTCGAAAAATTAAAATGTGTCTATCCTCCAAACCCTTGGACATACATTGACGTGACTCTAACAGGAAGTTTACATATACGTTCCCTCAAAGTGACATAAGTTTTGTCTCTCAGATGCCTACAGATCGGGAGATATTTGTCTTTTAAAAATTGACTTTCGAATAATCTCGAAAAATTTAAATGTCTCTATCGTCCAAACCCTTTCACATACATTGACGAGATTCTGACATGGAGTTGACATATACGTTCCCTCAAAGTGACATAAGTTTTGTCTCTCAGATTCCTACAGATCGGAAGATATTTGCCTTTTCAAAAATTGACTTTCGAATAATCTCGAAAAATTAAAATGTGTCTATCCTCCAAACCCTTGGACATACATTGACGTGACTCTGACAGGAAGTTTACATATACGTTCCCTCAAAGTGACATAAGTTTTGTCTCTCAGATGCCTACAGATCGGGAGATACTTGCCTTTTAATAATTGACTTTCGAATAATCTCGAAAAATTAAAATGTCTCTCTCGTCCAAACCCTTGGACATACATTGACGAGATTCTGACATGAAGTTGACATGTACGTTCCCTCAAAGTGACATAAGTTTTGTCTCTCAGATTCCTACAGATCGGGAGATATTTGCCTTTTAAAAATTGACTTTCGAATAATCTCGAAAAATTAAAATGTCTCTATCCTCCAAACCCTTGGACATACATTGACCTGACTCTGACAGGAAGTTGACATATACGTTCCCTCAAAGTGACATAAGTTTTGTCTCTCAGATTGCTACAGATCGGGAGATATTTGCCTTTTAAGAATTGACTTTCGAATAATCTCGAAAAATTAAAATGTCTCTATCGTCCAAACCCTTGGATATACATTGACGAGATTCTGACATGAAGTTGACATATACGTTCCCTCAAAGTGGCATAAGGTATGTCTCTCAGATGCCTACAGATCGGGAGATATTTGCCTTTAAATAATTGACTTTCGAATAATCTCGAAAAATTAAAATGTCTCTATCGTCCAAACCCTTGGACATACATTGACGAGATTCTGACATGAACTTGACATATGCCTTCCGTCAAAGTGACATGAGTTTTGTCTCTCAGATTCCTACAGATCTGGAGATATTTGCTTTTTCAAAAATTGACTTTCGAATAATCTCGAGAAATTTAAATGTCTCTATCGTCCAAACCCTTTCACATACATTGATGAGATTCTGACATGAAGTTGACATATACGTTCCCTCAAAGTGACATAAGTTTTGTCTCTCAGATTCCTACAGATCGGAAGATATTTGCCTTTTCAAAAATTGACTTTCGAATAATCTCGAAAAATTAAAATGTGTCTATCCTCCAAACCCTTGGACATACATTGACGAGATTCTGACATGAAGTTGACATGTACGTTCCCTCAAAGTGACATAAGTTTTGTCTCTCAGATTCCTACAGATCGGGAGATATTTGCCTTTTCAAAAATTGACTTTCGAATAATCTCGAAAAATTTAAATGTCTCTATCCTCCAAACACTTGGACATACATTGACGTGACTCTGACAGGAAGTTGACATATACGTTCCCTCAAAGTGACATAAGTTTTGTCTCTCAGATTCCTACAGATCGTGAGATATTTGCCTTTTAATAATTGACTTTCGAATAATCTCGAAAAATTAAAATGTCTCTATCGTCCAAACCCTTGGACATACATTAACGAGATTCTGACTAGAAGTTGACATATACGTTCCCTCAAAGTGACATAAGTTTTGTCTCTCAGATGCCTACAGATCAGGAGATATTTACCTTTTAATAATTGACTTTCGAATAATCTCGAAAAATTAAAATGCCTCTATCGTCCAAACCCTTGGACATACATTGACGAGATTCTGACACGAGGTTGACATATACGTTCCCTCAAAGTGACATAAGTTTTGTCTCTCAGATGCCTACAGATCGGGAGATATTTGCCTTTAAAAAATTGACTTTCGAATAATCTCGAAAAATTATAATGTCTCTATCCTCCAAACCCTTGGACATACATTGACGTGACTCTGACAGGAAGTTGACATATACGTTCCCTCAAAGTGACATAAGTTTTGTCTCTCAGATGCCTACAGATCGGGAGAAATTTGCCTTTTAAAAATTGACTTTCGAATAATCTCGAAGAATTTAAATGTCTCTATCGTCCAAACCCTTGGACATACATTGACGAGATTCTGACATGAGGTTGACATATACGTTCCCTCAAAGTGACATAAGTTTTGTCTCTCAGATGCCTACAGATCGGGAGATATTTGCCTTTAAATAATTGACTTTCGAATAATCTCGAATAATTAAAATGTCTCTATCGTCCAAACCCTTGGACATACAGTGACGAGATTCTGACATGAACTTGACATATGCCTTCCCTCAAAGTGACATGAGTTTTGTCTCTCAGATTCCTACAGATCTGGAGATATTTGCTTTTTCAAAAATTGACTTTCTAATAATCTCGAAAAATTAAAATGTCTCTATCGTCCAAACCCTTGGACATACATTGACGTGACTCTGACAGGAAGTTGACATATACGTTCCCTCAAAGTAACATATGTTTTGTCTCTCAGATTCCTACAGATCGGAAGATATTTGCCTTTTCAAAAATTGACTTTCGAATAATCTCAAAAAATTAAAATGTGTCTATCCTCCAAACCCTTGGACATACATTGACGTGACTCTGACAGGAAGTTTACATATACGTTCCCTCAAAGTGACATAAGTTTTGTCTCTCAGATGCCTACAGATCGGGAGATATTTGCCTTTTAAAATTGACTTTCGAATAATCTCGAAAAATTAAAATGTCTCTCTCGTCCAAACCCTTGGACATACATTGACGAGATTCTGACATGAAGTTGACATGTACGTTCCCTCAAAGTGACATAAGTTTTGTCTCTCAGATTCCTACAGATCGGGAGATATTTGCCTTTTAAGAATTGACTTTCGAATAATCTCGAAAAATTAAAATGTCTCTATCGTCCAAACCCTTCTACATACATTGACGAGATTCTGACATGAAGTTGACATATACGTTCCCTCAATGTGGCATACGTTTTGTCTCTCAGATTCCTACAGATCGGGAGATATTTGCCTTTTAATAATTGACTTTCGAAAAATCTCGAAAAATTTAAATGTCTCTATCATCCAAACCCTTGGACATAAATTGACGAGATTCTGACATGAAGTTGACATATACGTTCCCTCAAAGTGACATAAGTTTTGTCTCTCAGATGCCTACAGATCGGGAGATATTTGCCTTTTCAAAAATTGACTTTCGAATAATCTCGAAAAATTAAAATATCTCTATCCTCCAAACCCTTGGACATACATTGACGTGACTCTGACAGGAAGTTGACATATACGTTCCCTCAAAGTGACATAAGTTTTGTCTCTCAGATGCCTACAGATCGGGAGATATTTGCCTTTAAAAAATTGACTTTCGAATAATCTCGAAGAATTTAAATGTCTCTATCGTCCAAACCCTTGGACATACATTGACGAGATTCTGACATGAGGTTGACATATACGTTCCCTCAAAGTGACATAAGTTTTGTCTCTCAGATGCCTACAGATCGGGAGATATTTGCCTTTAAATAATTGACTTTCGAATAATCTCGAAAAATTAAAATGTCTCTATCGTCCAAACCCTTGGACATACATTGACGAGATTCTGACATGAACTTGACATATGCCTTCCCTCAAAGTGACCTGAGTTTTGTCTGTCAGATTCCTACAGATCTGGAGATATTTGCTTTTTCAAAAATTGACTTTCTAATAATCTCGAAAAATTAAAATGTCTCTATCGTCCAAACCCTTGGACATACATTGACGTGACTCTGACAGGAAGTTGACATATACGTTCCCTCAAAGTGACATATGTTTTGTCTCTCAGATTCCTACAGATCGGAAGATATTTGCCTTTTCAAAAATTGGCTTTCGAATAATCTCAAAAAATTAAAATGTGTCTATCCTCCAAACCCTTGGACATACATTGACGTGACTCTGACAGGAAGTTTACATATACGTTCCCTCAAAGTGACATAAGTTTTGTCTCTCAGATGCCTACAGATCGGGAGATATTTGCCTTTTAAAATTGACTTTCGAATAATCTCGAAAAATTAAAATGTCTCTCTCGTCCAAACCCTTGGACATACATTGACGAGATTCTGACATGAAGTTGACATGTACGTTCCCTCAAAGTGACATAAGTTTTGTCTCTCAGATTCCTACAGATCGGGAGATATTTGCCTTTTCAAAAATTGACTTTAGAATAATCTCGAAAAATTAAAATGTCTCTATCCTCCAAACCCTTGGACATACATTGACGTGACTCTGACAGGAAGTTGACATATACGTTCCCTCAGAGTGACATAAGTTTTGTCTCTCAGATTCCTACAGATCGGGAGATATTTGCCTTTTAAGAATTGACTTTCGAATAATCTCGAAAAATTAAAATGTCTCTGTCGTCCAAACCCTTGGACATACATTGACGAGAATCTGACATGAAGTTGACATATACGTTCCCTCAAAGTGACATAAGCTTTGTCTCTCAGATGCCTACAGATCAGGAGATATTTGCCTTTTAATAATTGACTTTCGAATAATCTCGAAAAATTAAAATGTCTCTATCGCCCAAACCCTTGGACATACATTGACGAGATTCTGACATGAAGTTGACATATACGTTCCCTCAAAGTGGCATAAGTTTTGTCTCTCAGATGCCTACAGATCGGGAGATATTTGCCTTTTAAAAATTGACTTTCGAATAATCTCGAAAAATTAAAATGTCTCTATCGTCCAAACCCTTGGACATACATTGACGAGATTCTGACATGAAGTTGACATATACGTTCCCTCAAAGTGACATAAGTTTTGTCTCTCAGATTCCTACAGATCGGGAGATATTTGCCTTTTCAAAAATTGACTTTCGAATAATCTCGAAAAATTAAAATGTCTCTATCCTCCAAACCCTTGGACATACATTGACGTGACTCTGACAGGAAGTTGACATATACGTTCCCTCAAAGTGACATAAGTTTTGTCTCTCAGATTCCTGCAAATCGGGATATATTTGCCTTTTAAAAATTGACTTTCGAATAATCTCGAAAAATTAAAATGTCTCTATCGTCCAAACCCTTGGACATACATTGACGAGATTCTGACATGAAGTTGACATATACGTTCCCTCAAAGTGACATAAGTTTTGTCTTTCAGGTTCCTACAGATCGGGAGATATTTGCCTTTTAATAATTGACTTTCGAATAATCTCGAAAAATTAAAATGTCTCTATCGTCCAAACCCTTGGACATACATTGACGAGATTCTGACATGAGGTTGACATATACGATCCCTCAAAGTGACATACGTTTTGTCTCTCAGATGCCTACAGATCGGGAGATATTTACCTTTTAAAAATTGACTTTAGAATAATCTCGAAAAATTAAAATGTCTCTATCGTCCAAACCCTTGGACATACATTGACGAGATTCTGACATGAAGTTGACATATGCATTCCTTCAAAGTGACATAAGATTTGTCTCTCAGATGCCTACAGATCGGGAGATATTTGCCTCTTAAAAATTGACTTTCGAATAATCTCGAAAAATTTAAATGTCTCTATCGTCCAAACCCTTTGACACACATTGACGAGATTCTGACATGAAGTTGACATATACGTTCCCTCAAAGTGACATACGTTTTGTCTCTCAGATTCCTACAGATCGGGAGATATTTGCCTTTTCAAAAATTGACTTTCGAATAATCTCGAAAAATTAAAATGTCTCTATCCTCCAAACCCTTGGACATACATTGACGTGACTCTGACAGGAAGTTGACATATACGTTCCCTCAAAGTGACATAAGTTCTGTCTCTCAGATTCCTACAGATCGGGAGATATTTGCCTTTTAAGAATTGACTTTCGAATAATCTCGAAAAATTAAAATGTCTCTATCGTCCAAACCCTTCTACATACATTGATGAGATTCTGACATGAAGTTGACATATACGTTCCCTCAAAGTGGCATACGTTTTGTCTCTCAGATGCCTACAGATCGGGAGATATTTGCCTTTTAATAATTGACTTTCGAAAAATCTCGAAAAATTTAAATGTCTCTATCATCCAAACCCTTGGACATACATTGACGAGATTCTGACAAGAAGTTGACATATACGTTCCCTCAAAGTGACATAAGTTTTGTCTCTCAGATGCCTACAGATTGGGAGATATTTGCCTTTTCAAAAATTGACTTTCGAATAATCTCGAAAAATTAAAATATCTCTAACCTCCAAACCCTTGGACATACATTGACGTGACTCTGACAGGAAGTTGACATATACGTTCCCTCAAAGTGACATAAGTTTTGTCTCTCAGATGCCTACAGATCGGGAGATATTTGCCTTTTAAAAATTGACTTTCGAATAATCTCGAAGAATTTAAATGTCTCTATCGTCCAAACCCTTGGACATACATTGACGAGATTCTGACATGAGGTTGACATATACGTTCCCTCAAAGTGACATAAGTTTTGTCTCTCAGATGCCTACAGATCGGGAGATATTTGCCTTTAAATAATTGACTTTCGAATAATCTCGAAAAATTAAAATGTCTCTATCGTCCAAACCCTTGGACATACATTGACGAGATTCTGACATGAACTTGACATATGCCTTCCCTCAAAGTGACATGAGTTTTGTCTGTCAGATTCCTACAGATCTGGAGATATTTGCTTTTTCAAAAATTGACTTTCTAATAATCTCGAAAAATTAAAATGTCTCTATCGTCCAAACCCTTGGACATACATTGACGTGACTCTGACAGGAAGTTGACATATACGTTCCCTCAAAGTGACATATGTTTTGTCTCTCAGATTCCTACAGATCGGAAGATATTTGCCTTTTCAAAAATTGGCTTTCGAATAATCTCAAAAAATTAAAATGTGTCTATCCTCCAAACCCTTGGACATACATTGACGTGACTCTGACAGGAAGTTTACATATACGTTCCCTCAAAGTGACATAAGTTTTGTCTCTCAGATGCCTACAGATCGGGAGATATTTGCCTTTTAAAATTGACTTTCGAATAATCTCGAAAAATTAAAATGTCTCTCTCGTCCAAACCCTTGGACATACATTGACGAGATTCTGACATGAAGTTGACATGTACGTTCCCTCAAAGTGACATAAGTTTTGTCTCTCAGATTCCTACAGATCGGGAGATATTTGCCTTTTCAAAAATTGACTTTAGAATAATCTCGAAAAATTAAAATGTCTCTATCCTCCAAACCCTTGGACATACATTGACGTGACTCTGACAGGAAGTTGACATATACGTTCCCTCAGAGTGACATAAGTTTTGTCTCTCAGATTCCTACAGATCGGGAGATATTTGCCTTTTAATAATTGACTTTCGAATAATCTCGAAAAATTAAAATGTCTCTGTCGTCCAAACCCTTGGACATACATTGACCAGAATCTGACATGAAGTTGACATATACGTTCCCTCAAAGTGACATAAGCTTTGTCTCTCAGATGCCTACAGATCAGGAGATATTTGCCTTTTAATAATTGACTTTCGAATAATCTCGAAAAATTAAAATGTCTCTATCGCCCAAACCCTTGGACATACATTGACGAGATTCTGACATGAAGTTGACATATACGTTCCCTCAAAGTGGCATAAGTTTTGTCTCTCAGATGCCTACAGATCGGGAGATATTTGCCTTTTAAAAATTGACTTTCGAATAATCTCGAAAAATTAAAATGTCTCTATCGTCCAAACCCTTGGACATACATTGACGAGATTCTGACATGAAGTTGACATATACGTTCCCTCAAAGTGACATAAGTTTTGTCTCTCAGATTCCTACAAATCGGGATATATTTGCCTTTAAAAAATTGACTTTCGAATAATCTCGAAAAATTAAAATGTCTCTATCCTCCAAACCCTTGGACATACATTGACGTGACTCTGACAGGAAGTTGACATATACGTTCCCTCAAAGTGACATAAGTTTTGTCTCTCAGATTCCTACAAATCGGGATATATTTGCCTTTAAAAAATTGACTTTCGAATAATCTCGAAAAATTAAAATGTCTCTATCGTCCAAACCCTTGGACATACATTGACGAGATTCTGACATGAAGTTGACATATACGTTCCCTCAAAGTGACATAAGTTTTGTCTCTCAGGTTCCTACAGATCGGGAGATATTTGCCTTTTAATAATTGACTTTCGAATAATCTCGAAAAATTAAAATGTCTCTATCGTCCAAACCCTTGGACATACATTGACGAGATTCTGACATGAGGTTGACATATACGTTCCCTCAAAGTGACATACGTTTTGTCTCTCAGATGCCTACAAATCGGGAGATATTTACCTTTTAAAAATTGACTTTAGAATAATCTCGAAAAATTAAAATGTCTCTATCGTCCAAACCCTTGGACATACATTGACGAGATTCTGACATGAAGTTGACATATGCATTCCTTCAAAGTGACATAAGATTTGTCTCTCAGATGCCTACAGATCGGGAGATATTTGCCTCTTAAAAATTGACTTTCGAATAATCTCGAAAAATTTAAATGTCTCTATCGTCCAAACCCTTTGACACACATTGACGAGATTCTGACATGAAGTTGACATATACGTTCCCTCAAAGTGACATAAGTTTTGTCTCTCAGATTCCTACAGATCGGGAGATATTTGCCTTTTCAAAAATTGACTTTCGAATAATCTCGAAAAATTAAAATGTCTCTATCCTCCAAACCCTTGGACATACATTGACGTGACTCTGACAGGAAGTTGACATATACGTTCCCTCAAAGTGACATAAGTTCTGTCTCTCAGATTCCTACAGATCGGGAGATATTTGCCTTTTAAGAATTGACTTTCGAATAATCTCGAAAAATTAAAATGTCTCTATCGTCCAAACCCTTCTACATACATTGACGAGATTCTGACATGAAGTTGACATATACGTTCCCTCAAAGTGGCATACGTTTTGTCTCTCAGATGCCTACAGATCGGGAGATATTTGCCTTTTAATAATTGACTTTCGAAAAATCTCGAAAAATTTAAATGTCTCTATCATCCAAACCCTTGGACATACATTGACGAGATTCTGACATGAAGTTGACATATACGTTCCCTCAAAGTGACATAAGTTTGTCTCTCAGATGCCTAGAGATCGGGAGATATTTGCCTTTTCAAAAATTGACTTTCGAATAATCTCGAAAAATTAAAATATCTCTAACCTCCAAACCCTTGGACATACATTGACGTGACTCTGACAGGAAGTTGACATATACGTTCCCTCAAAGTGACATAAGTTTTGTCTCTCAGATGCCTACAGATCGGGAGATATTTGCCTTTTAAAAATTGACTTTCGAATAATCTCGAAGAATTTAAATGTCTCTATCGTCCAAACCCTTGGACATACATTGACGAGATTCTGACATGAGGTTGACATATACGTTCCCTCAAAGTGACATAAGTTTTGTCTCTCAGATGCCTACAGATCGGGAGATATTTGCCTTTAAATAATTGACTTTCGAATAATCTCGAAAAATTAAAATGTCTCTATCGTCCAAACCCTTGGACATACAGTGACGAGATTCTGACATGAACTTGACATATGCCTTCCCTCAAAGTGACATGAGTTTTGTCTCTCAGATTCCTACAGATCTGGAGATATTTGCTTTTTCAAAAATTGACTTTCTAATAATCTCGAAAAATTAAAATGTCTCTATCGTCCAAACACTTGGACATACATTGACGTGACTCTGACAGGAAGTTGACATATACGTTCCCTCAAAGTGACATATGTTTTGTCTCTCAGATTCCTACAGATCGGAAGATATTTGCCTTTTCAAAAATTGACTTTCGAATAATCTCAAAAAATTAAAATGTGTCTATCCTCCAAACCCTTGGACATACATTGACGTGACTCTGACAGGAAGTTTACATATACGTTCCCTCAAAGTGACATAAGTTTTGTCTCTCAGATGCCTACAGATCGGGAGATATTTGCCTTTTAAAATTGACTTTCGAATAATCTCGAAAAATTAAAATGTCTCTCTCGTCCAAACCCTTGGACATACATTGACGAGATTCTGACATGAAGTTGACATGTACGTTCCCTCAAAGTGACATAAGTTTTGTCTCTCAGATTCCTACAGATCGGGAGATATTTGCCTTTTCAAAAATTGACTTTAGAATAATCTCGAAAAATTAAAATGTCTCTATCCTCCAAACCCTTGGACATACATTGACGTGACTCTGACAGGAAGTTGACATATACGTTCCCTCAGAGTGACATAAGTTTTGTCTCTCAGATTCCTACAGATCGGGAGATATTTGCCTTTTAATAATTGACTTTCGAATAATCTCGAAAAATTAAAATGTCTCTGTCGTCCAAACCCTTGGACATACATTGACGAGAATCTGACATGAAGTTGACATATACGTTCCCTCAAAGTGACATAAGCTTTGTCTCTCAGATGCCTACAGATCAGGAGATATTTGCCTTTTAATAATTGACTTTCGAATAATCTCGAAAAATTAAAATATCTCTAACCTCCAAACCCTTGGACATACATTGACGTGACTCTGACAGGAAGTTGACATATACGTTCCCTCAAAGTGACATAAGTTTTGTCTCTCAGATGCCTACAGATCGGGAGATATTTGCCTTTTAAAAATTGACTTTCGAATAATCTCGAAGAATTTAAATGTCTCTATCGTCCAAACCCTTGGACATACATTGACGAGATTCTGACATGAGGTTGACATATACGTTCCCTCAAAGTGACATAAGTTTTGTCTCTCAGATGCCTACAGATCGGGAGATATTTGCCTTTAAATAATTGACTTTCGAATAATCTCGAAAAATTAAAATGTCTCTATCGTCCAAACCCTTGGACATACATTGACGAGATTCTGACATGAACTTGACATATGCCTTCCCTCAAAGTGACATGAGTTTTGTCTGTCAGATTCCTACAGATCTGGAGATATTTGCTTTTTCAAAAATTGACTTTCTAATAATCTCGAAAAATTAAAATGTCTCTATCGTCCAAACCCTTGGACATACATTGACGTGACTCTGACAGGAAGTTGACATATACGTTCCCTCAAAGTGACATATGTTTTGTCTCTCAGATTCCTACAGATCGGAAGATATTTGCCTTTTCAAAAATTGGCTTTCGAATAATCTCAAAAAATTAAAATGTGTCTATCCTCCAAACCCTTGGACATACATTGACGTGACTCTGACAGGAAGTTTACATATACGTTCCCTCAAAGTGACATAAGTTTTGTCTCTCAGATGCCTACAGATCGGGAGATATTTGCCTTTTAAAATTGACTTTCGAATAATCTCGAAAAATTAAAATGTCTCTCTCGTCCAAACCCTTGGACATACATTGACGAGATTCTGACATGAAGTTGACATGTACGTTCCCTCAAAGTGACATAAGTTTTGTCTCTCAGATTCCTACAGATCGGGAGATATTTGCCTTTTCAAAAATTGACTTTAGAATAATCTCGAAAAATTAAAATGTCTCTATCCTCCAAACCCTTGGACATACATTGACGTGACTCTGACAGGAAGTTGACATATACGTTCCCTCAGAGTGACATAAGTTTTGTCTCTCAGATTCCTACAGATCGGGAGATATTTGCCTTTTAATAATTGACTTTCGAATAATCTCGAAAAATTAAAATGTCTCTGTCGTCCAAACCCTTGGACATACATTGACCAGAATCTGACATGAAGTTGACATATACGTTCCCTCAAAGTGACATAAGCTTTGTCTCTCAGATGCCTACAGATCAGGAGATATTTGCCTTTTAATAATTGACTTTCGAATAATCTCGAAAAATTAAAATGTCTCTATCGCCCAAACCCTTGGACATACATTGACGAGATTCTGACATGAAGTTGACATATACGTTCCCTCAAAGTGGCATAAGTTTTGTCTCTCAGATGCCTACAGATCGGGAGATATTTGCCTTTTAAAAATTGACTTTCGAATAATCTCGAAAAATTAAAATGTCTCTATCGTCCAAACCCTTGGACATACATTGACGAGATTCTGACATGAAGTTGACATATACGTTCCCTCAAAGTGACATAAGTTTTGTCTCTCAGATTCCTACAGATCGGGAGATATTTGCCTTTTCAAAAATTGACTTTCGAATAATCTCGAAAAATTAAAATGTCTCTATCCTCCAAACCCTTGGACATACATTGACGTGACTCTGACAGGAAGTTGACATATACGTTCCCTCAAAGTGACATAAGTTTTGTCTCTCAGATTCCTACAAATCGGGATATATTTGCCTTTAAAAAATTGACTTTCGAATAATCTCGAAAAATTAAAATGTCTCTATCGTCCAAACCCTTGGACATACATTGACGAGATTCTGACATGAAGTTGACATATACGTTCCCTCAAAGTGACATAAGTTTTGTCTCTCAGGTTCCTACAGATCGGGAGATATTTGCCTTTTAATAATTGACTTTCGAATAATCTCGAAAAATTAAAATGTCTCTATCGTCCAAACCCTTGGACATACATTGACGAGATTCTGACATGAGGTTGACATATACGTTCCCTCAAAGTGACATACGTTTTGTCTCTCAGATGCCTACAGATCGGGAGATATTTACCTTTTAAAAATTGACTTTAGAATAATCTCGAAAAATTAAAATGTCTCTATCGTCCAAACCCTTGGACATACATTGACGAGATTCTGACATGAAGTTGACATATGCATTCCTTCAAAGTGACATAAGATTTGTCTCTCAGATGCCTACAGATCGGGAGATATTTGCCTCTTAAAAATTGACTTTCGAATAATCTCGAAAAATTTAAATGTCTCTATCGTCCAAACCCTTTGACACACATTGACGAGATTCTGACATGAAGTTGACATATACGTTCCCTCAAAGTGACATAAGTTTTGTCTCTCAGATTCCTACAGATCGGGAGATATTTGCCTTTTCAAAAATTGACTTTCGAATAATCTCGAAAAATTAAAATGTCTCTATCCTCCAAACCCTTGGACATACATTGACGTGACTCTGACAGGAAGTTGACATATACGTTCCCTCAAAGTGACATAAGTTCTGTCTCTCAGATTCCTACAGATCGGGAGATATTTGCCTTTTAAGAATTGACTTTCGAATAATCTCGAAAAATTAAAATGTCTCTATCGTCCAAACCCTTCTACATACATTGACGAGATTCTGACATGAAGTTGACATATACGTTCCCTCAAAGTGGCATACGTTTTGTCTCTCAGATGCCTACAGATCGGGAGATATTTGCCTTTTAATAATTGACTTTCGAAAAATCTCGAAAAATTTAAATGTCTCTATCATCCAAACCCTTGGACATACATTGACGAGATTCTGACATGAAGTTGACATATACGTTCCCTCAAAGTGACATAAGTTTGTCTCTCAGATGCCTAGAGATCGGGAGATATTTGCCTTTTCAAAAATTGACTTTCGAATAATCTCGAAAAATTAAAATATCTCTAACCTCCAAACCCTTGGACATACATTGACGTGACTCTGACAGGAAGTTGACATATACGTTCCCTCAAAGTGACATAAGTTTTGTCTCTCAGATGCCTACAGATCGGGAGATATTTGCCTTTTAAAAATTGACTTTCGAATAATCTCGAAGAATTTAAATGTCTCTATCGTCCAAACCCTTGGACATACATTGACGAGATTCTGACATGAGGTTGACATATACGTTCCCTCAAAGTGACATAAGTTTTGTCTCTCAGATGCCTACAGATCGGGAGATATTTGCCTTTAAATAATTGACTTTCGAATAATCTCGAAAAATTAAAATGTCTCTATCGTCCAAACCCTTGGACATACAGTGACGAGATTCTGACATGAACTTGACATATGCCTTCCCTCAAAGTGACATGAGTTTTGTCTCTCAGATTCCTACAGATCTGGAGATATTTGCTTTTTCAAAAATTGACTTTCTAATAATCTCGAAAAATTAAAATGTCTCTATCGTCCAAACACTTGGACATACATTGACGTGACTCTGACAGGAAGTTGACATATACGTTCTCTCAAAGTGACATATGTTTTGTCTCTCAGATTCCTACAGATCGGAAGATATTTGCCTTTTCAAAAATTGACTTTCGAATAATCTCAAAAAATTAAAATGTGTCTATCCTCCAAACCCTTGGACATACATTGACGTGACTCTGACAGGAAGTTTACATATACGTTCCCTCAAAGTGACATAAGTTTTGTCTCTCAGATGCCTACAGATCGGGAGATATTTGCCTTTTAAAATTGACTTTCGAATAATCTCGAAAAATTAAAATGTCTCTCTCGTCCAAACCCTTGGACATACATTGACGAGATTCTGACATGAAGTTGACATGTACGTTCCCTCAAAGTGACATAAGTTTTGTCTCTCAGATTCCTACAGATCGGGAGATATTTGCCTTTTCAAAAATTGACTTTAGAATAATCTCGAAAAATTAAAATGTCTCTATCCTCCAAACCCTTAGACATACATTGACGTGACTCTGACAGGAAGTTGACATATACGTTCCCTCAGAGTGACATAAGTTTTGTCTCTCAGATTCCTACAGATCGGGAGATATTTGCCTTTTAATAATTGACTTTCGAATAATCTCGAAAAATTAAAATGTCTCTGTCGTCCAAACCCTTGGACATACATTGACGAGAATCTGACATGAAGTTGACATATACGTTCCCTCAAAGTGACATAAGCTTTGTCTCTCAGATGCCTACAGATCAGGAGATATTTGCCTTTTAATAATTGACTTTCGAATAATCTCGAAAAATTAAAATGTCTCTATCGTCCAAACCCTTAGACATACATTGACGAGATTCTGACATGAGGTTGACATATACGTTCCCTCAAAGTGACATAAGTTTTGTCTCTCAGATGGCTACAGATCAGGAGATATTTGCCTTTAAATAATTCAATTTCGAATAATCTCGAAAAATTAAAATGTTTCTATCGTCCAAACCCTTGGACATACATTGACGAGATTCTGACATGAAGTTGACATATACGATCCCTCAATGTGACATAAGGTTTGTTTCTCAGATTCCTACAGATCGGGAGATATTTGCCTTTTCAAAAATTGACTTTCGAATAATCTCGAAAAATTAAAATGTCTCTGTCCTCCAAAGCCTTGGACATACATTGACGTGACTCTGACAGGAAGTTGACATATACGTTCCCTCATAGTGACATAAGTTTTGTCTCTCAGATTCCTACAGATCGGGAGATATTTGCCTTTTAAGAATTGACTTTCGAATAATCTCGAAAAATTAAAATGTCTCTATCGTCCAAACCCTTGGACATACATTAACGAGATTCTGACATGAAGTTGACATGTACGTTCCCTCAAAGTGACATACGTTTTGCCTCTCAGATGCCTACAGATCGGGAGATATTTGCTTTTTAAAAATTGACTTTCGAATAATCTCGAAAAATTAAAATGTCTCTATCGTCCAAACCCTTGGACATACATTGACGAGATTCTGACATGAGGTTGACATATACGTTCCCTCAAAGTGACATAAGCTTTGTCTTTTAGATGCCTACAGATCGGGAGATATTTGCCTTTAAATAATTGACTTTCGAATAATCTCGAAAAATTAAAATGTCTCTATCGTCCAAACCCTTGGACATACATTGACGAGATTCTGACATGAACTTGACATATGCCTTCCCTCAAAGTGGCATGAGTTTTGTCTCTCAGATTCCTACAGATCTGGAGATATTTGCTTTTTAAAAATTGACTTTCGAATAATCTCGAAAAATTAAAATGTCTCTATCGTCCAAACCCTTGGACATACATTGACGTGACTCTGACATCAAGTTGACATATACGTTCCCTCAAAGTGACATAAGTTTTGTCTCTCAGATTCCTACAGATCGGGAGATATTTGCCTTTTAAAAATTGACTTTCGAATAATCTCGAAAAATTAATATGTCTCTATCCTCCAAACCCTTGGACATACATTGACGTGACTCTGACAGGAAGTTTACATATACGTTCCCTCAAAGTGACATAAGTTTTGTCTCTCAGATGCCTACATATCGGGAGATATTTGCCTTTTAAAAATTGACTTTCGAATAATCTCGAAAAATTAAAATGTCTCTCTCGTCCAAACCCTTGGACATACATTGACGAGATTCTGACATGAAGTTGACATGTACGTTCCCTCAAAGTGACATAAGGTTTGTCTCTCAGATTCCTACAGATCGGGAGATATTTGCCTTTAAATAATTGACTTTCGAATAATCTCGAGAAATTTAAATGTCTCTATCGTCCAAACCCTTGGACATACTTTGACGAGATTCTGACATGAGGTTGACATATACGTTCCCTCAAAGTGACATAAGTTTTGTCTCTCAGATTCCTACAGATCGGGAGATATTTGCCTTTTCAAAAATTGACTTTCGAATAATCTCGAAAAATTAAAATGTCTCTATCCTCCAAACCCTTGGACATACATTGACGTGACTCTGACAGGAAGTTGACATATACGTTCCCTCAAAGTGACATAAGTTTTGTCTCTCAGATTCCTACAAATCGGGATATATTTGCCTTTTAAAAATTGACTTTCGAATAATCTCGAAAAATTAAAATGTCTCTATCGTCCAAACCCTTGGACATACATTGACGAGATTCTGACATGAAGTTGACATATACGTTCCCTCAAAGTGACATAGGTTTTGTCTCTCAGGTTCCTACAGATCGGGAGATATTTGCCTTTTAATAATTGACTTTCGAATAATCTCGAAAAATTAAAATGTCTCTATCGTCCAAACCCTTGGACATACATTGACGAGATTCTGACATGAGGTTGACATATACGTTCCCTCAAAGTGACATACGTTTTGTCTCTCAGATGCCTACAGATCGGGAGATATTTACCTTTTAAAAATTGACTTTAGAATAATCTCGAAAAATTAAAATGTCTCTATCGTCCAAACCCTTGGACATACATTGACGAGATTCTGACATGAAGTTGACATATGCATTCCTTCAAAGTGACATAAGATTTGTCTCTCAGATGCCTACAGATCGGGAGATATTTGCCTCTTAAAAATTGACTTTCGAATAATCTCGAAAAATTTAAATGTCTCTATCGTCCAAACCCTTTGACACACATTGACGAGATTCTGACATGAAGTTGACATATACGTTCCCTCAAAGTGACATAAGTTTTGTCTCTCAGATTCCTACAGATCGGGAGATATTTGCCTTTACAAAAATTGACTTTCGAATAATCTCGAAAAATTAAAATGTCTCTATCCTCCAAACCCTTGGACATACATTGACGTGACTCTGACAGGAAGTTGACATATACGTTCCCTCAAAGTGACATAAGTTCTGTCTCTCAGATTCCTACAGATCGGGAGATATTTGCCTTTTAATAATTGACTTTCGAATAATCTCGAAAAATTAAAATGTCTCTATCGTCCAAACCCTTCTACATACATTGACGAGATTCTGACATGAAGTTGACATATACGTTCCCTCAATGTGGCATACGTTTTGTCTCTCAGATGCCTACAGATCGGGAGATATTTAGCTTTTAATAATTGACTTTCGAAAAATCTCGAAAAATTTAAATGTCTCTATCATCCAAACCCTTGGACATACATTGACGAGATTCTGACATGAAGTTGACATATACGTTCCCTCAAAGTGACATAAGTTTTGTCTCTCAGATGCCTACAGATCGGGAGATATTTGCCTTTTCAAAAATTGACTTTCGAATAATCTCGAAAAATTAAAATGTGTCTATCCTCCAAACCCTTGGACATACATTGACGTGACTCTGACAGGAAGTTGACATATACGTTCCCTCAAAGTGACATAAGTTTTGTCTCTCAGATGCCTACAGATCGGGAGATATTTGCCTTTTAAAAATTGACTTTCGAATAATCTAGAAGAATTTAAATGTCTCTATCGTCCAAACCCTTGGACATACAGTGACGAGATTCTGACATGAACTTGACATATGCCTTCCCTCAAAGTGACATGAGTTTTGTCTCTCAGATTCCTACAGATCTGGAGATATTTGCTTTTTCAAAAATTGACTTTCTAATAATCTCGAAAAATTGAAATATCTCTATCGTCCAAACCCTTGGACATACATTGACGTGACTCTGACAGGAAGTTGACATATACGTTCCCTCAAAGTGACATATGTTTTGTCTCTCAGATTCCTACAGATCGGAAGATATTTGCCTTTTCAAAAATTGACTTTCGAATAATCTCAAAAAATTAAAATGTGTCTATCCTCCAAACCCTTGGACATACATTGACGTGACTCTGACAGGAAGTTTACATATACGTTCCCTCAAAGTGACATAAGTTTTGTCTCTCAGATGCCTACAGATCGGGAGATATTTGCCTTTTAAAATTGACTTTCGAATAATCTCGAAAAATTAAAATGTCTCTCTCGTCCAAACCCTTGGACATACATTGACGAGATTCTGACATGAAGTTGACATGTACGTTCCCTCAAAGTGACATAAGTTTTGTCTCTCAGATTCCTACAGATCGGGAGATATTTGCCTTTTCAAAAATTGACTTTAGAATAATCTCGAAAAATTAAAATGTCTCTATCCTCCAAACCCTTGGACATACATTGACGTGACTCTGACAGGAAGTTGACATATACGTTCCCTCAGAGTGACATAAGTTTTGTCTCTCAGATTCCTACAGATCGGGAGATATTTGCCTTTTAAGAATTGACTTTCGAATAATCTCGAAAAATTAAAATGTCTCTGTCGTCCAAACCCTTGGACATACATTGACGAGAATCTGACATTAAGTTGACATATACGTTCCCTCAAAGTGACATAAGCTTTGTCTCTCAGATGCCTACAGATCAGGAGATATTTGCCTTTTAATAATTGACTTTCGAATAATCTCGAAAAATTAAAATGTCTCTATCGTCCAAACCCTTAGACATACATTGACGAGATTCTGACATGAGGTTGACATATACGTTCCCTCAAAGTGACATAAGTTTTGTCTCTCAGATGGCTACAGATCAGGAGATATTTGCCTTTAAATAATTCAATTTCGAATAATCTCGAAAAATTAAAATGTCTCTATCGTCCAAACCCTTGGACATACATTGACGAGATTCTGACATGAAGTTGACATATACGTTCCCTCAATGTGACATAAGGTTTGTTTCTCAGATTCCTACAGATCGGGAGATATTTGCCTTTTAAAATTGACTTTCGAATAATCTCGAAAAATTAAAATGTCTCTCTCGTCCAAACCCTTGGACATACATTGACGATATTCTGACATGAAGTTGACATGTACGTTCCCTCAAAGTGACATAAGTTTTGTCTCTCAGATTCCTACAGATCGGGAGATATTTGCCTTTTCAAAAATTGACTTTAGAATAATCTCGAAAAATTAAAATGTCTCTATCCTCCAAACCCTTGGACATACATTGACTTGACTCTGACAGGAAGTTGACATATACGTTCCCTCAGAGTGACATAAGTTTTGTCTCTCAGATTCCTACAGATCGGGAGATATTTGCCTTTTAATAATTGACTTTCGAATAATCTCGAAAAATTAAAATGTCTCTGTCGTCCAAACCCTTGGACATACATTGACCAGAATCTGACATGAAGTTGACATATACGTTCCCTCAAAGTGACATAAGCTTTGTCTCTCAGATGCCTACAGATCAGGAGATATTTGCCTTTTAATAATTGACTTTCGAATAATCTCGAAAAATTAAAATGTCTCTATCGCCCAAACCCTTGGACATACATTGACGAGATTCTGACATGAAGTTGACATATACGTTCCCTCAAAGTGGCATAAGTTTTGTCTCTCAGATGCCTACAGATCGGGAGATATTTGCCTTTTAAAAATTGACTTTCGAATAATCTCGAAAAATTAAAATGTCTCTATCGTCCAAACCCTTGGACATACATTGACGAGATTCTGACATGAAGTTGACATATACGTTCCCTCAAAGTGACATAAGTTTTGTCTCTCAGATTCCTACAGATCGGGAGATATTTGCCTTTTCAAAAATTGACTTTCGAATAATCTCGAAAAATTAAAATGTCTCTATCCTCCAAACCCTTGGACATACATTGACGTGACTCTGACAGGAAGTTGACATATACGTTCCCTCAAAGTGACATAAGTTTTGTCTCTCAGATTCCTACAAATCGGGATATATTTGCCTTTAAAAAATTGACTTTCGAATAATCTCGAAAAATTAAAATGTCTCTATCGTCCAAACCCTTGGACATACATTGACGAGATTCTGACATGAAGTTGACATATACGTTCCCTCAAAGTGACATAAGTTTTGTCTCTCAGGTTCCTACAGATCGGGAGATATTTGCCTTTTAATAATTGACTTTCGAATAATCTCGAAAAATTAAAATGTCTCTATCGTCCAAACCCTTGGACATACATTGACGAGATTCTGACATGAGGTTGACATATACGTTCCCTCAAAGTGACATACGTTTTGTCTCTCAGATGCCTACAGATCGGGAGATATTTACCTTTTAAAAATTGACTTTAGAATAATCTCGAAAAATTAAAATGTCTCTATCGTCCAAACCCTTGGACATACATTGACGAGATTCTGACATGAAGTTGACATATGCATTCCTTCAAAGTGACATAAGATTTGTCTCTCAGATGCCTACAGATCGGGAGATATTTGCCTCTTAAAAATTGACTTTCGAATAATCTCGAAAAATTTAAATGTCTCTATCGTCCAAACCCTTTGACACACATTGACGAGATTCTGACATGAAGTTGACATATACGTTCCCTCAAAGTGACATAAGTTTTGTCTCTCAGATTCCTACAGATCGGGAGATATTTGCCTTTTCAAAAATTGACTTTCGAATAATCTCGAAAAATTAAAATGTCTCTATCCTCCAAACCCTTGGACATACATTGACGTGACTCTGACAGGAAGTTGACATATACGTTCCCTCAAAGTGACATAAGTTCTGTCTCTCAGATTCCTACAGATCGGGAGATATTTGCCTTTTAAGAATTGACTTTCGAATAATCTCGAAAAATTAAAATGTCTCTATCGTCCAAACCCTTCTACATACATTGACGAGATTCTGACATGAAGTTGACATATACGTTCCCTCAAAGTGGCATACGTTTTGTCTCTCAGATGCCTACAGATCGGGAGATATTTGCCTTTTAATAATTGACTTTCGAAAAATCTCGAAAAATTTAAATGTCTCTATCATCCAAACCCTTGGACATACATTGACGAGATTCTGACATGAAGTTGACATATACGTTCCCTCAAAGTGACATAAGTTTGTCTCTCAGATGCCTAGAGATCGGGAGATATTTGCCTTTTCAAAAATTGACTTTCGAATAATCTCGAAAAATTAAAATATTTCTAACCTCCAAACCCTTGGACATACATTGACGTGACTCTGACAGGAAGTTTACATATACGTTCCCTCAAAGTGACATAAGTTTTGTCTCTCAGATGCCTACAGATCGGGAGATATTTGCCTTTTAAAAATTGACTTTCGAATAATCTCGAAGAATTTAAATGTCTCTATCGTCCAAACCCTTGGACATACATTGACGAGATTCTGACATGAGGTTGACATATACGTTCCCTCAAAGTGACATAAGTTTTGTCTCTCAGATGCCTACAGATCGGGAGATATTTGCCTTTAAATAATTGACTTTCGAATAATCTCGAAAAATTAATATGTCTCTATCGTCCAAACCCTTGGACATACAGTGACGAGATTCTGACATGAACTTGACATATGCCTTCCCTCAAAGTGACATGAGTTTTGTCTCTCAGATTCCTACAGATCTGGAGATATTTGCTTTTTCAAAAATTGACTTTCTAATAATCTCGAAAAATTAAAATGTCTCTATCGTCCAAACACTTGGACATACATTGACGTGACTCTGACAGGAAGTTGACATATACGTTCCCTCAAAGTGACATATGTTTTGTCTCTCAGATTCCTACAGATCGGAAGATATTTGCCTTTTCAAAAATTGACTTTCGAATAATCTCAAAAAATTAAAATGTGTCTATCCTCCAAACCCTTGGACATACATTGACGTGACTCTGACAGGAAGTTTACATATACGTTCCCTCAAAGTGACATAAGTTTTGTCTCTCAGATGCCTACAGATCGGGAGATATTTGCCTTTTAAAATTGACTTTCGAATAATCTCGAAAAATTAAAATGTCTCTCTCGTCCAAACCCTTGGACATACATTGACGAGATTCTGACATGAAGTTGACATGTACGTTCCCTCAAAGTGACATAAGTTTTGTCTCTCAGATTCCTACAGATCGGGAGATATTTGCCTTTTCAAAAATTGACTTTAGAATAATCTCGAAAAATTAAAATGTCTCTATCCTCCAAACCCTTGGACATACATTGACGTGACTCTGACAGGAAGTTGACATATACGTTCCCTCAGAGTGACATAAGTTTTGTCTCTCAGATTCCTACAGATCGGGAGATATTTGCCTTTTAATAATTGACTTTCGAATAATCTCGAAAAATTAAAATGTCTCTGTCGTCCAAACCCTTGGACATACATTGACGAGAATCTGACATGAAGTTGACATATACGTTCCCTCAAAGTGACATAAGCTTTGTCTCTCAGATGCCTACAGATCAGGAGATATTTGCCTTTTAATAATTGACTTTCGAATAATCTCGAAAAATTAAAATGTCTCTATCGTCCAAACCCTTAGACATACATTGACGAGATTCTGACATGAGGTTGACATATACGTTCCCTCAAAGTGACATAAGTTTTGTCTCTCAGATGGCTACAGATCAGGAGATATTTGCCTTTAAATAATTCAATTTCGAATAATCTCGAAAAATTAAAATGTTTCTATCGTCCAAACCCTTGGACATACATTGACGAGATTCTGACATGAAGTTGACATATACGATCCCTCAATGTGACATAAGGTTTGTTTCTCAGATTCCTACAGATCGGGAGATATTTGCCTTTTCAAAAATTGACTTTCGAATAATCTCGAAAAATTAAAATGTCTCTGTCCTCCAAAGCCTTGGACATACATTGACGTGACTCTGACAGGAAGTTGACATATACGTTCCCTCATAGTGACATAAGTTTTGTCTCTCAGATTCCTACAGATCGGGAGATATTTGCCTTTTAAAAATTGACTTTCGAATAATCTCGAAAAATTAAAATGTCTCTATCGTCCAAACCCTTGGACATACATTAACGAGATTCTGACATGAAGTTGACATGTACGTTCCCTCAAAGTGACATACGTTTTGCCTCTCAGATGCCTACAGATCGGGAGATATTTGCTTTTTAAAAATTGACTTTCGAATAATCTCGAAAAATTAAAATGTCTCTATCGTATAAACCCTTGGACATACATTGACGAGATTCTGACATGAGGTTGACATATACGTTCCCTCAAAGTGACATAAGCTTTGTCTTTTAGATGCCTACAGATCGGGAGATATTTGCCTTTAAATAATTGACTTTCGAATAATCTCGAAAAATTAAAATGTCTCTATCGTCCAAACCCTTGGACATACATTGACGAGATTCTGACATGAACTTGACATATGCCTTCCCTCAAAGTGGCATGAGTTTTGTCTCTCAGATTCCTACAGATCTGGAGATATTTGCTTTTTAAAAATTGACTTTCGAATAATCTCGAAAAATTAAAATGTCTCTATCGTCCAAACCCTTGGACATACATTGACGTGACTCTGACATCAAGTTGACATATACGTTCCCTCAAAGTGACATAAGTTTTGTCTCTCAGATTCCTACAGATCGGGAGATATTTGCCTTTTAAAAATTGACTTTCGAATAATCTCGAAAAATTAATATGTCTCTATCCTCCAAACCCTTGGACATACATTGACGTGACTCTGACAGGAAGTTTACATATACGTTCCCTCAAAGTGACATAAGTTTTGTCTCTCAGATGCCTACATATCGGGAGATATTTGCCTTTTAAAAATTGACTTTCGAATAATCTCGAAAAATTAAAATGTCTCTCTCGTCCAAACCCTTGGACATACATTGACGAGATTCTGACATGAAGTTGACATGTACGTTCCCTCAAAGTGACATAAGGTTTGTCTCTCAGATTCCTACAGATCGGGAGATATTTGCCTTTAAATAATTGACTTTCGAATAATCTCGAGAAATTTAAATGTCTCTATCGTCCAAACCCTTGGACATACTTTGACGAGATTCTGACATGAGGTTGACATATACGTTCCCTCAAAGTGACATAAGTTTTGTCTCTCAGATTCCTACAGATCGGGAGATATTTGCCTTTTCAAAAATTGACTTTCGAATAATCTCGAAAAATTAAAATGTCTCTATCCTCCAAACCCTTGGACATACATTGACGTGACTCTGACAGGAAGTTGACATATACGTTCCCTCAAAGTGACATAAGTTTTGTCTCTCAGATTCCTACAAATCGGGATATATTTGCCTTTTAAAAATTGACTTTCGAATAATCTCGAAAAATTAAAATGTCTCTATCGTCCAAACCCTTGGACATACATTGACGAGATTCTGACATGAAGTTGACATATACGTTCCCTCAAAGTGACATAGGTTTTGTCTCTCAGGTTCCTACAGATCGGGAGATATTTGCCTTTTAATAATTGACTTTTGAATAATCTCGAAAAATTAAAATGTCTCTATCGTCCAAACCCTTGGACATACATTGACGAGATTCTGACATGAGGTTGACATATACGTTCCCTCAAAGTGACATACGTTTTGTCTCTCAGATGCCTACAGATCGGGAGATATTTACCTTTTAAAAATTGACTTTAGAATAATCTCGAAAAATTAAAATGTCTCTATCGTCCAAACCCTTGGACATACATTGACGAGATTCTGACATGAAGTTGACATATGCATTCCTTCAAAGTGACATAAGATTTGTCTCTCAGATGCCTACAGATCGGGAGATATTTGCCTCTTAAAAATTGACTTTCGAATAATCTCGAAAAATTTAAATGTCTCTATCGTCCAAACCCTTTGACACACATTGACGAGATTCTGACATGAAGTTGACATATACGTTCCCTCAAAGTGACATAAGTTTTGTCTCTCAGATTCCTACAGATCGGGAGATATTTGCCTTTACAAAAATTGACTTTCGAATAATCTCGAAAAATTAAAATGTCTCTATCCTCCAAACCCTTGGACATACATTGACGTGACTCTGACAGGAAGTTGACATATACGTTCCCTCAAAGTGACATAAGTTCTGTCTCTCAGATTCCTACAGATCGGGAGATATTTGCCTTTTAATAATTGACTTTCGAATAATCTCGAAAAATTAAAATGTCTCTATCGTCCAAACCCTTCTACATACATTGACGAGATTCTGACATGAAGTTGACATATACGTTCCCTCAATGTGGCATACGTTTTGTCTCTCAGATGCCTACAGATCGGGAGATATTTAGCTTTTAATAATTGACTTTCGAAAAATCTCGAAAAATTTAAATGTCTCTATCATCCAAACCCTTGGACATACATTGACGAGATTCTGACATGAAGTTGACATATACGTTCCCTCAAAGTGACATAAGTTTTGTCTCTCAGATGCCTACAGATCGGGAGATATTTGCCTTTTCAAAAATTGACTTTCGAATAATCTCGAAAAATTAAAATGTGTCTATCCTCCAAACCCTTGGACATACATTGACGTGACTCTGACAGGAAGTTGACATATACGTTCCCTCAAAGTGACATAAGTTTTGTCTCTCAGATGCCTACAGATCGGGAGATATTTGCCTTTTAAAAATTGACTTTCGAATAATCTCGAAGAATTTAAATGTCTCTATCGTCCAAACCCTTGGACATACAGTGACGAGATTCTGACATGAACTTGACATATGCCTTCCCTCAAAGTGACATGAGTTTTGTCTCTCAGATTCCTACAGATCTGGAGATATTTGCTTTTTCAAAAATTGACTTTCTAATAATCTCGAAAAATTAAAATGTCTCTATCGTCCAAACCCTTGGACATACATTGACGTGACTCTGACAGGAAGTTGACATATACGTTCCCTCAAAGTGACATATGTTTTGTCTCTCAGATTCCTACAGATCGGAAGATATTTGCCTTTTCAAAAATTGACTTTCGAATAATCTCAAAAAATTAAAATGTGTCTATCCTCTAAACCCTTGGACATACATTGACGTGACTCTGACAGGAAGTTTACATATACGTTCCCTCAAAGTGACATAAGTTTTGTCTCTCAGATGCCTACAGATCGGGAGATATTTGCCTTTTAAAATTGACTTTCGAATAATCTCGAAAAATTAAAATGTCTCTCTCGTCCAAACCCTTGGACATACATTGACGAGATTCTGACATGAAGTTGACATGTACGTTCCCTCAAAGTGACATAAGTTTTGTCTCTCAGATTCCTACAGATCGGGAGATATTTGCCTTTTCAAAAATTGACTATAGAATAATCTCGAAAAATTAAAATGTCTCTATCCTCCAAACCCTTGGACATACATTGACGTGACTCTGACAGGAAGTTGACATATACGTTCCCTCAGAGTGACATAAGTTTTGTCTCTCAGATTCCTACAGATCGGGAGATATTTGCCTTTTAAGAATTGACTTTCGAATAATCTCGAAAAATTAAAATGTCTCTGTCGTCCAAACCCTTGGACATACATTGACGAGAATCTGACATTAAGTTGACATATACGTTCCCTCAAAGTGACATAAGCTTTGTCTCTCAGATGCCTACAGATCAGGAGATATTTGCCTTTTAATAATTGACTTTCGAATAATCTCGAAAAATTAAAATGTCTCTATCGTCCAAACCCTTAGACATACATTGACGAGATTCTGACATGAGGTTGACATATACGTTCCCTCAAAGTGACATAAGTTTTGTCTCTCAGATGGCTACAGATCAGGAGATATTTGCCTTTAAATAATTCAATTTCGAATAATCTCGAAAAATTAAAATGTCTCTATCGTCCAAACCCTTGGACATACATTGACGAGATTCTGACATGAAGTTGACATATACGTTCCCTCAATGTGACATAAGGTTTGTTTCTCAGATTCCTACAGATCGGGAGATATTTGCCTTTTCAAAAATTGACTTTCGAATAATCTCGAAAAATTAAAATGTCTCTATCCTCCAAAGCCTTGGACATACATTGACGTGACTCTGACAGGAAGTTGACATATACGTTCCCTCATAGTGACATAAGTTTTGTCTCTCAGATTCCTACAGATCGGGAGATATTTGCCTTTTAAGAATTGACTTTCGAATAATCTCGAAAAATTAAAATGTCTCTATCGTCCAAACCCTTGGACATACATTAACGAGATTCTGACATGAAGTTGACATGTACGTTCCCTCAAAGTGACATACGTTTTGCCTCTCAGATGCCTACAGATCGGGAGATATTTGCTTTTTAAAAATTGACTTTCGAATAATCTCGAAAAATTAATATGTCTCTATCGTCCAAACCCTTGGACATACATTGACGAGATTCTGACATGAGGTTGACATATACGTTCCCTCAAAGTGACATAAGCTTTGTCTTTTAGATGCCTACAGATCGGGAGATATTTGCCTTTAAATAATTGACTTTCGAATAATCTCGAAAAATTAAAATGTCTCTATCGTCCAAACCCTTGGACATACATTGACGAGATTCTGACATGAACTTGACATATGCCTTCCCTCAAAGTGGCATGAGTTTTGTCTCTCAGATTCCTACAGATCTGGAGATATTTGCTTTTTAAAAATTGACTTTCGAATAATCTCGAAAAATTAAAATGTCTCTATCGTCCAAACCCTTGGACATACATTGACGTGACTCTGACAGCAAGTTGACATATACGTTCCCTCAAAGTGACATAAGTTTTGTCTCTCAGATTCCTACAGATCGGGAGATATTTGCCTTTTAAAAATTGACTTTCGAATAATCTCGAAAAATTAATATGTCTCTATCCTCCAAACCCTTGGACATACATTGACGTGACTCTGACAGGAAGTTTACATATACGTTCCCTCAAAGTGACATAAGTTTTGTCTCTCAGATGCCTACAGATCGGGAGATATTTGCCTTTTAAAAATTGACTTTCGAATAATCTCGAAAAATTAAAATGTCTCTCTCGTCCAAACCCTTGGACATACATTGACGAGATTCTGACATGAAGTTGACATGTACGTTCCCTCAAAGTGACATAAGTTTTGTCTCTCAGATTCCTACAGATCGGGAGATATTTGCCTTTTAAGAATTGACTTTCGAATAATCTCGAAAAATTAAAATGTCTCTGTCGTCCAAACCCTTGGACATACATTGACGAGATTCTGACATGAAGTTGACATATACGTTCCCTCAAAGTGGCATAAGGTATGTCTCTCAGATGCCTACAGATCGGGAGATATTTGCCTTTTAATAATTGACTTTCGAATAATCTCGAAAAATTAAAATGTCTCTATCGTCCAAACCCTTGGACATACATTGACGAGATTCTGGCATGAGGTTGACATATACGTTCCCTCAACGTGACATAAGTTTTGTCTATCAGATACCTACAGATCGGGAGATATTTGCTTTTTAAAAATTGACTTTCGAATAATCTCGAAAAATTAAAATGTCTCTATCGTCCAAACCCTTGGACATACATTGACGAGATTCTGACATGAGGTTGACATATACGTTCCCTCAAAGTGACATAAGTTTTGTCTCTCAGATTCCTACAGATCGGGAGATATTTGCCTTTAAATAATTGACTTTCGAATAATCTCGAAAAATTAAAATGTCTCTATCGTCCAAACCCTTGGACATACATTGACGAGATTCTGACATGAAGTTGACATAAACGTTCCCTCAAAGTGACATAAGTTTTGTCTCTCAGATTCCTACAGATCGGGAGATATTTGCCTTTTCAAAAATTGACTTTCGAATAATCTCGAAAAATTTAAATGTCTCTATCCTCCAAACCCTTGGACATACATTGACGAGATTCTGACATGAAGTTGACATATACGTTCCCTCAAAGTGACATAGGTTTTGTCTCTCAGGTTCCTACAGATCGGGAGATATTTGCCTTTTAATAATTGACTTTCGAATAATCTCGAAAAATTAAAATGTCTCTATCGTCCAAACCCTTGGACATACATTGACGAGATTCTGACATGAGGTTGACATATACGTTCCCTCAAAGTGACATACGTTTTGTCTCTCAGATGCCTACAGATCGGGAGATATTTACCTTTTAAAAATTGACTTTAGAATAATCTCGAAAAATTAAAATGTCTCTATCGTCCAAACCCTTGGACATACATTGACGAGATTCTGACATGAAGTTGACATATGCATTCCTTCAAAGTGACATAAGATTTGTCTCTCAGATGCCTACAGATCGGGAGATATTTGCCTCTTAAAAATTGACTTTCGAATAATCTCGAAAAATTTAAATGTCTCTATCGTCCAAACCCTTTGACACACATTGACGAGATTCTGACATGAAGTTGACATATACGTTCCCTCAAAGTGACATAAGTTTTGTCTCTCAGATTCCTACAGATCGGGAGATATTTGCCTTTACAAAAATTGACTTTCGAATAATCTCGAAAAATTAAAATGTCTCTATCCTCCAAACCCTTGGACATACATTGACGTGACTCTGACAGGAAGTTGACATATACGTTCCCTCAAAGTGACATAAGTTCTGTCTCTCAGATTCCTACAGATCGGGAGATATTTGCCTTTTAATAATTGACTTTCGAATAATCTCGAAAAATTAAAATGTCTCTATCGTCCAAACCCTTCTACATACATTGACGAGATTCTGACATGAAGTTGACATATACGTTCCCTCAATGTGGCATACGTTTTGTCTCTCAGATGCCTACAGATCGGGAGATATTTAGCTTTTAATAATTGACTTTCGAAAAATCTCGAAAAATTTAAATGTCTCTATCATCCAAACCCTTGGACATACATTGACGAGATTCTGACATGAAGTTGACATATACGTTCCCTCAAAGTGACATAAGTTTTGTCTCTCAGATGCCTACAGATCGGGAGATATTTGCCTTTTCAAAAATTGACTTTCGAATAATCTCGAAAAATTTAAATGTGTCTATCCTCCAAACCCTTGGACATACATTGACGTGACTCCGACAGGAAGTTGACATATACGTTCCCTCAAAGTGACATAAGTTTTGTCTCTCAGATGCCTACAGATCGGGAGATATTTGCCTTTTAAAAATTGACTTTCGAATAATCTCGAAGAATTTAAATGTCTCTATCGTCCAAACCCTTGGACATACAGTGACGAGATTCTGACATGAACTTGACATATGCCTTCCCTCAAAGTGACATGAGTTTTGTCTCTCAGATTCCTACAGATCTGGAGATATTTGCTTTTTCAAAAATTGACTTTCTAATAATCTCGAAAAATTAAAATGTCTCTATCGTCCAAACCCTTGGACATACATTGACGTGACTCTGACAGGAAGTTGACATATACGTTCCCTCAAAGTGACATATGTTTTGTCTCTCAGATTCCTACAGATCGGAAGATATTTGCCTTTTCAAAAATTGACTTTCGAATAATCTCAAAAAATTAAAATGTGTCTATCCTCTAAACCCTTGGACATACATTGACGTGACTCTGACAGGAAGTTTACATATACGTTCCCTCAAAGTGACATAAGTTTTGTCTCTCAGATGCCTACAGATCGGGAGATATTTGCCTTTTAAAATTGACTTTCGAATAATCTCGAAAAATTAAAATGTCTCTCTCGTCCAAACCCTTGGACATACATTGACGAGATTCTGACATGAAGTTGACATGTACGTTCCCTCAAAGTGACATAAGTTTTGTCTCTCAGATTCCTACAGATCGGGAGATATTTGCCTTTTCAAAAATTGACTATAGAATAATCTCGAAAAATTAAAATGTCTCTATCCTCCAAACCCTTGGACATACATTGACGTGACTCTGACAGGAAGTTGACATATACGTTCCCTCAGAGTGACATAAGTTTTGTCTCTCAGATTCCTACAGATCGGGAGATATTTGCCTTTTAAGAATTGACTTTCGAATAATCTCGAAAAATTAAAATGTCTCTGTCGTCCAAACCCTTGGACATACATTGACGAGAATCTGACATTAAGTTGACATATACGTTCCCTCAAAGTGACATAAGCTTTGTCTCTCAGATGCCTACAGATCAGGAGATATTTGCCTTTTAATAATTGACATTCGAATAATCTCGAAAAATTAAAATGTCTCTATCGTCCAAACCCTTAGACATACATTGACGAGATTCTGACATGAGGTTGACATATACGTTCCCTCAAAGTGACATAAGTTTTGTCTCTCAGATGGCTACAGATCAGGAGATATTTGCCTTTAAATAATTCAATTTCGAATAATCTCGAAAAATTAAAATGTCTCTATCGTCCAAACCCTTGGACATACATTGACGAGATTCTGACATGAAGTTGACATATACGTTCCCTCAATGTGACATAAGGTTTGTTTCTCAGATTCCTACAGATCGGGAGATATTTGCCTTTTCAAAAATTGACTTTCGAATAATCTCGAAAAATTAAAATGTCTCTATCCTCCAAAGCCTTGGACATACATTGACGTGACTCTGACAGGAAGTTGACATATACGTTCCCTCATAGTGACATAAGTTTTGTCTCTCAGATTCCTACAGATCGGGAGATATTTGCCTTTTAAGAATTGACTTTCGAATAATCTCGAAAAATTAAAATGTCTCTATCGTCCAAACCCTTGGACATACATTAACGAGATTCTGACATGAAGTTGACATGTACGTTCCCTCAAAGTGACATACGTTTTGCCTCTCAGATGCCTACAGATCGGGAGATATTTGCTTTTTAAAAATTGACTTTCGAATAATCTCGAAAAATTAAAATGTCTCTATCGTCCAAACCCTTGGACATACATTGACGAGATTCTGACATGAGGTTGACATATACGTTCCCTCAAAGTGACATAAGCTTTGTCTTTTAGATGCCTACAGATCGGGAGATATTTGCCTTTAAATAATTGACTTTCGAATAATCTCGAAAAATTAAAATGTCTCTATCGTCCAAACCCTTGGACATACATTGACGAGATTCTGACATGAACTTGACATATGCCTTCCCTCAAAGTGGCATGAGTTTTGTCTCTCAGATTCCTACAGATCTGGAGATATTTGCTTTTTAAAAATTGACTTTCGAATAATCTCGAAAAATTAAAATGTCTCTATCGTCCAAACCCTTGGACATACATTGACGTGACTCTGACAGCAAGTTGACATATACGTTCCCTCAAAGTGACATAAGTTTTGTCTCTCAGATTCCTACAGATCGGGAGATATTTGCCTTTTAAAAATTGACTTTCGAATAATCTCGAAAAATTAATATGTCTCTATCCTCCAAACCCTTGGACATACATTGACGTGACTCTGACAGGAAGTTTACATATACGTTCCCTCAAAGTGACATAAGTTTTGTCTCTCAGATGCCTACAGATCGGGAGATATTTGCCTTTTAAAAATTGACTTTCGAATAATCTCGAAAAATTAAAATGTCTCTCTCGTCCAAACCCTTGGACATACATTGACGAGATTCTGACATGAAGTTGACATGTACGTTCCCTCAAAGTGACATAAGTTTTGTCTCTCAGATTCCTACAGATCGGGAGATATTTGCCTTTTAAGAATTGACTTTCGAATAATCTCGAAAAATTAAAATGTCTCTGTCGTCCAAACCCTTGGACATACATTGACGAGATTCTGACATGAAGTTGACATATACGTTCCCTCAAAGTGGCATAAGGTATGTCTCTCAGATGCCTACAGATCGGGAGATATTTGCCTTTTAATAATTGACTTTCGAATAATCTCGAAAAATTAAAATGTCTCTATCGTCCAAACCCTTGGACATACATTGACGAGATTCTGGCATGAGGTTGACATATACGTTCCCTCAACGTGACATAAGTTTTGTCTATCAGATACCTACAGATCGGGAGATATTTGCTTTTTAAAAATTGACTTTCGAATAATCTCGAAAAATTAAAATGTCTCTATCGTCCAAACCCTTGGACATACATTGACGAGATTCTGACATGAGGTTGACATATACGTTCCCTCAAAGTGACATAAGTTTTGTCTCTCAGATTCCTACAGATCGGGAGATATTTGCCTTTAAATAATTGACTTTCGAATAATCTCGAAAAATTAAAATGTCTCTATCGTCCAAACCCTTGGACATACATTGACGAGATTCTGACATGAAGTTGACATAAACGTTCCCTCAAAGTGACATAAGTTTTGTCTCTCAGATTCCTACAGATCGGGAGATATTTGCCTTTTCAAAAATTGACTTTCGAATAATCTCGAAAAATTTAAATGTCTCTATCCTCCAAACCCTTGGACATACATTGACGTGACTCTGACAGGAAGTTGACATATACGTTCCCTCAAAGTGACATAAGTTTTGTCTCTCAGATTCCTACAGATCGGGAGATATTTCCCTTTTAATTATTGACTTTCGAATAATCTCGAAAAATTAAAATGTCTCTATCGTCCAAACCCTTGGACATACATTGACGAGATTCTGACATGAAGTTGACATGTACGTTCCCTCAAAGTGACATACGTTTTGCCTCTCAGATGCCTACAGATCGGGAGATATTTGCTTTTTAAAAATTGACTTTCGAATAATCTCGAAAAATTAAAATGTCTCTATCGTCCAAACCCTTGGACATACATTGACGAGATTCTGACATGAGGTTGACATATACGTTCCCTCAAAGTGACATAAGTTTTGTCTCTCAGATGCCTACAGATCGGGAGATATTTGCCTTTAAATAATTGACTTTCGAATAATCTCGAAAAATTAAAATGTCCCTATCGTCCAAACCCTTGGACATACATTGACGAGATTCTGACATGAACTTGACATATGCCTTCCCTCAAAGTTACATGAGTTTTGTCTCTCAGATTCCTACAGATCTGGAGATATTTGCTTTTCCAAAAATTGACTTTCGAATAATCTCGAAAAATTAAAATGTCTCTATCGTCCAAACCCTTGGACATACATTGACGTGACTCTGACAGGAAGTTGACATATACGTTCCCTCAAAGTGACATAAGTTTTGTCTCTCAGATTCCTACAGATCGGGAGATATTTGTCTTTTAAAAAATGACTTTCGAATAATCTCGAAAAATTTAAATGTCTCTATCGTCCAAAACCTTTCACATACATTGACGAGATTCTGACATGAAGTTGACATATACGTTCCCTCAAAGTGACATAAGTTTTGTCTCTCAGATTCCTACAGATCGGAAGATATTTGCCTTTTCAAAAATTGACTTTCGAATAATCTCGAAAAATTAAAATGTGTCTATCCTCCAAACCCTTGGACATACATTGACGTGACTCTGACAGGAAGTTTACATATATGTTCCCTCAAAGTGACATAAGTTTTGTCTCTCAGATGCCTACAGATCGGGAGATATTTGCCTTTTAAAAATTGACTTTCGAATAATCTCGAAAAATTTAAATGTCTCTCTCGTCCAAACCCTTGGACATACATTGACGAGATTCTGACATGACGTTGACATGTACGTTCCCTCAAAGTGACATAAGTTTTGTCTCTCAGATTCCTACAGATCGGGAGATATTTGCCTTTTCAAAAATTGACTTTCGAATAATCTCGAAAAATTAAAATGTCTCTATCCTCCAAACCCTTGGACATACATTGACGGGACTCTGACAGGAAGTTGACATATACGTTCCCTCAAAGTGACATAAGTTTTGTCTCTCAGATTCCTACAGATCGGGAGATATTTGCCTTTTAAGAATTGACTTTCGAATAATCTCGAAAAATTAAAATGTCTCTATCGTCCAAACCCTTGGACATACATTGACGAGATTCTGACATGAAGTTGACATATACGTTCCCTCAAAGTGGCATAAGGTATCTCTCTCAGATGCCTACAGATCGGGAGATATTTGCCTTTTAATAATTGACTTTCGAATAATCTCGAAAAATTAAAATGTCTCTATCGTCCAAACCCTTGGACATACATTGACGAGATTCTGGCATGAGGTTGACATATACGTTCCCTCAACGTGACATACGTTTTGTCTCTCAGATGCCTACAGATCGGGAGATATTTGCTTTTAAATATTGCCTTTCGAATAATCTCGAAAAATTTAAATGTCTCTATCGTCCAAACCCTTGGACATACATTTTCGAGATTCTGACATGAAGTTGACATATACGTTCCCTCAAAGTGACATAAGTTTTGTCTCTCAGATTCCTACAGATCGGGAGATATTTGCTTTTTCAAAAATTGACTTTCGTATAATCTCGAAAAATTAAAATGTATCTATCCTCCAAACCCTTGGACATACATTGACGTGACTCTGACAGGAAGTTGACATATACGTTCCCTCAAAGTGACATAAGTTTTGTCTCTCAGATTCCTACAGATCGGGAGATATTTGCCTTTTAAGAATTGACTTTCGAATAATCTCGAAAAATTAAAATGTCTCTATCGTCCAAACCCTTTCACATACATTGACGAGATTCTGACATGAAGTTGACATATACGTTCCCTCAAAGTGACATAAGTTTTGTCTCTCAGATTCCTACAGATCGGAAGATATTTGCCTTTTCAAAAATTGACTTTCGAATAATCTCGAAAAATTAAAATGTCTCTATCCTCCAAACCCTTGGACATACATTGACGTGACTCTGACAGGAAGTTTACATATACGTTCCCTCAAAGTGACATAAGTTTTGACTCTCAGATTCCTACAGTTCGGGAGATATTTGCCTTTTCAAAAATTGATTTTCGAATAATCTCGAAAAATTAAGATGTCTCTATCCTCCAAACCCTTGCACATACATTGACGTGACTCTGACATGAAGTTGACATATACGTTCCCTCAATGTGACATAAGGTTTGTCTCTCAGATTCCTACAGATCGGGAGATATTTGCTTTTTCATAAATTGACTTTCGAATAATCTCGAAAAATTAAAATGTCTCTATCGTCCAAACCCTTGGACATACATTGACGAGATTCTGACATGTAGTTGACATATACGTTCCCTCAAAGTGGCATAAGTTTTGTCTCTCAGATGCCTACAGATCGGGAGATATTTGCCTTTTAAAAATTGACTTTCGAATAATCTCGAAAAATTAAGATGTCTCTATCGTCCAAACCCTTGGACATACATTGACGAGATTCTGACATGAAGTTGACATATACGTACCCTCAAAGTGACATAAGTTTTGTATCTCAGATTCCTACAGATCGGGAGATATTTGCCTTTTCAAAAATTGACTTTCGAATAATCTCGAAAAATTAAAATGTCTCTATCCTCCAACCCCTTGGACATACATTGACGTGACTCTGACAGGAAGTTGACATATACGTTCCCTCAAAGTGACATAAGTTTTGTCTATCAGATTCCTACAGATCGGGAGATATTTGCCTTTTAAGAATTGACTTTCGAATAATCTCGAAAAATTTAAATGTCTCTATCGTCCAACCCCTTGGACATACATTGACGAGATTCTGACATGAAGTTGACATATACGTTCCCTCAAAGTGACATAAGTTTTGTCTCTCAGATGCCTAAAGATCAGGAGATATTTACCTTTTAATAATTGACTTTCGAATAATCTCGAAAAATTAAAATGTCTCTATCGTCCAAACCCTTGGACATACATTGACGAGATTCTGACATGAGGTTGACATATACGTTCCCTCAAAGTGACATGAGTTTTGTCTCTCAGATTCCTACAGATCTGGAGATATTTGCTTTTTCAAAAATTGACTTTCGAATAATCTCGAAAAATTTAAATGTCTCTATCGTCCAAACCCATGGACATACATTGACGTGACTCTGACAGCAAGTTGACACATACGTTCCCTCAAAGTGACATAAGTTTTGTCTCTCAGATTCCTACAGATCGGGAGATATTTGTCTTTTAAAAATTGACTTTCGAATAATCTCGAAAAATTTAAATGTCTCTATAGTCCAAACCTTTTCACATACATTGACGAGATTCTGACATGAAGTTGACATATACGTTCCCTCAAAGTGACATAAGTTTTGTCTCTCAGATTCCTACAGATCGGAAGATATTTGCCTTTTCAAAAATTGACTTTCGAATAATCTCGAAAAATTAAAATGTGTCTATCCTCCAAACCCTTGGACATACATTGACGAGATTCTGACATGAAGTTGACATATACGTTCCCTCAAAGTGGCATAAGGTATCTCTCTCAGATGCCCACAGATCGGGAGATATTTGCCTTTTAATAATTGACTTTCGAATAATCTCGAAAAATTAAAATGTCTCTATCGTCCAAACCCTTGGACATACATTGACGAGATTCTGGCATGAGGTTGTCGTATACGTTCCCTCAACGTGACATAATTTTTGTCTCTCAGATGCCTACAGATCGGGAGATATTTGCTTTTTAAAAATTGCCTTTCGAATAATCTCGAAAAATTTAAATGTCTCTATCGTCCAAACCCTTGGACATACATTGTCGAGATTCTGACATGAAGTTGACATATACGTTCCCTCATAGTGACATAAGTTTTGTCTCTAAGATTCCTACAGATCGGGAGATATTTGCTTTTCAAAAATTGACTTTCGTATAATCTCGAAAAATTTAAAATGTATCTATCCTCCAAACCCTTGGACATACATTGACGTGACTCTGACAGGAAGTTGACATATACGTTCCCTCAAAGTGACATAAGTTTTGTCTCTCAGATTCCTACAGATCGGGAGATATATGCCTTTTAAGAATTGACTTTCGAATAATCTCGAAAAATTAAAATGTCTCTATCGTCCAAACCCTTTCACATACATTGACGAGATTCTGACTAGAAGTTGACATATACGTTCCCTCAAAGAGGCATAAGTTTTGTCTCTCAGATGTTTACAGATCGGGAGATATTTGCCTTTTAAAAAGTGGCTTTCGAATAATCTCGAAAAATTTAAATGTCTCTATCGTCCAAACCCTTGGACATACATTGACGAGATTCTGACATGAAGTTGACATATACGTACCCTCAAAGTGACATAAGTTTTGTCTCTCAGATTCCAACAGATCGGGAGATATTTGCCTTTTCAAAAATTAACTTTCGAATAATCTCGAAAAATTAAAATGTCTCTATCCTCCAAACCCTTGGACATACATTGACGGGACTCTGACAGGAAGTTGACATATACGTTCCCTCAAAGTGACATAAGTTTTGTCTCTCAGATTCCTACAGATCGGGAGATATTTGCCTTTTAAAATTGACTTTCGAATAATCTCGAAAAATTTAAATGTCTCTATCGTCCAACCCCTTGGACATACATTGACGAGATTCTGACATGAAGTTGACATATACGTTCCCTCAAAGTGACATACGTTTTGTCTCTCAGATGCCTACAGATCAGGAGATATTTACCTTTTAATAATTGACTTTCGAATAATCTCGAAAAATTAAAATGTCTCTATCGTCCAAACCCTTGGACATACATTGACGAGATTCTGACATGAGGTTGACATATACGTTCCCTCAAAGTGACATGAGTTTTGTCTCTCAGATTCCTACAGATCTGGAGATATTTGCTTTTTCAAAAATTGACTTTCGAATAATCTCGAAAAATTAAAATGTGTCTATCCTCCAAACCCTTGGACATACATTGACGTGACTCTGACAGCAAGTTGACATATACGTTCCCTCAAAGTGACATAAGTTTTGTCTCTCAGATTCCTACAGATCGGGAGATATTTGTCTTTTAAAAATTGACTTTCGAATAATCTCGAAAAATTTAAATGTCTCTATCGTCCAAACCCTTTCACATACATTGACGAGATTCTGACATGAAGTTGACATATACGTTCCCTCAAAGTGACATAAGTTTTGTCTCTCAGATTCCTACAGATCGGAAGATATTTGCCTTTTCAAAAATTGACTTTCGAATAATCTCGAAAAATTAAAATGTGTCTATCCTCCAAACCCTTGGACATACATTGACGTGACTCTAACAGGAAGTTTACATATACGTTCCCTCAAAGTGACATAAGTTTTGTCTCTCAGATGCCTACAGATCGGGAGATATTTGCCTTTTAAATATTGACTTTCGAATAATCTCGAAAAATTAAAATGTCTCTCTCGTCCAAACCCTTGGACATACATTGACGAGATTCTGACATGAAGTTGACATGTACGTTCCCTCAAAGTGACATAAGTTTTGTCTCTCAGATTCCTACAGATCGGGAGATATTTGCCTTTTCAAAAATTGACTTTCGAATAATCTCGAAAAATTTAAATGTCTCTATCCTCCAAACACTTGGACATACATTGACGTGACTCTGACAGGAAGTTGACATATACGTTCCCTCAAAGTGACATAAGTTTTGTCTCTCAGATTCCTACAGATCGTGAGATATTTGCCTTTTAAGAATTGACTTTCGAATAATCTCGAAAAATTAAAATGTCTCTATCGTCCAAACCCTTGGACATACATTGACGAGATTCTGACATGAAGTTGACATATACGTTCCCTCAAAGTGACATAAGTTTTGTCTCTCAGATTCCTACAGATCGGAAGATATTTGCCTTTTCAAAAATTGACTTCCGAATAATCTCGAAAAATTAAAATGTGTCTATCCTCCAAACCCTTGGACATACATTGACGTGACTCTGACAGGAAGTTTACATATACGTTCCCTCAAAGTGACATAAGTTTTGTCTCTCAGATTCCTACAGATCGGAGATATTTGCTTTTTCATAAATTGACTTTCGAATAATCTCGAAAAATTAAAATGTCTCTATCGTCCAAACCCTTGGACATACATTGACGGGATTCTGACATGAAGTTGACATATACGTTCCCTCAAAGTGGCATAAGTTTTGTCTCTCAGATTCCTACAGATCGGGAGATATTTGCCTTTTAAAAATTGACTTTCGAATAATTTCGAAAAATTAAAATGTCTCTATCGTCCAAACCCTTGGACATACATTGACGAGATTCTGACATGAAGTTGACATATACGTACCCTCAAAGTGACATAAGCTTTGTCTCTCAGATTCCAACAGATCGGGAGATATTTGCCTTTTCAAAAATTAACTTTCGAATAATCTCGAAAAATTAAAATGTCTCTATCCTCCAAACCCTTGGACATACATTGACGGGACTCTGACAGGAAGTTGACATATACGTTCCCTCAAAGTGACATAAGTTTTGTCTCTCAGATTCCTACAGATCGGGAGATATTTGCCTTTTAAAATTGACTTTCGAATAATCTCGAAAAATTTAAATGTCTCTATCGTCCAACCCCTTGGACATACATTGACGAGATTCTGACATGAAGTTGACATATACGTTCCCTCAAAGTGACATACGTTTTGTCTCTCAGATGCCTACAGATCAGGAGATATTTACCTTTTAATAATTGACTTTCGAATAATCTCGAAAAATTAAAATGTCTCTATCGTCCAAACCCTTGGACATACATTGACGAGATTCTGACATGAGGTTGACATATACGTTCCCTCAAAGTGACATGAGTTTTGTCTCTCAGATTCCTACAGATCTGGAGATATTTGCTTTTTCAAAAATTGACTTTCGAATAATCTCGAAAAATTAAAATGTCTCTATCGTCCAAACCCTTTCACATACATTGACGAGATTCTGACATGAAGTTGACATATACGTTCCCTCAAAGTGACATAAGTTTTGTCTCTCAGATTCCTACAGATCGGGAGATATTTGTCTTTTAAAAATTGACTTTCGAATAATCTCGAAAAATTTAAATGTCTCTATCGTCCAAACCCTTTCACATATATTGACGAGATTCTGACATGAAGTTGACATATACGTTCCCTCAAAGTGACATAAGTTTTGTCTCTCAGATTCCTACAGATCGGAAGATATTTGCCTTTTCAAAAATTGACTTTCGAATAATCTCGAAAAATTAAAATGTCTCTCTCGTCCAAACCCTTGGACATACATTGACGAGATTCTGACATGAAGTTGACATGTACGTTCCCTCAAAGTGACATAAGTTTTGTCTCTCAGATTCCTACAGATCGGGAGATATTTGCCTTTTAAAAATTGACTTTCGAATAATCTCGAAAAATTTAAATGTCTCTATCCTCCAAAACCTTGGACATACATTGACCTGACTCTGACAGGAAGTTGACATATACGTTCCCTCAAAGTGACATAAGTTTTGTCTCTCAGATTGCTACAGATCGGGAGATATTTGCCTTTTAAGAATTGACTTTCGAATAATCTCGAAAAATTAAAATGTCTCTATCGTCCAAACCCTTGGATATACATTGACGAGATTCTGACATGAAGTTGACATATACGTTCCCTCAAAGTGGCATAAGGTATGTCTCTCAGATGCCTACAGATCGGGAGATATTTGCCTTTAAATAATTGACTTTCGAATAATCTCGAAAAATTAAAATGTCTCTATCGTCCAAACCCTTGGACATACATTGACGAGATTCTGACATGAACTTGACATATGCCTTCCGTCAAAGTGACATGAGTTTTGTCTCTCAGATTCCTACAGATCTGGAGATATTTGTTTTCAAAAATTGACTTTCAAATAATCTCGAAAAATTTAAATGTCTCTATCGTCCAAACCCTTTCACATACATTGATGAGATTCTGACATGAAGTTGACATATACGTTCCCTCAAAGTGACATAAGTTTTGTCTCTCAGATTCCTACAGATCGGAAGATATTTGCCTTTTCAAAAATTGACTTTCGAATAATCTCGAAAAATTAAAATGTGTCTATCCTCCAAACCCTTGGACATACATTGACGTGACTCTGACAGGAAGTTTACATATACGTTCCCTCAAAGTGACATAAGTTTTGTCTCTCAGATGCCTACAGATCGGGAGATACTTGCCTTTTAATAATTGACTTTCGAATAATCTCGAAAAATTAAAATGTCTCTCTCGTCCAAACCCTTGGACATACATTGACGAGATTCTGACATGAAGTTGACATGTACGTTCCCTCAAAGTGACATAAGTTTTGTCTCTCAGATTCCTACAGATCGGGAGATATTTGCCTTTTCAAAAATTGACTTTCGAATAATCTCGAAAAATTTAAATGTCTCTATCCTCCAAACACTTGGACATACATTGACGTGACTCTGACAGGAAGTTGACATATACGTTCCCTCAAAGTGACATAAGTTTTGTCTCTCAGATTCCTACAGATCGGGAGATATTTGCTTTTTCAAAAATTGACTTTCGAATAATCTCGAAAAATTAAAATGTCTCTATCGTCCAAACCCTTGGACATACATTGACGAGATTCTGACTAGAAGTTGACATATACGTTCCCTCAAAGTGGCATAAGTTTTGTCTCTCAGATGCCTACAGATCGGGAGATATTTGCCTTTTAAAAAGTGGCTTTCGAATAATCTCGAAAAATTTAAATGTCTCTATCGTCCAAACCCTTGGACATACATTGACGAGATTCTGACATGAAGTTGACATATACGTTCCCTCAAAGTGACATAAGTTTTGTCTGTCAGATTCCTACAGATCGGGAGATATTTGCCTTTTCAAAAATTGACTTTCGAATAATCTCGAAAAATTAAAATGTCTCTATCCTCCAAACTCTTGGACATACATTGACGTGACTCTGACAGGAAGTTGACATATACGTTCCCTCAAAGTGACATAAGTTTTGTCTATCAGATTCCTACAGATCGGGAGATATTTGCCTTTTAAGAATTGACTTTCGAATAATCTCGAAAAATTTAAATGTCTCTATCGTCCAAACCCTTGGACATACATTGACGAGATTCTGACATGAAGTTGACATATACGTTCCCTCAAAGTGACATAAGTTTTGTCTCTCAGATGCCTACAGATCAGGAGATATTTACCTTTTAATAATTGACTTTCGAATAATCTCGAAAAATTAAAATGTCTCTATCGTCCAAACCCTTGGAAATACATTGACGAGATTCTGACATGAGGTTGACATATACGTTCCCTCAAAGTGACATAAGTTTTGTCTCTCAGATGCCTAAAGATCAGGAGATATTTACCTTTTAATAATTGACTTTCGAATAATCTCGAAAAATTAAAATGTCTCTATCGTCCAAACCCTTGGACATACATTGACGAGATTCTGACATGAGGTTGACATATACGTTCCCTCAAAGTGACATGAGTTTTGTCTCTCAGATTCCTACAGATCGGGAGATATTTGTCTTTTAAAAATTGACTTTCGAATAATCTCGAAAAATTTAAATGTCTCTATAGTCCAAACCCTTTCACATACATTGACGAGATTCTGACATGAAGTTGACATATACGTTCCCTCAAAGTGACATAAGTTTTGTCTCTCAGATTCCTACAGATCGGAAGATATTTGCCTTTTCAAAAATTGACTTTCGAATAATCTCGAAAAATTAAAATGTGTCTATCCTCCAAACCCTTGGACATACATTGACGTGACTCTGACAGGAAGTTTACATATACGTTCCCTCAAAGTGACATAAGTTTTGTCTCTCAGATGCCTACAGATCGGGAGATATTTGCCTTTTAAGTATTGACTTTCGAATAATCTCGAAAAATTTAAATGTCTCTATCGTCCAAACCCTTGGACATACATTGACGAGATTCTGACATGAAGTTGACATATACGTTCCCTCAAAGTGGCATAAGGTATCTCTCTCAGATGCCCACAGATCGGGAGATATTTGCCTTTTAATAATTGACTTTCGAATAATCTCGAAAAATTAAAATGTCTCTATCGTCCAAACCCTTGGATATACATTGACGAGATGCTGGCATGAGGTTGACATATACGTTCCCTCAACGTGACATAAGTTTTGTCTCTCAGATGCCTACAGATCGGGAGATATTTGCTTTTTAAAAATTGCCTTTCGAATAATCTCGAAAAATTTAAATGTCTCTATCGTCCAAACCCTTGGACATACATTGTCGAGATTCTGACATGAAGTTGACATATACGTTCCCTCAAAGTGACATAAGTTTTGTCTCTCAGATTCCTACAGATCGGGAGATATTTGCTTTTTCAAAAATTGACTTTCGTATAATCTCGAAAAATTAAAATGTATCTATCCTCCAAACCCTTGGACATACATTGACGTGACTCTGACAGGAAGTTGACATATACGTTCCCTCAAAGTGACATAAGTTTTGTCTCTCAGATTCCTACAGATCGGGAGATATATGCCTTTTAAGAATTGACTTTCGAATAATCTCGAAAAATTAAAATGTCTCTATCGTCCAAACCCTTTCACATACATTGACGAGATTCCGACATGAAGTTGACATATACGTTCCCTCAAAGTGACATAAGTTTTGTCTCTCAGATTCCTACAGATCGGAAGATATTTGCCTTTTCAAAAATTGACTTTCGAATAATCTCGAAAAATTAAAATGTCTCTATCGTCCAAACCCTTGGACATACATTGACGAGATTCTGACATGAGGTTGACATATACGTTCCCTCAAAGTGACATACGTTTTGTCTCTCAGATGCCTACAGATCGGGAGATATTTGCTTTTTCATAAATTGACTTTCGAATAATCTCGAAAAATTAAAATGTCTCTATCGTCCAACCCCTTGGACATACATTGACTAGATTCTGACATGAAGTTGACATATACGTTCCCTCAAAGTGGCATAAGTTTTGTCTCTCAGATTCCTACAGATCGGGAGATATTTGCCTTTTAAAAATTGACTTTCGAATAATTTCGAAAAATTAAAATGTCTCTATCGTCCAAACCCTTGGACATACATTGACGAGATTCTGACATGAAGTTGACATATACGTACCCTCAAAGTGACATAAGTTTTGTCTCTCAAATTCCTACAGATCGGGACATATTTGCCTTTTCAAAAATTAACTTTCGAATAATCTCGAAAAATTAAAATGTCTCCATCCTCCAAACCCTTGGACATACATTGACGTGACTCTGACAGGAAGTTTACATATACGTTCCCTCAAAGTGACATAAGTTTTGTCTCTCAGATTATTACAAATCGGGAGATATTTGCATTTTAAAATTGACTTTCGAATAATCATGAAAAATTTAAATGTCTCTATCGTCCAACCCCTTGGACATACATTGACGAGATTCTGACATGAAGTTGACATATACGTTCCCTCAAAGTGACATACGTTTTGTCTCTCAGATGCCTACAGATCAGGAGATATTTACCTTTTAATAATTGACTTTCGAATAATCTCGAAAAATTAAAATGTCTCTATCGTCCAAACCCTTGGACATACATTGACGAGATTCTGACATGAGGTTGACATATACGTTCCCTCAAAGTGACATGAGTTTTGTCTCTCAGATTCCTACAGATCTGGAGATATTTGCTTTTTCAAAAATTGACTTTCGAATAATCTCGAAAAATTAAAATGTCTCTATCGTCCAAACCCTTGGACATACATTGACGTGACTCTGACAGCAAGTTGACATATACGTTCCCTCAAAGTGACATAAGTTTTGTCTCTCAGATTCCTACAGATCGGAAGATATTTGCCTTTTCAAAAATTGACTTTCGAATAATCTCGAAAAATTAAAATGTGTCTATCCTCCAAACCCTTGGACATACATTGACGTGACTCTAACAGGAAGTTTACATATACGTTCCCTCAAAGTGACATAAGTTTTGTCTCTCAGATGCCTACAGATCGGGAGATATTTGTCTTTTAAAAATTGACTTTCGAATAATCTCGAAAAATTTAAATGTCTCTATCGTCCAAACCCTTTCACATACATTGACGAGATTCTGACATGGAGTTGACATATACGTTCCCTCAAAGTGACATAAGTTTTGTCTCTCAGATTCCTACAGATCGGAAGATATTTGCCTTTTCAAAAATTGACTTTCGAATAATCTCGAAAAATTAAAATGTGTCTATCCTCCAAACCCTTGGACATACATTGACGTGACTCTGACAGGAAGTTTACATATACGTTCCCTCAAAGTGACATAAGTTTTGTCTCTCAGATGCCTACAGATCGGGAGATACTTGCCTTTTAATAATTGACTTTCGAATAATCTCGAAAAATTAAAATGTCTCTCTCGTCCAAACCCTTGGACATACATTGACGAGATTCTGACATGAAGTTGACATGTACGTTCCCTCAAAGTGACATAAGTTTTGTCTCTCAGATTCCTACAGATCGGGAGATATTTGCCTTTTAAAAATTGACTTTCGAATAATCTCGAAAAATTAAAATGTCTCTATCCTCCAAACCCTTGGACATACATTGACCTGACTCTGACAGGAAGTTGACATATACGTTCCCTCAAAGTGACATAAGTTTTGTCTCTCAGATTGCTACAGATCGGGAGATATTTGCCTTTTAAGAATTGACTTTCGAATAATCTCGAAAAATTAAAATGTCTCTATCGTCCAAACCCTTGGATATACATTGACGAGATTCTGACATGAAGTTGACATATACGTTCCCTCAAAGTGGCATAAGGTATGTCTCTCAGATGCCTACAGATCGGGAGATATTTGCCTTTAAATAATTGACTTTCGAATAATCTCGAAAAATTAAAATGTCTCTATCGTCCAAACCCTTGGACATACATTGACGAGATTCTGACATGAACTTGACATATGCCTTCCGTCAAAGTGACATGAGTTTTGTCTCTCAGATTCCTACAGATCTGGAGATATTTGCTTTTTCAAAAATTGACTTTCGAATAATCTCGAGAAATTTAAATGTCTCTATCGTCCAAACCCTTTCACATACATTGATGAGATTCTGACATGAAGTTGACATATACGTTCCCTCAAAGTGACATAAGTTTTGTCTCTCAGATTCCTACAGATCGGAAGATATTTGCCTTTTCAAAAATTGACTTTCGAATAATCTCGAAAAATTAAAATGTGTCTATCCTCCAAACCCTTGGACATACATTGACGAGATTCTGACATGAAGTTGACATGTACGTTCCCTCAAAGTGACATAAGTTTTGTCTCTCAGATTCCTACAGATCGGGAGATATTTGCCTTTTCAAAAATTGACTTTCGAATAATCTCGAAAAATTTAAATGTCTCTATCCTCCAAACACTTGGACATACATTGACGTGACTCTGACAGGAAGTTGACATATACGTTCCCTCAAAGTGACATAAGTTTTGTCTCTCAGATTCCTACAGATCGTGAGATATTTGCCTTTTAATAATTGACTTTCGAATAATCTCGAAAAATTAAAATGTCTCTATCGTCCAAACCCTTGGACATACATTAACGAGATTCTGACTAGAAGTTGACATATACGTTCCCTCAAAGTGACATAAGTTTTGTCTCTCAGATGCCTACAGATCAGGAGATATTTACCTTTTAATAATTGACTTTCGAATAATCTCGAAAAATTAAAATGCCTCTATCGTCCAAACCCTTGGACATACATTGACGAGATTCTGACATGAGGTTGACATATACGTTCCCTCAAAGTGACATAAGTTTTGTCTCTCAGATGCCTACAGATCGGGAGATATTTGCCTTTAAAAAATTGACTTTCGAATAATCTCGAAAAATTATAATGTCTCTATCCTCCAAACCCTTGGACATACATTGACGTGACTCTGACAGGAAGTTGACATATACGTTCCCTCAAAGTGACATAAGTTTTGTCTCTCAGATTCCTACAGATCGGGAGATATTTGCCTTTTAAGGATTGACTTTCGAATAATCTCGAAAAATTAAAATGTCTCTATCGTCCAAACCCTTGGACATACATTGACGAGATTCTGACATGAAGTTGACATATACGTTCCCTCAAAGTGACATTAGTTTTGTCTCTCAGATTCCTACAGATCGGGAGATATTTGCCTTTTCAAAAATTGACTTTCGAATAATCTCGAAAAATTAAAATGTCTCTATCCTCCAAACCCTTGGACATACATTGACGTGACACTGACAGGAAGTTGACATATACGTTCCCTCAAAGTGACATAAGTTTTGTCTCTCAGATTCCTACAAATCGGGAGATATTTGCCTTTTAAAAATTGACTTTCGAATAATCTCGAAAAATTAAAATGTCTCTATCGTCCAAACCCTTGGACATACATTGACGAGATTCTGACATGAAGTTGACATATGCATTCCCTCAAAGTGACATAAGATTTGTCTCTCAGATGCCTACAGATCGGGAGATATTTGCCTCTTAAAAATTGACTTTCGAATAATCTCGAAAAATTTAAATGTCTCTATCGTCCAAACCCTTGGACACACATTGACGAGATTCTGACATGAAGTTGACATATGCCTTCCCTCAAAGTGACATAAGGTTTGTCTCTCAGATTCCTACAGATCGGGAGATATTTGCCTTTTCAAAAATTGACTTTCGAATAATCTCGAATAATTAAAATGTCTCTATCCTCCAAACCCTTGGACATACATTGACGTGACTCTGACAGGAAGTTGACATATACGTTCCCTCAAAGTGACATAAGTTTTGTCTCTCAGATTCCTACAGATCGGGAGATATTTGCCTTTTAAAAATTGACTTTCGAATAATCTCGAAAAATTAAAATGTCTCTATCGTCCAAACCCTTTTACATATATTGACGAGATTCTGACATGAAGTTGACATGTACGTTCCCTCAAAGTGACATAAGTTTTGTCTCTCCGATGCCTACAGATCGGGAGATATTTGCTTTTTCAAAAATTGACTTTCGAATAATCTCGAAAAATTAAAATGTCTCTATCGTCCAAACCCTTGGACATACATTGACGTGACTCTGACAGCAAGTTGACATATACGTTCCCTCAAAGTGACATAAGTTTTGTCTCTCTTTTCCTACAGATCGGGAGATATTTGTCTTTTAAAAATTGACTTTCGAATAATCTCGAAAAATTTAAATGTCTCTATCGTCCAAACCCTTTCACATACATTTACGAGATTCTGACATGAAGTTGACATATACGTTCCCTCAAAGTGACATAAGTTTTGTCTCTCAGATTCCTACAGATCGGAAGATATTTGCCTCTTCAAAAATTGACTTTCGAATAATCTCGAAAAATTAAAATGTGTCTATCCTCCAAACCCTTGGACATACATTGACGAGATTCTGACATGAAGTTGACATGTACGTTCCCTCAAAGTGACATAAGTTTTGTCTCTCAGATTCCTACAGATCGGGAGATATTTGCCTTTTAAGAATTGACTTTCGAATAATCTCGAAAAATTAAAGTGTCTCTATCGTACGGTTTGTCTCTCAGATTCCTACAGATCGGGAGATATATGCCTTTTAAAAATTGACTTTCAAATAATCTCTAAAAATTTGAATTTCTCTATCTACAATAACTGGATGTGAGTGAGTGAGTGTGTGTGTCTGTCTGTTCATAAGAGGCACCAGTACAAGAAGTAGGACACTGTCTTCTGACTTCATATCACAAAGAATATTAACTGGATGAATATTCGGAATATGTACCAAGTTGGAAGAGGAATACTTTTTCTGCCAAGCAACGGTAATGCTCTGACAGAGGCTGACTGCATGTTGGATGTTTGTTCTTACGTGTCTAATCCCCTGTATGTCTATGAACGGCATTCCCCCCCGCCCCCATTTCAGATTAAATATTTGAATAAGCAGGAGGCACCCATTAGATAAAATAAGTTGGCATGAGATTGTTCCATTTCAGACGACTTTGCCTCCAATTACTGTGAAAGTGGCCCCTTGAGATTCTAGATTTCTTGTGTATCTTACACCTTTCCTGGTATATTGCAGGAGTGGTGCACCAACACTAGACAGACTGACATCCGAGAGAAGACCGCTTGTGTCCCCGATGGTTGGCCGTCCTGTTGCTGAGTGCGTACATGGAGAAGAGGACTGAATGCAGCGTGTAAATTTTGTGTGCCTCTGGAGAGGTGGTGGAGTTTTCTGTTATTTAACCCATTGACAGGGGCTTGCTCTGTTGTGGTAATTGTGCTGCAAGTGTGATAGCAACTTAGATATGAATCATGTGAACGTGTAAGGTGTGGATGTCTAGTTATGTGTGTGGGGTGTTCTACGGAGTGTAGTAAAATAGTAGAAATGTCGGCCGCAATCACATTGCGTTGATAAGAGTCTGCTTCATAGTGTGGTGGCCAACACATCTCGGAATGAGAGAGAGTTTGTCCTGTGTGACAGGCTGTAAGTTGCAGGTGCTCTTGGCTTTGGCCGCAGCTTGTCACCAAAGATGTGATTCCTCTTCCTGGAAAGAATGTGTTATTTCGTTTTATCTGCTTCATCCCAGTTCACATTCTCAGTTCAAGCTAATGCCACAGGAAGATCTTCAAAACGTCAGTCATTGTGAATCTGTTCGGAAGCAGATGGGGGGGGGGGGGCTCTGCAGTTTCACTCGTTTAGGAAGTGCGGTGATGAAGATCTCTGGCATAGCTATACCGGACAGTCTTGATAATAGTGGGTGTCCGTTCTCTGACCCAGGAGGGCTTTAAAAGTGTGCTGACCACCACGCATTACTTAGTTTGTATTTTCTTCATGTAAATCTGTAAAGAGATGTCAAAGCGGGAGGTAACGGGAATACTTAGTGATCATCACCGAGAGGGAGTTTCCAAACAGTCGTTAACGGGAGATGCGCAATAGCAGTTGTCCTATGATCGAAAAGTGTGACTTGCCAGTGATGAGATTGCTTTTTGAAAGTCAGGTAAGTGCAATGAGTTTTATGGATTGTGTGTGTTTTTCTGCAAGTGGTTTTCAGCGAATATTGCCGGCATTAATTTTGTTGGTAGTGTATTAAGTGTTGATTGCTGCATGTGCCAAAATGAAGTCTGACGAAGGGAAGTTGGTGTTGTTGAAGTACGGTCACCAGTGGGCTGGGTCGTTGGGTGTGTTATAGATGCTCGTGAAGTACAACCTGGTGGCAGAGGGGCTGTGTAGTGGCGACATATGCAATAATCGTTTATAGTGCTTCGTTCATTGAGCTGTAGTTTACGAAATCCCACCTGTTTTCATAAATGATGGAAGATATTTAGATTATGGAAATGTTTATTAGTTGGTGTCTTATAGGTGATGTTGGTCGTACTTTTCAAATGACTCAGCTCGCGAGACGTTTTCGCCCTTCTTCAAAATTACTTGTGAGAAATTATCGCGCAGGGAGAATGTCGGTGCTGAATTTGCGTGATGTCTTGAGTGCCAACATGAAATGTGACGAGGATAAGTTCGTGTTGGAAAGGACGTGGACGATTTCACTGGGTGATTTATAGGTAGACGTGCAGGTATTCAAGAGTTGTGTCTGGTATCAATCTGAGCAGTAACATAACGGCGACCGACAGGTTATGTGACAAATGTGCCCTAGGATGTAGGCGATGTAGATGCAAATTGTGGGCTACTTGTTTCATAGTGCTAAGTTGATTGAGCTGTAGTTTATTGGGTGTGGTTGGATCCATAAATTACTTTATGATTTTTGAGGTTATGGAAGTGATTGGTAGTTGGTTTCTTATAGGCGAAGTTGGTAGCTCGTTTCGCCTTAATTTTTTTCTTTACTTCCTGTCCTTTTAAAGGAGAAGATGTGTCACTAATGGTATTCACGGAAGAAAGTTTGAGGTCTTCATAATTTCACAGTGTTTGGAGTGGTACTTCAGTCAGCATTTGGTTCGGCAGTGCCGTGTAGTGTTCGCGGACGGGCATGTACCTCAGGTGTATTGTCGGTAGATGACAGCACAGTTCGTCAGGATGCGCACATATTGGTTATTGAATATCCCACATGCACCGCCGGTGGCGGGATGTGTTCTCGCTGTTTTTCAGACGTTGCCGTCCCTGCGTGCGAGAAAATGGCGCAGCTCCTCTGCTGTTATTGTTTACTTCGGACGGCGTGATGGTAGGATGCATGGCCAGTCGAGTGCAGCTTTACTCTCTTATATATCCAATGCTTGCAAGTTTATTTGAACTGATGTTTGTCATCTTTCTCCTGTGTGAAGTACGTAAAGTGGGAAATATTTTGATTGCACGAAAGGCCGGATTAGTTGCCAGTAGGTTATTAATGTGGTGTAGAGTGCCTTCGTAGTAAGAATTAATACTGGTCTCTCAATGCGGATGTTTATTTCTGTACATGGTTTTGTTTCAGGTGGGCGTGAATGCAAGCATATGGGATACTTCAGCCGTTATGCAGTTTCGAATCCATCATTACTACGGAGGTAGCAAGACTTTGCTCCGGTAGCTGACGTGACCACTGTGCATGATGGACACAATTCATCAGTCGATGCGGTTGGGATGACCCACAGACTCGTGGTGGCAGCCTCTGTTTTTGTGACTTGCATGTGGAAATTCAGTAGCTGTTGATTTAAATTTGTGCAAGAGCTTATCGCAGTGAAGAAGCTAGAAGTAAGCAGCTAGGGTTACAGGTTGTAATGTTGGTTATGTGGCCACCACACCACAGTTGCCCACTTTTGATTCCTAGTGACCAAGTATGGGGTGTTCGTAGCATGCCTCACAATGCCACAAGGAAGACCTCAGGCCCTCGTGCGATTATATACCTTGCTTTCCGAGGAGGTGTACTGTTATAGATTTAGTGGGAGTGCCTAGTCTGTCTCAAAGAGGAGTTTGAGATCAGGGGATGTGCTGAGTAGTGCTGTAGTGTGTGTTTACTGGCATCAACGAAGACATGGAGGACCAATTTGTCTGAATATCAGTGTTTCAGAAGATCAGTTGTGTGCGTGATGGGGAAGCAGCTTTTTTGGAGTTGGAGATGTGAAGAACGAGACAGAACGAAGCACCTGGAGTGTTTGTTACTTGGATAAGGAATTGCATTATTGAGGTATGTTAGAGATTAGAGTTTGTTTGCATTCCATAGATCCTTCTTAGGAGTAATCCAAAGGATGCAGTACAAGTCATTTCATACAATAAACATAAACTTCAGGACTTCATTCAATATACGTAAACCTCGGTACTTTTGACACAATTACAAGAACGTGTTTCACATATGAATGTACATAACCTTCAGATTTTGCAATTCAAGTATGAAAGCTAATTTCAGTGCAGGCTTGAATACATTTATATCACAATATAGAGTTTTAATTGTTGGTTGGTGATTATTAAATAACTTGACACGTGTAAAGTACACTCCTCTTTGACATTTAGCAGGGTTTACATCTTGTAATTAAATTATGTACATCTGTATTTCTTTTAAAATTATCCAACTTTTCCACCACAAATGATAGCAAGCAGAGTATAAATTCCCTTGCAAGTGGAAGTAAATTAAATTTACGAAATAATTCTCTACAAGGTAAGCTGCTTTTGACACCTGCCATCGTTGTGATTATTTTCTTTTGCATGTAAAAAGCCTTATTACTGTCTGTTGAATTCCCCCAAAATATTAATCCATAAGACACCACAGAGTGGAAATAAGCAAAGTAAACTAGCTTTATAGCATCTATTGTCATGGGTGGTATGACTGTTCTGATGGCAAGGCACGCAGAGCTTAATTAGGGAATAATATACTCAGTGTGCTTCTTCCAATCTGAGGTTTTGTCAACTTGTAAGCCAAGGAAATTGTTTGTTTCAACTTCCGCGATTAATTTCTCATCACCGTAACCTCTCCTTTTGCCTCTGTACGTAGGTACATGCACATTCACAACATTCCCTAGGGTGGAATGCTCTCCTCAGGAGCTTACAGAGTTGTTCACGCCGACATTGTTGGTGCCCCGGCATATTCCTGCAGGCAGTCCACATCCCTTCTGTACTCACGTTTTCGGGCGTATGCATTGTGCAGTGTTGATGGTTGTCGTTCCGTGCGCCGTGATGTCCGCTCGCTTGCTCTGTGTTGGGGTACTGAAGTATGTATTTTCATTAATGTTCTAGGACACCGGCCATGCCGTCATCATGAAGTTACCTGCTTCAGTTCCCTCTGGGTGTTCTGTTTGACAAGGCTGGGGTGAAGAACCAGAACGATATTGGCCGCAGTTAGATGACCTGTTACTGGCGAGTAAAACCTCTGTGTTGTGCCCCTGACACGAGATAGGGCGTTGGACCAACATTTCTCAAAGAGAGAGCATATTAATTGGCTCACAAAGTGCAGCGTATGTATAGAGCTACAATAACTGGATGTGAGTGAGTGAGTGTGTGTGTCTGTCTGTTCATAAGAGGCACCAGTACAAGAAGTAGGACACTGTCTTCTGACTTCATATCACAAAGAATATTAACTGGATGAATATTCGGAATATGTACCAAGTTGGAAGAGGAATACTTTTTCTGCCAAGCAACGGTAATGCTCTGACAGAGGCTGACTGCATGTTGGATGTTTGTTCTTACGTGTCTAATCCCCTGTATGTCTATGAACGGCATTCCCCCCCGCCCCCATTTCAGATTAAATATTTGAATAAGCAGGAGGCACCCATTAGATAAAATAAGTTGGCATGAGATTGTTCCATTTCAGACGACTTTGCCTCCAATGTCTGTGAAAGTGGCCCCTTGAGATTCTAGATTTCTTGTGTATCTTACACCTTTCCTGGTATATTGCAGGAGGAGTGCACCAACACTAGACAGACTGACATCCGAGAGAAGACCGCTTGTGTCCCCGATGGTTGGCCGTCCTGTTGCTGAGTGCGTACATGGAGAAGAGGACTGAATGCAGCGTGTAAATTTTGTGTGCCTCTGGAGAGGTGGTGGAGTCTTCTGTTATTTAACCCATTGACAGGGGCTTGCTCTGTTGTGGTAATTGTGTTGCAAGTGTGATAGCAACTTAGATATGAATCATGTGAACGTGTAAGGTGTGGATGTCTAGTTATGTGTGTGGGGTGTTCTACGGAGTGTAGTAAAATAGTAGAAATGTCGGCCGCAATCACATTGCGTTGATAAGAGTCTGCTTCATAGTGTGGTGGCCAACACATCTCGGAATGAGAGAGAGTTTGTCCTGTGTGACAGGCTGTAAGTTGCAGGTGCTCTTGGCTTTGGCCGCAGCTTGTCACCAAAGATGTGATTCCTCTTCCTGGAAAGAATGTGTTATTTCGTTTTATCTGCTTCATCCCAGTTCACATTCTCAGTTCAAGCTAATGCCACAGGAAGATCTTCAAAACGTCAGTCATTGTGAATCTGTTCGGAAGCAGATGGGGGGGGGCTCTGCAGTTTCACTCGTTTAGGAAGTGCGGTGATGAAGATCTCTGGCATAGCTATACCGGACAGTCTTGATAATAGTGGGTGTCCGTTCTCTGACCCAGGAGGGCTTTAAAAGTGTGCTGACCACCACGCATTACTTAGTTTGTATTTTCTTCATGTAAATCTGTAAAGAGATGTCAAAGCGGGAGGTAACGGGAATACTTAGTGATCATCACCGAGAGGGAGTTTCCAAACAGTCGTTAACGGGAGATGCGCAATAGCAGTTGTCCTATGATCGAAAAGTGTGACTTGCCAGTGATGAGATTGCTTTTTGAAAGTCAGGTAAGTGCAATGAGTTTTATGGATTGTGTGTGTTTTTCTGCAAGTGGTTTTCAGCGAATATTGCCGGCATTAATTTTGTTGGTAGTGTATTAAGTGTTGATTGCTGCATGTGCCAAAATGAAGTCTGACGAAGGGAAGTTGGTGTTGTTGAAGTACGGTCACCAGTGGGCTGGGTCGTTGGGTGTGTTATAGATGCTCGTGAAGTACAACCTGGTGGCAGAGGGGCTGTGTAGTGGCGACATATGCAATAATCGTTTATAGTGCTTCGTTCATTGAGCTGTAGTTTACGAAATCCCACCTGTTTTCATAAATGATGGAAGATATTTAGGTTATGGGAATGTTTATTAGTTGGTGTCTTATAGGTGATGTTGGTCGTACTTTTCAAATGACTCAGCTCGCGAGACGTTTTCGCCCTTCTGCAAAATTACTTGTGAGAAATTATCGCGCAGGGAGAATGTCGGTGCTGAATTTGCGTGATGTCTTGAGTGCCAACATGAAATGTGACGAGGATAAGTTCGTGTTGGAAAGGACGTGGACGATTTCACTGGGTGATTTATAGGTAGACGTGCAGGTATTCAAGAGTTGTGTCTGGTATCAATCTGAGCAGTAACATAACGGCGACCGACAGGTTATGTGACAAATGTGCCCTAGGATGTAGGCGATGTAGATGCAAATTGTGGGCTACTTGTTTCATAGTGCTAAGTTGATTGAGCTGTAGTTTATTGGGTGTGGTTGGATCCATAAATTACTTTATGATTTTTGAGGTTATGGAAGTGATTGGTAGTTGGTTTCTTATAGGCGAAGTTGGTAGCTCGTTTCGCCTTAATTTTTTTCTTTACTTCCTGTCCTTTTAAAGGAGAAGATGTGTCACTAATGGTATTCACGGAATAAAGTTTGAGGTCTTCATAATTTTACAGTGTTTGGAGTGGTATTTCAGTCAGCATTTGGTTCGGCAGTGCCGTGTAGTGTTCGCGGACGGGCATGTACCTCAGGTGTATTGTCGGTAGATGACAGCACAGTTCGTCAGGATGCGCACATATTGGTTATTGAATATCCCACATGCACCGCCGGTGGCGGGATGTGTTCTCGCTGTTTTTCAGACGTTGCCGTCCCTGCGTGCGAGAAAATGGCGCAGCTCCTCTGCTGTTATTGTTTACTTCGGACGGCGTGATGGTAGGATGCATGGCCAGTCGAGTGCAGCTTTACTCTCTTATATATCCAATGCTTGCAAGTTTATTTGAACTGATGTTTGTCATCTTTCTCCTGTGTGAAGTACGTAAAGTGGGAAATATTTTGATTGCACGAAAGGCCGGATTAGTTGCCAGTAGGTTATTAATGTGGTGTAGAGTGCCTTCGTAGTAAGAATTAATACTGGTCTCTCAATGCGGATGTTTATTTCTGTACATGGTTTTGTTTCAGGTGGGCGTGAATGCAAGCATATGGGATACTTCAGCCGTTATGCAGTTTCGAATCCATCATTACTACGGAGGTAGCAAGACTTTGCTCCGGTAGCTGACGTGACCACTGTGCATGATGGACACAATTCATCAGTCGATGCGGTTGGGATGACCCACAGACTCGTGGTGGCAGCCTCTGTTTTTGTGACTTGCATGTGGAAATTCAGTAGCTGTTGATTTAAATTTGTGCAAGAGCTTATCGCAGTGAAGAAGCTAGAAGTAAGCAGCTAGGGTTACAGGTTGTAATGTTGGTTATGTGGCCACCACACCACAGTTGCCCACTTTTGATTCCTAGTGACCAAGTATGGGGTGTTCGTAGCATGCCTCACAATGCCACAAGGAAGACCTCAGGCCCTCGTGCGATTATATACCTTGCTTTCCGAGGAGGTGTACTGTTATAGATTTAGTGGGAGTGCCTAGTCTGTCTCAAAGAGGAGTTTGAGATCAGGGGATGTGCTGAGTAGTGCTGTAGTGTGTGTTTACTGGCATCAACGAAGACATGGAGGACCAATTTGTCTGAATATCAGTGTTTCAGAAGATCAGTTGTGTGCGTGATGGGGAAGCAGCTTTTTTGGAGTTGGAGATGTGAAGAACGAGACAGAACGAAGCACCTGGAGTGTTTGTTACTTGGATAAGGAATTGCATTATTGAGGTATGTTAGAGATTAGAGTTTGTTTGCATTCCATAGATCCTTCTTAGGAGTAATCCAAAGGATGCAGTACAAGTCATTTCATACAATAAACATAAACTTCAGGACTTCATTCAATATACGTAAACCTCGGTACTTTTGACACAATTACAAGAACGTGTTTCACATATGAATGTACATAACCTTCAGATTTTGCAATTCAAGTATGAAAGCTAATTTCAGTGCAGGCTTGAATACATTTATATCACAATATAGAGTTTTAATTGTTGGTTGGTGATTATTAAATAACTTGACACGTGTAAAGTACACTCCTCTTTGACATTTAGCAGGGTTTACATCTTGTAATTAAATTATGTACATCTGTATTTCTTTTAAAATTATCCAACTTTTCCACCACAAATGATAGCAAGCAGAGTATAAATTCCCTTGCAAGTGGAAGTAAATTAAATTTACGAAATAATTCTCTACAAGGTAAGCTGCTTTTGACACCTGCCATCGTTGTGATTATTTTCTTTTGCATGTAAAAAGCCTTATTACTGTCTGTTGAATTCCCCCAAAATATTAATCCATAAGACACCACAGAGTGGAAATAAGCAAAGTAAACTAGCTTTATAGCATCTATTGTCATGGGTGGTATGACTGTTCTGATGGCAAGGCACGCAGAGCTTAATTAGGGAATAATATACTCAGTGTGCTTCTTCCAATCTGAGGTTTTGTCAACTTGTAAGCCAAGGAAATTGTTTGTTTCAACTTCCGCGATTAATTTCTCATCACCGTAACCTCTCCTTTTGCCTCTGTACGTAGGTACATGCACATTCACAACATTCCCTAGGGTGGAATGCTCTCCTCAGGAGCTTACAGAGTTGTTCACGCCGACATTGTTGGTGCCCCGGCATATTCCTGCAGGCAGTCCACATCCCTTCTGTACTCACGTTTTCGGGCGTATGCATTGTGCAGTGTTGATGGTTGTCGTTCCGTGCGCCGTGATGTCCGCTCGCTTGCTCTGTGTTGGGGTACTGAAGTATGTATTTTCATTAATGTTCTAGGACACCGGCCATGCCGTCATCATGAAGTTACCTGCTTCAGTTCCCTCTGGGTGTTCTGTTTGACAAGGCTGGGGTGAAGAACCAGAACGATATTGGCCGCAGTTAGATGACCTGTTACTGGCGAGTAAAACCTCTGTGTTGTGCCCCTGACACGAGATAGGGCGTTGGACCAACATTTCTCAAAGAGAGAGCATATTAATTGGCTCACAAAGTGCAGCGTATGTATAGAGCTACAATAACTGGATGTGAGTGAGTGAGTGTGTGTGTCTGTCTGTTCATAAGAGGCACCAGTACAAGAAGTAGGACACTGTCTTCTGACTTCATATCACAAAGAATATTAACTGGATGAATATTCGGAATATGTACCAAGTTGGAAGAGGAATACTTTTTCTGCCAAGCAACGGTAATGCTCTGACAGAGGCTGACTGCATGTTGGATGTTTGTTCTTACGTGTCTAATCCCCTGTATGTCTATGAACGGCATTCCCCCCCGCCCCCATTTCAGATTAAATATTTGAATAAGCAGGAGGCACCCATTAGATAAAATAAGTTGGCATGAGATTGTTCCATTTCAGACGACTTTGCCTCCAATGTCTGTGAAAGTGGCCCCTTGAGATTCTAGATTTCTTGTGTATCTTACACCTTTCCTGGTATATTGCAGGAGGAGTGCACCAACACTAGACAGACTGACATCCGAGAGAAGACCGCTTGTGTCCCCGATGGTTGGCCGTCCTGTTGCTGAGTGCGTACATGGAGAAGAGGACTGAATGCAGCGTGTAAATTTTGTGTGCCTCTGGAGAGGTGGTGGAGTCTTCTGTTATTTAACCCATTGACAGGGGCTTGCTCTGTTGTGGTAATTGTGTTGCAAGTGTGATAGCAACTTAGATATGAATCATGTGAACGTGTAAGGTGTGGATGTCTAGTTATGTGTGTGGGGTGTTCTACGGAGTGTAGTAAAATAGTAGAAATGTCGGCCGCAATCACATTGCGTTGATAAGAGTCTGCTTCATAGTGTGGTGGCCAACACATCTCGGAATGAGAGAGAGTTTGTCCTGTGTGACAGGCTGTAAGTTGCAGGTGCTCTTGGCTTTGGCCGCAGCTTGTCACCAAAGATGTGATTCCTCTTCCTGGAAAGAATGTGTTATTTCGTTTTATCTGCTTCATCCCAGTTCACATTCTCAGTTCAAGCTAATGCCACAGGAAGATCTTCAAAACGTCAGTCATTGTGAATCTGTTCGGAAGCAGATGGGGGGGGGCTCTGCAGTTTCACTCGTTTAGGAAGTGCGGTGATGAAGATCTCTGGCATAGCTATACCGGACAGTCTTGATAATAGTGGGTGTCCGTTCTCTGACCCAGGAGGGCTTTAAAAGTGTGCTGACCACCACGCATTACTTAGTTTGTATTTTCTTCATGTAAATCTGTAAAGAGATGTCAAAGCGGGAGGTAACGGGAATACTTAGTGATCATCACCGAGAGGGAGTTTCCAAACAGTCGTTAACGGGAGATGCGCAATAGCAGTTGTCCTATGATCGAAAAGTGTGACTTGCCAGTGATGAGATTGTTTTTGAAAGTCAGGTAAGTGCAATGAGTTTTATGGATTGTGTTTGTTTTTCTGCAAGTGGTTTTCAGCGAATATTGCCGGCATTAATTTTGTTGGTAGTGTATTAAGTGTTGATTGCTGCATGTGCCAAAATGAAGTCTGACGAAGGGAAGTTGGTGTTGTTGAAGTACGGTCACCAGTGGGCTGGGTCGTTGGGTGTGTTATAGATGCTCGTGAAGTACAACCTGGTGGCAGAGGGGCTGTGTAGTGGCGACATATGCAATAATCGTTTATAGTGCTTCGTTCATTGAGCTGTAGTTTACGAAATCCCACCTGTTTTCATAAATGATGGAAGATATTTAGGTTATGGGAATGTTTATTAGTTGGTGTCTTATAGGTGATGTTGGTCGTACTTTTCAAATGACTCAGCTCGCGAGACGTTTTCGCCCTTCTGCAAAATTACTTGTGAGAAATTATCGCGCAGGGAGAATGTCGGTGCTGAATTTGCGTGATGTCTTGAGTGCCAACATGAAATGTGACGAGGATAAGTTCGTGTTGGAAAGGACGTGGACGATTTCACTGGGTGATTTATAGGTAGACGTGCAGGTATTCAAGAGTTGTGTCTGGTATCAATCTGAGCAGTAACATAACGGCGACCGACAGGTTATGTGACAAATGTGCCCTAGGATGTAGGCGATGTAGATGCAAATTGTGGGCTACTTGTTTCATAGTGCTAAGTTGATTGAGCTGTAGTTTATTGGGTGTGGTTGGATCCATAAATTACTTTATGATTTTTGAGGTTATGGAAGTGATTGGTAGTTGGTTTCTTATAGGCGAAGTTGGTAGCTCGTTTCGCCTTAATTTTTTTCTTTACTTCCTGTCCTTTTAAAGGAGAAGATGTGTCACTAATGGTATTCACGGAATAAAGTTTGAGGTCTTCATAATTTTACAGTGTTTGGAGTGGTATTTCAGTCAGCATTTGGTTCGGCAGTGCCGTGTAGTGTTCGCGGACGGGCATGTACCTCAGGTGTATTGTCGGTAGATGACAGCACAGTTCGTCAGGATGCGCACATATTGGTTATTGAATATCCCACATGCACCGCCGGTGGCGGGATGTGTTCTCGCTGTTTTTCAGACGTTGCCGTCCCTGCGTGCGAGAAAATGGCGCAGCTCCTCTGCTGTTATTGTTTACTTCGGACGGCGTGATGGTAGGATGCATGGCCAGTCGAGTGCAGCTTTACTCTCTTATATATCCAATGCTTGCAAGTTTATTTGAACTGATGTTTGTCATCTTTCTCCTGTGTGAAGTACGTAAAGTGGGAAATATTTTGATTGCACGAAAGGCCGGATTAGTTGCCAGTAGGTTATTAATGTGGTGTAGAGTGCCTTCGTAGTAAGAATTAATACTGGTCTCTCAATGCGGATGTTTATTTCTGTACATGGTTTTGTTTCAGGTGGGCGTGAATGCAAGCATATGGGATACTTCAGCCGTTATGCAGTTTCGAATCCATCATTACTACGGAGGTAGCAAGACTTTGCTCCGGTAGCTGACGTGACCACTGTGCATGATGGACACAATTCATCAGTCGATGCGGTTGGGATGACCCACAGACTCGTGGTGGCAGCCTCTGTTTTTGTGACTTGCATGTGGAAATTCAGTAGCTGTTGATTTAAATTTGTGCAAGAGCTTATCGCAGTGAAGAAGCTAGAAGTAAGCAGCTAGGGTTACAGGTTGTAATGTTGGTTATGTGGCCACCACACCACAGTTGCCCACTTTTGATTCCTAGTGACCAAGTATGGGGTGTTAGTAGCATGCCTCACAATGCCACAAGGAAGACCTCAGGCCCTCGTGCGATTATATACCTTGCTTTCCGAGGAGGTGTACTGTTATAGATTTAGTGGGAGTGCCTAGTCTGTCTCAAAGAGGAGTTTGAGATCAGGGGATGTGCTGAGTAGTGCTGTAGTGTGTGTTTACTGGCATCAACGAAGACATGGAGGACCAATTTGTCTGAATATCAGTGTTTCAGAAGATCAGTTGTGTGCGTGATGGGGAAGCAGCTTTTTTGGAGTTGGAGATGTGAAGAACGAGACAGAACGAAGCACCTGGAGTGTTTGTTACTTGGATAAGGAATTGCATTATTGAGGTATGTTAGAGATTAGAGTTTGTTTGCATTCCATAGATCCTTCTTAGGAGTAATCCAAAGGATGCAGTACAAGTCATTTCATACAATAAACATAAACTTCAGGACTTCATTCAATATACGTAAACCTCGGTACTTTTGACACAATTACAAGAACGTGTTTCACATATGAATGTACATAACCTTCAGATTTTGCAATTCAAGTATGAAAGCTAATTTCAGTGCAGGCTTGAATACATTTATATCACAATATAGAGTTTTAATTGTTGGTTGGTGATTATTAAATAACTTGACACGTGTAAAGTACACTCCTCTTTGACATTTAGCAGGGTTTACATCTTGTAATTAAATTATGTACATCTGTATTTCTTTTAAAATTATCCAACTTTTCCACCACAAATGATAGCAAGCAGAGTATAAATTCCCTTGCAAGGTGAAGTATATTAAATTTACGAAATAATTCTCTACAAGGTAAGCTGCTTTTGACACCTGCCATCGTTGTGATTATTTTCTTTTGCATGTAAAAAGCCTTATTACTGTCTGTTGAATTCCCCCAAAATATTAATCCATAAGACACCACAGAGTGGAAATAAGCAAAGTAAACTAGCTTTATAGCATCTATTGTCATGGGTGGTATGACTGTTCTGATGGCAAGGCACGCAGAGCTTAATTAGGGAATAATATACTCAGTGTGCTTCTTCCAATCTGAGGTGTTGTCAACTTGTTAGCCAAGGAAATTGTTTGTTTCAACTTCCGCGATTAATTTCTCATCACCGTAACCTCTCCTTTTGCCTCTGTACGTAGGTACATGCACATTCACAACATTCCCTAGGGTGGAATGCTCTCCTCGGGAGCTTACAGAGTTGTTCACGCCGACATTGTTGGTGCCCCGGCATATTCCTGCAGGCAGTCCACATCCCTTCTGTACTCACGTTTTCGGGCGTATGCATTGTGCAGTGTTGATGGTTGTCGTTCCGTGCGCCGTGATGTCCGCTCGCTTGCTCTGTGTTGGGGTACTGAAGTATGTATTTTCATTAATGTTCTAGGACACCGGCCATGCCGTCATCATGAAGTTACCTGCTTCAGTTCCCTCTGGGTGTTCTGTTTGACAAGGCTGGGGTGAAGAACCAGAACGATATTGGCCGCAGTTAGATGACCTGTTACTGGCGAGTAAAACCTCTGTGTTGTGCCCCTGACACGAGATAGGGCGTTGGACCAACATTTCTCAAAGAGAGAGCATATTAATTGGCTCACAAAGTGCAGCGTATGTATAGAGCTACAATAACTGGATGTGAGTGAGTGAGTGTGTGTGTCTGTCTGTTCATAAGAGGCACCAGTACAAGAAGTAGGACACTGTCTTCTGACTTCATATCACAAAGAATATTAACTGGATGAATATTCGGAATATGTACCAAGTTGGAAGAGGAATACTTTTTCTGCCAAGCAACGGTAATGCTCTGACAGAGGCTGACTGCATGTTGGATGTTTGTTCTTACGTGTCTAATCCCCTGTATGTCTATGAACGGCATTCCCCCCCGCCCCCATTTCAGATTAAATATTTGAATAAGCAGGAGGCACCCATTAGATAAAATAAGTTGGCATGAGATTGTTCCATTTCAGACGACTTTGCCTCCAATGTCTGTGAAAGTGGCCCCTTGAGATTCTAGATTTCTTGTGTATCTTACACCTTTCCTGGTATATTGCAGGAGGAGTGCACCAACACTAGACAGACTGACATCCGAGAGAAGACCGCTTGTGTCCCCGATGGTTGGCCGTCCTGTTGCTGAGTGCGTACATGGAGAAGAGGACTGAATGCAGCGTGTAAATTTTGTGTGCCTCTGGAGAGGTGGTGGAGTTTTCTGTTATTTAACCCATTGACAGGGGCTTGCTCTGTTGTGGTAATTGTGTTGCAAGTGTGATAGCAACTTAGATATGAATCATGTGAACGTGTAAGGTGTGGATGTCTAGTTATGTGTGTGGGGTGTTCTACGGAGTGTAGTAAAATAGTAGAAATGTCGGCCGCAATCACATTGCGTTGATAAGAGTCTGCTTCATAGTGTGGTGGCCAACACATCTCGGAATGAGAGAGAGTTTGTCCTGTGTGACAGGCTGTAAGTTGCAGGTGCTCTTGGCTTTGGCCGCAGCTTGTCACCAAAGATGTGATTCCTCTTCCTGGAAAGAATGTGTTATTTCGTTTTATCTGCTTCATCCCAGTTCACATTCTCAGTTCAAGCTAATGCCACAGGAAGATCTTCAAAACGTCAGTCATTGTGAATCTGTTCGGAAGCAGATGGGGGGGGGCTCTGCAGTTTCACTCGTTTAGGAAGTGCGGTGATGAAGATCTCTGGCATAGCTATACCGGACAGTCTTGATAATAGTGGGTGTCCGTTCTCTGACCCAGGAGGGCTTTAAAAGTGTGCTGACCACCACGCATTACTTAGTTTGTATTTTCTTCATGTAAATCTGTAAAGAGATGTCAAAGCGGGAGGTAACGGGAATACTTAGTGATCATCACCGAGAGGGAGTTTCCAAACAGTCGTTAACGGGAGATGCGCAATAGCAGTTGTCCTATGATCGAAAAGTGTGACTTGCCAGTGATGAGATTGCTTTTTGAAAGTCAGGTAAGTGCAATGAGTTTTATGGATTGTGTGTGTTTTTCTGCAAGTGGTTTTCAGCGAATATTGCCGGCATTAATTTTGTTGGTAGTGTATTAAGTGTTGATTGCTGCATGTGCCAAAATGAAGTCTGACGAAGGGAAGTTGGTGTTGTTGAAGTACGGTCACCAGTGGGCTGGGTCGTTGGGTGTGTTATAGATGCTCGTGAAGTACAACCTGGTGGCAGAGGGGCTGTGTAGTGGCGACATATGCAATAATCGTTTATAGTGCTTCGTTCATTGAGCTGTAGTTTACGAAATCCCACCTGTTTTCATAAATGATGGAAGATATTTAGGTTATGGGAATGTTTATTAGTTGGTGTCTTATAGGTGATGTTGGTCGTACTTTTCAAATGACTCAGCTCGCGAGACGTTTTCGCCCTTCTGCAAAATTACTTGTGAGAAATTATCGCGCAAGGAGAATGTCGGTGCTGAATTTGCGTGATGTCTTGAGTGCCAACATGAAATGTGACGAGGATAAGTTCGTGTTGGAAAGGACGTGGACGATTTCACTGGGTGATTTATAGGTAGACGTGCAGGTATTCAAGAGTTGTGTCTGGTATCAATCTGAGCAGTAACATAACGGCGACCGACAGGTTATGTGACAAATGTGCCCTAGGATGTAGGCGATGTAGATGCAAATTGTGGGCTACTTGTTTCATAGTGCTAAGTTGATTGAGCTGTAGTTTATTGGGTGTGGTTGGATCCATAAATTACTTTATGATTTTTGAGGTTATGGAAGTGATTGGTAGTTGGTTTCTTATAGGCGAAGTTGGTAGCTCGTTTCGCCTTAATTTTTTTCTTTACTTCCTGTCCTTTTAAAGGAGAAGATGTGTCACTAATGGTATTCACGGAATAAAGTTTGAGGTCTTCATAATTTTACAGTGTTTGGAGTGGTATTTCAGTCAGCATTTGGTTCGGCAGTTCCGTGTAGTGTTCGCGGACGGGCATGTACCTCAGGTGTATTGTCGGTAGATGACAGCACAGTTCGTCAGGATGCGCACATATTGGTTATTGAATATCCCACATGCACCGCCGGTGGCGGGATGTGTTCTCGCTGTTTTTCAGACGTTGCCGTCCCTGCGTGCGAGAAAATGGCGCAGCTCCTCTGCTGTTGTTGTTTACTTCGGACGGCGTGATGGTAGGATGCATGGCCAGTCGAGTGCAGCTTTACTCTCTTATATATCCAATGCTTGCAAGTTTATTTGAACTGATGTTTGTCATCTTTCTCCTGTGTGAAGTACGTAAGGTGGGAAATATTTTGGTTGCACGAAAGGCCGGATTAGTTGCCAGTAGGTTATTAATGTGGTGTAGAGTGCCTTCGTAGTAAGAATTAATACTGGTCTCTCAATGCGGATGTTTATTTCTGTACATGGTTTTGTTTCAGGTGGGCGTGAATGCAAGCATATGGGATACTTCAGCCGTTATGCAGTTTCGAATCCATCATTACTACGGAGGTAGCAAGACTTTGCTCCGGTAGCTGACGTGACCACTGTGCATGATGGACACAATTCATCAGTCGATGCGGTTGGGATGACCCACAGACTCGTGGTGGCAGCCTCTGTTTTTGTGACTTGCATGTGGAAATTCAGTAGCTGTTGATTTAAATTTGTGCAAGAGCTTATCGCAGTGAAGAAGCTAGAAGTAAGCAGCTAGGGTTACAGGTTGTAATGTTGGTTATGTGGCCACCACACCACAGTTGCCCACTTTTGATTCCTAGTGACCAAGTATGGGGTGTTCGTAGCATGCCTCACAATGCCACAAGGAAGACCTCAGGCCCTCGTGCGATTATATACCTTGCTTTCCGAGGAGGTGTACTGTTATAGATTTAGTGGGAGTGCCTAGTCTGTCTCAAAGAGGAGTTTGAGATCAGGGGATGTGCTGAGTAGTGCTGTAGTGTGTGTTTACTGGCATCAACGAAGACATGGAGGACCAATTTGTCTGAATATCAGTGTTTCAGAAGATCAGTTGTGTGCGTGATGGGGAAGCAGCTTTTTTGGAGTTGGAGATGTGAAGAACGAGACAGAACGAAGCACCTGGAGTGTTTGTTACTTGGATAAGGAATTGCATTATTCAGGTATGTTAGAGAGTAGAGTTTGTTTGCATTCCATAGATCCTTCTTAGGAGTAATCCAAAGGATGCAGTACAAGTCATTTCATACAATAAACATAAACTTCAGGACTTCATTCAATATACGTAAACCTCGGTACTTTTGACACAATTACAAGAACGTGTTTCACATATGAATGTACATAACCTTCAGATTTTGCAATTCAAGTATGAAAGCTAATTTCAGTGCAGGCTTGAATACATTTATATCACAATATAGAGTTTTAATTGTTGGTTGGTGATTATTAAATAACTTGACACGTGTAAAGTACACTCCTCTTTGACATTTAGCAGGGTTTACATCTTGTAATTAAATTATGTACATCTGTATTTCTTTTAAAATTATCCAACTTTTCCACCACAAATGATAGCAAGCAGAGTATAAATTCCCTTGCAAGTGGAAGTATATTAAATTTACGAAATAATTCTCTACAAGGTAAGCTGCTTTTGACACCTGCCATCGTTGTGATTATTTTCTTTTGCATGTAAAAAGCCTTATTACTGTCTGTTGAATTCCCCCAAAATATTAATCCATAAGACACCACAGAGTGGAAATAAGCAAAGTAAACTAGCTTTATAGCATCTATTGTCATGGGTGGTATGACTGTTCTGATGGCAAGGCACGCAGAGCTTAATTAGGGAATAATATACTCAGTGTGCTTCTTCCAATCTGAGGTGTTGTCAACTTGTTAGCCAAGGAAATTGTTTGTTTCAACTTCCGCGATTAATTTCTCATCACCGTAACCTCTCCTTTTGCCTCTGTACGTAGGTACATGCACATTCACAACATTCCCTAGGGTGGAATGCTCTCCTCGGGAGCTTACAGAGTTGTTCACGCCGACATTGTTGGTGCCCCGGCATATTCCTGCAGGCAGTCCACATCCCTTCTGTACTCACGTTTTCGGGCGTATGCATTGTGCAGTGTTGATGGTTGTCGTTCCGTGCGCCGTGATGTCCGCTCGCTTGCTCTGTGTTGGGGTACTGAAGTATGTATTTTCATTAATGTTCTAGGACACCGGCCATGCCGTCATCATGAAGTTACCTGCTTCAGTTCCCTCTGGGTGTTCTGTTTGACAAGGCTGGGGTGAAGAACCAGAACGATATTGGCCGCAGTTAGATGACCTGTTACTGGCGAGTAAAACCTCTGTGTTGTGCCCCTGACACGAGATAGGGCGTTGGACCAACATTTCTCAAAGAGAGAGCATATTAATTGGCTCACAAAGTGCAGCGTATGTATAGAGCTACAATAACTGGATGTGAGTGAGTGAGTGTGTGTGTCTGTCTGTTCATAAGAGGCACCAGTACAAGAAGTAGGACACTGTCTTCTGACTTCATATCACAAAGAATATTAACTGGATGAATATTCGGAATATGTACCAAGTTGGAAGAGGAATACTTTTTCTGCCAAGCAACGGTAATGCTCTGACAGAGGCTGACTGCATGTTGGATGTTTGTTCTTACGTGTCTAATCCCCTGTATGTCTATGAACGGCATTCCCCCCCGCCCCCATTTCAGATTAAATATTTGAATAAGCAGGAGGCACCCATTAGATAAAATAAGTTGGCATGAGATTGTTCCATTTCAGACGACTTTGCCTCCAATGTCTGTGAAAGTGGCCCCTTGAGATTCTAGATTTCTTGTGTATCTTACACCTTTCCTGGTATATTGCAGGAGGAGTGCACCAACACTAGACAGACTGACATCCGAGAGAAGACCGCTTGTGTCCCCGATGGTTGGCCGTCCTGTTGCTGAGTGCGTACATGGAGAAGAGGACTGAATGCAGCGTGTAAATTTTGTGTGCCTCTGGAGAGGTGGTGGAGTTTTCTGTTATTTAACCCATTGACAGGGGCTTGCTCTGTTGTGGTAATTGTGTTGCAAGTGTGATAGCAACTTAGATATGAATCATGTGAACGTGTAAGGTGTGGATGTCTAGTTATGTGTGTGGGGTGTTCTACGGAGTGTAGTAAAATAGTAGAAATGTCGGCCGCAATCACATTGCGTTGATAAGAGTCTGCTTCATAGTGTGGTGGCCAACACATCTCGGAATGAGAGAGAGTTTGTCCTGTGTGACAGGCTGTAAGTTGCAGGTGCTCTTGGCTTTGGCCGCAGCTTGTCACCAAAGATGTGATTCCTCTTCCTGGAAAGAATGTGTTATTTCGTTTTATCTGCTTCATCCCAGTTCACATTCTCAGTTCAAGCTAATGCCACAGGAAGATCTTCAAAACGTCAGTCATTGTGAATCTGTTCGGAAGCAGATGGGGGGGGGCTCTGCAGTTTCACTCGTTTAGGAAGTGCGGTGATGAAGATCTGTGGCATAGCTATACCGGACAGTCTTGATAATAGTGGGTGTCCGTTCTCTGACCCAGGAGGGCTTTAAAAGTGTGCTGACCACCACGCATTACTTAGTTTGTATTTTCTTCATGTAAATCTGTAAAGAGATGTCAAAGCGGGAGGTAACGGGAATACTTAGTGATCATCACCGAGAGGGAGTTTCCAAACAGTCGTTAACGGGAGATGCGCAATAGCAGTTGTCCTATGATCGAAAAGTGTGACTTGCCAGTGATGAGATTGCTTTTTGAAAGTCAGGTAAGTGCAATGAGTTTTATGGATTGTGTGTGTTTTTCTGCAAGTGGTTTTCAGCGAATATTGCCGGCATTAATTTTGTTGGTAGTGTATTAAGTGTTGATTGCTGCATGTGCCAAAATGAAGTCTGACGAAGGGAAGTTGGTGTTGTTGAAGTACGGTCACCAGTGGGCTGGGTCGTTGGGTGTGTTATAGATGCTCGTGAAGTACAACCTGGTGGCAGAGGGGCTGTGTAGTGGCGACATATGCAATAATCGTTTATAGTGCTTCGTTCATTGAGCTGTAGTTTACGAAATCCCACCTGTTTTCATAAATGATGGAAGATATTTAGGTTATGGAAATGTTTATTAGTTGGTGTCTTATAGGTGATGTTGGTCGTACTTTTCAAATGACTCAGCTCGCGAGACGTTTTCGCCCTTCTTCAAAATTACTTGTGAGAAATTATCGCGCAGGGAGAATGTCGGTTCTGAATTTGCGTGATGTCTTGAGTGCCAACATGAAATGTGACGAGGATAAGTTCGTGTTGGAAAGGACGTGGACGATTTCACTGGGTGATTTATAGGTAGACGTGCAGGTATTCAAGAGTTGTGTCTGGTATCAATCTGAGCAGTAACATAACGGCGACCGACAGGTTATGTGACAAATGTGCCCTAGGATGTAGGCGATGTAGATGCAAATTGTGGGCTACTTGTTTCATAGTGCTAAGTTGATTGAGCTGTAGTTTATTGGGTGTGGTTGGATCCATAAATTACTTTATGATTTTTGAGGTTATGGAAGTGATTGGTAGTTGGTTTCTTATAGGCGAAGTTGGTAGCTCGTTTCGCCTTAATTTTTTTCTTTACTTCCTGTCCTTTTAAAGGAGAAGATGTGTCACTAATGGTATTCACGGAATAAAGTTTGAGGTCTTCATAATTTTACAGTGTTTGGAGTGGTATTTCAGTCAGCATTTGGTTCGGCAGTGCCGTGTAGTGTTCGCGGACGGGCATGTACCTCAGGTGTATTGTCGGTAGATGACAGCACAGTTCGTCAGGATGCGCACATATTGGTTATTGAATATCCCACATGCACCGCCGGTGGCGGGATGTGTTCTCGCTGTTTTTCAGACGTTGCCGTCCCTGCGTGCGAGAAAATGGCGCAGCTCCTCTGCTGTTATTGTTTACTTCGGACGGCGTGATGGTAGGATGCATGGCCAGTCGAGTGCAGCTTTACTCTCTTATATATCCAATGCTTGCAAGTTTATTTGAACTGATGTTTGTCATCTTTCTCCTGTGTGAAGTACGTAAGGTGGGAAATATTTTGGTTGCACGAAAGGCCGGATTAGTTGCCAGTAGGTTATTAATGTGGTGTAGAGTGCCTTCGTAGTAAGAATTAATACTGGTCTCTCAATGCGGATGTTTATTTCTGTACATGGTTTTGTTTCAGGTGGGCGTGAATGCAAGCATATGGGATACTTCAGCCGTTATGCAGTTTCGAATCCATCATTACTACGGAGGTAGCAAGACTTTGCTCCGGTAGCTGACGTGACCACTGTGCATGATGGACACAATTCATCAGTCGATGCGGTTGGGATGACCCACAGACTCGTGGTGGCAGCCTCTGTTTTTGTGACTTGCATGTGGAAATTCAGTAGCTGTTGATTTAAATTTGTGCAAGAGCTTATCGCAGTGAAGAAGCTAGAAGTAAGCAGCTAGGGTTACAGGTTGTAATGTTGGTTATGTGGCCACCACACCACAGTTGCCCACTTTTGATTCCTAGTGACCAAGTATGGGGTGTTCGTAGCATGCCTCACAATGCCACAAGGAAGACCTCAGGCCCTCGTGCGATTATATACCTTGCTTTCCGAGGAGGTGTACTGTTATAGATTTAGTGGGAGTGCCTAGTCTGTCTCAAAGAGGAGTTTGAGATCAGGGGATGTGCTGAGTAGTGCTGTAGTGTGTGTTTACTGGCATCAACGAAGACATGGAGGACCAATTTGTCTGGATATCAGTGTTTCAGAAGATCAGTTGTGTGCGTGATGGGGAAGCAGCTTTTTTGGAGTTGGAGATGTGAAGAACGAGACAGAACGAAGCACCTGGAGTGTTTGTTACTTGGATAAGGAATTGCATTATTCAGGTATGTTAGAGAGTAGAGTTTGTTTGCATTCCATAGATCCTTCTTAGGAGTAATCCAAAGGATGCAGTACAAGTCATTTCATACAATAAACATAAACTTCAGGACTTCATTCAATATACGTAAACCTCGGTACTTTTGACACAATTACAAGAACGTGTTTCACATATGAATGTACATAACCTTCAGATTTTGCAATTCAAGTATGAAAGCTAATTTCAGTGCAGCCTTGAATACATTTATATCACAATATAGAGTTTTAATTGTTGGTTGGTGATTATTAAATAACTTGACACGTGTAAAGTACACTCCTCTTTGACATTTAGCAGGGTTTACATCTTGTAATTAAATTATGTACATCTGTATTTCTTTTAAAATTATCCAACTTTTCCACCACAAATGATAGCAAGCAGAGTATAAATTCCCTTGCAAGTGGAAGTATATTAAATTTACGAAATAATTCTCTACAAGGTAAGCTGCTTTTGACACCTGCCATCGTTGTGATTATTTTCTTTTGCATGTAAAAAGCCTTATTACTGTCTGTTGAATTCCCCCAAAATATTAATCCATAAGACACCACAGAGTGGAAATAAGCAAAGTAAACTAGCTTTATAGCATCTATTGTCATGGGTGGTATGACTGTTCTGATGGCAAGGCACGCAGAGCTTAATTAGGGAATAATATACTCAGTGTGCTTCTTCCAATCTGAGGTGTTGTCAACTTGTTAGCCAAGGAAATTGTTTGTTTCAACTTCCGCGATTAATTTCTCATCACCGTAACCTCTCCTTTTGCCTCTGTACGTAGGTACATGCACATTCACAACATTCCCTAGGGTGGAATGCTCTCCTCGGGAGCTTACAGAGTTGTTCACGCCGACATTGTTGGTGCCCCGGCATATTCCTGCAGGCAGTCCACATCCCTTCTGTACTCACGTTTTCGGGCGTATGCATTGTGCAGTGTTGATGGTTGTCGTTCCGTGCGCCGTGATGTCCGCTCGCTTGCTCTGTGTTGGGGTACTGAAGTATGTATTTTCATTAATGTTCTAGGACACCGGCCATGCCGTCATCATGAAGTTACCTGCTTCAGTTCCCTCTGGGTGTTCTGTTTGACAAGGCTGGGGTGAAGAACCAGAACGATATTGGCCGCAGTTAGATGACCTGTTACTGGCGAGTAAAACCTCTGTGTTGTGCCCCTGACACGAGATAGGGCGTTGGACCAACATTTCTCAAAGAGAGAGCATATTAATTGGCTCACAAAGTGCAGCGTATGTATAGAGCTACAATAACTGGATGTGAGTGAGTGAGTGTGTGTGTCTGTCTGTTCATAAGAGGCACCAGTACAAGAAGTAGGACACTGTCTTCTGACTTCATATCACAAAGAATATTAACTGGATGAATATTCGGAATATGTACCAAGTTGGAAGAGGAATACTTTTTCTGCCAAGCAACGGTAATGCTCTGACAGAGGCTGACTGCATGTTGGATGTTTGTTCTTACGTGTCTAATCCCATGTATGTCTATGAACGGCATTCCCCCCCGCCCCCATTTCAGATTAAATATTTGAATAAGCAGGAGGCACCCATTAGATAAAATAAGTTGGCATGAGATTGTTCCATTTCAGACGACTTTGCCTCCAATGTCTGTGAAAGTGGCCCCTTGAGATTCTACATTTCTTGTGTATCTTACACCTTTCCTGGTATATTGCAGGAGGAGTGCACCAACACTAGACTGACTGACATCCGAGAGAAGACCGCTTGTGTCCCCGATGGTTGGCCGTCCTGTTGCTGAGTGCGTACATGGAGAAGAGGACTGAATGCAGCGTGTAAATTTTGTGTGCCTCTGTAGAGGTGTTGGAGTTTTCTGTTATTTAACCCATTGACAGGGGCTTGCTCTGTTGTGGTAATTGTGTTGCAAGTGTGATAGCAACTTAGATATGAATCATGTGAACGTGTAAGGTGTGGATGTCTAGTTATGTGTGTGGGGTGTTCTACGGAGTGTAGTAAAATAGTAGAAATGTCGGCCGCAATCACATTGCGTTGATAAGAGTCTGCTTCATAGTGTGGTGGCCAACACATCTCGGAATGAGAGAGAGTTTGTCCTGTGTGACAGGCTGTAAGTTGCAGGTGCTCTTGGCTTTGGCCGCAGCTTGTCACCAAAGATGTGATTCCTCTTCCTGGAAAGAATGTGTTATTTCGTTTTATCTGCTTCATCCCAGTTCACATTCTCAGTTCAAGCTAATGCCACAGGAAGATCTTCAAAACGTCAGTCATTGTGAATCTGTTCGGAAGCAGATGGGGGGGGGCTCTGCAGTTTCACTCGTTTAGGAAGTGCGGTGATGAAGATCTGTGGCATAGCTATACCGGACAGTCTTGATAATAGTGGGTGTCCGTTCTCTGACCCAGGAGGGCTTTAAAAGTGTGCTGACCACCACGCATTACTTAGTTTGTATTTTCTTCATGTAAATCTGTAAAGAGATGTCAAAGCGGGAGGTAACGGGAATACTTAGTGATCATCACCGAGAGGGAGTTTCCAAACAGTCGTTAACGGGAGATGCGCAATAGCAGTTGTCCTATGATCGAAAAGTGTGACTTGCCAGTGATGAGATTGCTTTTTGAAAGTCAGGTAAGTGCAATGAGTTTTATGGATTGTGTGTGTTTTTCTGCAAGTGGTTTTCAGCGAATATTGCCGGCATTAATTTTGTTGGTAGTGTATTAAGTGTTGATTGCTGCATGTGCCAAAATGAAGTCTGACGAAGGGAAGTTGGTGTTGTTGAAGTACGGTCACCAGTGGGCTGGGTCGTTGGGTGTGTTATAGATGCTCGTGAAGTACAACCTGGTGGCAGAGGGGCTGTGTAGTGGCGACATATGCAATAATCGTTTATAGTGCTTCGTTCATTGAGCTGTAGTTTACGAAATCCCACCTGTTTTCATAAATGATGGAAGATATTTAGGTTATGGAAATGTTTATTAGTTGGTGTCTTATAGGTGATGTTGGTCGTACTTTTCAAATGACTCAGCTCGCGAGACGTTTTCGCCCTTCTTCAAAATTACTTGTGAGAAATTATCGCGCAGGGAGAATGTCGGTTCTGAATTTGCGTGATGTCTTGAGTGCCAACATGAAATGTGACGAGGATAAGTTCGTGTTGGAAAGGACGTGGACGATTTCACTGGGTGATTTATAGGTAGACGTGCAGGTATTCAAGAGTTGTGTCTGGTATCAATCTGAGCAGTAACATAACGGCGACCGACAGGTTATGTGACAAATGTGCCCTAGGATGTAGGCGATGTAGATGCAAATTGTGGGCTACTTGTTTCATAGTGCTAAGTTGATTGAGCTGTAGTTTATTGGGTGTGGTTGGATCCATAAATTACTTTATGATTTTTGAGGTTATGGAAGTGATTGGTAGTTGGTTTCTTATAGGCGAAGTTGGTAGCTCGTTTCGCCTTAATTTTTTTCTTTACTTCCTGTCCTTTTAAAGGAGAAGATGTGTCACTAATGGTATTCACGGAATAAAGTTTGAGGTCTTCATAATTTTACAGTGTTTGGAGTGGTATTTCAGTCAGCATTTGGTTCGGCAGTGCCGTGTAGTGTTCGCGGACGGGCATGTACCTCAGGTGTATTGTCGGTAGATGACAGCACAGTTCGTCAGGATGCGCACATATTGGTTATTGAATATCCCACATGCACCGCCGGTGGCGGGATGTGTTCTCGCTGTTTTTCAGACGTTGCCGTCCCTGCGTGCGAGAAAATGGCGCAGCTCCTCTGCTGTTATTGTTTACTTCGGACGGCGTGATGGTAGGATGCATGGCCAGTCGAGTGCAGCTTTACTCTCTTATATATCCAATGCTTGCAAGTTTATTTGAACTGATGTTTGTCATCTTTCTCCTGTGTGAAGTACGTAAGGTGGGAAATATTTTGGTTGCACGAAAGGCCGGATTAGTTGCCAGTAGGTTATTAATGTGGTGTAGAGTGCCTTCGTAGTAAGAATTAATACTGGTCTCTCAATGCGGATGTTTATTTCTGTACATGGTTTTGTTTCAGGTGGGCGTGAATGCAAGCATATGGGATACTTCAGCCGTTATGCAGTTTCGAATCCATCATTACTACGGAGGTAGCAAGACTTTGCTCCGGTAGCTGACGTGACCACTGTGCATGATGGACACAATTCATCAGTCGATGCGGTTGGGATGACCCACAGACTCGTGGTGGCAGCCTCTGTTTTTGTGACTTGCATGTGGAAATTCAGTAGCTGTTGATTTAAATTTGTGCAAGAGCTTATCGCAGTGAAGAAGCTAGAAGTAAGCAGCTAGGGTTACAGGTTGTAATGTTGGTTATGTGGCCACCACACCACAGTTGCCCACTTTTGATTCCTAGTGACCAAGTATGGGGTGTTCGTAGCATGCCTCACAATGCCACAAGGAAGACCTCAGGCCCTCGTGCGATTATATACCTTGCTTTCCGAGGAGGTGTACTGTTATAGATTTAGTGGGAGTGCCTAGTCTGTCTCAAAGAGGAGTTTGAGATCAGGGGATGTGCTGAGTAGTGCTGTAGTGTGTGTTTACTGGCATCAACGAAGACATGGAGGACCAATTTGTCTGGATATCAGTGTTTCAGAAGATCAGTTGTGTGCGTGATGGGGAAGCAGCTTTTTTGGAGTTGGAGATGTGAAGAACGAGACAGAACGAAGCACCTGGAGTGTTTGTTACTTGGATAAGGAATTGCATTATTCAGGTATGTTAGAGAGTAGAGTTTGTTTGCATTCCATAGATCCTTCTTAGGAGTAATCCAAAGGATGCAGTACAAGTCATTTCATACAATAAACATAAACTTCAGGACTTCATTCAATATACGTAAACCTCGGTACTTTTGACACAATTACAAGAACGTGTTTCACATATGAATGTACATAACCTTCAGATTTTGCAATTCAAGTATGAAAGCTAATTTCAGTGCAGCCTTGAATACATTTATATCACAATATAGAGTTTTAATTGTTGGTTGGTGATTATTAAATAACTTGACACGTGTAAAGTACACTCCTCTTTGACATTTAGCAGGGTTTACATCTTGTAATTAAATTATGTACATCTGTATTTCTTTTAAAATTATCCAACTTTTCCACCACAAATGATAGCAAGCAGAGTATAAATTCCCTTGCAAGTGGAAGTATATTAAATTTACGAAATAATTCTCTACAAGGTAAGCTGCTTTTGACACCTGCCATCGTTGTGATTATTTTCTTTTGCATGTAAAAAGCCTTATTACTGTCTGTTGAATTCCCCCAAAATATTAATCCATAAGACACCACAGAGTGGAAATAAGCAAAGTAAACTAGCTTTATAGCATCTATTGTCATGGGTGGTATGACTGTTCTGATGGCAAGGCACGCAGAGCTTAATTAGGGAATAATATACTCAGTGTGCTTCTTCCAATCTGAGGTGTTGTCAACTTGTTAGCCAAGGAAATTGTTTGTTTCAACTTCCGCGATTAATTTCTCATCACCGTAACCTCTCCTTTTGCCTCTGTACGTAGGTACATGCACATTCACAACATTCCCTAGGGTGGAATGCTCTCCTCGGGAGCTTACAGAGTTGTTCACGCCGACATTGTTGGTGCCCCGGCATATTCCTGCAGGCAGTCCACATCCCTTCTGTACTCACGTTTTCGGGCGTATGCATTGTGCAGTGTTGATGGTTGTCGTTCCGTGCGCCGTGATGTCCGCTCGCTTGCTCTGTGTTGGGGTACTGAAGTATGTATTTTCATTAATGTTCTAGGACACCGGCCATGCCGTCATCATGAAGTTACCTGCTTCAGTTCCCTCTGGGTGTTCTGTTTGACAAGGCTGGGGTGAAGAACCAGAACGATATTGGCCGCAGTTAGATGACCTGTTACTGGCGAGTAAAACCTCTGTGTTGTGCCCCTGACACGAGATAGGGCGTTGGACCAACATTTCTCAAAGAGAGAGCATATTAATTGGCTCACAAAGTGCAGCGTATGTATAGAGCTACAATAACTGGATGTGAGTGAGTGAGTGTGTGTGTCTGTCTGTTCATAAGAGGCACCAGTACAAGAAGTAGGACACTGTCTTCTGACTTCATATCACAAAGAATATTAACTGGATGAATATTCGGAATATGTACCAAGTTGGAAGAGGAATACTTTTTCTGCCAAGCAACGGTAATGCTCTGACAGAGGCTGACTGCATGTTGGATGTTTGTTCTTACGTGTCTAATCCCATGTATGTCTATGAACGGCATTCCCCCCCGCCCCCATTTCAGATTAAATATTTGAATAAGCAGGAGGCACCCATTAGATAAAATAAGTTGGCATGAGATTGTTCCATTTCAGACGACTTTGCCTCCAATGTCTGTGAAAGTGGCCCCTTGAGATTCTACATTTCTTGTGTATCTTACACCTTTCCTGGTATATTGCAGGAGGAGTGCACCAACACTAGACTGACTGACATCCGAGAGAAGACCGCTTGTGTCCCCGATGGTTGGCCGTCCTGTTGCTGAGTGCGTACATGGAGAAGAGGACTGAATGCAGCGTGTAAATTTTGTGTGCCTCTGTAGAGGTGTTGGAGTTTTCTGTTATTTAACCCATTGACAGGGGCTTGCTCTGTTGTGGTAATTGTGTTGCAAGTGTGATAGCAACTTAGATATGAATCATGTGAACGTGTAAGGTGTGGATGTCTAGTTATGTGTGTGGGGTGTTCTACGGAGTGTAGTAAAATAGTAGAAATGTCGGCCGCAATCACATTGCGTTGATAAGAGTCTGCTTCATAGTGTGGTGGCCAACACATCTCGGAATGAGAGAGAGTTTGTCCTGTGTGACAGGCTGTAAGTTGCAGGTGCTCTTGGCTTTGGCCGCAGCTTGTCACCAAAGATGTGATTCCTCTTCCTGGAAAGAATGTGTTATTTCGTTTTATCTGCTTCATCCCAGTTCACATTCTCAGTTCAAGCTAATGCCACAGGAAGATCTTCAAAACGTCAGTCATTGTGAATCTGTTCGGAAGCAGATGGGGGGGGGCTCTGCAGTTTCACTCGTTTAGGAAGTGCGGTGATGAAGATCTGTGGCATAGCTATACCGGACAGTCTTGATAATAGTGGGTGTCCGTTCTCTGACCCAGGAGGGCTTTAAAAGTGTGCTGACCACCACGCATTACTTAGTTTGTATTTTCTTCATGTAAATCTGTAAAGAGATGTCAAAGCGGGAGGTAACGGGAATACTTAGTGATCATCACCGAGAGGGAGTTTCCAAACAGTCGTTAACGGGAGATGCGCAATAGCAGTTGTCCTATGATCGAAAAGTGTGACTTGCCAGTGATGAGATTGCTTTTTGAAAGTCAGGTAAGTGCAATGAGTTTTATGGATTGTGTGTGTTTTTCTGCAAGTGGTTTTCAGCGAATATTGCCGGCATTAATTTTGTTGGTAGTGTATTAAGTGTTGATTGCTGCATGTGCCAAAATGAAGTCTGACGAAGGGAAGTTGGTGTTGTTGAAGTACGGTCACCAGTGGGCTGGGTCGTTGGGTGTGTTATAGATGCTCGTGAAGTACAACCTGGTGGCAGAGGGGCTGTGTAGTGGCGACATATGCAATAATCGTTTATAGTGCTTCGTTCATTGAGCTGTAGTTTACGAAATCCCACCTGTTTTCATAAATGATGGAAGATATTTAGGTTATGGAAATGTTTATTAGTTGGTGTCTTATAGGTGATGTTGGTCGTACTTTTCAAATGACTCAGCTCGCGAGACGTTTTCGCCCTTCTTCAAAATTACTTGTGAGAAATTATCGCGCAGGGAGAATGTCGGTTCTGAATTTGCGTGATGTCTTGAGTGCCAACATGAAATGTGACGAGGATAAGTTCGTGTTGGAAAGGACGTGGACGATTTCACTGGGTGATTTATAGGTAGACGTGCAGGTATTCAAGAGTTGTGTCTGGTATCAATCTGAGCAGTAACATAACGGCGACCGACAGGTTATGTGACAAATGTGCCCTAGGATGTAGGCGATGTAGATGCAAATTGTGGGCTACTTGTTTCATAGTGCTAAGTTGATTGAGCTGTAGTTTATTGGGTGTGGTTGGATCCATAAATTACTTTATGATTTTTGAGGTTATGGAAGTGATTGGTAGTTGGTTTCTTATAGGCGAAGTTGGTAGCTCGTTTCGCCTTAATTTTTTTCTTTACTTCCTGTCCTTTTAAAGGAGAAGATGTGTCACTAATGGTATTCACGGAATAAAGTTTGAGGTCTTCATAATTTTACAGTGTTTGGAGTGGTATTTCAGTCAGCATTTGGTTCGGCAGTGCCGTGTAGTGTTCGCGGACGGGCATGTACCTCAGGTGTATTGTCGGTAGATGACAGCACAGTTCGTCAGGATGCGCACATATTGGTTATTGAATATCCCACATGCACCGCCGGTGGCGGGATGTGTTCTCGCTGTTTTTCAGACGTTGCCGTCCCTGCGTGCGAGAAAATGGCGCAGCTCCTCTGCTGTTATTGTTTACTTCGGACGGCGTGATGGTAGGATGCATGGCCAGTCGAGTGCAGCTTTACTCTCTTATATATCCAATGCTTGCAAGTTTATTTGAACTGATGTTTGTCATCTTTCTCCTGTGTGAAGTACGTAAGGTGGGAAATATTTTGGTTGCACGAAAGGCCGGATTAGTTGCCAGTAGGTTATTAATGTGGTGTAGAGTGCCTTCGTAGTAAGAATTAATACTGGTCTCTCAATGCGGATGTTTATTTCTGTACATGGTTTTGTTTCAGGTGGGCGTGAATGCAAGCATATGGGATACTTCAGCCGTTATGCAGTTTCGAATCCATCATTACTACGGAGGTAGCAAGACTTTGCTCCGGTAGCTGACGTGACCACTGTGCATGATGGACACAATTCATCAGTCGATGCGGTTGGGATGACCCACAGACTCGTGGTGGCAGCCTCTGTTTTTGTGACTTGCATGTGGAAATTCAGTAGCTGTTGATTTAAATTTGTGCAAGAGCTTATCGCAGTGAAGAAGCTAGAAGTAAGCAGCTAGGGTTACAGGTTGTAATGTTGGTTATGTGGCCACCACACCACAGTTGCCCACTTTTGATTCCTAGTGACCAAGTATGGGGTGTTCGTAGCATGCCTCACAATGCCACAAGGAAGACCTCAGGCCCTCGTGCGATTATATACCTTGCTTTCCGAGGAGGTGTACTGTTATAGATTTAGTGGGAGTGCCTAGTCTGTCTCAAAGAGGAGTTTGAGATCAGGGGATGTGCTGAGTAGTGCTGTAGTGTGTGTTTACTGGCATCAACGAAGACATGGAGGACCAATTTGTCTGGATATCAGTGTTTCAGAAGATCAGTTGTGTGCGTGATGGGGAAGCAGCTTTTTTGGAGTTGGAGATGTGAAGAACGAGACAGAACGAAGCACCTGGAGTGTTTGTTACTTGGATAAGGAATTGCATTATTCAGGTATGTTAGAGAGTAGAGTTTGTTTGCATTCCATAGATCCTTCTTAGGAGTAATCCAAAGGATGCAGTACAAGTCATTTCATACAATAAACATAAACTTCAGGACTTCATTCAATATACGTAAACCTCGGTACTTTTGACACAATTACAAGAACGTGTTTCACATATGAATGTACATAACCTTCAGATTTTGCAATTCAAGTATGAAAGCTAATTTCAGTGCAGGCTTGAATACATTTATATCACAATATAGAGTTTTAATTGTTGGTTGGTGATTATTAAATAACTTGACACGTGTAAAGTACACTCCTCTTTGACATTTAGCAGGGTTTACATCTTGTAATTAAATTATGTACATCTGTATTTCTTTTAAAATTATCCAACTTTTCCACCACAAATGATAGCAAGCAGAGTATAAATTCCCTTGCAAGGTGAAGTATATTAAATTTACGAAATAATTCTCTACAAGGTAAGCTGCTTTTGACACCTGCCATCGTTGTGATTATTTTCTTTTGCATGTAAAAAGCCTTATTACTGTCTGTTGAATTCCCCCAAAATATTAATCCATAAGACACCACAGAGTGGAAATAAGCAAAGTAAACTAGCTTTATAGCATCTATTGTCATGGGTGGTATGACTGTTCTGATGGCAAGGCACGCAGAGCTTAATTAGGGAATAATATACTCAGTGTGCTTCTTCCAATCTGAGGTGTTGTCAACTTGTTAGCCAAGGAAATTGTTTGTTTCAACTTCCGCGATTAATTTCTCATCACCGTAACCTCTCCTTTTGCCTCTGTACGTAGGTACATGCACATTCACAACATTCCCTAGGGTGGAATGCTCTCCTCGGGAGCTTACAGAGTTGTTCACGCCGACATTGTTGGTGCCCCGGCATATTCCTGCAGGCAGTCCACATCCCTTCTGTACTCACGTTTTCGGGCGTATGCATTGTGCAGTGTTGATGGTTGTCGTTCCGTGCGCCGTGATGTCCGCTCGCTTGCTCTGTGTTGGGGTACTGAAGTATGTATTTTCATTAATGTTCTAGGACACCGGCCATGCCGTCATCATGAAGTTACCTGCTTCAGTTCCCTCTGGGTGTTCTGTTTGACAAGGCTGGGGTGAAGAACCAGAACGATATTGGCCGCAGTTAGATGACCTGTTACTGGCGAGTAAAACCTCTGTGTTGTGCCCCTGACACGAGATAGGGCGTTGGACCAACATTTCTCAAAGAGAGAGCATATTAATTGGCTCACAAAGTGCAGCGTATGTATAGAGCTACAATAACTGGATGTGAGTGAGTGAGTGTGTGTGTCTGTCTGTTCATAAGAGGCACCAGTACAAGAAGTAGGACACTGTCTTCTGACTTCATATCACAAAGAATATTAACTGGATGAATATTCGGAATATGTACCAAGTTGGAAGAGGAATACTTTTTCTGCCAAGCAACGGTAATGCTCTGACAGAGGCTGACTGCATGTTGGATGTTTGTTCTTACGTGTCTAATCCCATGTATGTCTATGAACGGCATTCCCCCCCGCCCCCATTTCAGATTAAATATTTGAATAAGCAGGAGGCACCCATTAGATAAAATAAGTTGGCATGAGATTGTTCCATTTCAGACGACTTTGCCTCCAATGTCTGTGAAAGTGGCCCCTTGAGATTCTACATTTCTTGTGTATCTTACACCTTTCCTGGTATATTGCAGGAGGAGTGCACCAACACTAGACTGACTGACATCCGAGAGAAGACCGCTTGTGTCCCCGATGGTTGGCCGTCCTGTTGCTGAGTGCGTACATGGAGAAGAGGACTGAATGCAGCGTGTAAATTTTGTGTGCCTCTGTAGAGGTGTTGGAGTTTTCTGTTATTTAACCCATTGACAGGGGCTTGCTCTGTTGTGGTAATTGTGTTGCAAGTGTGATAGCAACTTAGATATGAATCATGTGAACGTGTAAGGTGTGGATGTCTAGTTATGTGTGTGGGGTGTTCTACGGAGTGTAGTAAAATAGTAGAAATGTCGGCCGCAATCACATTGCGTTGATAAGAGTCTGCTTCATAGTGTGGTGGCCAACACATCTCGGAATGAGAGAGAGTTTGTCCTGTGTGACAGGCTGTAAGTTGCAGGTGCTCTTGGCTTTGGCCGCAGCTTGTCACCAAAGATGTGATTCCTCTTCCTGGAAAGAATGTGTTATTTCGTTTTATCTGCTTCATCCCAGTTCACATTCTCAGTTCAAGCTAATGCCACAGGAAGATCTTCAAAACGTCAGTCATTGTGAATCTGTTCGGAAGCAGATGGGGGGGGCTCTGCAGTTTCACTCGTTTAGGAAGTGCGGTGATGAAGATCTCTGGCATAGCTATACCGGACAGTCTTGATAATAGTGGGTGTCCGTTCTCTGACCCAGGAGGGCTTTAAAAGTGTGCTGACCACCACGCATTACTTAGTTTGTATTTTCTTCATGTAAATCTGTAAAGAGATGTCAAAGCGGGAGGTAACGGGAATACTTAGTGATCATCACCGAGAGGGAGTTTCCAAACAGTCGTTAACGGGAGATGCGCAATAGCAGTTGTCCTATGATCGAAAAGTGTGACTTGCCAGTGATGAGATTGCTTTTTGAAAGTCAGGTAAGTGCAATGAGTTTTATGGATTGTGTGTGTTTTTCTGCAAGTGGTTTTCAGCGAATATTGCCGGCATTAATTTTGTTGGTAGTGTATTAAGTGTTGATTGCTGCATGTGCCAAAATGAAGTCTGACGAAGGGAAGTTGGTGTTGTTGAAGTACGGTCACCAGTGGGCTGGGTCGTTGGGTGTGTTATAGATGCTCGTGAAGTACAACCTGGTGGCAGAGGGGCTGTGTAGTGGCGACATATGCAATAATCGTTTATAGTGCTTCGTTCATTGAGCTGTAGTTTACGAAATCCCACCTGTTTTCATAAATGATGGAAGATATTTAGGTTATGGGAATGTTTATTAGTTGGTGTCTTATAGGTGATGTTGGTCGTACTTTTCAAATGACTCAGCTCGCGAGACGTTTTCGCCCTTCTGCAAAATTACTTGTGAGAAATTATCGCGCAGGGAGAATGTCGGTGCTGAATTTGCGTGATGTCTTGAGTGCCAACATGAAATGTGACGAGGATAAGTTCGTGTTGGAAAGGACGTGGACGATTTCACTGGGTGATTTATAGGTAGACGTGCAGGTATTCAAGAGTTGTGTCTGGTATCAATCTGAGCAGTAACATAACGGCGACCGACAGGTTATGTGACAAATGTGCCCTAGGATGTAGGCGATGTAGATGCAAATTGTGGGCTACTTGTTTCATAGTGCTAAGTTGATTGAGCTGTAGTTTATTGGGTGTGGTTGGATCCATAAATTACTTTATGATTTTTGAGGTTATGGAAGTGATTGGTAGTTGGTTTCTTATAGGCGAAGTTGGTAGCTCGTTTCGCCTTAATTTTTTTCTTTACTTCCTGTCCTTTTAAAGGAGAAGATGTGTCACTAATGGTATTCACGGAATAAAGTTTGAGGTCTTCATAATTTTACAGTGTTTGGAGTGGTATTTCAGTCAGCATTTGGTTCGGCAGTGCCGTGTAGTGTTCGCGGACGGGCATGTACCTCAGGTGTATTGTCGGTAGATGACAGCACAGTTCGTCAGGATGCGCACATATTGGTTATTGAATATCCCACATGCACCGCCGGTGGCGGGATGTGTTCTCGCTGTTTTTCAGACGTTGCCGTCCCTGCGTGCGAGAAAATGGCGCAGCTCCTCTGCTGTTATTGTTTACTTCGGACGGCGTGATGGTAGGATGCATGGCCAGTCGAGTGCAGCTTTACTCTCTTATATATCCAATGCTTGCAAGTTTATTTGAACTGATGTTTGTCATCTTTCTCCTGTGTGAAGTACGTAAGGTGGGAAATATTTTGGTTGCACGAAAGGCCGGATTAGTTGCCAGTAGGTTATTAATGTGGTGTAGAGTGCCTTCGTAGTAAGAATTAATACTGGTCTCTCAATGCGGATGTTTATTTCTGTACATGGTTTTGTTTCAGGTGGGCGTGAATGCAAGCATATGGGATACTTCAGCCGTTATGCAGTTTCGAATCCATCATTACTACGGAGGTAGCAAGACTTTGCTCCGGTAGCTGACATGACCACTGTGCATGATGGACACAATTCATCAGTCGATGCGGTTGGGATGACCCACAGACTCGTGGTGGCAGCCTCTGTTTTTGTGACTTGCATGTGGAAATTCAGTAGCTGTTGATTTAAATTTGTGCAAGAGCTTATCGCAGTGAAGAAGCTAGAAGTAAGCAGCTAGGGTTACAGGTTGTAATGTTGGTTATGTGGCCACCACACCACAGTTGCCCACTTTTGATTCCTAGTGACCAAGTATGGGGTGTTCGTAGCATGCCTCACAATGCCACAAGGAAGACCTCAGGCCCTCGTGCGATTATATACCTTGCTTTCCGAGGAGGTGTACTGTTATAGATTTAGTGGGAGTGCCTAGTCTGTCTCAAAGAGGAGTTTGAGATCAGGGGATGTGCTGAGTAGTGCTGTAGTGTGTGTTTACTGGCATCAACGAAGACATGGAGGACCAATTTGTCTGAATATCAGTGTTTCAGAAGATCAGTTGTGTGCGTGATGGGGAAGCAGCTTTTTTGGAGTTGGAGATGTGAAGAACGAGACAGAACGAAGCACCTGGAGTGTTTGTTACTTGGATAAGGAATTGCATTATTCAGGTATGTTAGAGAGTAGAGTTTGTTTGCATTCCATAGATCCTTCTTAGGAGTAATCCAAAGGATGCAGTACAAGTCATTTCATACAATAAACATAAACTTCAGGACTTCATTCAATATACGTAAACCTCGGTACTTTTGACACAATTACAAGAACGTGTTTCACATATGAATGTACATAACCTTCAGATTTTGCAATTCAAGTATGAAAGCTAATTTCAGTGCAGCCTTGAATACATTTATATCACAATATAGAGTTTTAATTGTTGGTTGGTGATTATTAAATAACTTGACACGTGTAAAGTACACTCCTCTTTGACATTTAGCAGGGTTTACATCTTGTAATTAAATTATGTACATCTGTATTTCTTTTAAAATTATCCAACTTTTCCACCACAAATGATAGCAAGCAGAGTATAAATTCCCTTGCAAGTGGAAGTATATTAAATTTACGAAATAATTCTCTACAAGGTAAGCTGCTTTTGACACCTGCCATCGTTGTGATTATTTTCTTTTGCATGTAAAAAGCCTTATTACTGTCTGTTGAATTCCCCCAAAATATTAATCCATAAGACACCACAGAGTGGAAATAAGCAAAGTAAACTAGCTTTATAGCATCTATTGTCATGAGTGGTATGACTGTTCTGATGGCAAGGCACGCAGAGCTTAATTAGGGAATAATATACTCAGTGTGCTTCTTCCAATCTGAGGTGTTGTCAACTTGTAAGCCAAGGAAATTGTTTGTTTCAACTTCCGCGATTAATTTCTCATCACCGTAACCTCTCCTTTTGCCTCTGTACGTAGGTACATGCACATTCACAACATTCCCTAGGGTGGAATGCTCTCCTCGGGAGCTTACAGAGTTGTTCACGCCGACATTGTTGGTGCCCCGGCATATTCCTGCAGGCAGTCCACATCCCTTCTGTACTCACGTTTTCGGGCGTATGCATTGTGCAGTGTTGATGGTTGTCGTTCCGTGCGCCGTGATGTCCGCTCGCTTGCTCTGTGTTGGGGTACTGAAGTATGTATTTTCATTAATGTTCTAGGACACCGGCCATGCCGTCATCATGAAGTTACCTGCTTCAGTTCCCTCTGGGTGTTCTGTTTGACAAGGCTGGGGTGAAGAACCAGAACGATATTGGCCGCAGTTAGATGACCTGTTACTGGCGAGTAAAACCTCTGTGTTGTGCCCCTGACACGAGATAGGGCGTTGGACCAACATTTCTCAAAGAGAGAGCATATTAATTGGCTCACAAAGTGCAGCGTATGTATAGAGCTACAATAACTGGATGTGAGTGAGTGAGTGTGTGTGTCTGTCTGTTCATAAGAGGCACCAGTACAAGAAGTAGGACACTGTCTTCTGACTTCATATCACAAAGAATATTAACTGGATGAATATTCGGAATATGTACCAAGTTGGAAGAGGAATACTTTTTCTGCCAAGCAACGGTAATGCTCTGACAGAGGCTGACTGCATGTTGGATGTTTGTTCTTACGTGTCTAATCCCCTGTATGTCTATGAACGGCATTCCCCCCCGCCCCCATTTCAGATTAAATATTTGAATAAGCAGGAGGCACCCATTAGATAAAATAAGTTGGCATGAGATTGTTCCATTTCAGACGACTTTGCCTCCAATGTCTGTGAAAGTGGCCCCTTGAGATTCTACATTTCTTGTGTATCTTACACCTTTCCTGGTATATTGCAGGAGGAGTGCACCAACACTAGACAGACTGACATCCGAGAGAAGACCGCTTGTGTCCCCGATGGTTGGCCGTCCTGTTGCTGAGTGCGTACATGGAGAAGAGGACTGAATGCAGCGTGTAAATTTTGTGTGCCTCTGGAGAGGTGGTGGAGTCTTCTGTTATTTAACCCATTGACAGGGGCTTGCTCTGTTGTGGTAATTGTGTTGCAAGTGTGATAGCAACTTAGATATGAATCATGTGAACGTGTAAGGTGTGGATGTCTAGTTATGTGTGTGGGGTGTTCTACGGAGTGTAGTAAAATAGTAGAAATGTCGGCCGCAATCACATTGCGTTGATAAGAGTCTGCTTCATAGTGTGGTGGCCAACACATCTCGGAATGAGAGAGAGTTTGTCCTGTGTGACAGGCTGTAAGTTGCAGGTGCTCTTGGCTTTGGCCGCAGCTTGTCACCAAAGATGTGATTCCTCTTCCTGGAAAGAATATGTTATTTCGTTTTATCTGCTTCATCCCATTTCACATTCTCAGTTCAAGCTAATGCCACAGGAAGATCTTCAAAACGTCAGTCATTGTGAATCTGTTTCTATAGCAGATGGGTGGGGGGGGGCTCTGCAGTTTCACTCGTTTAGGAAGTGCGGTGATGAAGATCTCTGGCATAGCTATACCGGACAGTCTTGATAATAGTGGGTGTCCGTTCTCTGACCCAGGAGGGCTTTAAAAGTGTGCTGACCACGCATTACTTAGTTTGTATTTTCTTCATGTAAATCTGTAAAGAGATGTCAAAGCGGGAGGTAACGGGAATGCTTAGTGATCATCACCGAGAGGGAGTTTCCAAACAGTCGTTAACGGGAGATGCGCAATAGCAGTTGTCCTATGATCGAAAAGTGTGACTTGCCAGTGATGAGATTGCTTTTTGTAAGTCAGGTAAGTGCAATGAGTTTTATGGATTGTGTGTGTTTTTCTGCAAGTGGTTTTCAGCGAATATTGCCGGCATTAATTTTGTTGGTAGTGTATTAAGTGTTGATTGCTGCATGTGCCAAAATGAAGTCTGACGAAGGGAAGTTGGTGTTGTTGAAGTACGGTCACCAGTGGGCTGGGTCGTTGGGTGTGTTATAGATGCTCGTGAAGTACAACCTGGTGGCAGGGGGGCTGTGTAGTGGCGACATATGCAATAATCGTTTATAGTGCTTCCTTCATTGAGCTGTAGTTTATGAAATCCCACCTGTTTTCATAAATGATGGAAGATATTTAGGTTATGGAAATGTTTATTAGTTGGTGTCTTATAGGTGATGTTGGTCGTACTTTTCAAATGACTCAGCTCGCGAGACGTTTTCGCCCTTCTGCAAAATTACTTGTGAGAAATTATCGCGCAGGGAGAATGTCGGTGCTGAATTTGCGTGATGTCTTGAGTGCCAACATGAAATGTGACGAGGATAAGTTCGTGTTGGAAAGGACGTGGACGATTTCAGTGGGTGATTTATAGGTAGACGTGCAGGTATTCAAGAGTTGTGTCTGGTATCAATCTGAGCAGTAACATAACGGCGACCGACAGGTTATGTGACAAATGTGCCCTAGGATGTAGGCGATGTAGATGCAAATTGTGGGCTACTTGTTTCGTAGTGCTTCGTGCTAAGTTGATTGAGCTGTAGTTTATTGGTTGTGGTTGGATTCATAAATTATTTTATGATTTTTGAGGTTATGGAAGTGATTGGTAGTTGGTTTCTTATAGGCGAAGTTGGTAGCTCGTTTCGCCTTAATTTTTTTCTTTACTTCCTGTCATTTTTAAAGGAGAAGATGTGAAACTAATGGTATTCACGGAATAAAGTTTCAGGTCTTCATAATTTTACAGTCTTTGGAGTGGTATTTCAGTCAGCATTTGGTTCGGCAGTGCCGTGTAGTGTTCGCGGACGGGCATGTACCTCAGGTGTATTGTCGGTAGATGACAGGACAGTTCGTCAGGGTGCGCACATATTGATCATTGAATATCCCTCAAGCTCCGCCGGTGGCGGGATGTGTTCGCTGTTTTTCAGACGTTGCCGTCCCTGCTTGCGAGAAAATGGCGCAGCTCCTCTGCTGTTATTGTTTCCTTCGGACGGCGTGATGGTAGGATGCATGCCCAGTCGAGTGCAGCTTTACTCTCTTATATTTCCAATGCTTGCAAGTTTATTTGAACTGATGTTTGTCATCTTTCTCCTGTGTGAAGTACGTAAAGTGGGAAATATTTTGGTTGCACGAAAGGCCGGATTATTTGCCAGTAGGTTATTAATGTGGTGTAGAGTGCCTTCGTAGTAAGAATTAATACTGGTCTCTCAATGCGGATGTTTATTTCTGTACATGGTTTTGTTTCAGGTAGGCGTGAATGCAAGCATATGGGATACTTCAGCCGTTATGCAGTTTCGAGTCCATCATTACTACGGAGGTAGCAAGACTTTGCTCCGGTAGCTGACATGACCACTGTGCATGATGGACACAATTCATCAGTCGATGCGGTTGGGATGACCCACAGACTCGTGGTGGCAGCCTCTGTTTTTGTGACTTGCATGTGGAAATTCAGTAGCTGTTGATTTAAATTTGTGCAAGAGCTTATCGCAGTGAAGAAGCTAGAAGTAAGCAGCTAGGGTTACAGGTTGTAATGTTGGTTATGTGGCCACCACACCACACCACACCACAGTTGCCCACTTTTGATTCCTAGTGACCAAGTATGGGGTGTTCGTAGCATGCCTCACAATGCCACAAGGAAGACCTCAGGCCCTCGTGCGATTATATACCTTGCTTTCCGAGGAGGTGTACTGTTATAGATTTAGTGGGAGTGCCTAGTCTGTCTCAAAGAGGAGTTTGAGATCAGGGGATGTGCTGAGTAGCAACTTTCATGTGAACTGTAGCTGTAGTGTGTGTTTACTGGCATCAACGAAGACATGGAGGACCAATTTGTCTGAATATCAGTGTTTCAGAAGATCTGTTGTGTGCGTGATGGGGAAGCAGCTTTTTTGGAGCTGGAGATGTGAAGAACGAGACAGAACGAAGCACCTGGAGTGTTTGTTACTTGGATAAGGAATTGCATTATTCAGGTATGTTAGAGAGTAGAGTTTGTTTGCATTCCATAGATCCTTCTTAGGAGTAATCCAAAGGATGCAGAGCAAGTCATTTCATACAGTAAACATAGACTTCAGGACTTCATTCAATATACGTAAACCTCGGTACTTTTGACACAATTACAAGAACGTGTTTCACATATGAATGTACATAACCTTCAGATTTTGCAATTCAAGTATGAAAGCTAATTTCAGTGCAGGCTTGAATACATTTATATCACAATTTAGAGTTTTAATTGTTGGTTGGTGATTATTAAATAACTTGACACGTGTAAAGTACACTCCTCTTTGACATTTAGCAGGGTTTACATCTTGTAATTAAATTATGTACATCTGTATTTCTTTTAAAATTATCCAACTTTTCCACCACAAATGATAGCAAGCAGAGTATAAATTCACTTGCAAGTGGAAGTGTATTAAATTTACGAAATAATTCTCTACAAGGTAAGCTGCTTTTGACACCTGCCATTGTTGTGATTATTTTCTTTTGCATGTAAAAAGCCTTATTACTGTCTGTTGAATTCCCCCAAAATATTAATCCATAAGACACCACAGAGTGGAAATAAGCAAAGTAATCTAGCTTTATAGTATCTATTGTCATGGGTGGTATGACTGTTCTGATGGCAAGGCACGCAGAGCTTAATTAGGGAATAATATACTCAGTGTGCTTCTTCCAATCTGAGGTGTTGTCAACTTGTAAGCCAAGGAAATTGTTTGTTTCAACTTCCGCGATTAATTTCTCATCACCGTAACCTCTCCTTTTGCCTCTGTACGTAGGTACATGCACATTCACAACATTCCCTAGGGTGGAATGCTCTCCTCGGGAGCTTACAGAGTTGTTCACGCCGACATTGTTGGTGCCCCGGCATATTCCTGCAGGCAGTCCACATCCCTTCTGTACTCACGTTTTCGGGCATATGCATTGTGCAGTGTTGATGGTTGTCGTTCCGTGCGCCGTGATGTCCGCTCGCTTGCTCTGTGTTGGGGTACTGAAGTATGTATTTTCATTAATGTTCTAGGACACCGGCCATGCCGTCATCATGAAGTTACCTGCTTCAGTTCCCTCTGGGTGTTCTGTTTGACATGGCTGGGGTGAAGAACCAGAACGATATTGGCCGCAGTTAGATGACCTGTTACTGGCGAGTAAAACCTCTGTGTTGTGCCCCTGACACGAGATAGGGCTTTGGACCAACATTTCTCAAAGAGAGAGCATATTAATTGGCTCACAAAGGGCAGCGTATGTATAGAGCTACAATAACTGGATGTGAGTGAGTGAGTGTGTGTGTCTGTCTGTTCATAAGAGGCACCAGTACAAGAAGTAGGACACTGTCTTCTGACTTCATATCACAAAGAATATTAACTGGATGAATATTCGGAATATGTACCAAGTTGGAAGAGGAATACTTTTTCTGCCAAGCAACGGTAATGCTCTGACAGAGGCTGACTGCATGTTGGATGTTTGTTCTTACGTGTCTAATCCCCTGTATGTCTATGAACGGCATTCCCCCCCCGCCCCCATTTCAGATTAAATATTTGAATAAGCAGGAGGCACCCATTAGATAAAATAAGTTGGCATGAGATTGTTCCATTTCAGACGACTTTGCCTCCAATGTCTGTGAAAGTGGCCCCTTGAGATTCTAGATTTCTTGTGTATCTTACACCTTTCCTGGAATATTGCAGGAGGAGTGCACCAACACTAGACAGACTGACTTCCGAGAGAAGACCGCTTGTGTCCCCGATGGTTGGCCGTCCTGTTGCTGAGTGCGTACATGGAGAAGAGGACTGAATGCAGCGTGTAAATTTTGTGTGCCTCTGGAGAGGTGGTGCAGTTTTCTGTTATTTAACCCATTGACAGGGGCTTGCTCTGTTGTGGTAATTGTGTTGCAAGTGTGATAGCAACTTAGATATGAATCATGTGAACGTGTAAGGTGTGGATGTCTAGTTATGTGTGTGGGGTGTTCTACGGAGTGTAGTAAAATAGTAGAAATGTCGGCCGCAATCACATTGCGTTGATAAGAGTCTGCTTCATAGTGTGGTGGCCAACACATCTCGGAATGAGAGAGAGTTTGTCCTGTGTGAAAGGCTGTAAGTTGCAGGTGCTCTTGGCTTTGGCCGCAGCTTGTCACCAAAGATGTGATTCCTCTTCCTGGAAAGAATATGTTATTTCGTTTTATCTGCTTCATCCCATTTCACATTCTCAGTTCAAGCTAATGCCACAGGAAGATCTTGAAAACGTCAGTCATTGTGAATCTGTTTCTATAGCAGATGGGTGGGGGGGGGCTCTGCAGTTTCACTCGTTTAGGAAGTGCGGTGATGAAGATCTCTGGCATAGCTATACCGGACAGTCTTGATAATAGTGGGTGTCCGTTCTCTGACCCAGGAGGGCTTTAAAAGTGTGCTGACCACGCATTACTTAGTTTGTATTTTCTTCATGTAAATCTGTAAAGAGATGTCAAAGCGGGAGGTAACGGGAATGCTTAGTGATCATCACCGAGAGGGAGTTTCCAAACAGTCGTTAACGGGAGATGCGCAATAGCAGTTGTCCTATGATCGAAAAGTGTGACTTGCCAGTGATGAGATTGCTTTTTGTAAGTCAGGTAAGTGCAATGAGTTTTATGGATTGTGTGTGTTTTTCTGCAAGTGGTTTTCAGCGAATATTGCCGGCATTAATTTTGTTGGTAGTGTATTAAGTGTTGATTGCTGCATGTGCCAAAATGAAGTCTGACGAAGGGAAGTTGGTGTTGTTGAAGTACGGTCACCAGTGGGCTGGGTCGTTGGGTGTGTTATAGATGCTCGTGAAGTACAACCTGGTGGCAGGGGGGCTGTGTAGTGGCGACATATGCAATAATCGTTTATAGTGCTTCCTTCATTGAGCTGTAGTTTATGAAATCCCACCTGTTTTCATAAATGATGGAAGATATTTAGGTTATGGAAATGTTTATTAGTTGGTGTCTTATAGGTGATGTTGGTCGTACTTTTCAAATGACTCAGCTCGCGAGACGTTTTCGCCCTTCTGCAAAATTACTTGTGAGAAATTATCGCGCAGGGAGAATGTCGGTGCTGAATTTGCGTGATGTCTTGAGTGCCAACATGAAATGTGACGAGGATAAGTTCGTGTTGTAAAGGACGTGGACGATTTCAGTGGGTGATTTATAGGTAGACGTGCAGGTATTCAAGAGTTGTGTCTGGTATCAATCTGAGCAGTAACATAACGGCGACCGACAGGTTATGTGACAAATGTGCCCTAGGATGTAGGCGATGTAGATGCAAATTGTGGGCTACTTGTTTCGTAGTGCTTCGTGCTAAGTTGATTGAGCTGTAGTTTATTGGTTGTGGTTGGATTCATAAATTATTTTATGATTTTTGAGGTTATGGAAGTGATTGGTAGTTGGTTTCTTATAGGCGAAGTTGGTAGCTCGTTTCGCCTTAATTTTTTTCTTTACTTCCTGTCATTTTTAAAGGAGAAGATGTGAAACTAATGGTATTCACGGAATAAAGTTTCAGGTCTTCATAATTTTACAGTCTTTGGAGTGGTATTTCAGTCAGCATTTGGTTCGGCAGTGCCGTGTAGTGTTCGCGGACGGGCATGTACCTCAGGTGTATTGTCGGTAGATGACAGGACAGTTCGTCAGGGTGCGCACATATTGATCATTGAATATCCCTCAAGCTCCGCCGGTGGCGGGATGTGTTCGCTGTTTTTCAGACGTTGCCGTCCCTGCTTGCGAGAAAATGGCGCAGCTCCTCTGCTGTTATTGTTTCCTTCGGACGGCGTGATGGTAGGATGCATGCCCAGTCGAGTGCAGCTTTACTCTCTTATATTTCCAATGCTTGCAAGTTTATTTGAACTGATGTTTGTCATCTTTCTCCTGTGTGAAGTACGTAAAGTGGGAAATATTTTGGTTGCACGAAAGGCCGGATTATTTGCCAGTAGGTTATTAATGTGGTGTAGAGTGCCTTCGTAGTAAGAATTAATACTGGTCTCTCAATGCGGATGTTTATTTCTGTACATGGTTTTGTTTCAGGTAGGCGTGAATGCAAGCATATGGGATACTTCAGCCGTTATGCAGTTTCGAGTCCATCATTACTACGGAGGTAGCAAGACTTTGCTCCGGTAGCTGACATGACCACTGTGCATGATGGACACAATTCATCAGTCGATGCGGTTGGGATGACCCACAGACTCGTGGTGGCAGCCTCTGTTTTTGTGACTTGCATGTGGAAATTCAGTAGCTGTTGATTTAAATTTGTGCAAGAGCTTATCGCAGTGAAGAAGCTAGAAGTAAGCAGCTAGGGTTACAGGTTGTAATGTTGGTTATGTGGCCACCACACCACACCACACCACAGTTGCCCACTTTTGATTCCTAGTGACCAAGTATGGGGTGTTCGTAGCATGCCTCACAATGCCACAAGGAAGACCTCAGGCCCTCGTGCGATTATATACCTTGCTTTCCGAGGAGGTGTACTGTTATAGATTTAGTGGGAGTGCCTAGTCTGTCTCAAAGAGGAGTTTGAGATCAGGGGATGTGCTGAGTAGCAACTTTCATGTGAACTGTAGCTGTAGTGTGTGTTTACTGGCATCAACGAAGACATGGAGGACCAATTTGTCTGAATATCAGTGTTTCAGAAGATCTGTTGTGTGCGTGATGGGGAAGCAGCTTTTTTGGAGTTGGAGATGTGAAGAACGAGACAGAACGAAGCACCTGGAGTGTTTGTTACTTGGATAAGGAATTGCATTATTCAGGTATGTTAGAGAGTAGAGTTTGTTTGCATTCCATAGATCCTTCTTAGGAGTAATCCAAAGGATGCAGAGCAAGTCATTTCATACAGTAAACATAGACTTCAGGACTTCATTCAATATACGTAAACCTCGGTACTTTTGACACAATTACAAGAACGTGTTTCACATATGAATGTACATAACCTTCAGATTTTGCAATTCAAGTATGAAAGCTAATTTCAGTGCAGGCTTGAATACATTTATATCACAATTTAGAGTTTTAATTGTTGGTTGGTGATTATTAAATAACTTGACACGTGTAAAGTACACTCCTCTTTGACATTTAGCAGGGTTTACATCTTGTAATTAAATTATGTACATCTGTATTTCTTTTAAAATTATCCAACTTTTCCACCACAAATGATAGCAAGCAGAGTATAAATTCACTTGCAAGTGGAAGTGTATTAAATTTACGAAATAATTCTCTACAAGGTAAGCTGCTTTTGACACCTGCCATTGTTGTGATTATTTTCTTTTGCATGTAAAAAGCCTTATTACTGTCTGTTGAATTCCCCCAAAATATTAATCCATAAGACACCACAGAGTGGAAATAAGCAAAGTAATCTAGCTTTATAGTATCTATTGTCATGGGTGGTATGACTGTTCTGATGGCAAGGCACGCAGAGCTTAATTAGGGAATAATATACTCAGTGTGCTTCTTCCAATCTGAGGTGTTGTCAACTTGTAAGCCAAGGAAATTGTTTGTTTCAACTTCCGCGATTAATTTCTCATCACCGTAACCTCTCCTTTTGCCTCTGTACGTAGGTACATGCACATTCACAACATTCCCTAGGGTGGAATGCTCTCCTCGGGAGCTTACAGAGTTGTTCACGCCGACATTGTTGGTGCCCCGGCATATTCCTGCAGGCAGTCCACATCCCTTCTGTACTCACGTTTTCGGGCATATGCATTGTGCAGTGTTGATGGTTGTCGTTCCGTGCGCCGTGATGTCCGCTCGCTTGCTCTGTGTTGGGGTACTGAAGTATGTATTTTCATTAATGTTCTAGGACACCGGCCATGCCGTCATCATGAAGTTACCTGCTTCAGTTCCCTCTGGGTGTTCTGTTTGACATGGCTGGGGTGAAGAACCAGAACGATATTGGCCGCAGTTAGATGACCTGTTACTGGCGAGTAAAACCTCTGTGTTGTGCCCCTGACACGAGATAGGGCTTTGGACCAACATTTCTCAAAGAGAGAGCATATTAATTGGCTCACAAAGGGCAGCGTATGTATAGAGCTACAATAACTGGATGTGAGTGAGTGAGTGTGTGTGTCTGTCTGTTCATAAGAGGCACCAGTACAAGAAGTAGGACACTGTCTTCTGACTTCATATCACAAAGAATATTAACTGGATGAATATTCGGAATATGTACCAAGTTGGAAGAGGAATACTTTTTCTGCCAAGCAACGGTAATGCTCTGACAGAGGCTGACTGCATGTTGGATGTTTGTTCTTACGTGTCTAATCCCCTGTATGTCTATGAACGGCATTCCCCCCCGCCCCCATTTCAGATTAAATATTTGAATAAGCAGGAGGCACCCATTAGATAAAATAAGTTGGCATGAGATTGTTCCATTTCAGACGACTTTGCCTCCAATGTCTGTGAAAGTGGCCCCTTGAGATTCTAGATTTCTTGTGTATCTTACACCTTTCCTGGAATATTGCAGGAGGAGTGCACCAACACTAGACAGACTGACTTCCGAGAGAAGACCGCTTGTGTCCCCGATGGTTGGCCGTCCTGTTGCTGAGTGCGTACATGGAGAAGAGGACTGAATGCAGCGTGTAAATTTTGTGTGCCTCTGGAGAGGTGGTGCAGTTTTCTGTTATTTAACCCATTGACAGGGGCTTGCTCTGTTGTGGTAATTGTGTTGCAAGTGTGATAGCAACTTAGATATGAATCATGTGAACGTGTAAGGTGTGGATGTCTAGTTATGTGTGTGGGGTGTTCTACGGAGTGTAGTAAAATAGTAGAAATGTCGGCCGCAATCACATTGCGTTGATAAGAGTCTGCTTCATAGTGTGGTGGCCAACACATCTCGGAATGAGAGAGAGTTTGTCCTGTGTGAAAGGCTGTAAGTTGCAGGTGCTCTTGGCTTTGGCCGCAGCTTGTCACCAAAGATGTGATTCCTCTTCCTGGAAAGAATATGTTATTTCGTTTTATCTGCTTCATCCCATTTCACATTCTCAGTTCAAGCTAATGCCACAGGAAGATCTTCAAAACGTCAGTCATTGTGAATCTGTTTCTATAGCAGATGGGTGGGGGGGGGCTCTGCAGTTTCACTCGTTTAGGAAGTGCGGTGATGAAGATCTCTGGCATAGCTATACCGGACAGTCTTGATAATAGTGGGTGTCCGTTCTCTGACCCAGGAGGGCTTTAAAAGTGTGCTGACCACGCATTACTTAGTTTGTATTTTCTTCATGTAAATCTGTAAAGAGATGTCAAAGCGGGAGGTAACGGGAATGCTTAGTGATCATCACCGAGAGGGAGTTTCCAAACAGTCGTTAACGGGAGATGCGCAATAGCAGTTGTCCTATGATCGAAAAGTGTGACTTGCCAGTGATGAGATTGCTTTTTGTAAGTCAGGTAAGTGCAATGAGTTTTATGGATTGTGTGTGTTTTTCTGCAAGTGGTTTTCAGCGAATATTGCCGGCATTAATTTTGTTGGTAGTGTATTAAGTGTTGATTGCTGCATGTGCCAAAATGAAGTCTGACGAAGGGAAGTTGGTGTTGTTGAAGTACGGTCACCAGTGGGCTGGGTCGTTGGGTGTGTTATAGATGCTCGTGAAGTACAACCTGGTGGCAGGGGGGCTGTGTAGTGGCGACATATGCAATAATCGTTTATAGTGCTTCCTTCATTGAGCTGTAGTTTATGAAATCCCACCTGTTTTCATAAATGATGGAAGATATTTAGGTTATGGAAATGTTTATTAGTTGGTGTCTTATAGGTGATGTTGGTCGTACTTTTCAAATGACTCAGCTCGCGAGACGTTTTCGCCCTTCTGCAAAATTACTTGTGAGAAATTATCGCGCAGGGAGAATGTCGGTGCTGAATTTGCGTGATGTCTTGAGTGCCAACATGAAATGTGACGAGGATAAGTTCGTGTTGTAAAGGACGTGGACGATTTCAGTGGGTGATTTATAGGTAGACGTGCAGGTATTCAAGAGTTGTGTCTGGTATCAATCTGAGCAGTAACATAACGGCGACCGACAGGTTATGTGACAAATGTGCCCTAGGATGTAGGCGATGTAGATGCAAATTGTGGGCTACTTGTTTCGTAGTGCTTCGTGCTAAGTTGATTGAGCTGTAGTTTATTGGTTGTGGTTGGATTCATAAATTATTTTATGATTTTTGAGGTTATGGAAGTGATTGGTAGTTGGTTTCTTATAGGCGAAGTTGGTAGCTCGTTTCGCCTTAATTTTTTTCTTTACTTCCTGTCATTTTTAAAGGAGAAGATGTGAAACTAATGGTATTCACGGAATAAAGTTTCAGGTCTTCATAATTTTACAGTCTTTGGAGTGGTATTTCAGTCAGCATTTGGTTCGGCAGTGCCGTGTAGTGTTCGCGGACGGGCATGTACCTCAGGTGTATTGTCGGTAGATGACAGGACAGTTCGTCAGGGTGCGCACATATTGATCATTGAATATCCCTCAAGCTCCGCCGGTGGCGGGATGTGTTCGCTGTTTTTCAGACGTTGCCGTCCCTGCTTGCGAGAAAATGGCGCAGCTCCTCTGCTGTTATTGTTTCCTTCGGACGGCGTGATGGTAGGATGCATGCCCAGTCGAGTGCAGCTTTACTCTCTTATATTTCCAATGCTTGCAAGTTTATTTGAACTGATGTTTGTCATCTTTCTCCTGTGTGAAGTACGTAAAGTGGGAAATATTTTGGTTGCACGAAAGGCCGGATTATTTGCCAGTAGGTTATTAATGTGGTGTAGAGTGCCTTCGTAGTAAGAATTAATACTGGTCTCTCAATGCGGATGTTTATTTCTGTACATGGTTTTGTTTCAGGTAGGCGTGAATGCAAGCATATGGGATACTTCAGCCGTTATGCAGTTTCGAGTCCATCATTACTACGGAGGTAGCAAGACTTTGCTCCGGTAGCTGACATGACCACTGTGCATGATGGACACAATTCATCAGTCGATGCGGTTGGGATGACCCACAGACTCGTGGTGGCAGCCTCTGTTTTTGTGACTTGCATGTGGAAATTCAGTAGCTGTTGATTTAAATTTGTGCAAGAGCTTATCGCAGTGAAGAAGCTAGAAGTAAGCAGCTAGGGTTACAGGTTGTAATGTTGGTTATGTGGCCACCACACCACACCACACCACAGTTGCCCACTTTTGATTCCTAGTGACCAAGTATGGGGTGTTCGTAGCATGCCTCACAATGCCACAAGGAAGACCTCAGGCCCTCGTGCGATTATATACCTTGCTTTCCGAGGAGGTGTACTGTTATAGATTTAGTGGGAGTGCCTAGTCTGTCTCAAAGAGGAGTTTGAGATCAGGGGATGTGCTGAGTAGCAACTTTCATGTGAACTGTAGCTGTAGTGTGTGTTTACTGGCATCAACGAAGACATGGAGGACCAATTTGTCTGAATATCAGTGTTTCAGAAGATCTGTTGTGTGCGTGATGGGGAAGCAGCTTTTTTGGAGTTGGAGATGTGAAGAACGAGACAGAACGAAGCACCTGGAGTGTTTGTTACTTGGATAAGGAATTGCATTATTCAGGTATGTTAGAGAGTAGAGTTTGTTTGCATTCCATAGATCCTTCTTAGGAGTAATCCAAAGGATGCAGAGCAAGTCATTTCATACAGTAAACATAGACTTCAGGACTTCATTCAATATACGTAAACCTCGGTACTTTTGACACAATTACAAGAACGTGTTTCACATATGAATGTACATAACCTTCAGATTTTGCAATTCAAGTATGAAAGCTAATTTCAGTGCAGGCTTGAATACATTTATATCACAATTTAGAGTTTTAATTGTTGGTTGGTGATTATTAAATAACTTGACACGTGTAAAGTACACTCCTCTTTGACATTTAGCAGGGTTTACATCTTGTAATTAAATTATGTACATCTGTATTTCTTTTAAAATTATCCAACTTTTCCACCACAAATGATAGCAAGCAGAGTATAAATTCACTTGCAAGTGGAAGTGTATTAAATTTACGAAATAATTCTCTACAAGGTAAGCTGCTTTTGACACCTGCCATTGTTGTGATTATTTTCTTTTGCATGTAAAAAGCCTTATTACTGTCTGTTGAATTCCCCCAAAATATTAATCCATAAGACACCACAGAGTGGAAATAAGCAAAGTAATCTAGCTTTATAGTATCTATTGTCATGGGTGGTATGACTGTTCTGATGGCAAGGCACGCAGAGCTTAATTAGGGAATAATATACTCAGTGTGCTTCTTCCAATCTGAGGTGTTGTCAACTTGTAAGCCAAGGAAATTGTTTGTTTCAACTTCCGCGATTAATTTCTCATCACCGTAACCTCTCCTTTTGCCTCTGTACGTAGGTACATGCACATTCACAACATTCCCTAGGGTGGAATGCTCTCCTCGGGAGCTTACAGAGTTGTTCACGCCGACATTGTTGGTGCCCCGGCATATTCCTGCAGGCAGTCCACATCCCTTCTGTACTCACGTTTTCGGGCATATGCATTGTGCAGTGTTGATGGTTGTCGTTCCGTGCGCCGTGATGTCCGCTCGCTTGCTCTGTGTTGGGGTACTGAAGTATGTATTTTCATTAATGTTCTAGGACACCGGCCATGCCGTCATCATGAAGTTACCTGCTTCAGTTCCCTCTGGGTGTTCTGTTTGACATGGCTGGGGTGAAGAACCAGAACGATATTGGCCGCAGTTAGATGACCTGTTACTGGCGAGTAAAACCTCTGTGTTGTGCCCCTGACACGAGATAGGGCTTTGGACCAACATTTCTCAAAGAGAGAGCATATTAATTGGCTCACAAAGGGCAGCGTATGTATAGAGCTACAATAACTGGATGTGAGTGAGTGAGTGTGTGTGTCTGTCTGTTCATAAGAGGCACCAGTACAAGAAGTAGGACACTGTCTTCTGACTTCATATCACAAAGAATATTAACTGGATGAATATTCGGAATATGTACCAAGTTGGAAGAGGAATACTTTTTCTGCCAAGCAACGGTAATGCTCTGACAGAGGCTGACTGCATGTTGGATGTTTGTTCTTACGTGTCTAATCCCCTGTATGTCTATGAACGGCATTCCCCCCCCGCCCCCATTTCAGATTAAATATTTGAATAAGCAGGAGGCACCCATTAGATAAAATAAGTTGGCATGAGATTGTTCCATTTCAGACGACTTTGCCTCCAATGTCTGTGAAAGTGGCCCCTTGAGATTCTAGATTTCTTGTGTATCTTACACCTTTCCTGGAATATTGCAGGAGGAGTGCACCAACACTAGACAGACTGACTTCCGAGAGAAGACCGCTTGTGTCCCCGATGGTTGGCCGTCCTGTTGCTGAGTGCGTACATGGAGAAGAGGACTGAATGCAGCGTGTAAATTTTGTGTGCCTCTGGAGAGGTGGTGCAGTTTTCTGTTATTTAACCCATTGACAGGGGCTTGCTCTGTTGTGGTAATTGTGTTGCAAGTGTGATAGCAACTTAGATATGAATCATGTGAACGTGTAAGGTGTGGATGTCTAGTTATGTGTGTGGGGTGTTCTACGGAGTGTAGTAAAATAGTAGAAATGTCGGCCGCAATCACATTGCGTTGATAAGAGTCTGCTTCATAGTGTGGTGGCCAACACATCTCGGAATGAGAGAGAGTTTGTCCTGTGTGAAAGGCTGTAAGTTGCAGGTGCTCTTGGCTTTGGCCGCAGCTTGTCACCAAAGATGTGATTCCTCTTCCTGGAAAGAATATGTTATTTCGTTTTATCTGCTTCATCCCATTTCACATTCTCAGTTCAAGCTAATGCCACAGGAAGATCTTGAAAACGTCAGTCATTGTGAATCTGTTTCTATAGCAGATGGGTGGGGGGGGGCTCTGCAGTTTCACTCGTTTAGGAAATGCGGTGATGAAGATCTCTGGCATAGCTATACCGGACAGTCTTGATAATAGTGGGTGTCCGTTCTCTGACCCAGGAGGGCTTTAAAAGTGTGCTGACCACGCATTACTTAGTTTGTATTTTCTTCATGTAAATCTGTAAAGAGATGTCAAAGCGGGAGGTAACGGGAATGCTTAGTGATCATCACCGAGAGGGAGTTTCCAAACAGTCGTTAACGGGAGATGCGCAATAGCAGTTGTCCTATGATCGAAAAGTGTGACTTGCCAGTGATGAGATTGCTTTTTGTAAGTCAGGTAAGTGCAATGAGTTTTATGGATTGTGTGTGTTTTTCTGCAAGTGGTTTTCAGCGAATATTGCCGGCATTAATTTTGTTGGTAGTGTATTAAGTGTTGATTGCTGCATGTGCCAAAATGAAGTCTGACGAAGGGAAGTTGGTGTTGTTGAAGTACGGTCACCAGTGGGCTGGGTCGTTGGGTGTGTTATAGATGCTCGTGAAGTACAACCTGGTGGCAGGGGGGCTGTGTAGTGGCGACATATGCAATAATCGTTTATAGTGCTTCCTTCATTGAGCTGTAGTTTATGAAATCCCACCTGTTTTCATAAATGATGGAAGATATTTAGGTTATGGAAATGTTTATTAGTTGGTGTCTTATAGGTGATGTTGGTCGTACTTTTCAAATGACTCAGCTCGCGAGACGTTTTCGCCCTTCTGCAAAATTACTTGTGAGAAATTATCGCGCAGGGAGAATGTCGGTGCTGAATTTGCGTGATGTCTTGAGTGCCAACATGAAATGTGACGAGGATAAGTTCGTGTTGTAAAGGACGTGGACGATTTCAGTGGGTGATTTATAGGTAGACGTGCAGGTATTCAAGAGTTGTGTCTGGTATCAATCTGAGCAGTAACATAACGGCGACCGACAGGTTATGTGACAAATGTGCCCTAGGATGTAGGCGATGTAGATGCAAATTGTGGGCTACTTGTTTCGTAGTGCTTCGTGCTAAGTTGATTGAGCTGTAGTTTATTGGTTGTGGTTGGATTCATAAATTATTTTATGATTTTTGAGGTTATGGAAGTGATTGGTAGTTGGTTTCTTATAGGCGAAGTTGGTAGCTCGTTTCGCCTTAATTTTTTTCTTTACTTCCTGTCATTTTTAAAGGAGAAGATGTGAAACTAATGGTATTCACGGAATAAAGTTTCAGGTCTTCATAATTTTACAGTCTTTGGAGTGGTATTTCAGTCAGCATTTGGTTCGGCAGTGCCGTGTAGTGTTCGCGGACGGGCATGTACCTCAGGTGTATTGTCGGTAGATGACAGGACAGTTCGTCAGGGTGCGCACATATTGATCATTGAATATCCCTCAAGCTCCGCCGGTGGCGGGATGTGTTCGCTGTTTTTCAGACGTTGCCGTCCCTGCTTGCGAGAAAATGGCGCAGCTCCTCTGCTGTTATTGTTTCCTTCGGACGGCGTGATGGTAGGATGCATGCCCAGTCGAGTGCAGCTTTACTCTCTTATATTTCCAATGCTTGCAAGTTTATTTGAACTGATGTTTGTCATCTTTCTCCTGTGTGAAGTACGTAAAGTGGGAAATATTTTGGTTGCACGAAAGGCCGGATTATTTGCCAGTAGGTTATTAATGTGGTGTAGAGTGCCTTCGTAGTAAGAATTAATACTGGTCTCTCAATGCGGATGTTTATTTCTGTACATGGTTTTGTTTCAGGTAGGCGTGAATGCAAGCATATGGGATACTTCAGCCGTTATGCAGTTTCGAGTCCATCATTACTACGGAGGTAGCAAGACTTTGCTCCGGTAGCTGACATGACCACTGTGCATGATGGACACAATTCATCAGTCGATGCGGTTGGGATGACCCACAGACTCGTGGTGGCAGCCTCTGTTTTTGTGACTTGCATGTGGAAATTCAGTAGCTGTTGATTTAAATTTGTGCAAGAGCTTATCGCAGTGAAGAAGCTAGAAGTAAGCAGCTAGGGTTACAGGTTGTAATGTTGGTTATGTGGCCACCACACCACACCACACCACAGTTGCCCACTTTTGATTCCTAGTGACCAAGTATGGGGTGTTCGTAGCATGCCTCACAATGCCACAAGGAAGACCTCAGGCCCTCGTGCGATTATATACCTTGCTTTCCGAGGAGGTGTACTGTTATAGATTTAGTGGGAGTGCCTAGTCTGTCTCAAAGAGGAGTTTGAGATCAGGGGATGTGCTGAGTAGCAACTTTCATGTGAACTGTAGCTGTAGTGTGTGTTTACTGGCATCAACGAAGACATGGAGGACCAATTTGTCTGAATATCAGTGTTTCAGAAGATCTGTTGTGTGCGTGATGGGGAAGCAGCTTTTTTGGAGTTGGAGATGTGAAGAACGAGACAGAACGAAGCACCTGGAGTGTTTGTTACTTGGATAAGGAATTGCATTATTCAGGTATGTTAGAGAGTAGAGTTTGTTTGCATTCCATAGATCCTTCTTAGGAGTAATCCAAAGGATGCAGAGCAAGTCATTTCATACAGTAAACATAGACTTCAGGACTTCATTCAATATACGTAAACCTCGGTACTTTTGACACAATTACAAGAACGTGTTTCACATATGAATGTACATAACCTTCAGATTTTGCAATTCAAGTATGAAAGCTAATTTCAGTGCAGGCTTGAATACATTTATATCACAATTTAGAGTTTTAATTGTTGGTTGGTGATTATTAAATAACTTGACACGTGTAAAGTACACTCCTCTTTGACATTTAGCAGGGTTTACATCTTGTAATTAAATTATGTACATCTGTATTTCTTTTAAAATTATCCAACTTTTCCACCACAAATGATAGCAAGCAGAGTATAAATTCACTTGCAAGTGGAAGTGTATTAAATTTACGAAATAATTCTCTACAAGGTAAGCTGCTTTTGACACCTGCCATTGTTGTGATTATTTTCTTTTGCATGTAAAAAGCCTTATTACTGTCTGTTGAATTCCCCCAAAATATTAATCCATAAGACACCACAGAGTGGAAATAAGCAAAGTAATCTAGCTTTATAGTATCTATTGTCATGGGTGGTATGACTGTTCTGATGGCAAGGCACGCAGAGCTTAATTAGGGAATAATATACTCAGTGTGCTTCTTCCAATCTGAGGTGTTGTCAACTTGTAAGCCAAGGAAATTGTTTGTTTCAACTTCCGCGATTAATTTCTCATCACCGTAACCTCTCCTTTTGCCTCTGTACGTAGGTACATGCACATTCACAACATTCCCTAGGGTGGAATGCTCTCCTCGGGAGCTTACAGAGTTGTTCACGCCGACATTGTTGGTGCCCCGGCATATTCCTGCAGGCAGTCCACATCCCTTCTGTACTCACGTTTTCGGGCATATGCATTGTGCAGTGTTGATGGTTGTCGTTCCGTGCGCCGTGATGTCCGCTCGCTTGCTCTGTGTTGGGGTACTGAAGTATGTATTTTCATTAATGTTCTAGGACACCGGCCATGCCGTCATCATGAAGTTACCTGCTTCAGTTCCCTCTGGGTGTTCTGTTTGACATGGCTGGGGTGAAGAACCAGAACGATATTGGCCGCAGTTAGATGACCTGTTACTGGCGAGTAAAACCTCTGTGTTGTGCCCCTGACACGAGATAGGGCTTTGGACCAACATTTCTCAAAGAGAGAGCATATTAATTGGCTCACAAAGGGCAGCGTATGTATAGAGCTACAATAACTGGATGTGAGTGAGTGAGTGTGTGTGTCTGTCTGTTCATAAGAGGCACCAGTACAAGAAGTAGGACACTGTCTTCTGACTTCATATCACAAAGAATATTAACTGGATGAATATTCGGAATATGTACCAAGTTGGAAGAGGAATACTTTTTCTGCCAAGCAACGGTAATGCTCTGACAGAGGCTGACTGCATGTTGGATGTTTGTTCTTACGTGTCTAATCCCCTGTATGTCTATGAACGGCATTCCCCCCCCGCCCCCATTTCAGATTAAATATTTGAATAAGCAGGAGGCACCCATTAGATAAAATAAGTTGGCATGAGATTGTTCCATTTCAGACGACTTTGCCTCCAATGTCTGTGAAAGTGGCCCCTTGAGATTCTAGATTTCTTGTGTATCTTACACCTTTCCTGGAATATTGCAGGAGGAGTGCACCAACACTAGACAGACTGACTTCCGAGAGAAGACCGCTTGTGTCCCCGATGGTTGGCCGTCCTGTTGCTGAGTGCGTACATGGAGAAGAGGACTGAATGCAGCGTGTAAATTTTGTGTGCCTCTGGAGAGGTGGTGCAGTTTTCTGTTATTTAACCCATTGACAGGGGCTTGCTCTGTTGTGGTAATTGTGTTGCAAGTGTGATAGCAACTTAGATATGAATCATGTGAACGTGTAAGGTGTGGATGTCTAGTTATGTGTGTGGGGTGTTCTACGGAGTGTAGTAAAATAGTAGAAATGTCGGCCGCAATCACATTGCGTTGATAAGAGTCTGCTTCATAGTGTGGTGGCCAACACATCTCGGAATGAGAGAGAGTTTGTCCTGTGTGAAAGGCTGTAAGTTGCAGGTGCTCTTGGCTTTGGCCGCAGCTTGTCACCAAAGATGTGATTCCTCTTCCTGGAAAGAATATGTTATTTCGTTTTATCTGCTTCATCCCATTTCACATTCTCAGTTCAAGCTAATGCCACAGGAAGATCTTCAAAACGTCAGTCATTGTGAATCTGTTTCTATAGCAGATGGGTGGGGGGGGGCTCTGCAGTTTCACTCGTTTAGGAAGTGCGGTGATGAAGATCTCTGGCATAGCTATACCGGACAGTCTTGATAATAGTGGGTGTCCGTTCTCTGACCCAGGAGGGCTTTAAAAGTGTGCTGACCACGCATTACTTAGTTTGTATTTTCTTCATGTAAATCTGTAAAGAGATGTCAAAGCGGGAGGTAACGGGAATGCTTAGTGATCATCACCGAGAGGGAGTTTCCAAACAGTCGTTAACGGGAGATGCGCAATAGCAGTTGTCCTATGATCGAAAAGTGTGACTTGCCAGTGATGAGATTGCTTTTTGTAAGTCAGGTAAGTGCAATGAGTTTTATGGATTGTGTGTGTTTTTCTGCAAGTGGTTTTCAGCGAATATTGCCGGCATTAATTTTGTTGGTAGTGTATTAAGTGTTGATTGCTGCATGTGCCAAAATGAAGTCTGACGAAGGGAAGTTGGTGTTGTTGAAGTACGGTCACCAGTGGGCTGGGTCGTTGGGTGTGTTATAGATGCTCGTGAAGTACAACCTGGTGGCAGGGGGGCTGTGTAGTGGCGACATATGCAATAATCGTTTATAGTGCTTCCTTCATTGAGCTGTAGTTTATGAAATCCCACCTGTTTTCATAAATGATGGAAGATATTTAGGTTATGGAAATGTTTATTAGTTGGTGTCTTATAGGTGATGTTGGTCGTACTTTTCAAATGACTCAGCTCGCGAGACGTTTTCGCCCTTCTGCAAAATTACTTGTGAGAAATTATCGCGCAGGGAGAATGTCGGTGCTGAATTTGCGTGATGTCTTGAGTGCCAACATGAAATGTGACGAGGATAAGTTCGTGTTGTAAAGGACGTGGACGATTTCAGTGGGTGATTTATAGGTAGACGTGCAGGTATTCAAGAGTTGTGTCTGGTATCAATCTGAGCAGTAACATAACGGCGACCGACAGGTTATGTGACAAATGTGCCCTAGGATGTAGGCGATGTAGATGCAAATTGTGGGCTACTTGTTTCGTAGTGCTTCGTGCTAAGTTGATTGAGCTGTAGTTTATTGGTTGTGGTTGGATTCATAAATTATTTTATGATTTTTGAGGTTATGGAAGTGATTGGTAGTTGGTTTCTTATAGGCGAAGTTGGTAGCTCGTTTCGCCTTAATTTTTTTCTTTACTTCCTGTCATTTTTAAAGGAGAAGATGTGAAACTAATGGTATTCACGGAATAAAGTTTCAGGTCTTCATAATTTTACAGTCTTTGGAGTGGTATTTCAGTCAGCATTTGGTTCGGCAGTGCCGTGTAGTGTTCGCGGACGGGCATGTACCTCAGGTGTATTGTCGGTAGATGACAGGACAGTTCGTCAGGGTGCGCACATATTGATCATTGAATATCCCTCAAGCTCCGCCGGTGGCGGGATGTGTTCGCTGTTTTTCAGACGTTGCCGTCCCTGCTTGCGAGAAAATGGCGCAGCTCCTCTGCTGTTATTGTTTCCTTCGGACGGCGTGATGGTAGGATGCATGCCCAGTCGAGTGCAGCTTTACTCTCTTATATTTCCAATGCTTGCAAGTTTATTTGAACTGATGTTTGTCATCTTTCTCCTGTGTGAAGTACGTAAAGTGGGAAATATTTTGGTTGCACGAAAGGCCGGATTATTTGCCAGTAGGTTATTAATGTGGTGTAGAGTGCCTTCGTAGTAAGAATTAATACTGGTCTCTCAATGCGGATGTTTATTTCTGTACATGGTTTTGTTTCAGGTAGGCGTGAATGCAAGCATATGGGATACTTCAGCCGTTATGCAGTTTCGAGTCCATCATTACTACGGAGGTAGCAAGACTTTGCTCCGGTAGCTGACATGACCACTGTGCATGATGGACACAATTCATCAGTCGATGCGGTTGGGATGACCCACAGACTCGTGGTGGCAGCCTCTGTTTTTGTGACTTGCATGTGGAAATTCAGTAGCTGTTGATTTAAATTTGTGCAAGAGCTTATCGCAGTGAAGAAGCTAGAAGTAAGCAGCTAGGGTTACAGGTTGTAATGTTGGTTATGTGGCCACCACACCACACCACACCACAGTTGCCCACTTTTGATTCCTAGTGACCAAGTATGGGGTGTTCGTAGCATGCCTCACAATGCCACAAGGAAGACCTCAGGCCCTCGTGCGATTATATACCTTGCTTTCCGAGGAGGTGTACTGTTATAGATTTAGTGGGAGTGCCTAGTCTGTCTCAAAGAGGAGTTTGAGATCAGGGGATGTGCTGAGTAGCAACTTTCATGTGAACTGTAGCTGTAGTGTGTGTTTACTGGCATCAACGAAGACATGGAGGACCAATTTGTCTGAATATCAGTGTTTCAGAAGATCTGTTGTGTGCGTGATGGGGAAGCAGCTTTTTTGGAGTTGGAGATGTGAAGAACGAGACAGAACGAAGCACCTGGAGTGTTTGTTACTTGGATAAGGAATTGCATTATTCAGGTATGTTAGAGAGTAGAGTTTGTTTGCATTCCATAGATCCTTCTTAGGAGTAATCCAAAGGATGCAGAGCAAGTCATTTCATACAGTAAACATAGACTTCAGGACTTCATTCAATATACGTAAACCTCGGTACTTTTGACACAATTACAAGAACGTGTTTCACATATGAATGTACATAACCTTCAGATTTTGCAATTCAAGTATGAAAGCTAATTTCAGTGCAGGCTTGAATACATTTATATCACAATTTAGAGTTTTAATTGTTGGTTGGTGATTATTAAATAACTTGACACGTGTAAAGTACACTCCTCTTTGACATTTAGCAGGGTTTACATCTTGTAATTAAATTATGTACATCTGTATTTCTTTTAAAATTATCCAACTTTTCCACCACAAATGATAGCAAGCAGAGTATAAATTCACTTGCAAGTGGAAGTGTATTAAATTTACGAAATAATTCTCTACAAGGTAAGCTGCTTTTGACACCTGCCATTGTTGTGATTATTTTCTTTTGCATGTAAAAAGCCTTATTACTGTCTGTTGAATTCCCCCAAAATATTAATCCATAAGACACCACAGAGTGGAAATAAGCAAAGTAATCTAGCTTTATAGTATCTATTGTCATGGGTGGTATGACTGTTCTGATGGCAAGGCACGCAGAGCTTAATTAGGGAATAATATACTCAGTGTGCTTCTTCCAATCTGAGGTGTTGTCAACTTGTAAGCCAAGGAAATTGTTTGTTTCAACTTCCGCGATTAATTTCTCATCACCGTAACCTCTCCTTTTGCCTCTGTACGTAGGTACATGCACATTCACAACATTCCCTAGGGTGGAATGCTCTCCTCGGGAGCTTACAGAGTTGTTCACGCCGACATTGTTGGTGCCCCGGCATATTCCTGCAGGCAGTCCACATCCCTTCTGTACTCACGTTTTCGGGCATATGCATTGTGCAGTGTTGATGGTTGTCGTTCCGTGCGCCGTGATGTCCGCTCGCTTGCTCTGTGTTGGGGTACTGAAGTATGTATTTTCATTAATGTTCTAGGACACCGGCCATGCCGTCATCATGAAGTTACCTGCTTCAGTTCCCTCTGGGTGTTCTGTTTGACATGGCTGGGGTGAAGAACCAGAACGATATTGGCCGCAGTTAGATGACCTGTTACTGGCGAGTAAAACCTCTGTGTTGTGCCCCTGACACGAGATAGGGCTTTGGACCAACATTTCTCAAAGAGAGAGCATATTAATTGGCTCACAAAGGGCAGCGTATGTATAGAGCTACAATAACTGGATGTGAGTGAGTGAGTGTGTGTGTCTGTCTGTTCATAAGAGGCACCAGTACAAGAAGTAGGACACTGTCTTCTGACTTCATATCACAAAGAATATTAACTGGATGAATATTCGGAATATGTACCAAGTTGGAAGAGGAATACTTTTTCTGCCAAGCAACGGTAATGCTCTGACAGAGGCTGACTGCATGTTGGATGTTTGTTCTTACGTGTCTAATCCCCTGTATGTCTATGAACGGCATTCCCCCCCCGCCCCCATTTCAGATTAAATATTTGAATAAGCAGGAGGCACCCATTAGATAAAATAAGTTGGCATGAGATTGTTCCATTTCAGACGACTTTGCCTCCAATGTCTGTGAAAGTGGCCCCTTGAGATTCTAGATTTCTTGTGTATCTTACACCTTTCCTGGAATATTGCAGGAGGAGTGCACCAACACTAGACAGACTGACTTCCGAGAGAAGACCGCTTGTGTCCCCGATGGTTGGCCGTCCTGTTGCTGAGTGCGTACATGGAGAAGAGGACTGAATGCAGCGTGTAAATTTTGTGTGCCTCTGGAGAGGTGGTGCAGTTTTCTGTTATTTAACCCATTGACAGGGGCTTGCTCTGTTGTGGTAATTGTGTTGCAAGTGTGATAGCAACTTAGATATGAATCATGTGAACGTGTAAGGTGTGGATGTCTAGTTATGTGTGTGGGGTGTTCTACGGAGTGTAGTAAAATAGTAGAAATGTCGGCCGCAATCACATTGCGTTGATAAGAGTCTGCTTCATAGTGTGGTGGCCAACACATCTCGGAATGAGAGAGAGTTTGTCCTGTGTGAAAGGCTGTAAGTTGCAGGTGCTCTTGGCTTTGGCCGCAGCTTGTCACCAAAGATGTGATTCCTCTTCCTGGAAAGAATATGTTATTTCGTTTTATCTGCTTCATCCCATTTCACATTCTCAGTTCAAGCTAATGCCACAGGAAGATCTTCAAAACGTCAGTCATTGTGAATCTGTTTCTATAGCAGATGGGTGGGGGGGGGCTCTGCAGTTTCACTCGTTTAGGAAGTGCGGTGATGAAGATCTCTGGCATAGCTATACCGGACAGTCTTGATAATAGTGGGTGTCCGTTCTCTGACCCAGGAGGGCTTTAAAAGTGTGCTGACCACGCATTACTTAGTTTGTATTTTCTTCATGTAAATCTGTAAAGAGATGTCAAAGCGGGAGGTAACGGGAATGCTTAGTGATCATCACCGAGAGGGAGTTTCCAAACAGTCGTTAACGGGAGATGCGCAATAGCAGTTGTCCTATGATCGAAAAGTGTGACTTGCCAGTGATGAGATTGCTTTTTGTAAGTCAGGTAAGTGCAATGAGTTTTATGGATTGTGTGTGTTTTTCTGCAAGTGGTTTTCAGCGAATATTGCCGGCATTAATTTTGTTGGTAGTGTATTAAGTGTTGATTGCTGCATGTGCCAAAATGAAGTCTGACGAAGGGAAGTTGGTGTTGTTGAAGTACGGTCACCAGTGGGCTGGGTCGTTGGGTGTGTTATAGATGCTCGTGAAGTACAACCTGGTGGCAGGGGGGCTGTGTAGTGGCGACATATGCAATAATCGTTTATAGTGCTTCCTTCATTGAGCTGTAGTTTATGAAATCCCACCTGTTTTCATAAATGATGGAAGATATTTAGGTTATGGAAATGTTTATTAGTTGGTGTCTTATAGGTGATGTTGGTCGTACTTTTCAAATGACTCAGCTCGCGAGACGTTTTCGCCCTTCTGCAAAATTACTTGTGAGAAATTATCGCGCAGGGAGAATGTCGGTGCTGAATTTGCGTGATGTCTTGAGTGCCAACATGAAATGTGACGAGGATAAGTTCGTGTTGTAAAGGACGTGGACGATTTCAGTGGGTGATTTATAGGTAGACGTGCAGGTATTCAAGAGTTGTGTCTGGTATCAATCTGAGCAGTAACATAACGGCGACCGACAGGTTATGTGACAAATGTGCCCTAGGATGTAGGCGATGTAGATGCAAATTGTGGGCTACTTGTTTCGTAGTGCTTCGTGCTAAGTTGATTGAGCTGTAGTTTATTGGTTGTGGTTGGATTCATAAATTATTTTATGATTTTTGAGGTTATGGAAGTGATTGGTAGTTGGTTTCTTATAGGCGAAGTTGGTAGCTCGTTTCGCCTTAATTTTTTTCTTTACTTCCTGTCATTTTTAAAGGAGAAGATGTGAAACTAATGGTATTCACGGAATAAAGTTTCAGGTCTTCATAATTTTACAGTCTTTGGAGTGGTATTTCAGTCAGCATTTGGTTCGGCAGTGCCGTGTAGTGTTCGCGGACGGGCATGTACCTCAGGTGTATTGTCGGTAGATGACAGGACAGTTCGTCAGGGTGCGCACATATTGATCATTGAATATCCCTCAAGCTCCGCCGGTGGCGGGATGTGTTCGCTGTTTTTCAGACGTTGCCGTCCCTGCTTGCGAGAAAATGGCGCAGCTCCTCTGCTGTTATTGTTTCCTTCGGACGGCGTGATGGTAGGATGCATGCCCAGTCGAGTGCAGCTTTACTCTCTTATATTTCCAATGCTTGCAAGTTTATTTGAACTGATGTTTGTCATCTTTCTCCTGTGTGAAGTACGTAAAGTGGGAAATATTTTGGTTGCACGAAAGGCCGGATTATTTGCCAGTAGGTTATTAATGTGGTGTAGAGTGCCTTCGTAGTAAGAATTAATACTGGTCTCTCAATGCGGATGTTTATTTCTGTACATGGTTTTGTTTCAGGTAGGCGTGAATGCAAGCATATGGGATACTTCAGCCGTTATGCAGTTTCGAGTCCATCATTACTACGGAGGTAGCAAGACTTTGCTCCGGTAGCTGACATGACCACTGTGCATGATGGACACAATTCATCAGTCGATGCGGTTGGGATGACCCACAGACTCGTGGTGGCAGCCTCTGTTTTTGTGACTTGCATGTGGAAATTCAGTAGCTGTTGATTTAAATTTGTGCAAGAGCTTATCGCAGTGAAGAAGCTAGAAGTAAGCAGCTAGGGTTACAGGTTGTAATGTTGGTTATGTGGCCACCACACCACACCACACCACAGTTGCCCACTTTTGATTCCTAGTGACCAAGTATGGGGTGTTCGTAGCATGCCTCACAATGCCACAAGGAAGACCTCAGGCCCTCGTGCGATTATATACCTTGCTTTCCGAGGAGGTGTACTGTTATAGATTTAGTGGGAGTGCCTAGTCTGTCTCAAAGAGGAGTTTGAGATCAGGGGATGTGCTGAGTAGCAACTTTCATGTGAACTGTAGCTGTAGTGTGTGTTTACTGGCATCAACGAAGACATGGAGGACCAATTTGTCTGAATATCAGTGTTTCAGAAGATCTGTTGTGTGCGTGATGGGGAAGCAGCTTTTTTGGAGTTGGAGATGTGAAGAACGAGACAGAACGAAGCACCTGGAGTGTTTGTTACTTGGATAAGGAATTGCATTATTCAGGTATGTTAGAGAGTAGAGTTTGTTTGCATTCCATAGATCCTTCTTAGGAGTAATCCAAAGGATGCAGAGCAAGTCATTTCATACAGTAAACATAGACTTCAGGACTTCATTCAATATACGTAAACCTCGGTACTTTTGACACAATTACAAGAACGTGTTTCACATATGAATGTACATAACCTTCAGATTTTGCAATTCAAGTATGAAAGCTAATTTCAGTGCAGGCTTGAATACATTTATATCACAATTTAGAGTTTTAATTGTTGGTTGGTGATTATTAAATAACTTGACACGTGTAAAGTACACTCCTCTTTGACATTTAGCAGGGTTTACATCTTGTAATTAAATTATGTACATCTGTATTTCTTTTAAAATTATCCAACTTTTCCACCACAAATGATAGCAAGCAGAGTATAAATTCACTTGCAAGTGGAAGTGTATTAAATTTACGAAATAATTCTCTACAAGGTAAGCTGCTTTTGACACCTGCCATTGTTGTGATTATTTTCTTTTGCATGTAAAAAGCCTTATTACTGTCTGTTGAATTCCCCCAAAATATTAATCCATAAGACACCACAGAGTGGAAATAAGCAAAGTAATCTAGCTTTATAGTATCTATTGTCATGGGTGGTATGACTGTTCTGATGGCAAGGCACGCAGAGCTTAATTAGGGAATAATATACTCAGTGTGCTTCTTCCAATCTGAGGTGTTGTCAACTTGTAAGCCAAGGAAATTGTTTGTTTCAACTTCCGCGATTAATTTCTCATCACCGTAACCTCTCCTTTTGCCTCTGTACGTAGGTACATGCACATTCACAACATTCCCTAGGGTGGAATGCTCTCCTCGGGAGCTTACAGAGTTGTTCACGCCGACATTGTTGGTGCCCCGGCATATTCCTGCAGGCAGTCCACATCCCTTCTGTACTCACGTTTTCGGGCATATGCATTGTGCAGTGTTGATGGTTGTCGTTCCGTGCGCCGTGATGTCCGCTCGCTTGCTCTGTGTTGGGGTACTGAAGTATGTATTTTCATTAATGTTCTAGGACACCGGCCATGCCGTCATCATGAAGTTACCTGCTTCAGTTCCCTCTGGGTGTTCTGTTTGACATGGCTGGGGTGAAGAACCAGAACGATATTGGCCGCAGTTAGATGACCTGTTACTGGCGAGTAAAACCTCTGTGTTGTGCCCCTGACACGAGATAGGGCTTTGGACCAACATTTCTCAAAGAGAGAGCATATTAATTGGCTCACAAAGGGCAGCGTATGTATAGAGCTACAATAACTGGATGTGAGTGAGTGAGTGTGTGTGTCTGTCTGTTCATAAGAGGCACCAGTACAAGAAGTAGGACACTGTCTTCTGACTTCATATCACAAAGAATATTAACTGGATGAATATTCGGAATATGTACCAAGTTGGAAGAGGAATACTTTTTCTGCCAAGCAACGGTAATGCTCTGACAGAGGCTGACTGCATGTTGGATGTTTGTTCTTACGTGTCTAATCCCCTGTATGTCTATGAACGGCATTCCCCCCCCGCCCCCATTTCAGATTAAATATTTGAATAAGCAGGAGGCACCCATTAGATAAAATAAGTTGGCATGAGATTGTTCCATTTCAGACGACTTTGCCTCCAATGTCTGTGAAAGTGGCCCCTTGAGATTCTAGATTTCTTGTGTATCTTACACCTTTCCTGGAATATTGCAGGAGGAGTGCACCAACACTAGACAGACTGACTTCCGAGAGAAGACCGCTTGTGTCCCCGATGGTTGGCCGTCCTGTTGCTGAGTGCGTACATGGAGAAGAGGACTGAATGCAGCGTGTAAATTTTGTGTGCCTCTGGAGAGGTGGTGCAGTTTTCTGTTATTTAACCCATTGACAGGGGCTTGCTCTGTTGTGGTAATTGTGTTGCAAGTGTGATAGCAACTTAGATATGAATCATGTGAACGTGTAAGGTGTGGATGTCTAGTTATGTGTGTGGGGTGTTCTACGGAGTGTAGTAAAATAGTAGAAATGTCGGCCGCAATCACATTGCGTTGATAAGAGTCTGCTTCATAGTGTGGTGGCCAACACATCTCGGAATGAGAGAGAGTTTGTCCTGTGTGAAAGGCTGTAAGTTGCAGGTGCTCTTGGCTTTGGCCGCAGCTTGTCACCAAAGATGTGATTCCTCTTCCTGGAAAGAATATGTTATTTCGTTTTATCTGCTTCATCCCATTTCACATTCTCAGTTCAAGCTAATGCCACAGGAAGATCTTCAAAACGTCAGTCATTGTGAATCTGTTTCTATAGCAGATGGGTGGGGGGGGGGCTCTGCAGTTTCACTCGTTTAGGAAGTGCGGTGATGAAGATCTCTGGCATAGCTATACCGGACAGTCTTGATAATAGTAGGTGTCCGTTCTCTGACCCAGGAGGGCTTTAAAAGTGTGCTGACCACCACGCATTACTTAGTTTGTATTTTCTTCATGTAAATCTGTAAAGAGATGTCAAAGCGGGAGGTAACGGGAATGCTTAGTGATCATCACCGAGAGGGAGTTTCCAAACAGTCGTTAACGGGAGATGCGCAATAGCAGTTGTCCTATGATCGAAAAGTGTGACTTGCCAGTGATGAGATTGCTTTTTGTAAGTCAGGTAAGTGCAATGAGTTTTATGGATTGTGTGTGTTTTTCTGCAAGTGGTTTTCAGCGAATATTGCCGGCATTAATTTTGTTGGTAGTGTATTAAGTGTTGATTGCTGCATGTGCCAAAATGAAGTCTGACGAAGGGAAGTTGGTGTTGTTGAAGTACGGTCACCAGTGGGCTGGGTCGTTGGGTGTGTTATAGATGCTCGTGAAGTACAACCTGGTGGCAGGGGGGCTGTGTAGTGGCGACATATGCAATAATCGTTTATAGTGCTTCCTTCATTGAGCTGTAGTTTATGAAATCCCACCTGTTTTCATAAATGATGGAAGATATTTAGGTTATGGAAATGTTTATTAGTTGGTGTCTTATAGGTGATGTTGGTCGTACTTTTCAAATGACTCAGCTCGCGAGACGTTTTCGCCCTTCTGCAAAATTACTTGTGAGAAATTATCGCGCAGGGAGAATGTCGGTGCTGAATTTGCGTGATGTCTTGAGTGCCAACATGAAATGTGACGAGGATAAGTTCGTGTTGGAAAGGACGTGGACGATTTCAGTGGGTGATTTATAGGTAGACGTGCAGGTATTCAAGAGTTGTGTCTGGTATCAATCTGAGCAGTAACATAACGGCGACCGACAGGTTATGTGACAAATGTGCCCTAGGATGTAGGCGATGTAGATGCAAATTGTGGGCTACTTGTTTCGTAGTGCTTCGTGCTAAGTTGATTGAGCTGTAGTTTATTGGTTGTGGTTGGATTCATAAATTATTTTATGATTTTTGAGGTTATGGAAGTGATTGGTAGTTGGTTTCTTATAGGCGAAGTTGGTAGCTCGTTTCGCCTTAATTTTTTTCTTTACTTCCTGTCATTTTTAAAGGAGAAGATGTGAAACTAATGGTATTCACGGAATAAAGTTTCAGGTCTTCATAATTTTACAGTCTTTGGAGTGGTATTTCAGTCAGCATTTGGTTCGGCAGTGCCGTGTAGTGTTCGCGGACGGGCATGTACCTCAGGTGTATTGTCGGTAGATGACAGGACAGTTCGTCAGGGTGCGCACATATTGATCATTGAATATCCCTCAAGCTCCGCCGGTGGCGGGATGTGTTCGCTGTTTTTCAGACGTTGCCGTCCCTGCTTGCGAGAAAATGGCGCAGCTCCTCTGCTGTTATTGTTTCCTTCGGACGGCGTGATGGTAGGATGCATGCCCAGTCGAGTGCAGCTTTACTCTCTTATATTTCCAATGCTTGCAAGTTTATTTGAACTGATGTTTGTCATCTTTCTCCTGTGTGAAGTACGTAAAGTGGGAAATATTTTGGTTGCACGAAAGGCCGGATTATTTGCCAGTAGGTTATTAATGTGGTGTAGAGTGCCTTCGTAGTAAGAATTAATACTGGTCTCTCAATGCGGATGTTTATTTCTGTACATGGTTTTGTTTCAGGTAGGCGTGAATGCAAGCATATGGGATACTTCAGCCGTTATGCAGTTTCGAGTCCATCATTACTACGGAGGTAGCAAGACTTTGCTCCGGTAGCTGACATGACCACTGTGCATGATGGACACAATTCATCAGTCGATGCGGTTGGGATGACCCACAGACTCGTGGTGGCAGCCTCTGTTTTTGTGACTTGCATGTGGAAATTCAGTAGCTGTTGATTTAAATTTGTGCAAGAGCTTATCGCAGTGAAGAAGCTAGAAGTAAGCAGCTAGGGTTACAGGTTGTAATGTTGGTTATGTGGCCACCACACCACACCACACCACAGTTGCCCACTTTTGATTCCTAGTGACCAAGTATGGGGTGTTCGTAGCATGCCTCACAATGCCACAAGGAAGACCTCAGGCCCTCGTGCGATTATATACCTTGCTTTCCGAGGAGGTGTACTGTTATAGATTTAGTGGGAGTGCCTAGTCTGTCTCAAAGAGGAGTTTGAGATCAGGGGATGTGCTGAGTAGCAACTTTCATGTGAACTGTAGCTGTAGTGTGTGTTTACTGGCATCAACGAAGACATGGAGGACCAATTTGTCTGAATATCAGTGTTTCAGAAGATCTGTTGTGTGCGTGATGGGGAAGCAGCTTTTTTGGAGTTGGAGATGTGAAGAACGAGACAGAACGAAGCACCTGGAGTGTTTGTTACTTGGATAAGGAATTGCATTATTCAGGTATGTTAGAGAGTAGAGTTTGTTTGCATTCCATAGATCCTTCTTAGGAGTAATCCAAAGGATGCAGAGCAAGTCATTTCATACAGTAAACATAGACTTCAGGACTTCATTCAATATACGTAAACCTCGGTACTTTTGACACAATTACAAGAACGTGTTTCACATATGAATGTACATAACCTTCAGATTTTGCAATTCAAGTATGAAAGCTAATTTCAGTGCAGGCTTGAATACATTTATATCACAATTTAGAGTTTTAATTGTTGGTTGGTGATTATTAAATAACTTGACACGTGTAAAGTACACTCCTCTTTGACATTTAGCAGGGTTTACATCTTGTAATTAAATTATGTACATCTGTATTTCTTTTAAAATTATCCAACTTTTCCACCACAAATGATAGCAAGCAGAGTATAAATTCACTTGCAAGTGGAAGTGTATTAAATTTACGAAATAATTCTCTACAAGGTAAGCTGCTTTTGACACCTGCCATTGTTGTGATTATTTTCTTTTGCATGTAAAAAGCCTTATTACTGTCTGTTGAATTCCCCCAAAATATTAATCCATAAGACACCACAGAGTGGAAATAAGCAAAGTAATCTAGCTTTATAGTATCTATTGTCATGGGTGGTATGACTGTTCTGATGGCAAGGCACGCAGAGCTTAATTAGGGAATAATATACTCAGTGTGCTTCTTCCAATCTGAGGTGTTGTCAACTTGTAAGCCAAGGAAATTGTTTGTTTCAACTTCCGCGATTAATTTCTCATCACCGTAACCTCTCCTTTTGCCTCTGTACGTAGGTACATGCACATTCACAACATTCCCTAGGGTGGAATGCTCTCCTCGGGAGCTTACAGAGTTGTTCACGCCGACATTGTTGGTGCCCCGGCATATTCCTGCAGGCAGTCCACATCCCTTCTGTACTCACGTTTTCGGGCATATGCATTGTGCAGTGTTGATGGTTGTCGTTCCGTGCGCCGTGATGTCCGCTCGCTTGCTCTGTGTTGGGGTACTGAAGTATGTATTTTCATTAATGTTCTAGGACACCGGCCATGCCGTCATCATGAAGTTACCTGCTTCAGTTCCCTCTGGGTGTTCTGTTTGACATGGCTGGGGTGAAGAACCAGAACGATATTGGCCGCAGTTAGATGACCTGTTACTGGCGAGTAAAACCTCTGTGTTGTGCCCCTGACACGAGATAGGGCTTTGGACCAACATTTCTCAAAGAGAGAGCATATTAATTGGCTCACAAAGGGCAGCGTATGTATAGAGCTACAATAACTGGATGTGAGTGAGTGAGTGTGTGTGTCTGTCTGTTCATAAGAGGCACCAGTACAAGAAGTAGGACACTGTCTTCTGACTTCATATCACAAAGAATATTAACTGGATGAATATTCGGAATATGTACCAAGTTGGAAGAGGAATACTTTTTCTGCCAAGCAACGGTAATGCTCTGACAGAGGCTGACTGCATGTTGGATGTTTGTTCTTACGTGTCTAATCCCCTGTATGTCTATGAACGGCATTCCCCCCCCGCCCCCATTTCAGATTAAATATTTGAATAAGCAGGAGGCACCCATTAGATAAAATAAGTTGGCATGAGATTGTTCCATTTCAGACGACTTTGCCTCCAATGTCTGTGAAAGTGGCCCCTTGAGATTCTAGATTTCTTGTGTATCTTACACCTTTCCTGGAATATTGCAGGAGGAGTGCACCAACACTAGACAGACTGACTTCCGAGAGAAGACCGCTTGTGTCCCCGATGGTTGGCCGTCCTGTTGCTGAGTGCGTACATGGAGAAGAGGACTGAATGCAGCGTGTAAATTTTGTGTGCCTCTGGAGAGGTGGTGCAGTTTTCTGTTATTTAACCCATTGACAGGGGCTTGCTCTGTTGTGGTAATTGTGTTGCAAGTGTGATAGCAACTTAGATATGAATCATGTGAACGTGTAAGGTGTGGATGTCTAGTTATGTGTGTGGGGTGTTCTACGGAGTGTAGTAAAATAGTAGAAATGTCGGCCGCAATCACATTGCGTTGATAAGAGTCTGCTTCATAGTGTGGTGGCCAACACATCTCGGAATGAGAGAGAGTTTGTCCTGTGTGAAAGGCTGTAAGTTGCAGGTGCTCTTGGCTTTGGCCGCAGCTTGTCACCAAAGATGTGATTCCTCTTCCTGGAAAGAATATGTTATTTCGTTTTATCTGCTTCATCCCATTTCACATTCTCAGTTCAAGCTAATGCCACAGGAAGATCTTCAAAACGTCAGTCATTGTGAATCTGTTTCTATAGCAGATGGGTGGGGGGGGGCTCTGCAGTTTCACTCGTTTAGGAAGTGCGGTGATGAAGATCTCTGGCATAGCTATACCGGACAGTCTTGATAATAGTGGGTGTCCGTTCTCTGACCCAGGAGGGCTTTAAAAGTGTGCTGACCACGCATTACTTAGTTTGTATTTTCTTCATGTAAATCTGTAAAGAGATGTCAAAGCGGGAGGTAACGGGAATGCTTAGTGATCATCACCGAGAGGGAGTTTCCAAACAGTCGTTAACGGGAGATGCGCAATAGCAGTTGTCCTATGATCGAAAAGTGTGACTTGCCAGTGATGAGATTGCTTTTTGTAAGTCAGGTAAGTGCAATGAGTTTTATGGATTGTGTGTGTTTTTCTGCAAGTGGTTTTCAGCGAATATTGCCGGCATTAATTTTGTTGGTAGTGTATTAAGTGTTGATTGCTGCATGTGCCAAAATGAAGTCTGACGAAGGGAAGTTGGTGTTGTTGAAGTACGGTCACCAGTGGGCTGGGTCGTTGGGTGTGTTATAGATGCTCGTGAAGTACAACCTGGTGGCAGGGGGGCTGTGTAGTGGCGACATATGCAATAATCGTTTATAGTGCTTCCTTCATTGAGCTGTAGTTTATGAAATCCCACCTGTTTTCATAAATGATGGAAGATATTTAGGTTATGGAAATGTTTATTAGTTGGTGTCTTATAGGTGATGTTGGTCGTACTTTTCAAATGACTCAGCTCGCGAGACGTTTTCGCCCTTCTGCAAAATTACTTGTGAGAAATTATCGCGCAGGGAGAATGTCGGTGCTGAATTTGCGTGATGTCTTGAGTGCCAACATGAAATGTGACGAGGATAAGTTCGTGTTGTAAAGGACGTGGACGATTTCAGTGGGTGATTTATAGGTAGACGTGCAGGTATTCAAGAGTTGTGTCTGGTATCAATCTGAGCAGTAACATAACGGCGACCGACAGGTTATGTGACAAATGTGCCCTAGGATGTAGGCGATGTAGATGCAAATTGTGGGCTACTTGTTTCGTAGTGCTTCGTGCTAAGTTGATTGAGCTGTAGTTTATTGGTTGTGGTTGGATTCATAAATTATTTTATGATTTTTGAGGTTATGGAAGTGATTGGTAGTTGGTTTCTTATAGGCGAAGTTGGTAGCTCGTTTCGCCTTAATTTTTTTCTTTACTTCCTGTCATTTTTAAAGGAGAAGATGTGAAACTAATGGTATTCACGGAATAAAGTTTCAGGTCTTCATAATTTTACAGTCTTTGGAGTGGTATTTCAGTCAGCATTTGGTTCGGCAGTGCCGTGTAGTGTTCGCGGACGGGCATGTACCTCAGGTGTATTGTCGGTAGATGACAGGACAGTTCGTCAGGGTGCGCACATATTGATCATTGAATATCCCTCAAGCTCCGCCGGTGGCGGGATGTGTTCGCTGTTTTTCAGACGTTGCCGTCCCTGCTTGCGAGAAAATGGCGCAGCTCCTCTGCTGTTATTGTTTCCTTCGGACGGCGTGATGGTAGGATGCATGCCCAGTCGAGTGCAGCTTTACTCTCTTATATTTCCAATGCTTGCAAGTTTATTTGAACTGATGTTTGTCATCTTATGTGTGTGGGGTGTTCTACGGAGTGTAGTAAAATAGTAGAAATGTCGGCCGCAATCACATTGCGTTGATAAGAGTCTGCTTCATAGTGTGGTGGCCAACACATCTCGGAATGAGAGAGAGTTTGTCCTGTGTGAAAGGCTGTAAGTTGCAGGTGCTCTTGGCTTTGGCCGCAGCTTGTCACCAAAGATGTGATTCCTCTTCCTGGAAAGAATATGTTATTTCGTTTTATCTGCTTCATCCCATTTCACATTCTCAGTTCAAGCTAATGCCACAGGAAGATCTTGAAAACGTCAGTCATTGTGAATCTGTTTCTATAGCAGATGGGTGGGGGGGGGCTCTGCAGTTTCACTCGTTTAGGAAGTGCGGTGATGAAGATCTCTGGCATAGCTATACCGGACAGTCTTGATAATAGTGGGTGTCCGTTCTCTGACCCAGGAGGGCTTTAAAAGTGTGCTGACCACGCATTACTTAGTTTGTATTTTCTTCATGTAAATCTGTAAAGAGATGTCAAAGCGGGAGGTAACGGGAATGCTTAGTGATCATCACCGAGAGGGAGTTTCCAAACAGTCGTTAACGGGAGATGCGCAATAGCAGTTGTCCTATGATCGAAAAGTGTGACTTGCCAGTGATGAGATTGCTTTTTGTAAGTCAGGTAAGTGCAATGAGTTTTATGGATTGTGTGTGTTTTTCTGCAAGTGGTTTTCAGCGAATATTGCCGGCATTAATTTTGTTGGTAGTGTATTAAGTGTTGATTGCTGCATGTGCCAAAATGAAGTCTGACGAAGGGAAGTTGGTGTTGTTGAAGTACGGTCACCAGTGGGCTGGGTCGTTGGGTGTGTTATAGATGCTCGTGAAGTACAACCTGGTGGCAGGGGGGCTGTGTAGTGGCGACATATGCAATAATCGTTTATAGTGCTTCCTTCATTGAGCTGTAGTTTATGAAATCCCACCTGTTTTCATAAATGATGGAAGATATTTAGGTTATGGAAATGTTTATTAGTTGGTGTCTTATAGGTGATGTTGGTCGTACTTTTCAAATGACTCAGCTCGCGAGACGTTTTCGCCCTTCTGCAAAATTACTTGTGAGAAATTATCGCGCAGGGAGAATGTCGGTGCTGAATTTGCGTGATGTCTTGAGTGCCAACATGAAATGTGACGAGGATAAGTTCGTGTTGTAAAGGACGTGGACGATTTCAGTGGGTGATTTATAGGTAGACGTGCAGGTATTCAAGAGTTGTGTCTGGTATCAATCTGAGCAGTAACATAACGGCGACCGACAGGTTATGTGACAAATGTGCCCTAGGATGTAGGCGATGTAGATGCAAATTGTGGGCTACTTGTTTCGTAGTGCTTCGTGCTAAGTTGATTGAGCTGTAGTTTATTGGTTGTGGTTGGATTCATAAATTATTTTATGATTTTTGAGGTTATGGAAGTGATTGGTAGTTGGTTTCTTATAGGCGAAGTTGGTAGCTCGTTTCGCCTTAATTTTTTTCTTTACTTCCTGTCATTTTTAAAGGAGAAGATGTGAAACTAATGGTATTCACGGAATAAAGTTTCAGGTCTTCATAATTTTACAGTCTTTGGAGTGGTATTTCAGTCAGCATTTGGTTCGGCAGTGCCGTGTAGTGTTCGCGGACGGGCATGTACCTCAGGTGTATTGTCGGTAGATGACAGGACAGTTCGTCAGGGTGCGCACATATTGATCATTGAATATCCCTCAAGCTCCGCCGGTGGCGGGATGTGTTCGCTGTTTTTCAGACGTTGCCGTCCCTGCTTGCGAGAAAATGGCGCAGCTCCTCTGCTGTTATTGTTTCCTTCGGACGGCGTGATGGTAGGATGCATGCCCAGTCGAGTGCAGCTTTACTCTCTTATATTTCCAATGCTTGCAAGTTTATTTGAACTGATGTTTGTCATCTTTCTCCTGTGTGAAGTACGTAAAGTGGGAAATATTTTGGTTGCACGAAAGGCCGGATTATTTGCCAGTAGGTTATTAATGTGGTGTAGAGTGCCTTCGTAGTAAGAATTAATACTGGTCTCTCAATGCGGATGTTTATTTCTGTACATGGTTTTGTTTCAGGTAGGCGTGAATGCAAGCATATGGGATACTTCAGCCGTTATGCAGTTTCGAGTCCATCATTACTACGGAGGTAGCAAGACTTTGCTCCGGTAGCTGACATGACCACTGTGCATGATGGACACAATTCATCAGTCGATGCGGTTGGGATGACCCACAGACTCGTGGTGGCAGCCTCTGTTTTTGTGACTTGCATGTGGAAATTCAGTAGCTGTTGATTTAAATTTGTGCAAGAGCTTATCGCAGTGAAGAAGCTAGAAGTAAGCAGCTAGGGTTACAGGTTGTAATGTTGGTTATGTGGCCACCACACCACACCACACCACAGTTGCCCACTTTTGATTCCTAGTGACCAAGTATGGGGTGTTCGTAGCATGCCTCACAATGCCACAAGGAAGACCTCAGGCCCTCGTGCGATTATATACCTTGCTTTCCGAGGAGGTGTACTGTTATAGATTTAGTGGGAGTGCCTAGTCTGTCTCAAAGAGGAGTTTGAGATCAGGGGATGTGCTGAGTAGCAACTTTCATGTGAACTGTAGCTGTAGTGTGTGTTTACTGGCATCAACGAAGACATGGAGGACCAATTTGTCTGAATATCAGTGTTTCAGAAGATCTGTTGTGTGCGTGATGGGGAAGCAGCTTTTTTGGAGTTGGAGATGTGAAGAACGAGACAGAACGAAGCACCTGGAGTGTTTGTTACTTGGATAAGGAATTGCATTATTCAGGTATGTTAGAGAGTAGAGTTTGTTTGCATTCCATAGATCCTTCTTAGGAGTAATCCAAAGGATGCAGAGCAAGTCATTTCATACAGTAAACATAGACTTCAGGACTTCATTCAATATACGTAAACCTCGGTACTTTTGACACAATTACAAGAACGTGTTTCACATATGAATGTACATAACCTTCAGATTTTGCAATTCAAGTATGAAAGCTAATTTCAGTGCAGGCTTGAATACATTTATATCACAATTTAGAGTTTTAATTGTTGGTTGGTGATTATTAAATAACTTGACACGTGTAAAGTACACTCCTCTTTGACATTTAGCAGGGTTTACATCTTGTAATTAAATTATGTACATCTGTATTTCTTTTAAAATTATCCAACTTTTCCACCACAAATGATAGCAAGCAGAGTATAAATTCACTTGCAAGTGGAAGTGTATTAAATTTACGAAATAATTCTCTACAAGGTAAGCTGCTTTTGACACCTGCCATTGTTGTGATTATTTTCTTTTGCATGTAAAAAGCCTTATTACTGTCTGTTGAATTCCCCCAAAATATTAATCCATAAGACACCACAGAGTGGAAATAAGCAAAGTAATCTAGCTTTATAGTATCTATTGTCATGGGTGGTATGACTGTTCTGATGGCAAGGCACGCAGAGCTTAATTAGGGAATAATATACTCAGTGTGCTTCTTCCAATCTGAGGTGTTGTCAACTTGTAAGCCAAGGAAATTGTTTGTTTCAACTTCCGCGATTAATTTCTCATCACCGTAACCTCTCCTTTTGCCTCTGTACGTAGGTACATGCACATTCACAACATTCCCTAGGGTGGAATGCTCTCCTCGGGAGCTTACAGAGTTGTTCACGCCGACATTGTTGGTGCCCCGGCATATTCCTGCAGGCAGTCCACATCCCTTCTGTACTCACGTTTTCGGGCATATGCATTGTGCAGTGTTGATGGTTGTCGTTCCGTGCGCCGTGATGTCCGCTCGCTTGCTCTGTGTTGGGGTACTGAAGTATGTATTTTCATTAATGTTCTAGGACACCGGCCATGCCGTCATCATGAAGTTACCTGCTTCAGTTCCCTCTGGGTGTTCTGTTTGACATGGCTGGGGTGAAGAACCAGAACGATATTGGCCGCAGTTAGATGACCTGTTACTGGCGAGTAAAACCTCTGTGTTGTGCCCCTGACACGAGATAGGGCTTTGGACCAACATTTCTCAAAGAGAGAGCATATTAATTGGCTCACAAAGGGCAGCGTATGTATAGAGCTACAATAACTGGATGTGAGTGAGTGAGTGTGTGTGTCTGTCTGTTCATAAGAGGCACCAGTACAAGAAGTAGGACACTGTCTTCTGACTTCATATCACAAAGAATATTAACTGGATGAATATTCGGAATATGTACCAAGTTGGAAGAGGAATACTTTTTCTGCCAAGCAACGGTAATGCTCTGACAGAGGCTGACTGCATGTTGGATGTTTGTTCTTACGTGTCTAATCCCCTGTATGTCTATGAACGGCATTCCCCCCCCGCCCCCATTTCAGATTAAATATTTGAATAAGCAGGAGGCACCCATTAGATAAAATAAGTTGGCATGAGATTGTTCCATTTCAGACGACTTTGCCTCCAATGTCTGTGAAAGTGGCCCCTTGAGATTCTAGATTTCTTGTGTATCTTACACCTTTCCTGGAATATTGCAGGAGGAGTGCACCAACACTAGACAGACTGACTTCCGAGAGAAGACCGCTTGTGTCCCCGATGGTTGGCCGTCCTGTTGCTGAGTGCGTACATGGAGAAGAGGACTGAATGCAGCGTGTAAATTTTGTGTGCCTCTGGAGAGGTGGTGCAGTTTTCTGTTATTTAACCCATTGACAGGGGCTTGCTCTGTTGTGGTAATTGTGTTGCAAGTGTGATAGCAACTTAGATATGAATCATGTGAACGTGTAAGGTGTGGATGTCTAGTTATGTGTGTGGGGTGTTCTACGGAGTGTAGTAAAATAGTAGAAATGTCGGCCGCAATCACATTGCGTTGATAAGAGTCTGCTTCATAGTGTGGTGGCCAACACATCTCGGAATGAGAGAGAGTTTGTCCTGTGTGAAAGGCTGTAAGTTGCAGGTGCTCTTGGCTTTGGCCGCAGCTTGTCACCAAAGATGTGATTCCTCTTCCTGGAAAGAATATGTTATTTCGTTTTATCTGCTTCATCCCATTTCACATTCTCAGTTCAAGCTAATGCCACAGGAAGATCTTCAAAACGTCAGTCATTGTGAATCTGTTTCTATAGCAGATGGGTGGGGGGGGGCTCTGCAGTTTCACTCGTTTAGGAAGTGCGGTGATGAAGATCTCTGGCATAGCTATACCGGACAGTCTTGATAATAGTGGGTGTCCGTTCTCTGACCCAGGAGGGCTTTAAAAGTGTGCTGACCACGCATTACTTAGTTTGTATTTTCTTCATGTAAATCTGTAAAGAGATGTCAAAGCGGGAGGTAACGGGAATGCTTAGTGATCATCACCGAGAGGGAGTTTCCAAACAGTCGTTAACGGGAGATGCGCAATAGCAGTTGTCCTATGATCGAAAAGTGTGACTTGCCAGTGATGAGATTGCTTTTTGTAAGTCAGGTAAGTGCAATGAGTTTTATGGATTGTGTGTGTTTTTCTGCAAGTGGTTTTCAGCGAATATTGCCGGCATTAATTTTGTTGGTAGTGTATTAAGTGTTGATTGCTGCATGTGCCAAAATGAAGTCTGACGAAGGGAAGTTGGTGTTGTTGAAGTACGGTCACCAGTGGGCTGGGTCGTTGGGTGTGTTATAGATGCTCGTGAAGTACAACCTGGTGGCAGGGGGGCTGTGTAGTGGCGACATATGCAATAATCGTTTATAGTGCTTCCTTCATTGAGCTGTAGTTTATGAAATCCCACCTGTTTTCATAAATGATGGAAGATATTTAGGTTATGGAAATGTTTATTAGTTGGTGTCTTATAGGTGATGTTGGTCGTACTTTTCAAATGACTCAGCTCGCGAGACGTTTTCGCCCTTATGCAAAATTACTTGTGAGAAATTATCGCGCAGGGAGAATGTCGGTGCTGAATTTGCGTGATGTCTTGAGTGCCAACATGAAATGTGACGAGGATAAGTTCGTGTTGGAAAGGACGTGGACGATTTCAGTGGGTGATTTATAGGTAGACGTGCAGGTATTCAAGAGTTGTGTCTGGTATCAATCTGAGCAGTAACATAACGGCGACCGACAGGTTATGTGACAAATGTGCCCTAGGATGTAGGCGATGTAGATGCAAATTGTGGGCTACTTGTTTCGTAGTGCTTCGTGCTAAGTTGATTGAGCTGTAGTTTATTGGTTGTGGTTGGATTCATAAATTATTTTATGATTTTTGAGGTTATGGAAGTGATTGGTAGTTGGTTTCTTATAGGCGAAGTTGGTAGCTCGTTTCGCCTTAATTTTTTTCTTTACTTCCTGTCATTTTTAAAGGAGAAGATGTGAAACTAATGGTATTCACGGAATAAAGTTTCAGGTCTTCATAATTTTACAGTCTTTGGAGTGGTATTTCAGTCAGCATTTGGTTCGGCAGTGCCGTGTAGTGTTCGCGGACGGGCATGTACCTCAGGTGTATTGTCGGTAGATGACAGGACAGTTCGTCAGGGTGCGCACATATTGATCATTGAATATCCCTCAAGCTCCGCCGGTGGCGGGATGTGTTCGCTGTTTTTCAGACGTTGCCGTCCCTGCTTGCGAGAAAATGGCGCAGCTCCTCTGCTGTTATTGTTTCCTTCGGACGGCGTGATGGTAGGATGCATGCCCAGTCGAGTGCAGCTTTACTCTCTTATATTTCCAATGCTTGCAAGTTTATTTGAACTGATGTTTGTCATCTTTCTCCTGTGTGAAGTACGTAAAGTGGGAAATATTTTGGTTGCACGAAAGGCCGGATTATTTGCCAGTAGGTTATTAATGTGGTGTAGAGTGCCTTCGTAGTAAGAATTAATACTGGTCTCTCAATGCGGATGTTTATTTCTGTACATGGTTTTGTTTCAGGTAGGCGTGAATGCAAGCATATGGGATACTTCAGCCGTTATGCAGTTTCGAGTCCATCATTACTACGGAGGTAGCAAGACTTTGCTCCGGTAGCTGACATGACCACTGTGCATGATGGACACAATTCATCAGTCGATGCGGTTGGGATGACCCACAGACTCGTGGTGGCAGCCTCTGTTTTTGTGACTTGCATGTGGAAATTCAGTAGCTGTTGATTTAAATTTGTGCAAGAGCTTATCGCAGTGAAGAAGCTAGAAGTAAGCAGCTAGGGTTACAGGTTGTAATGTTGGTTATGTGGCCACCACACCACACCACACCACAGTTGCCCACTTTTGATTCCTAGTGAAGAAGTATGGGGTGTTCGTAGCATGCCTCACAATGCCACAAGGAAGACCTCAGGCCCTCGTGCGATTATATACCTTGCTTTCCGAGGAGGTGTACTGTTATAGATTTAGTGGGAGTGCCTAGTCTGTCTCAAAGAGGAGTTTGAGATCAGGGGATGTGCTGAGTAGCAACTTTCATGTGAACTGTAGCTGTAGTGTGTGTTTACTGGCATCAACGAAGACATGGAGGACCAATTTGTCTGAATATCAGTGTTTCAGAAGATCTGTTGTGTGCGTGATGGGGAAGCAGCTTTTTTGGAGTTGGAGATGTGAAGAACGAGACAGAACGAAGCACCTGGAGTGTTTGTTACTTGGATAAGGAATTGCATTATTCAGGTATGTTAGAGAGTAGAGTTTGTTTGCATTCCATAGATCCTTCTTAGGAGTAATCCAAAGGATGCAGAGCAAGTCATTTCATACAGTAAACATAGACTTCAGGACTTCATTCAATATACGTAAACCTCGGTACTTTTGACACAATTACAAGAACGTGTTTCACATATGAATGTACATAACCTTCAGATTTTGCAATTCAAGTATGAAAGCTAATTTCAGTGCAGGCTTGAATACATTTATATCACAATTTAGAGTTTTAATTGTTGGTTGGTGATTATTAAATAACTTGACACGTGTAAAGTACACTCCTCTTTGACATTTAGCAGGGTTTACATCTTGTAATTAAATTATGTACATCTGTATTTCTTTTAAAATTATCCAACTTTTCCACCACAAATGATAGCAAGCAGAGTATAAATTCACTTGCAAGTGGAAGTGTATTAAATTTACGAAATAATTCTCTACAAGGTAAGCTGCTTTTGACACCTGCCATTGTTGTGATTATTTTCTTTTGCATGTAAAAAGCCTTATTACTGTCTGTTGAATTCCCCCAAAATATTAATCCATAAGACACCACAGAGTGGAAATAAGCAAAGTAATCTAGCTTTATAGTATCTATTGTCATGGGTGGTATGACTGTTCTGATGGCAAGGCACGCAGAGCTTAATTAGGGAATAATATACTCAGTGTGCTTCTTCCAATCTGAGGTGTTGTCAACTTGTAAGCCAAGGAAATTGTTTGTTTCAACTTCCGCGATTAATTTCTCATCACCGTAACCTCTCCTTTTGCCTCTGTACGTAGGTACATGCACATTCACAACATTCCCTAGGGTGGAATGCTCTCCTCGGGAGCTTACAGAGTTGTTCACGCCGACATTGTTGGTGCCCCGGCATATTCCTGCAGGCAGTCCACATCCCTTCTGTACTCACGTTTTCGGGCATATGCATTGTGCAGTGTTGATGGTTGTCGTTCCGTGCGCCGTGATGTCCGCTCGCTTGCTCTGTGTTGGGGTACTGAAGTATGTATTTTCATTAATGTTCTAGGACACCGGCCATGCCGTCATCATGAAGTTACCTGCTTCAGTTCCCTCTGGGTGTTCTGTTTGACATGGCTGGGGTGAAGAACCAGAACGATATTGGCCGCAGTTAGATGACCTGTTACTGGCGAGTAAAACCTCTGTGTTGTGCCCCTGACACGAGATAGGGCTTTGGACCAACATTTCTCAAAGAGAGAGCATATTAATTGGCTCACAAAGGGCAGCGTATGTATAGAGCTACAATAACTGGATGTGAGTGAGTGAGTGTGTGTGTCTGTCTGTTCATAAGAGGCACCAGTACAAGAAGTAGGACACTGTCTTCTGACTTCATATCACAAAGAATATTAACTGGATGAATATTCGGAATATGTACCAAGTTGGAAGAGGAATACTTTTTCTGCCAAGCAACGGTAATGCTCTGACAGAGGCTGACTGCATGTTGGATGTTTGTTCTTACGTGTCTAATCCCCTGTATGTCTATGAACGGCATTCCCCCCCCGCCCCCATTTCAGATTAAATATTTGAATAAGCAGGAGGCACCCATTAGATAAAATAAGTTGGCATGAGATTGTTCCATTTCAGACGACTTTGCCTCCAATGTCTGTGAAAGTGGCCCCTTGAGATTCTAGATTTCTTGTGTATCTTACACCTTTCCTGGAATATTGCAGGAGGAGTGCACCAACACTAGACAGACTGACTTCCGAGAGAAGACCGCTTGTGTCCCCGATGGTTGGCCGTCCTGTTGCTGAGTGCGTACATGGAGAAGAGGACTGAATGCAGCGTGTAAATTTTGTGTGCCTCTGGAGAGGTGGTGCAGTTTTCTGTTATTTAACCCATTGACAGGGGCTTGCTCTGTTGTGGTAATTGTGTTGCAAGTGTGATAGCAACTTAGATATGAATCATGTGAACGTGTAAGGTGTGGATGTCTAGTTATGTGTGTGGGGTGTTCTACGGAGTGTAGTAAAATAGTAGAAATGTCGGCCGCAATCACATTGCGTTGATAAGAGTCTGCTTCATAGTGTGGTGGCCAACACATCTCGGAATGAGAGAGAGTTTGTCCTGTGTGACAGGCTGTAAGTTGCAGGTGCTCTTGGCTTTGGCCGCAGCTTGTCACCAAAGATGTGATTCCTCTTCCTGGAAAGAATATGTTATTTCGTTTTATCTGCTTCATCCCATTTCACATTCTCAGTTCAAGCTAATGCCACAGGAAGATCTTGAAAACGTCAGTCATTGTGAATCTGTTTCTATAGCAGATGGGTGGGGGGGGGCTCTGCAGTTTCACTCGTTTAGGAAGTGCGGTGATGAAGATCTCTGGCATAGCTATACCGGACAGTCTTGATAATAGTGGGTGTCCGTTCTCTGACCCAGGAGGGCTTTAAAAGTGTGCTGACCACGCATTACTTAGTTTGTATTTTCTTCATGTAAATCTGTAAAGAGATGTCAAAGCGGGAGGTAACGGGAATGCTTAGTGATCATCACCGAGAGGGAGTTTCCAAACAGTCGTTAACGGGAGATGCGCAATAGCAGTTGTCCTATGATCGAAAAGTGTGACTTGCCAGTGATGAGATTGCTTTTTGTAAGTCAGGTAAGTGCAATGAGTTTTATGGATTGTGTGTGTTTTTCTGCAAGTGGTTTTCAGCGAATATTGCCGGCATTAATTTTGTTGGTAGTGTATTAAGTGTTGATTGCTGCATGTGCCAAAATGAAGTCTGACGAAGGGAAGTTGGTGTTGTTGAAGTACGGTCACCAGTGGGCTGGGTCGTTGGGTGTGTTATAGATGCTCGTGAAGTACAACCTGGTGGCAGGGGGGCTGTGTAGTGGCGACATATGCAATAATCGTTTATAGTGCTTCCTTCATTGAGCTGTAGTTTATGAAATCCCACCTGTTTTCATAAATGATGGAAGATATTTAGGTTATGGAAATGTTTATTAGTTGGTGTCTTATAGGTGATGTTGGTCGTACTTTTCAAATGACTCAGCTCGCGAGACGTTTTCGCCCTTCTGCAAAATTACTTGTGAGAAATTATCGCGCAGGGAGAATGTCGGTGCTGAATTTGCGTGATGTCTTGAGTGCCAACATGAAATGTGACGAGGATAAGTTCGTGTTGGAAAGGACGTGGACGATTTCAGTGGGTGATTTATAGGTAGACGTGCAGGTATTCAAGAGTTGTGTCTGGTATCAATCTGAGCAGTAACATAACGGCGACCGACAGGTTATGTGACAAATGTGCCCTAGGATGTAGGCGATGTAGATGCAAATTGTGGGCTACTTGTTTCGTAGTGCTTCGTGCTAAGTTGATTGAGCTGTAGTTTATTGGTTGTGGTTGGATTCATAAATTATTTTATGATTTTTGAGGTTATGGAAGTGATTGGTAGTTGGTTTCTTATAGGGGAAGTTGGTAGCTCGTTTCGCCTTAATTTTTTTCTTTAATTCCTGTCATTTTTAAAGGAGAAGATGTGAAACTAATGGTATTCACGGAATAAAGTTTCAGGTCTTCATAATTTTACAGTCTTTGGAGTGGTATTTCAGTCAGCATTTGGTTCGGCAGTGCCGTGTAGTGTTCGCGGACGGGCATGTACCTCAGGTGTATTGTCGGTAGATGACAGCACAGTTCGTCAGGATGCGCACATATTGGTTATTGAATATCCCACATGCACCGCCGGTGGCGGGATGTGTTCTCGCTGTTTTTCAGACGTTGCCGTCCCTGCGTGCGAGAAAATGGCGCAGCTCCTCTGCTGTTATTGTTTCCTTCGGACGGCGTGATGGTAGGATGCATGCCCAGTCGAGTGCAGCTTTACTCTCTTATATTTCCAATGCTTGCAAGTTTATTTGAACTGATGTTTGTCATCTTTCTCCTGTGTGAAGTACGTAAAGTGGGAAATATTTTGGTTGCACGAAAGGCCGGATTATTTGCCAGTAGGTTATTAATGTGGTGTAGAGTGCCTTCGTAGTAAGAATTAATACTGGTCTCTCAATGCGGATGTTTATTTCTGTACATGGTTTTGTTTCAGGTAGGCGTGAATGCAAGCATATGGGATACTTCAGCCGTTATGCAGTTTCGAGTCCATCATTACTACGGAGGTAGCAAGACTTTGCTCCGGTAGCTGACATGACCACTGTGCATGATGGACACAATTCATCAGTCGATGCGGTTGGGATGACCCACAGACTCGTGGTGGCAGCCTCTGTTTTTGTGACTTGCATGTGGAAATTCAGTAGCTGTTGATTTAAATTTGTGCAAGAGCTTATCGCAGTGAAGAAGCTAGAAGTAAGCAGCTAGGGTTACAGGTTGTAATGTTGGTTATGTGGCCACCACACCACACCACACCACAGTTGCCCACTTTTGATTCCTAGTGACCAAGTATGGGGTGTTCGTAGCATGCCTCACAATGCCACAAGGAAGACCTCAGGCCCTCGTGCGATTATATACCTTGCTTTCCGAGGAGGTGTACTGTTATAGATTTAGTGGGAGTGCCTAGTCTGTCTCAAAGAGGAGTTTGAGATCAGGGGATGTGCTGAGTAGCAACTTTCATGTGAACTGTAGCTGTAGTGTGTGTTTACTGGCATCAACGAAGACATGGAGGACCAATTTGTCTGAATATCAGTGTTTCAGAAGATCTGTTGTGTGCGTGATGGGGAAGCAGCTTTTTTGGAGTTGGAGATGTGAAGAACGAGACAGAACGAAGCACCTGGAGTGTTTGTTACTTGGATAAGGAATTGCATTATTCAGGTATGTTAGAGAGTAGAGTTTGTTTGCATTCCATAGATCCTTCTTAGGAGTAATCCAAAGGATGCAGAGCAAGTCATTTCATACAGTAAACATAAACTTCAGGACTTCATTCAATATACGTAAACCTCGGTACTTTTGACACAATTACAAGAACGTGTTTCACATATGAATGTACATAACCTTCAGATTTTGCAATTCAAGTATGAAAGCTAATTTCAGTGCAGGCTTGAATACATTTATATCACAATTTAGAGTTTTAATTGTTGGTTGGTGATTATTAAATAACTTGACACGTGTAAAGTACACTCCTCTTTGACATTTAGCAGGGTTTACATCTTGTAATTAAATTATGTACATCTGTATTTCTTTTAAAATTATCCAACTTTTCCACCACAAATGATAGCAAGCAGAGTATAAATTCACTTGCAAGTGGAAGTGTATTAAATTTACGAAATAATTCTCTACAAGGTAAGCTGCTTTTGACACCTGCCATTGTTGTGATTATTTTCTTTTGCATGTAAAAAGCCTTATTACTGTCTGTTGAATTCCCCCAAAATATTAATCCATAAGACACCACAGAGTGGAAATAAGCAAAGTAATCTAGCTTTATAGTATCTATTGTCATGGGTGGTATGACTGTTCTGATGGCAAGGCACGCAGAGCTTAATTAGGGAATAATATACTCAGTGTGCTTCTTCCAATCTGAGGTGTTGTCAACTTGTAAGCCAAGGAAATTGTTTGTTTCAACTTCCGCGATTAATTTCTCATCACCGTAACCTCTCCTTTTGCCTCTGTACGTAGGTACATGCACATTCACAACATTCCCTAGGGTGGAATGCTCTCCTCGGGAGCTTACAGAGTTGTTCACGCCGACATTGTTGGTGCCCCGGCATATTCCTGCAGGCAGTCCACATCCCTTCTGTACTCACGTTTTCGGGCATATGCATTGTGCAGTGTTGATGGTTGTCGTTCCGTGCGCCGTGATGTCCGCTCGCTTGCTCTGTGTTGGGGTACTGAAGTATGTATTTTCATTAATGTTCTAGGACACCGGCCATGCCGTCATCATGAAGTTACCTGCTTCAGTTCCCTCTGGGTGTTCTGTTTGACATGGCTGGGGTGAAGAACCAGAACGATATTGGCCGCAGTTAGATGACCTGTTACTGGCGAGTAAAACCTCTGTGTTGTGCCCCTGACACGAGATAGGGCTTTGGACCAACATTTCTCAAAGAGAGAGCATATTAATTGGCTCACAAAGGGCAGCGTATGTATAGAGCTACAATAACTGGATGTGAGTGAGTGAGTGTGTGTGTCTGTCTGTTCATAAGAGGCACCAGTACAAGAAGTAGGACACTGTCTTCTGACTTCATATCACAAAGAATATTAACTGGATGAATATTCGGAATATGTACCAAGTTGGAAGAGGAATACTTTTTCTGCCAAGCAACGGTAATGCTCTGACAGAGGCTGACTGCATGTTGGATGTTTGTTCTTACGTGTCTAATCCCCTGTATGTCTATGAACGGCATTCCCCCCCCGCCCCCATTTCAGATTAAATATTTGAATAAGCAGGAGGCACCCATTAGATAAAATAAGTTGGCATGAGATTGTTCCATTTCAGACGACTTTGCCTCCAATGTCTGTGAAAGTGGCCCCTTGAGATTCTAGATTTCTTGTGTATCTTACACCTTTCCTGGAATATTGCAGGAGGAGTGCACCAACACTAGACAGACTGACTTCCGAGAGAAGACCGCTTGTGTCCCCGATGGTTGGCCGTCCTGTTGCTGAGTGCGTACATGGAGAAGAGGACTGAATGCAGCGTGTAAATTTTGTGTGCCTCTGGAGAGGTGGTGCAGTTTTCTGTTATTTAACCCATTGACAGGGGCTTGCTCTGTTGTGGTAATTGTGTTGCAAGTGTGATAGCAACTTAGATATGAATCATGTGAACGTGTAAGGTGTGGATGTCTAGTTATGTGTGTGGGGTGTTCTACGGAGTGTAGTAAAATAGTAGAAATGTCGGCCGCAATCACATTGCGTTGATAAGAGTCTGCTTCATAGTGTGGTGGCCAACACATCTCGGAATGAGAGAGAGTTTGTCCTGTGTGACAGGCTGTAAGTTGCAGGTGCTCTTGGCTTTGGCCGCAGCTTGTCACCAAAGATGTGATTCCTCTTCCTGGAAAGAATATGTTATTTCGTTTTATCTGCTTCATCCCATTTCACATTCTCAGTTCAAGCTAATGCCACAGGAAGATCTTGAAAACGTCAGTCATTGTGAATCTGTTTCTATAGCAGATGGGTGGGGGGGGGCTCTGCAGTTTCACTCGTTTAGGAAGTGCGGTGATGAAGATCTCTGGCATAGCTATACCGGACAGTCTTGATAATAGTGGGTGTCCGTTCTCTGACCCAGGAGGGCTTTAAAAGTGTGCTGACCACGCATTACTTAGTTTGTATTTTCTTCATGTAAATCTGTAAAGAGATGTCAAAGCGGGAGGTAACGGGAATGCTTAGTGATCATCACCGAGAGGGAGTTTCCAAACAGTCGTTAACGGGAGATGCGCAATAGCAGTTGTCCTATGATCGAAAAGTGTGACTTGCCAGTGATGAGATTGCTTTTTGTAAGTCAGGTAAGTGCAATGAGTTTTATGGATTGTGTGTGTTTTTCTGCAAGTGGTTTTCAGCGAATATTGCCGGCATTAATTTTGTTGGTAGTGTATTAAGTGTTGATTGCTGCATGTGCCAAAATGAAGTCTGACGAAGGGAAGTTGGTGTTGTTGAAGTACGGTCACCAGTGGGCTGGGTCGTTGGGTGTGTTATAGATGCTCGTGAAGTACAACCTGGTGGCAGGGGGGCTGTGTAGTGGCGACATATGCAATAATCGTTTATAGTGCTTCCTTCATTGAGCTGTAGTTTATGAAATCCCACCTGTTTTCATAAATGATGGAAGATATTTAGGTTATGGAAATGTTTATTAGTTGGTGTCTTATAGGTGATGTTGGTCGTACTTTTCAAATGACTCAGCTCGCGAGACGTTTTCGCCCTTCTGCAAAATTACTTGTGAGAAATTATCGCGCAGGGAGAATGTCGGTGCTGAATTTGCGTGATGTCTTGAGTGCCAACATGAAATGTGACGAGGATAAGTTCGTGTTGGAAAGGACGTGGACGATTTCAGTGGGTGATTTATAGGTAGACGTGCAGGTATTCAAGAGTTGTGTCTGGTATCAATCTGAGCAGTAACATAACGGCGACCGACAGGTTATGTGACAAATGTGCCCTAGGATGTAGGCGATGTAGATGCAAATTGTGGGCTACTTGTTTCGTAGTGCTTCGTGCTAAGTTGATTGAGCTGTAGTTTATTGGTTGTGGTTGGATTCATAAATTATTTTATGATTTTTGAGGTTATGGAAGTGATTGGTAGTTGGTTTCTTATAGGGGAAGTTGGTAGCTCGTTTCGCCTTAATTTTTTTCTTTAATTCCTGTCATTTTTAAAGGAGAAGATGTGAAACTAATGGTATTCACGGAATAAAGTTTCAGGTCTTCATAATTTTACAGTCTTTGGAGTGGTATTTCAGTCAGCATTTGGTTCGGCAGTGCCGTGTAGTGTTCGCGGACGGGCATGTACCTCAGGTGTATTGTCGGTAGATGACAGCACAGTTCGTCAGGATGCGCACATATTGGTTATTGAATATCCCACATGCACCGCCGGTGGCGGGATGTGTTCTCGCTGTTTTTCAGACGTTGCCGTCCCTGCGTGCGAGAAAATGGCGCAGCTCCTCTGCTGTTATTGTTTCCTTCGGACGGCGTGATGGTAGGATGCATGCCCAGTCGAGTGCAGCTTTACTCTCTTATATTTCCAATGCTTGCAAGTTTATTTGAACTGATGTTTGTCATCTTTCTCCTGTGTGAAGTACGTAAAGTGGGAAATATTTTGGTTGCACGAAAGGCCGGATTATTTGCCAGTAGGTTATTAATGTGGTGTAGAGTGCCTTCGTAGTAAGAATTAATACTGGTCTCTCAATGCGGATGTTTATTTCTGTACATGGTTTTGTTTCAGGTAGGCGTGAATGCAAGCATATGGGATACTTCAGCCGTTATGCAGTTTCGAGTCCATCATTACTACGGAGGTAGCAAGACTTTGCTCCGGTAGCTGACATGACCACTGTGCATGATGGACACAATTCATCAGTCGATGCGGTTGGGATGACCCACAGACTCGTGGTGGCAGCCTCTGTTTTTGTGACTTGCATGTGGAAATTCAGTAGCTGTTGATTTAAATTTGTGCAAGAGCTTATCGCAGTGAAGAAGCTAGAAGTAAGCAGCTAGGGTTACAGGTTGTAATGTTGGTTATGTGGCCACCACACCACACCACACCACAGTTGCCCACTTTTGATTCCTAGTGAAGAAGTATGGGGTGTTCGTAGCATGCCTCACAATGCCACAAGGAAGACCTCAGGCCCTCGTGCGATTATATACCTTGCTTTCCGAGGAGGTGTACTGTTATAGATTTAGTGGGAGTGCCTAGTCTGTCTCAAAGAGGAGTTTGAGATCAGGGGATGTGCTGAGTAGCAACTTTCATGTGAACTGTAGCTGTAGTGTGTGTTTACTGGCATCAACGAAGACATGGAGGACCAATTTGTCTGAATATCAGTGTTTCAGAAGATCTGTTGTGTGCGTGATGGGGAAGCAGCTTTTTTGGAGTTGGAGATGTGAAGAACGAGACAGAACGAAGCACCTGGAGTGTTTGTTACTTGGATAAGGAATTGCATTATTCAGGTATGTTAGAGAGTAGAGTTTGTTTGCATTCCATAGATCCTTCTTAGGAGTAATCCAAAGGATGCAGAGCAAGTCATTTCATACAGTAAACATAGACTTCAGGACTTCATTCAATATACGTAAACCTCGGTACTTTTGACACAATTACAAGAACGTGTTTCACATATGAATGTACATAACCTTCAGATTTTGCAATTCAAGTATGAAAGCTAATTTCAGTGCAGGCTTGAATACATTTATATCACAATTTAGAGTTTTAATTGTTGGTTGGTGATTATTAAATAACTTGACACGTGTAAAGTACACTCCTCTTTGACATTTAGCAGGGTTTACATCTTGTAATTAAATTATGTACATCTGTATTTCTTTTAAAATTATCCAACTTTTCCACCACAAATGATAGCAAGCAGAGTATAAATTCACTTGCAAGTGGAAGTGTATTAAATTTACGAAATAATTCTCTACAAGGTAAGCTGCTTTTGACACCTGCCATTGTTGTGATTATTTTCTTTTGCATGTAAAAAGCCTTATTACTGTCTGTTGAATTCCCCCAAAATATTAATCCATAAGACACCACAGAGTGGAAATAAGCAAAGTAATCTAGCTTTATAGTATCTATTGTCATGGGTGGTATGACTGTTCTGATGGCAAGGCACGCAGAGCTTAATTAGGGAATAATATACTCAGTGTGCTTCTTCCAATCTGAGGTGTTGTCAACTTGTAAGCCAAGGAAATTGTTTGTTTCAACTTCCGCGATTAATTTCTCATCACCGTAACCTCTCCTTTTGCCTCTGTACGTAGGTACATGCACATTCACAACATTCCCTAGGGTGGAATGCTCTCCTCGGGAGCTTACAGAGTTGTTCACGCCGACATTGTTGGTGCCCCGGCATATTCCTGCAGGCAGTCCACATCCCTTCTGTACTCACGTTTTCGGGCATATGCATTGTGCAGTGTTGATGGTTGTCGTTCCGTGCGCCGTGATGTCCGCTCGCTTGCTCTGTGTTGGGGTACTGAAGTATGTATTTTCATTAATGTTCTAGGACACCGGCCATGCCGTCATCATGAAGTTACCTGCTTCAGTTCCCTCTGGGTGTTCTGTTTGACATGGCTGGGGTGAAGAACCAGAACGATATTGGCCGCAGTTAGATGACCTGTTACTGGCGAGTAAAACCTCTGTGTTGTGCCCCTGACACGAGATAGGGCTTTGGACCAACATTTCTCAAAGAGAGAGCATATTAATTGGCTCACAAAGGGCAGCGTATGTATAGAGCTACAATAACTGGATGTGAGTGAGTGAGTGTGTGTGTCTGTCTGTTCATAAGAGGCACCAGTACAAGAAGTAGGACACTGTCTTCTGACTTCATATCACAAAGAATATTAACTGGATGAATATTCGGAATATGTACCAAGTTGGAAGAGGAATACTTTTTCTGCCAAGCAACGGTAATGCTCTGACAGAGGCTGACTGCATGTTGGATGTTTGTTCTTACGTGTCTAATCCCCTGTATGTCTATGAACGGCATTCCCCCCCCGCCCCCATTTCAGATTAAATATTTGAATAAGCAGGAGGCACCCATTAGATAAAATAAGTTGGCATGAGATTGTTCCATTTCAGACGACTTTGCCTCCAATGTCTGTGAAAGTGGCCCCTTGAGATTCTAGATTTCTTGTGTATCTTACACCTTTCCTGGAATATTGCAGGAGGAGTGCACCAACACTAGACAGACTGACTTCCGAGAGAAGACCGCTTGTGTCCCCGATGGTTGGCCGTCCTGTTGCTGAGTGCGTACATGGAGAAGAGGACTGAATGCAGCGTGTAAATTTTGTGTGCCTCTGGAGAGGTGGTGCAGTTTTCTGTTATTTAACCCATTGACAGGGGCTTGCTCTGTTGTGGTAATTGTGTTGCAAGTGTGATAGCAACTTAGATATGAATCATGTGAACGTGTAAGGTGTGGATGTCTAGTTATGTGTGTGGGGTGTTCTACGGAGTGTAGTAAAATAGTAGAAATGTCGGCCGCAATCACATTGCGTTGATAAGAGTCTGCTTCATAGTGTGGTGGCCAACACATCTCGGAATGAGAGAGAGTTTGTCCTGTGTGACAGGCTGTAAGTTGCAGGTGCTCTTGGCTTTGGCCGCAGCTTGTCACCAAAGATGTGATTCCTCTTCCTGGAAAGAATATGTTATTTCGTTTTATCTGCTTCATCCCATTTCACATTCTCAGTTCAAGCTAATGCCACAGGAAGATCTTGAAAACGTCAGTCATTGTGAATCTGTTTCTATAGCAGATGGGTGGGGGGGGGCTCTGCAGTTTCACTCGTTTAGGAAGTGCGGTGATGAAGATCTCTGGCATAGCTATACCGGACAGTCTTGATAATAGTGGGTGTCCGTTCTCTGACCCAGGAGGGCTTTAAAAGTGTGCTGACCACGCATTACTTAGTTTGTATTTTCTTCATGTAAATCTGTAAAGAGATGTCAAAGCGGGAGGTAACGGGAATGCTTAGTGATCATCACCGAGAGGGAGTTTCCAAACAGTCGTTAACGGGAGATGCGCAATAGCAGTTGTCCTATGATCGAAAAGTGTGACTTGCCAGTGATGAGATTGCTTTTTGTAAGTCAGGTAAGTGCAATGAGTTTTATGGATTGTGTGTGTTTTTCTGCAAGTGGTTTTCAGCGAATATTGCCGGCATTAATTTTGTTGGTAGTGTATTAAGTGTTGATTGCTGCATGTGCCAAAATGAAGTCTGACGAAGGGAAGTTGGTGTTGTTGAAGTACGGTCACCAGTGGGCTGGGTCGTTGGGTGTGTTATAGATGCTCGTGAAGTACAACCTGGTGGCAGGGGGGCTGTGTAGTGGCGACATATGCAATAATCGTTTATAGTGCTTCCTTCATTGAGCTGTAGTTTATGAAATCCCACCTGTTTTCATAAATGATGGAAGATATTTAGGTTATGGAAATGTTTATTAGTTGGTGTCTTATAGGTGATGTTGGTCGTACTTTTCAAATGACTCAGCTCGCGAGACGTTTTCGCCCTTCTGCAAAATTACTTGTGAGAAATTATCGCGCAGGGAGAATGTCGGTGCTGAATTTGCGTGATGTCTTGAGTGCCAACATGAAATGTGACGAGGATAAGTTCGTGTTGGAAAGGACGTGGACGATTTCAGTGGGTGATTTATAGGTAGACGTGCAGGTATTCAAGAGTTGTGTCTGGTATCAATCTGAGCAGTAACATAACGGCGACCGACAGGTTATGTGACAAATGTGCCCTAGGATGTAGGCGATGTAGATGCAAATTGTGGGCTACTTGTTTCGTAGTGCTTCGTGCTAAGTTGATTGAGCTGTAGTTTATTGGTTGTGGTTGGATTCATAAATTATTTTATGATTTTTGAGGTTATGGAAGTGATTGGTAGTTGGTTTCTTATAGGGGAAGTTGGTAGCTCGTTTCGCCTTAATTTTTTTCTTTAATTCCTGTCATTTTTAAAGGAGAAGATGTGAAACTAATGGTATTCACGGAATAAAGTTTCAGGTCTTCATAATTTTACAGTCTTTGGAGTGGTATTTCAGTCAGCATTTGGTTCGGCAGTGCCGTGTAGTGTTCGCGGACGGGCATGTACCTCAGGTGTATTGTCGGTAGATGACAGCACAGTTCGTCAGGATGCGCACATATTGGTTATTGAATATCCCACATGCACCGCCGGTGGCGGGATGTGTTCTCGCTGTTTTTCAGACGTTGCCGTCCCTGCGTGCGAGAAAATGGCGCAGCTCCTCTGCTGTTATTGTTTCCTTCGGACGGCGTGATGGTAGGATGCATGCCCAGTCGAGTGCAGCTTTACTCTCTTATATTTCCAATGCTTGCAAGTTTATTTGAACTGATGTTTGTCATCTTTCTCCTGTGTGAAGTACGTAAAGTGGGAAATATTTTGGTTGCACGAAAGGCCGGATTATTTGCCAGTAGGTTATTAATGTGGTGTAGAGTGCCTTCGTAGTAAGAATTAATACTGGTCTCTCAATGCGGATGTTTATTTCTGTACATGGTTTTGTTTCAGGTAGGCGTGAATGCAAGCATATGGGATACTTCAGCCGTTATGCAGTTTCGAGTCCATCATTACTACGGAGGTAGCAAGACTTTGCTCCGGTAGCTGACATGACCACTGTGCATGATGGACACAATTCATCAGTCGATGCGGTTGGGATGACCCACAGACTCGTGGTGGCAGCCTCTGTTTTTGTGACTTGCATGTGGAAATTCAGTAGCTGTTGATTTAAATTTGTGCAAGAGCTTATCGCAGTGAAGAAGCTAGAAGTAAGCAGCTAGGGTTACAGGTTGTAATGTTGGTTATGTGGCCACCACACCACACCACACCACAGTTGCCCACTTTTGATTCCTAGTGACCAAGTATGGGGTGTTCGTAGCATGCCTCACAATGCCACAAGGAAGACCTCAGGCCCTCGTGCGATTATATACCTTGCTTTCCGAGGAGGTGTACTGTTATAGATTTAGTGGGAGTGCCTAGTCTGTCTCAAAGAGGAGTTTGAGATCAGGGGATGTGCTGAGTAGCAACTTTCATGTGAACTGTAGCTGTAGTGTGTGTTTACTGGCATCAACGAAGACATGGAGGACCAATTTGTCTGAATATCAGTGTTTCAGAAGATCTGTTGTGTGCGTGATGGGGAAGCAGCTTTTTTGGAGTTGGAGATGTGAAGAACGAGACAGAACGAAGCACCTGGAGTGTTTGTTACTTGGATAAGGAATTGCATTATTCAGGTATGTTAGAGAGTAGAGTTTGTTTGCATTCCATAGATCCTTCTTAGGAGTAATCCAAAGGATGCAGAGCAAGTCATTTCATACAGTAAACATAAACTTCAGGACTTCATTCAATATACGTAAACCTCGGTACTTTTGACACAATTACAAGAACGTGTTTCACATATGAATGTACATAACCTTCAGATTTTGCAATTCAAGTATGAAAGCTAATTTCAGTGCAGGCTTGAATACATTTATATCACAATTTAGAGTTTTAATTGTTGGTTGGTGATTATTAAATAACTTGACACGTGTAAAGTACACTCCTCTTTGACATTTAGCAGGGTTTACATCTTGTAATTAAATTATGTACATCTGTATTTCTTTTAAAATTATCCAACTTTTCCACCACAAATGATAGCAAGCAGAGTATAAATTCACTTGCAAGTGGAAGTGTATTAAATTTACGAAATAATTCTCTACAAGGTAAGCTGCTTTTGACACCTGCCATTGTTGTGATTATTTTCTTTTGCATGTAAAAAGCCTTATTACTGTCTGTTGAATTCCCCCAAAATATTAATCCATAAGACACCACAGAGTGGAAATAAGCAAAGTAATCTAGCTTTATAGTATCTATTGTCATGGGTGGTATGACTGTTCTGATGGCAAGGCACGCAGAGCTTAATTAGGGAATAATATACTCAGTGTGCTTCTTCCAATCTGAGGTGTTGTCAACTTGTAAGCCAAGGAAATTGTTTGTTTCAACTTCCGCGATTAATTTCTCATCACCGTAACCTCTCCTTTTGCCTCTGTACGTAGGTACATGCACATTCACAACATTCCCTAGGGTGGAATGCTCTCCTCGGGAGCTTACAGAGTTGTTCACGCCGACATTGTTGGTGCCCCGGCATATTCCTGCAGGCAGTCCACATCCCTTCTGTACTCACGTTTTCGGGCATATGCATTGTGCAGTGTTGATGGTTGTCGTTCCGTGCGCCGTGATGTCCGCTCGCTTGCTCTGTGTTGGGGTACTGAAGTATGTATTTTCATTAATGTTCTAGGACACCGGCCATGCCGTCATCATGAAGTTACCTGCTTCAGTTCCCTCTGGGTGTTCTGTTTGACATGGCTGGGGTGAAGAACCAGAACGATATTGGCCGCAGTTAGATGACCTGTTACTGGCGAGTAAAACCTCTGTGTTGTGCCCCTGACACGAGATAGGGCTTTGGACCAACATTTCTCAAAGAGAGAGCATATTAATTGGCTCACAAAGGGCAGCGTATGTATAGAGCTACAATAACTGGATGTGAGTGAGTGAGTGTGTGTGTCTGTCTGTTCATAAGAGGCACCAGTACAAGAAGTAGGACACTGTCTTCTGACTTCATATCACAAAGAATATTAACTGGATGAATATTCGGAATATGTACCAAGTTGGAAGAGGAATACTTTTTCTGCCAAGCAACGGTAATGCTCTGACAGAGGCTGACTGCATGTTGGATGTTTGTTCTTACGTGTCTAATCCCCTGTATGTCTATGAACGGCATTCCCCCCCCGCCCCCATTTCAGATTAAATATTTGAATAAGCAGGAGGCACCCATTAGATAAAATAAGTTGGCATGAGATTGTTCCATTTCAGACGACTTTGCCTCCAATGTCTGTGAAAGTGGCCCCTTGAGATTCTAGATTTCTTGTGTATCTTACACCTTTCCTGGAATATTGCAGGAGGAGTGCACCAACACTAGACAGACTGACTTCCGAGAGAAGACCGCTTGTGTCCCCGATGGTTGGCCGTCCTGTTGCTGAGTGCGTACATGGAGAAGAGGACTGAATGCAGCGTGTAAATTTTGTGTGCCTCTGGAGAGGTGGTGCAGTTTTCTGTTATTTAACCCATTGACAGGGGCTTGCTCTGTTGTGGTAATTGTGTTGCAAGTGTGATAGCAACTTAGATATGAATCATGTGAACGTGTAAGGTGTGGATGTCTAGTTATGTGTGTGGGGTGTTCTACGGAGTGTAGTAAAATAGTAGAAATGTCGGCCGCAATCACATTGCGTTGATAAGAGTCTGCTTCATAGTGTGGTGGCCAACACATCTCGGAATGAGAGAGAGTTTGTCCTGTGTGACAGGCTGTAAGTTGCAGGTGCTCTTGGCTTTGGCCGCAGCTTGTCACCAAAGATGTGATTCCTCTTCCTGGAAAGAATATGTTATTTCGTTTTATCTGCTTCATCCCATTTCACATTCTCAGTTCAAGCTAATGCCACAGGAAGATCTTGAAAACGTCAGTCATTGTGAATCTGTTTCTATAGCAGATGGGTGGGGGGGGGCTCTGCAGTTTCACTCGTTTAGGAAGTGCGGTGATGAAGATCTCTGGCATAGCTATACCGGACAGTCTTGATAATAGTGGGTGTCCGTTCTCTGACCCAGGAGGGCTTTAAAAGTGTGCTGACCACGCATTACTTAGTTTGTATTTTCTTCATGTAAATCTGTAAAGAGATGTCAAAGCGGGAGGTAACGGGAATGCTTAGTGATCATCACCGAGAGGGAGTTTCCAAACAGTCGTTAACGGGAGATGCGCAATAGCAGTTGTCCTATGATCGAAAAGTGTGACTTGCCAGTGATGAGATTGCTTTTTGTAAGTCAGGTAAGTGCAATGAGTTTTATGGATTGTGTGTGTTTTTCTGCAAGTGGTTTTCAGCGAATATTGCCGGCATTAATTTTGTTGGTAGTGTATTAAGTGTTGATTGCTGCATGTGCCAAAATGAAGTCTGACGAAGGGAAGTTGGTGTTGTTGAAGTACGGTCACCAGTGGGCTGGGTCGTTGGGTGTGTTATAGATGCTCGTGAAGTACAACCTGGTGGCAGGGGGGCTGTGTAGTGGCGACATATGCAATAATCGTTTATAGTGCTTCCTTCATTGAGCTGTAGTTTATGAAATCCCACCTGTTTTCATAAATGATGGAAGATATTTAGGTTATGGAAATGTTTATTAGTTGGTGTCTTATAGGTGATGTTGGTCGTACTTTTCAAATGACTCAGCTCGCGAGACGTTTTCGCCCTTATGCAAAATTACTTGTGAGAAATTATCGCGCAGGGAGAATGTCGGTGCTGAATTTGCGTGATGTCTTGAGTGCCAACATGAAATGTGACGAGGATAAGTTCGTGTTGGAAAGGACGTGGACGATTTCAGTGGGTGATTTATAGGTAGACGTGCAGGTATTCAAGAGTTGTGTCTGGTATCAATCTGAGCAGTAACATAACGGCGACCGACAGGTTATGTGACAAATGTGCCCTAGGATGTAGGCGATGTAGATGCAAATTGTGGGCTACTTGTTTCGTAGTGCTTCGTGCTAAGTTGATTGAGCTGTAGTTTATTGGTTGTGGTTGGATTCATAAATTATTTTATGATTTTTGAGGTTATGGAAGTGATTGGTAGTTGGTTTCTTATAGGGGAAGTTGGTAGCTCGTTTCGCCTTAATTTTTTTCTTTAATTCCTGTCATTTTTAAAGGAGAAGATGTGAAACTAATGGTATTCACGGAATAAAGTTTCAGGTCTTCATAATTTTACAGTCTTTGGAGTGGTATTTCAGTCAGCATTTGGTTCGGCAGTGCCGTGTAGTGTTCGCGGACGGGCATGTACCTCAGGTGTATTGTCGGTAGATGACAGCACAGTTCGTCAGGATGCGCACATATTGGTTATTGAATATCCCACATGCACCGCCGGTGGCGGGATGTGTTCTCGCTGTTTTTCAGACGTTGCCGTCCCTGCGTGCGAGAAAATGGCGCAGCTCCTCTGCTGTTATTGTTTCCTTCGGACGGCGTGATGGTAGGATGCATGCCCAGTCGAGTGCAGCTTTACTCTCTTATATTTCCAATGCTTGCAAGTTTATTTGAACTGATGTTTGTCATCTTTCTCCTGTGTGAAGTACGTAAAGTGGGAAATATTTTGGTTGCACGAAAGGCCGGATTATTTGCCAGTAGGTTATTAATGTGGTGTAGAGTGCCTTCGTAGTAAGAATTAATACTGGTCTCTCAATGCGGATGTTTATTTCTGTACATGGTTTTGTTTCAGGTAGGCGTGAATGCAAGCATATGGGATACTTCAGCCGTTATGCAGTTTCGAGTCCATCATTACTACGGAGGTAGCAAGACTTTGCTCCGGTAGCTGACATGACCACTGTGCATGATGGACACAATTCATCAGTCGATGCGGTTGGGATGACCCACAGACTCGTGGTGGCAGCCTCTGTTTTTGTGACTTGCATGTGGAAATTCAGTAGCTGTTGATTTAAATTTGTGCAAGAGCTTATCGCAGTGAAGAAGCTAGAAGTAAGCAGCTAGGGTTACAGGTTGTAATGTTGGTTATGTGGCCACCACACCACACCACACCACAGTTGCCCACTTTTGATTCCTAGTGACCAAGTATGGGGTGTTCGTAGCATGCCTCACAATGCCACAAGGAAGACCTCAGGCCCTCGTGCGATTATATACCTTGCTTTCCGAGGAGGTGTACTGTTATAGATTTAGTGGGAGTGCCTAGTCTGTCTCAAAGAGGAGTTTGAGATCAGGGGATGTGCTGAGTAGCAACTTTCATGTGAACTGTAGCTGTAGTGTGTGTTTACTGGCATCAACGAAGACATGGAGGACCAATTTGTCTGAATATCAGTGTTTCAGAAGATCTGTTGTGTGCGTGATGGGGAAGCAGCTTTTTTGGAGTTGGAGATGTGAAGAACGAGACAGAACGAAGCACCTGGAGTGTTTGTTACTTGGATAAGGAATTGCATTATTCAGGTATGTTAGAGAGTAGAGTTTGTTTGCATTCCATAGATCCTTCTTAGGAGTAATCCAAAGGATGCAGAGCAAGTCATTTCATACAGTAAACATAAACTTCAGGACTTCATTCAATATACGTAAACCTCGGTACTTTTGACACAATTACAAGAACGTGTTTCACATATGAATGTACATAACCTTCAGATTTTGCAATTCAAGTATGAAAGCTAATTTCAGTGCAGGCTTGAATACATTTATATCACAATTTAGAGTTTTAATTGTTGGTTGGTGATTATTAAATAACTTGACACGTGTAAAGTACACTCCTCTTTGACATTTAGCAGGGTTTACATCTTGTAATTAAATTATGTACATCTGTATTTCTTTTAAAATTATCCAACTTTTCCACCACAAATGATAGCAAGCAGAGTATAAATTCACTTGCAAGTGGAAGTGTATTAAATTTACGAAATAATTCTCTACAAGGTAAGCTGCTTTTGACACCTGCCATTGTTGTGATTATTTTCTTTTGCATGTAAAAAGCCTTATTACTGTCTGTTGAATTCCCCCAAAATATTAATCCATAAGACACCACAGAGTGGAAATAAGCAAAGTAATCTAGCTTTATAGTATCTATTGTCATGGGTGGTATGACTGTTCTGATGGCAAGGCACGCAGAGCTTAATTAGGGAATAATATACTCAGTGTGCTTCTTCCAATCTGAGGTGTTGTCAACTTGTAAGCCAAGGAAATTGTTTGTTTCAACTTCCGCGATTAATTTCTCATCACCGTAACCTCTCCTTTTGCCTCTGTACGTAGGTACATGCACATTCACAACATTCCCTAGGGTGGAATGCTCTCCTCGGGAGCTTACAGAGTTGTTCACGCCGACATTGTTGGTGCCCCGGCATATTCCTGCAGGCAGTCCACATCCCTTCTGTACTCACGTTTTCGGGCATATGCATTGTGCAGTGTTGATGGTTGTCGTTCCGTGCGCCGTGATGTCCGCTCGCTTGCTCTGTGTTGGGGTACTGAAGTATGTATTTTCATTAATGTTCTAGGACACCGGCCATGCCGTCATCATGAAGTTACCTGCTTCAGTTCCCTCTGGGTGTTCTGTTTGACATGGCTGGGGTGAAGAACCAGAACGATATTGGCCGCAGTTAGATGACCTGTTACTGGCGAGTAAAACCTCTGTGTTGTGCCCCTGACACGAGATAGGGCTTTGGACCAACATTTCTCAAAGAGAGAGCATATTAATTGGCTCACAAAGGGCAGCGTATGTATAGAGCTACAATAACTGGATGTGAGTGAGTGAGTGTGTGTGTCTGTCTGTTCATAAGAGGCACCAGTACAAGAAGTAGGACACTGTCTTCTGACTTCATATCACAAAGAATATTAACTGGATGAATATTCGGAATATGTACCAAGTTGGAAGAGGAATACTTTTTCTGCCAAGCAACGGTAATGCTCTGACAGAGGCTGACTGCATGTTGGATGTTTGTTCTTACGTGTCTAATCCCCTGTATGTCTATGAACGGCATTCCCCCCCCGCCCCCATTTCAGATTAAATATTTGAATAAGCAGGAGGCACCCATTAGATAAAATAAGTTGGCATGAGATTGTTCCATTTCAGACGACTTTGCCTCCAATGTCTGTGAAAGTGGCCCCTTGAGATTCTAGATTTCTTGTGTATCTTACACCTTTCCTGGAATATTGCAGGAGGAGTGCACCAACACTAGACAGACTGACTTCCGAGAGAAGACCGCTTGTGTCCCCGATGGTTGGCCGTCCTGTTGCTGAGTGCGTACATGGAGAAGAGGACTGAATGCAGCGTGTAAATTTTGTGTGCCTCTGGAGAGGTGGTGCAGTTTTCTGTTATTTAACCCATTGACAGGGGCTTGCTCTGTTGTGGTAATTGTGTTGCAAGTGTGATAGCAACTTAGATATGAATCATGTGAACGTGTAAGGTGTGGATGTCTAGTTATGTGTGTGGGGTGTTCTACGGAGTGTAGTAAAATAGTAGAAATGTCGGCCGCAATCACATTGCGTTGATAAGAGTCTGCTTCATAGTGTGGTGGCCAACACATCTCGGAATGAGAGAGAGTTTGTCCTGTGTGAAAGGCTGTAAGTTGCAGGTGCTCTTGGCTTTGGCCGCAGCTTGTCACCAAAGATGTGATTCCTCTTCCTGGAAAGAATATGTTATTTCGTTTTATCTGCTTCATCCCATTTCACATTCTCAGTTCAAGCTAATGCCACAGGAAGATCTTGAAAACGTCAGTCATTGTGAATCTGTTTCTATAGCAGATGGGTGGGGGGGGGCTCTGCAGTTTCACTCGTTTAGGAAGTGCGGTGATGAAGATCTCTGGCATAGCTATACCGGACAGTCTTGATAATAGTGGGTGTCCGTTCTCTGACCCAGGAGGGCTTTAAAAGTGTGCTGACCACGCATTACTTAGTTTGTATTTTCTTCATGTAAATCTGTAAAGAGATGTCAAAGCGGGAGGTAACGGGAATGCTTAGTGATCATCACCGAGAGGGAGTTTCCAAACAGTCGTTAACGGGAGATGCGCAATAGCAGTTGTCCTATGATCGAAAAGTGTGACTTGCCAGTGATGAGATTGCTTTTTGTAAGTCAGGTAAGTGCAATGAGTTTTATGGATTGTGTGTGTTTTTCTGCAAGTGGTTTTCAGCGAATATTGCCAGCATTAATTTTGTTGGTAGTGTATTAAGTGTTGATTGCTGCATGTGCCAAAATGAAGTCTGACGAAGGGAAGTTGGTGTTGTTGAAGTACGGTCACCAGTGGGCTGGGTCGTTGGGTGTGTTATAGATGCTCGTGAAGTACAACCTGGTGGCAGGGGGGCTGTGTAGTGGCGACATATGCAATAATCGTTTATAGTGCTTCCTTCATTGAGCTGTAGTTTATGAAATCCCACCTGTTTTCATAAATGATGGAAGATATTTAGGTTATGGAAATGTTTATTAGTTGGTGTCTTATAGGTGATGTTGGTCGTACTTTTCAAATGACTCAGCTCGCGAGACGTTTTCGCCCTTCTGCAAAATTACTTGTGAGAAATTATCGCGCAGGGAGAATGTCGGTGCTGAATTTGCGTGATGTCTTGAGTGCCAACATGAAATGTGACGAGGATAAGTTCGTGTTGGAAAGGACGTGGACGATTTCAGTGGGTGATTTATAGGTAGACGTGCAGGTATTCAAGAGTTGTGTCTGGTATCAATCTGAGCAGTAACATAACGGCGACCGACAGGTTATGTGACAAATGTGCCCTAGGATGTAGGCGATGTAGATGCAAATTGTGGGCTACTTGTTTCGTAGTGCTTCGTGCTAAGTTGATTGAGCTGTAGTTTATTGGTTGTGGTTGGATTCATAAATTATTTTATGATTTTTGAGGTTATGGAAGTGATTGGTAGTTGGTTTCTTATAGGCGAAGTTGGTAGCTCGTTTCGCCTTAATTTTTTTCTTTACTTCCTGTCATTTTTAAAGGAGAAGATGTGAAACTAATGGTATTCACGGAATAAAGTTTCAGGTCTTCATAATTTTACAGTCTTTGGAGTGGTATTTCAGTCAGCATTTGGTTCGGCAGTGCCGTGTAGTGTTCGCGGACGGGCATGTACCTCAGGTGTATTGTCGGTAGATGACAGGACAGTTCGTCAGGGTGCGCACATATTGATCATTGAATATCCCTCAAGCTCCGCCGGTGGCGGGATGTGTTCGCTGTTTTTCAGACGTTGCCGTCCCTGCTTGCGAGAAAATGGCGCAGCTCCTCTGCTGTTATTGTTTCCTTCGGACGGCGTGATGGTAGGATGCATGCCCAGTCGAGTGCAGCTTTACTCTCTTATATTTCCAATGCTTGCAAGTTTATTTGAACTGATGTTTGTCATCTTTCTCCTGTGTGAAGTACGTAAAGTGGGAAATATTTTGGTTGCACGAAAGGCCGGATTATTTGCCAGTAGGTTATTAATGTGGTGTAGAGTGCCTTCGTAGTAAGAATTAATACTGGTCTCTCAATGCGGATGTTTATTTCTGTACATGGTTTTGTTTCAGGTAGGCGTGAATGCAAGCATATGGGATACTTCAGCCGTTATGCAGTTTCGAGTCCATCATTACTACGGAGGTAGCAAGACTTTGCTCCGGTAGCTGACATGACCACTGTGCATGATGGACACAATTCATCAGTCGATGCGGTTGGGATGACCCACAGACTCGTGGTGGCAGCCTCTGTTTTTGTGACTTGCATGTGGAAATTCAGTAGCTGTTGATTTAAATTTGTGCAAGAGCTTATCGCAGTGAAGAAGCTAGAAGTAAGCAGCTAGGGTTACAGGTTGTAATGTTGGTTATGTGGCCACCACACCACACCACACCACAGTTGCCCACTTTTGATTCCTAGTGACCAAGTATGGGGTGTTCGTAGCATGCCTCACAATGCCACAAGGAAGACCTCAGGCCCTCGTGCGATTATATACCTTGCTTTCCGAGGAGGTGTACTGTTATAGATTTAGTGGGAGTGCCTAGTCTGTCTCAAAGAGGAGTTTGAGATCAGGGGATGTGCTGAGTAGCAACTTTCATGTGAACTGTAGCTGTAGTGTGTGTTTACTGGCATCAACGAAGACATGGAGGACCAATTTGTCTGAATATCAGTGTTTCAGAAGATCTGTTGTGTGCGTGATGGGGAAGCAGCTTTTTTGGAGTTGGAGATGTGAAGAACGAGACAGAACGAAGCACCTGGAGTGTTTGTTACTTGGATAAGGAATTGCATTATTCAGGTATGTTAGAGAGTAGAGTTTGTTTGCATTCCATAGATCCTTCTTAGGAGTAATCCAAAGGATGCAGTACAAGTCATTTCATACAATAAACATAGACTTCAGGACTTCATTCAATATACGTAAACCTCGGTACTTTTGACACAATTACAAGAACGTGTTTCACATATGAATGTACATAACCTTCAGATTTTGCAATTCAAGTATGAAAGCTAATTTCAGTGCAGGCTTGAATACATTTATATCACAATTTAGAGTTTTAATTGTTGGTTGGTGATTATTAAATAACTTGACACGTGTAAAGTACACTCCTCTTTGACATTTAGCAGGGTTTACATCTTGTAATTAAATTATGTACATCTGTATTTCTTTTAAAATTATCCAACTTTTCCACCACAAATGATAGCAAGCAGAGTATAAATTCACTTGCAAGTGGAAGTGTATTAAATTTACGAAATAATTCTCTACAAGGTAAGCTGCTTTTGACACCTGCCATTGTTGTGATTATTTTCTTTTGCATGTAAAAAGCCTTATTACTGTCTGTTGAATTCCCCCAAAATATTAATCCATAAGACACCACAGAGTGGAAATAAGCAAAGTAATCTAGCTTTATAGTATCTATTGTCATGGGTGGTATGACTGTTCTGATGGCAAGGCACGCAGAGCTTAATTAGGGAATAATATACTCAGTGTGCTTCTTCCAATCTGAGGTGTTGTCAACTTGTAAGCCAAGGAAATTGTTTGTTTCAACTTCCGCGATTAATTTCTCATCACCGTAACCTCTCCTTTTGCCTCTGTACGTAGGTACATGCACATTCACAACATTCCCTAGGGTGGAATGCTCTCCTCGGGAGCTTACAGAGTTGTTCACGCCGACATTGTTGGTGCCCCGGCATATTCCTGCAGGCAGTCCACATCCCTTCTGTACTCACGTTTTCGGGCATATGCATTGTGCAGTGTTGATGGTTGTCGTTCCGTGCGCCGTGATGTCCGCTCGCTTGCTCTGTGTTGGGGTACTGAAGTATGTATTTTCATTAATGTTCTAGGACACCGGCCATGCCGTCATCATGAAGTTACCTGCTTCAGTTCCCTCTGGGTGTTCTGTTTGACATGGCTGGGGTGAAGAACCAGAACGATATTGGCCGCAGTTAGATGACCTGTTACTGGCGAGTAAAACCTCTGTGTTGTGCCCCTGACACGAGATAGGGCTTTGGACCAACATTTCTCAAAGAGAGAGCATATTAATTGGCTCACAAAGGGCAGCGTATGTATAGAGCTACAATAACTGGATGTGAGTGAGTGAGTGTGTGTGTCTGTCTGTTCATAAGAGGCACCAGTACAAGAAGTAGGACACTGTCTTCTGACTTCATATCACAAAGAATATTAACTGGATGAATATTCGGAATATGTACCAAGTTGGAAGAGGAATACTTTTTCTGCCAAGCAACGGTAATGCTCTGACAGAGGCTGACTGCATGTTGGATGTTTGTTCTTACGTGTCTAATCCCCTGTATGTCTATGAACGGCATTCCCCCCCCGCCCCCATTTCAGATTAAATATTTGAATAAGCAGGAGGCACCCATTAGATAAAATAAGTTGGCATGAGATTGTTCCATTTCAGACGACTTTGCCTCCAATGTCTGTGAAAGTGGCCCCTTGAGATTCTAGATTTCTTGTGTATCTTACACCTTTCCTGGAATATTGCAGGAGGAGTGCACCAACACTAGACAGACTGACTTCCGAGAGAAGACCGCTTGTGTCCCCGATGGTTGGCCGTCCTGTTGCTGAGTGCGTACATGGAGAAGAGGACTGAATGCAGCGTGTAAATTTTGTGTGCCTCTGGAGAGGTGGTGCAGTTTTCTGTTATTTAACCCATTGACAGGGGCTTGCTCTGTTGTGGTAATTGTGTTGCAAGTGTGATAGCAACTTAGATATGAATCATGTGAACGTGTAAGGTGTGGATGTCTAGTTATGTGTGTGGGGTGTTCTACGGAGTGTAGTAAAATAGTAGAAATGTCGGCCGCAATCACATTGCGTTGATAAGAGTCTGCTTCATAGTGTGGTGGCCAACACATCTCGGAATGAGAGAGAGTTTGTCCTGTGTGAAAGGCTGTAAGTTGCAGGTGCTCTTGGCTTTGGCCGCAGCTTGTCACCAAAGATGTGATTCCTCTTCCTGGAAAGAATATGTTATTTCGTTTTATCTGCTTCATCCCATTTCACATTCTCAGTTCAAGCTAATGCCACAGGAAGATCTTCAAAACGTCAGTCATTGTGAATCTGTTCGGAAGCAGATGGGGGGGGCTCTGCAGTTTCACTCGTTTAGGAAGTGCGGTGATGAAGATCTCTGGCATAGCTATACCGGACAGTCTTGATAATAGTGGGTGTCCGTTCTCTGACCCAGGAGGGCTTTAAAAGTGTGCTGACCACCACGCATTACTTAGTTTGTATTTTCTTCATGTAAATCTGTAAAGAGATGTCAAAGCGGGAGGTAACGGGAATACTTAGTGATCATCACCGAGAGGGAGTTTCCAAACAGTCGTTAACGGGAGATGCGCAATAGCAGTTGTCCTATGATCGAAAAGTGTGACTTGCCAGTGATGAGATTGCTTTTTGAAAGTCAGGTAAGTGCAATGAGTTTTATGGATTGTGTGTGTTTTTCTGCAAGTGGTTTTCAGCGAATATTGCCGGCATTAATTTTGTTGGTAGTGTATTAAGTGTTGATTGCTGCATGTGCCAAAATGAAGTCTGACGAAGGGAAGTTGGTGTTGTTGAAGTACGGTCACCAGTGGGCTGGGTCGTTGGGTGTGTTATAGATGCTCGTGAAGTACAACCTGGTGGCAGGGGGGCTGTGTAGTGGCGACATATGCAATAATCGTTTATAGTGCTTCCTTCATTGAGCTGTAGTTTATGAAATCCCACCTGTTTTCATAAATGATGGAAGATATTTAGGTTATGGAAATGTTTATTAGTTGGTGTCTTATAGGTGATGTTGGTCGTACTTTTCAAATGACTCAGCTCGCGAGACGTTTTCGCCCTTCTGCAAAATTACTTGTGAGAAATTATCGCGCAGGGAGAATGTCGGTGCTGAATTTGCGTGATGTCTTGAGTGCCAACATGAAATGTGACGAGGATAAGTTCGTGTTGGAAAGGACGTGGACGATTTCAGTGGGTGATTTATAGGTAGACGTGCAGGTATTCAAGAGTTGTGTCTGGTATCAATCTGAGCAGTAACATAACGGCGACCGACAGGTTATGTGACAAATGTGCCCTAGGATGTAGGCGATGTAGATGCAAATTGTGGGCTACTTGTTTCGTAGTGCTTCGTGCTAAGTTGATTGAGCTGTAGTTTATTGGTTGTGGTTGGATTCATAAATTATTTTATGATTTTTGAGGTTATGGAAGTGATTGGTAGTTGGTTTCTTATAGGGGAAGTTGGTAGCTCGTTTCGCCTTAATTTTTTTCTTTAATTCCTGTCATTTTTAAAGGAGAAGATGTGAAACTAATGGTATTCACGGAATAAAGTTTCAGGTCTTCATAATTTTACAGTCTTTGGAGTGGTATTTCAGTCAGCATTTGGTTCGGCAGTGCCGTGTAGTGTTCGCGGACGGGCATGTACCTCAGGTGTATTGTCGGTAGATGACAGCACAGTTCGTCAGGATGCGCACATATTGGTTATTGAATATCCCACATGCACCGCCGGTGGCGGGATGTGTTCTCGCTGTTTTTCAGACGTTGCCGTCCCTGCGTGCGAGAAAATGGCGCAGCTCCTCTGCTGTTATTGTTTCCTTCGGACGGCGTGATGGTAGGATGCATGCCCAGTCGAGTGCAGCTTTACTCTCTTATATTTCCAATGCTTGCAAGTTTATTTGAACTGATGTTTGTCATCTTTCTCCTGTGTGAAGTACGTAAAGTGGGAAATATTTTGGTTGCACGAAAGGCCGGATTATTTGCCAGTAGGTTATTAATGTGGTGTAGAGTGCCTTCGTAGTAAGAATTAATACTGGTCTCTCAATGCGGATGTTTATTTCTGTACATGGTTTTGTTTCAGGTAGGCGTGAATGCAAGCATATGGGATACTTCAGCCGTTATGCAGTTTCGAGTCCATCATTACTACGGAGGTAGCAAGACTTTGCTCCGGTAGCTGACATGACCACTGTGCATGATGGACACAATTCATCAGTCGATGCGGTTGGGATGACCCACAGACTCGTGGTGGCAGCCTCTGTTTTTGTGACTTGCATGTGGAAATTCAGTAGCTGTTGATTTAAATTTGTGCAAGAGCTTATCGCAGTGAAGAAGCTAGAAGTAAGCAGCTAGGGTTACAGGTTGTAATGTTGGTTATGTGGCCACCACACCACACCACACCACAGTTGCCCACTTTTGATTCCTAGTGACCAAGTATGGGGTGTTCGTAGCATGCCTCACAATGCCACAAGGAAGACCTCAGGCCCTCGTGCGATTATATACCTTGCTTTCCGAGGAGGTGTACTGTTATAGATTTAGTGGGAGTGCCTAGTCTGTCTCAAAGAGGAGTTTGAGATCAGGGGATGTGCTGAGTAGCAACTTTCATGTGAACTGTAGCTGTAGTGTGTGTTTACTGGCATCAACGAAGACATGGAGGACCAATTTGTCTGAATATCAGTGTTTCAGAAGATCTGTTGTGTGCGTGATGGGGAAGCAGCTTTTTTGGAGTTGGAGATGTGAAGAACGAGACAGAACGAAGCACCTGGAGTGTTTGTTACTTGGATAAGGAATTGCATTATTCAGGTATGTTAGAGAGTAGAGTTTGTTTGCATTCCATAGATCCTTCTTAGGAGTAATCCAAAGGATGCAGAGCAAGTCATTTCATACAGTAAACATAAACTTCAGGACTTCATTCAATATACGTAAACCTCGGTACTTTTGACACAATTACAAGAACGTGTTTCACATATGAATGTACATAACCTTCAGATTTTGCAATTCAAGTATGAAAGCTAATTTCAGTGCAGGCTTGAATACATTTATATCACAATTTAGAGTTTTAATTGTTGGTTGGTGATTATTAAATAACTTGACACGTGTAAAGTACACTCCTCTTTGACATTTAGCAGGGTTTACATCTTGTAATTAAATTATGTACATCTGTATTTCTTTTAAAATTATCCAACTTTTCCACCACAAATGATAGCAAGCAGAGTATAAATTCACTTGCAAGTGGAAGTGTATTAAATTTACGAAATAATTCTCTACAAGGTAAGCTGCTTTTGACACCTGCCATTGTTGTGATTATTTTCTTTTGCATGTAAAAAGCCTTATTACTGTCTGTTGAATTCCCCCAAAATATTAATCCATAAGACACCACAGAGTGGAAATAAGCAAAGTAATCTAGCTTTATAGTATCTATTGTCATGGGTGGTATGACTGTTCTGATGGCAAGGCACGCAGAGCTTAATTAGGGAATAATATACTCAGTGTGCTTCTTCCAATCTGAGGTGTTGTCAACTTGTAAGCCAAGGAAATTGTTTGTTTCAACTTCCGCGATTAATTTCTCATCACCGTAACCTCTCCTTTTGCCTCTGTACGTAGGTACATGCACATTCACAACATTCCCTAGGGTGGAATGCTCTCCTCGGGAGCTTACAGAGTTGTTCACGCCGACATTGTTGGTGCCCCGGCATATTCCTGCAGGCAGTCCACATCCCTTCTGTACTCACGTTTTCGGGCATATGCATTGTGCAGTGTTGATGGTTGTCGTTCCGTGCGCCGTGATGTCCGCTCGCTTGCTCTGTGTTGGGGTACTGAAGTATGTATTTTCATTAATGTTCTAGGACACCGGCCATGCCGTCATCATGAAGTTACCTGCTTCAGTTCCCTCTGGGTGTTCTGTTTGACATGGCTGGGGTGAAGAACCAGAACGATATTGGCCGCAGTTAGATGACCTGTTACTGGCGAGTAAAACCTCTGTGTTGTGCCCCTGACACGAGATAGGGCTTTGGACCAACATTTCTCAAAGAGAGAGCATATTAATTGGCTCACAAAGGGCAGCGTATGTATAGAGCTACAATAACTGGATGTGAGTGAGTGAGTGTGTGTGTCTGTCTGTTCATAAGAGGCACCAGTACAAGAAGTAGGACACTGTCTTCTGACTTCATATCACAAAGAATATTAACTGGATGAATATTCGGAATATGTACCAAGTTGGAAGAGGAATACTTTTTCTGCCAAGCAACGGTAATGCTCTGACAGAGGCTGACTGCATGTTGGATGTTTGTTCTTACGTGTCTAATCCCCTGTATGTCTATGAACGGCATTCCCCCCCCGCCCCCATTTCAGATTAAATATTTGAATAAGCAGGAGGCACCCATTAGATAAAATAAGTTGGCATGAGATTGTTCCATTTCAGACGACTTTGCCTCCAATGTCTGTGAAAGTGGCCCCTTGAGATTCTAGATTTCTTGTGTATCTTACACCTTTCCTGGAATATTGCAGGAGGAGTGCACCAACACTAGACAGACTGACTTCCGAGAGAAGACCGCTTGTGTCCCCGATGGTTGGCCGTCCTGTTGCTGAGTGCGTACATGGAGAAGAGGACTGAATGCAGCGTGTAAATTTTGTGTGCCTCTGGAGAGGTGGTGCAGTTTTCTGTTATTTAACCCATTGACAGGGGCTTGCTCTGTTGTGGTAATTGTGTTGCAAGTGTGATAGCAACTTAGATATGAATCATGTGAACGTGTAAGGTGTGGATGTCTAGTTATGTGTGTGGGGTGTTCTACGGAGTGTAGTAAAATAGTAGAAATGTCGGCCGCAATCACATTGCGTTGATAAGAGTCTGCTTCATAGTGTGGTGGCCAACACATCTCGGAATGAGAGAGAGTTTGTCCTGTGTGAAAGGCTGTAAGTTGCAGGTGCTCTTGGCTTTGGCCGCAGCTTGTCACCAAAGATGTGATTCCTCTTCCTGGAAAGAATATGTTATTTCGTTTTATCTGCTTCATCCCATTTCACATTCTCAGTTCAAGCTAATGCCACAGGAAGATCTTCAAAACGTCAGTCATTGTGAATCTGTTTCTATAGCAGATGGGTGGGGGGGGGCTCTGCAGTTTCACTCGTTTAGGAAGTGCGGTGATGAAGATCTCTGGCATAGCTATACCGGACAGTCTTGATAATAGTGGGTGTCCGTTCTCTGACCCAGGAGGGCTTTAAAAGTGTGCTGACCACGCATTACTTAGTTTGTATTTTCTTCATGTAAATCTGTAAAGAGATGTCAAAGCGGGAGGTAACGGGAATGCTTAGTGATCATCACCGAGAGGGAGTTTCCAAACAGTCGTTAACGGGAGATGCGCAATAGCAGTTGTCCTATGATCGAAAAGTGTGACTTGCCAGTGATGAGATTGCTTTTTGTAAGTCAGGTAAGTGCAATGAGTTTTATGGATTGTGTGTGTTTTTCTGCAAGTGGTTTTCAGCGAATATTGCCAGCATTAATTTTGTTGGTAGTGTATTAAGTGTTGATTGCTGCATGTGCCAAAATGAAGTCTGACGAAGGGAAGTTGGTGTTGTTGAAGTACGGTCACCAGTGGGCTGGGTCGTTGGGTGTGTTATAGATGCTCGTGAAGTACAACCTGGTGGCAGGGGGGCTGTGTAGTGGCGACATATGCAATAATCGTTTATAGTGCTTCCTTCATTGAGCTGTAGTTTATGAAATCCCACCTGTTTTCATAAATGATGGAAGATATTTAGGTTATGGAAATGTTTATTAGTTGGTGTCTTATAGGTGATGTTGGTCGTACTTTTCAAATGACTCAGCTCGCGAGACGTTTTCGCCCTTCTGCAAAATTACTTGTGAGAAATTATCGCGCAGGGAGAATGTCGGTGCTGAATTTGCGTGATGTCTTGAGTGCCAACATGAAATGTGACGAGGATAAGTTCGTGTTGGAAAGGACGTGGACGATTTCAGTGGGTGATTTATAGGTAGACGTGCAGGTATTCAAGAGTTGTGTCTGGTATCAATCTGAGCAGTAACATAACGGCGACCGACAGGTTATGTGACAAATGTGCCCTAGGATGTAGGCGATGTAGATGCAAATTGTGGGCTACTTGCTTCATAGTGCTAAGTTGATTGAGCTGTAGTTTATTGGGTGTGGTTGGATCCATAAATTACTTTATGATTTTTGAGGTTATGGAAGTGATTGGTAGTTGGTTTCTTATAGGCGAAGTTGGTAGCTCGTTTCGCCTTAATTTTTTTCTTTACTTCCTGTCCTTTTAAAGGAGAAGATGTGTCACTAATGGTATTCACGGAATAAAGTTTGAGGTCTTCATAATTTTACAGTGTTTGGAGTGGTATTTCAGTCAGCATTTGGTTCGGCAGTGCCGTGTAGTGTTCGCGGACGGGCATGTACCTCAGGTGTAGTGTTCGCGGACGGGCATGTACCTCAGGTGTATTGTCGGTAGATGACAGCACAGTTCGTCAGGATGCGCACATATTGGTTATTGAATATCCCACATGCACCGCCGGTGGCGGGATGTGTTCTCGCTGTTTTTCAGACGTTGCCGTCCCTGCGTGCGAGAAAATGGCGCAGCTCCTCTGCTGTTATTGTTTACTTCGGACGGCGTGATGGTAGGATGCATGGCCAGTCGAGTGCAGCTTTACTCTCTTATATATCCAATGCTTGCAAGTTTATTTGAACTGATGTTTGTCATCTTTCTCCTGTGTGAAGTACGTAAAGTGGGAAATATTTTGGTTGCACGAAAGGCCGGATTAGTTGCCAGTAGGTTATTAATGTGGTGTAGAGTGCCTTCGTAGTAAGAATTAATACTGGTCTCTCAATGCGGATGTTTATTTCTGTACATGGTTTTGTTTCAGGTAGGCGTGAATGCAAGCATATGGGATACTTCAGCCTTTATGCAGTTTCGAGTCCATCATTACTACGGAGGTAGCAAGACTTTGCTCCGGTAGCTGACATGACCACTGTGCATGATGGACACAATTCATCAGTCGATGCGGTTGGGATGACCCACAGACTCGTGGTGGCAGCCTCTGTTTTTGTGACTTGCATGTGGAAATTCAGTAGCTGTTGATTTAAATTTGTGCAAGAGCTTATCGCAGTGAAGAAGCTAGAAGTAAGCAGCTAGGGTTACAGGTTGTAATGTTGGTTATGTGGCCACCACACCACACCACACCACAGTTGCCTACTTTTGATTCCTAGTGACCAAGTATGGGGTGTTCGTAGCATGCCTCACAATGCCACAAGGAAGACCTCAGGCCCTCGTGCGATTATATACCTTGCTTTCCGAGGAGGTGTACTGTTATAGATTTAGTGGGAGTGCCTAGTCTGTCTCAAAGAGGAGTTTGAGATCAGGGGATGTGCTGAGTAGCAACTTTCATGTGAACTGTAGCTGTAGTGTGTGTTTACTGGCATCAACGAAGACATGGAGGACCAATTTGTCTGAATATCAGTGTTTCAGAAGATCTGTTGTGTGCGTGATGGGGAAGCAGCTTTTTTGGAGTTGGAGATGTGAAGAACGAGACAGAACGAAGCACCTGGAGTGTTTGTTACTTGGATAAGGAATTGCATTATTCAGGTATGTTAGAGAGTAGAGTTTGTTTGCATTCCATAGATCCTTCTTAGGAGTAATCCAAAGGATGCAGTACAAGTCATTTCATACAATAAACATAGACTTCAGGACTTCATTCAATATACGTAAACCTCGGTACTTTTGACACAATTACAAGAACGTGTTTCACATATGAATGTACATAACCTTCAGATTTTGCAATTCAAGTATGAAAGCTAATTTCAGTGCAGGCTTGAATACATTTATATCACAATTTAGAGTTTTAATTGTTGGTTGGTGATTATTAAATAACTTGACACGTGTAAAGTACACTCCTCTTTGACATTTAGCAGGGTTTACATCTTGTAATTAAATTATGTACATCTGTATTTCTTTTAAAATTATCCAACTTTTCCACCACAAATGATAGCAAGCAGAGTATAAATTCACTTGCAAGTGGAAGTGTATTAAATTTACGAAATAATTCTCTACAAGGTAAGCTGCTTTTGACACCTGCCATTGTTGTGATTATTTTCTTTTGCATGTAAAAAGCCTTATTACTGTCTGTTGAATTCCCCCAAAATATTAATCCATAAGACACCACAGAGTGGAAATAAGCAAAGTAATCTAGCTTTATAGTATCTATTGTCATGGGTGGTATGACTGTTCTGATGGCAAGGCACGCAGAGCTTAATTAGGGAATAATATACTCAGTGTGCTTCTTCCAATCTGAGGTGTTGTCAACTTGTAAGCCAAGGAAATTGTTTGTTTCAACTTCCGCGATTAATTTCTCATCACCGTAACCTCTCCTTTTGCCTCTGTACGTAGGTACATGCACATTCACAACATTCCCTAGGGTGGAATGCTCACCTCGGGAGCTTACAGAGTTATTCACGCCGACATTGTTGGTGCCCCGGCATATTCCTGCAGGCAGTCCACATCCCTTCTGTACTCACGTTTTCGGGCATATGCATTGTGCAGTGTTGATGGTTGTCGTTCCGTGCGCCGTGATGTCCGCTCGCTTGCTCTGTGTTGGGGTACTGAAGTATGTATTTTCATTAATGTTCTAGGACACCGGCCATGCCGTCATCATGAAGTTACCTGCTTCAGTTCCCTCTGGGTGTTCTGTTTGACATGGCTGGGGTGAAGAACCAGAACGATATTGGCCGCAGTTAGATGACCTGTTACTGGCGAGTAAAACCTCTGTGTTGTGCCCCTGACACGAGATAGGGCTTTGGACCAACATTTCTCAAAGAGAGAGCATATTAATTGGCTCACAAAGGGCAGCGTATGTATAGAGCTACAATAACTGGATGTGAGTGAGTGAGTGTGTGTGTCTGTCTGTTCATAAGAGGCACCAGTACAAGAAGTAGGACACTGTCTTCTGACTTCATATCACAAAGAATATTAACTGGATGAATATTCGGAATGTGTACCAAGTTGGAAGAGGAATACTTTTTCTGCCAAGCAACGGTAATGCTCTGACAGAGGCTGACTGCATGTTGGATGTTTGTTCTTACGTGTCTAATCCCCTGTATGTCTATGAACGGCATTCCCCCCCCGCCCCCATTTCAGATTAAATATTTGAATAAGCAGGAGGCACCCATTAGATAAAATAAGTTGGCATGAGATTGTTCCATTTCAGACGACTTTGCCTCCAATGTCTGTGAAAGTGGCCCCTTGAGATTCTAGATTTCTTGTGTATCTTACACCTTTCCTGGTATATTGCAGGAGGAGTGCACCAACACTAGACAGACTGACTTCCGAGAGAAGACCGCTTGTGTCCCCGATGGTTGGCCGTCCTGTTGCTGAGTGCGTACATGGAGAAGAGGACTGAATGCAGCGTGTAAATTTTGTGTGCCTCTGGAGAGGTGGTGCAGTTTTCTGTTATTTAACCCATTGACAGGGGCTTGCTCTGTTGTGGTAATTGTGTTGCAAGTGTGATAGCAACTTAGATATGAATCATGTGAACGTGTAAGGTGTGGATGTCTAGTTATGTGTGTGGGGTGTTCTACGGAGTGTAGTAAAATAGTAGAAATGTCGGCCGCAATCACATTGCGTTGATAAGAGTCTGCTTCATAGTGTGGTGGCCAACACATCTCGGAATGAGAGAGAGTTTGTCCTGTGTGAAAGGCTGTAAGTTGCAGGTGCTCTTGGCTTTGGCCGCAGCTTGTCACCAAAGATGTGATTCCTCTTCCTGGAAAGAATATGTTATTTCGTTTTATCTGCTTCATCCCATTTCACATTCTCAGTTCAAGCTAATGCCACAGGAAGATCTTGAAAACGTCAGTCATTGTGAATCTGTTTCTATAGCAGATGGGGGGGGGGGGCTCTGCAGTTTCACTCGTTTAGGAAGTGCGGTGATGAAGATCTCTGGCATAGCTATACCGGACAGTCTTGATAATAGTGGGTGTCCGTTCTCTGACCCAGGAGGGCTTTAAAAGTGTGCTGACCACGCATTACTTAGTTTGTATTTTCTTCATGTAAATCTGTAAAGAGATGTCAAAGCGGGAGGTAACGGGAATGCTTAGTGATCATCACCGAGAGGGAGTTTCCAAACAGTCGTTAACGGGAGATGCGCAATAGCAGTTGTCCTATGATCGAAAAGTGTGACTTGCCAGTGATGAGATTGCTTTTTGTAAGTCAGGTAAGTGCAATGAGTTTTATGGATTGTGTGTGTTTTTCTGCAAGTGGTTTTCAGCGAATATTGCCGGCATTAATTTTGTTGGTAGTGTATTAAGTGTTGATTGCTGCATGTGCCAAAATGAAGTCTGACGAAGTGAAGTTGGTGTTGTTGAAGTACGGTCACCAGTGGGCTGGGTCGTTGGGTGTGTTATAGATGCTCGTGAAGTACAACCTGGTGGCAGGGGGGCTGTGTAGTGGCGACATATGCAATAATCGTTTATAGTGCTTCCTTCATTGAGCTGTAGTTTATGAAATCCCACCTGTTTTCATAAATGATGGAAGATATTTAGGTTATGGAAATGTTTATTAGTTGGTGTCTTATAGGTGATGTTGGTCGTACTTTTCAAATGACTCAGCTCGCGAGACGTTTTCGCCCTTCTGCAAAATTACTTGTGAGAAATTATCGCGCAGGGAGAATGTCGGTGCTGAATTTGCGTGATGTCTTGAGTGCCAACATGAAATGTGACGAGGATAAGTTCGTGTTGGAAAGGACGTGGACGATTTCAGTGGGTGATTTATAGGTAGACGTGCAGGTATTCAAGAGTTGTGTCTGGTATCAATCTGAGCAGTAACATAACGGCGACCGACAGGTTATGTGACAAATGTGCCCTAGGATGTAGGCGATGTAGATGCAAATTGTGGGCTACTTGTTTCATAGTGCTAAGTTGATTGAGCTGTAGTTTATTGGGTGTGGTTGGATCCATAAATTACTTTATGATTTTTGAGGTTATGGAAGTGATTGGTAGTTGGTTTCTTATAGGCGAAGTTGGTAGCTCGTTTCGCCTTAATTTTTTTCTTTACTTCCTGTCCTTTTAAAGGAGAAGATGTGTCACTAATGGTATTCACGGAATAAAGTTTGAGGTCTTCATAATTTTACAGTGTTTGGAGTGGTATTTCAGTCAGCATTTGGTTCGGCAGTGCCGTGTAGTGTTCGCGGACGGGCATGTACCTCAGGTGTATTGTCGGTAGATGACAGCACAGTTCGTCAGGATGCGCACATATTGGTTATTGAATATCCCACATGCACCGCCGGTGGCGGGATGTGTTCTCGCTGTTTTTCAGACGTTGCCGTCCCTGCGTGCGAGAAAATGGCGCAGCTCCTCTGCTGTTATTGTTTACTTCGGACGGCGTGATGGTAGGATGCATGGCCAGTCGAGTGCAGCTTTACTCTCTTATATATCCAATGCTTGCAAGTTTATTTGAACTGATGTTTGTCATCTTTCTCCTGTGTGAAGTACGTAAAGTGGGAAATATTTTGGTTGCACGAAAGGCCGGATTAGTTGCCAGTAGGTTATTAATGTGGTGTAGAGTGCCTTCGTAGTAAGAATTAATACTGGTCTCTCAATGCGGATGTTTATTTCTGTACATGGTTTTGTTTCAGGTAGGCGTGAATGCAAGCATATGGGATACTTCAGCCTTTATGCAGTTTCGAGTCCATCATTACTACGGAGGTAGCAAGACTTTGCTCCGGTAGCTGACATGACCACTGTGCATGATGGACACAATTCATCAGTCGATGCGGTTGGGATGACCCACAGACTCGTGGTGGCAGCCTCTGTTTTTGTGACTTGCATGTGGAAATTCAGTAGCTGTTGATTTAAATTTGTGCAAGAGCTTATCGCAGTGAAGAAGCTAGAAGTAAGCAGCTAGGGTTACAGGTTGTAATGTTGGTTATGTGGCCACCACACCACACCACACCACAGTTGCCTACTTTTGATTCCTAGTGACCAAGTATGGGGTGTTCGTAGCATGCCTCACAATGCCACAAGGAAGACCTCAGGCCCTCGTGCGATTATATACCTTGCTTTCCGAGGAGGTGTACTGTTATAGATTTAGTGGGAGTGCCTAGTCTGTCTCAAAGAGGAGTTTGAGATCAGGGGATGTGCTGAGTAGCAACTTTCATGTGAACTGTAGCTGTAGTGTGTGTTTACTGGCATCAACGAAGACATGGAGGACCAATTTGTCTGAATATCAGTGTTTCAGAAGATCTGTTGTGTGCGTGATGGGGAAGCAGCTTTTTTGGAGTTGGAGATGTGAAGAACGAGACAGAACGAAGCACCTGGAGTGTTTGTTACTTGGATAAGGAATTGCATTATTCAGGTATGTTAGAGAGTAGAGTTTGTTTGCATTCCATAGATCCTTCTTAGGAGTAATCCAAAGGATGCAGTACAAGTCATTTCATACAATAAACATAGACTTCAGGACTTCATTCAATATACGTAAACCTCGGTACTTTTGACACAATTACAAGAACGTGTTTCACATATGAATGTACATAACCTTCAGATTTTGCAATTCAAGTATGAAAGCTAATTTCAGTGCAGGCTTGAATACATTTATATCACAATTTAGAGTTTTAATTGTTGGTTGGTGATTATTAAATAACTTGACACGTGTAAAGTACACTCCTCTTTGACATTTAGCAGGGTTTACATCTTGTAATTAAATTATGTACATCTGTATTTCTTTTAAAATTATCCAACTTTTCCACCACAAATGATAGCAAGCAGAGTATAAATTCACTTGCAAGTGGAAGTGTATTAAATTTACGAAATAATTCTCTACAAGGTAAGCTGCTTTTGACACCTGCCATTGTTGTGATTATTTTCTTTTGCATGTAAAAAGCCTTATTACTGTCTGTTGAATTCCCCCAAAATATTAATCCATAAGACACCACAGAGTGGAAATAAGCAAAGTAATCTAGCTTTATAGTATCTATTGTCATGGGTGGTATGACTGTTCTGATGGCAAGGCACGCAGAGCTTAATTAGGGAATAATATACTCAGTGTGCTTCTTCCAATCTGAGGTGTTGTCAACTTGTAAGCCAAGGAAATTGTTTGTTTCAACTTCCGCGATTAATTTCTCATCACCGTAACCTCTCCTTTTGCCTCTGTACGTAGGTACATGCACATTCACAACATTCCCTAGGGTGGAATGCTCTCCTCGGGAGCTTACAGAGTTGTTCACGCCGACATTGTTGGTGCCCCGGCATATTCCTGCAGGCAGTCCACATCCCTTCTGTACTCACGTTTTCGGGCATATGCATTGTGCAGTGTTGATGGTTGTCGTTCCGTGCGCCGTGATGTCCGCTCGCTTGCTCTGTGTTGGGGTACTGAAGTATGTATTTTCATTAATGTTCTAGGACACCGGCCATGCCGTCATCATGAAGTTACCTGCTTCAGTTCCCTCTGGGTGTTCTGTTTGACATGGCTGGGGTGAAGAACCAGAACGATATTGGCCGCAGTTAGATGACCTGTTACTGGCGAGTAAAACCTCTGTGTTGTGCCCCTGACACGAGATAGGGCTTTGGACCAACATTTCTCAAAGAGAGAGCATATTAATTGGCTCACAAAGGGCAGCGTATGTATAGAGCTACAATAACTGGATGTGAGTGAGTGAGTGTGTGTGTCTGTCTGTTCATAAGAGGCACCAGTACAAGAAGTAGGACACTGTCTTCTGACTTCATATCACAAAGAATATTAACTGGATGAATATTCGGAATATGTACCAAGTTGGAAGAGGAATACTTTTTCTGCCAAGCAACGGTAATGCTCTGACAGAGGCTGACTGCATGTTGGATGTTTGTTCTTACGTGTCTAATCCCCTGTATGTCTATGAACGGCATTCCCCCCCGCCCCCATTTCAGATTAAATATTTGAATAAGCAGGAGGCACCCATTAGATAAAATAAGTTGGCATGAGATTGTTCCATTTCAGACGACTTTGCCTCCAATGTCTGTGAAAGTGGCCCCTTGAGATTCTAGATTTCTTGTGTATCTTACACCTTTCCTGGAATATTGCAGGAGGAGTGCACCAACACTAGACAGACTGACTTCCGAGAGAAGACCGCTTGTGTCCCCGATGGTTGGCCGTCCTGTTGCTGAGTGCGTACATGGAGAAGAGGACTGAATGCAGCGTGTAAATTTTGTGTGCCTCTGGAGAGGTGGTGCAGTTTTCTGTTATTTAACCCATTGACAGGGGCTTGCTCTGTTGTGGTAATTGTGTTGCAAGTGTGATAGCAACTTAGATATGAATCATGTGAACGTGTAAGGTGTGGATGTCTAGTTATGTGTGTGGGGTGTTCTACGGAGTGTAGTAAAATAGTAGAAATGTCGGCCGCAATCACATTGCGTTGATAAGAGTCTGCTTCATAGTGTGGTGGCCAACACATCTCGGAATGAGAGAGAGTTTGTCCTGTGTGAAAGGCTGTAAGTTGCAGGTGCTCTTGGCTTTGGCCGCAGCTTGTCACCAAAGATGTGATTCCTCTTCCTGGAAAGAATATGTTATTTCGTTTTATCTGCTTCATCCCATTTCACATTCTCAGTTCAAGCTAATGCCACAGGAAGATCTTCAAAACGTCAGTCATTGTGAATCTGTTTCTATAGCAGATGGGTGGGGGGGGGGCTCTGCAGTTTCACTCGTTTAGGAAGTGCGGTGATGAAGATCTCTGGCATAGCTATACCGGACAGTCTTGATAATAGTGGGTGTCCGTTCTCTGACCCAGGAGGGCTTTAAAAGTGTGCTGACCACGCATTACTTAGTTTGTATTTTCTTCATGTAAATCTGTAAAGAGATGTCAAAGCGGGAGGTAACGGGAATGCTTAGTGATCATCACCGAGAGGGAGTTTCCAAACAGTCGTTAACGGGAGATGCGCAATAGCAGTTGTCCTATGATCGAAAAGTGTGACTTGCCAGTGATGAGATTGCTTTTTGTAAGTCAGGTAAGTGCAATGAGTTTTATGGATTGTGTGTATTTTTCTGCAAGTGGTTTTCAGCGAATATTGCCGGCATTAATTTTGTTGGTAGTGTATTAAGTGTTGATTGCTGCATGTGCCAAAATGAAGTCTGACGAAGGGAAGTTGGTGTTGTTGAAGTACGGTCACCAGTGGGCTGGGTCGTTGGGTGTGTTATAGATGCTCGTGAAGTACAACCTGGTGGCAGGGGGGCTGTGTAGTGGCGACATATGCAATAATCGTTTATAGTGCTTCCTTCATTGAGCTGTAGTTTATGAAATCCCACCTGTTTTCATAAATGATGGAAGATATTTAGGTTATGGAAATGTTTATTAGTTGGTGTCTTATAGGTGATGTTGGTCGTACTTTTCAAATGACTCAGCTCGCGAGACGTTTTCGCCCTTCTGCAAAATTACTTGTGAGAAATTATCGCGCAGGGAGAATGTCGGTGCTGAATTTGCGTGATGTCTTGAGTGCCAACATGAAATGTGACGAGGATAAGTTCGTGTTGGAAAGGACGTGGACGATTTCAGTGGGTGATTTATAGGTAGACGTGCAGGTATTCAAGAGTTGTGTCTGGTATCAATCTGAGCAGTAACATAACGGCGACCGACAGGTTATGTGACAAATGTGCCCTAGGATGTAGGCGATGTAGATGCAAATTGTGGGCTACTTGTTTCGTAGTGCTTCGTGCTAAGTTGATTGAGCTGTAGTTTATTGGTTGTGGTTGGATTCATAAATTATTTTATGATTTTTGAGGTTATGGAAGTGATTGGTAGTTGGTTTCTTATAGGCGAAGTTGGTAGCTCGTTTCGCCTTAATTTTTTTCTTTACTTCCTGTCATTTTTAAAGGAGAAGATGTGAAACTAATGGTATTCACGGAATAAAGTTTCAGGTCTTCATAATTTTACAGTCTTTGGAGTGGTATTTCAGTCAGCATTTGGTTCGGCAGTGCCGTGTAGTGTTCGCGGACGGGCATGTACCTCAGGTGTATTGTCGGTAGATGACAGGACAGTTCGTCAGGGTGCGCACATATTGATCATTGAATATCCCTCAAGCTCCGCCGGTGGCGGGATGTGTTCGCTGTTTTTCAGACGTTGCCGTCCCTGCTTGCGAGAAAATGGCGCAGCTCCTCTGCTGTTATTGTTTCCTTCGGACGGCGTGATGGTAGGATGCATGCCCAGTCGAGTGCAGCTTTACTCTCTTATATTTCCAATGCTTGCAAGTTTATTTGAACTGATGTTTGTCATCTTTCTCCTGTGTGAAGTACGTAAAGTGGGAAATATTTTGGTTGCACGAAAGGCCGGATTATTTGCCAGTAGGTTATTAATGTGGTGTAGAGTGCCTTCGTAGTAAGAATTAATACTGGTCTCTCAATGCGGATGTTTATTTCTGTACATGGTTTTGTTTCAGGTAGGCGTGAATGCAAGCATATGGGATACTTCAGCCGTTATGCAGTTTCGAGTCCATCATTACTACGGAGGTAGCAAGACTTTGCTCCGGTAGCTGACATGACCACTGTGCATGATGGACACAATTCATCAGTCGATGCGGTTGGGATGACCCACAGACTCGTGGTGGCAGCCTCTGTTTTTGTGACTTGCATGTGGAAATTCAGTAGCTGTTGATTTAAATTTGTGCAAGAGCTTATCGCAGTGAAGAAGCTAGAAGTAAGCAGCTAGGGTTACAGGTTGTAATGTTGGTTATGTGGCCACCACACCACACCACACCACAGTTGCCCACTTTTGATTCCTAGTGACCAAGTATGGGGTGTTCGTAGCATGCCTCACAATGCCACAAGGAAGACCTCAGGCCCTCGTGCGATTATATACCTTGCTTTCCGAGGAGGTGTACTGTTATAGATTTAGTGGGAGTGCCTAGTCTGTCTCAAAGAGGAGTTTGAGATCAGGGGATGTGCTGAGTAGCAACTTTCATGTGAACTGTAGCTGTAGTGTGTGTTTACTGGCATCAACGAAGACATGGAGGACCAATTTGTCTGAATATCAGTGTTTCAGAAGATCTGTTGTGTGCGTGATGGGGAAGCAGCTTTTTTGGAGTTGGAGATGTGAAGAACGAGACAGAACGAAGCACCTGGAGTGTTTGTTACTTGGATAAGGAATTGCATTATTCAGGTATGTTAGAGAGTAGAGTTTGTTTGCATTCCATAGATCCTTCTTAGGAGTAATCCAAAGGATGCAGAGCAAGTCATTTCATACAGTAAACATAGACTTCAGGACTTCATTCAATATACGTAAACCTCGGTACTTTTGACACAATTACAAGAACGTGTTTCACATATGAATGTACATAACCTTCAGATTTTGCAATTCAAGTATGAAAGCTAATTTCAGTGCAGGCTTGAATACATTTATATCACAATTTAGAGTTTTAATTGTTGGTTGGTGATTATTAAATAACTTGACACGTGTAAAGTACACTCCTCTTTGACATTTAGCAGGGTTTACATCTTGTAATTAAATTATGTACATCTGTATTTCTTTTAAAATTATCCAACTTTTCCACCACAAATGATAGCAAGCAGAGTATAAATTCACTTGCAAGTGGAAGTGTATTAAATTTACGAAATAATTCTCTACAAGGTAAGCTGCTTTTGACACCTGCCATTGTTGTGATTATTTTCTTTTGCATGTAAAAAGCCTTATTACTGTCTGTTGAATTCCCCCAAAATATTAATCCATAAGACACCACAGAGTGGAAATAAGCAAAGTAATCTAGCTTTATAGTATCTATTGTCATGGGTGGTATGACTGTTCTGATGGCAAGGCACGCAGAGCTTAATTAGGGAATAATATACTCAGTGTGCTTCTTCCAATCTGAGGTGTTGTCAACTTGTAAGCCAAGGAAATTGTTTGTTTCAACTTCCGCGATTAATTTCTCATCACCGTAACCTCTCCTTTTGCCTCTGTACGTAGGTACATGCACATTCACAACATTCCCTAGGGTGGAATGCTCTCCTCGGGAGCTTACAGAGTTGTTCACGCCGACATTGTTGGTGCCCCGGCATATTCCTGCAGGCAGTCCACATCCCTTCTGTACTCACGTTTTCGGGCATATGCATTGTGCAGTGTTGATGGTTGTCGTTCCGTGCGCCGTGATGTCCGCTCGCTTGCTCTGTGTTGGGGTACTGAAGTATGTATTTTCATTAATGTTCTAGGACACCGGCCATGCCGTCATCATGAAGTTACCTGCTTCAGTTCCCTCTGGGTGTTCTGTTTGACATGGCTGGGGTGAAGAACCAGAACGATATTGGCCGCAGTTAGATGACCTGTTACTGGCGAGTAAAACCTCTGTGTTGTGCCCCTGACACGAGATAGGGCTTTGGACCAACATTTCTCAAAGAGAGAGCATATTAATTGGCTCACAAAGGGCAGCGTATGTATAGAGCTACAATAACTGGATGTGAGTGAGTGAGTGTGTGTGTCTGTCTGTTCATAAGAGGCACCAGTACAAGAAGTAGGACACTGTCTTCTGACTTCATATCACAAAGAATATTAACTGGATGAATATTCGGAATATGTACCAAGTTGGAAGAGGAATACTTTTTCTGCCAAGCAACGGTAATGCTCTGACAGAGGCTGACTGCATGTTGGATGTTTGTTCTTACGTGTCTAATCCCCTGTATGTCTATGAACGGCATTCCCCCCCCGCCCCCATTTCAGATTAAATATTTGAATAAGCAGGAGGCACCCATTAGATAAAATAAGTTGGCATGAGATTGTTCCATTTCAGACGACTTTGCCTCCAATGTCTGTGAAAGTGGCCCCTTGAGATTCTAGATTTCTTGTGTATCTTACACCTTTCCTGGAATATTGCAGGAGGAGTGCACCAACACTAGACAGACTGACTTCCGAGAGAAGACCGCTTGTGTCCCCGATGGTTGGCCGTCCTGTTGCTGAGTGCGTACATGGAGAAGAGGACTGAATGCAGCGTGTAAATTTTGTGTGCCTCTGGAGAGGTGGTGCAGTTTTCTGTTATTTAACCCATTGACAGGGGCTTGCTCTGTTGTGGTAATTGTGTTGCAAGTGTGATAGCAACTTAGATATGAATCATGTGAACGTGTAAGGTGTGGATGTCTAGTTATGTGTGTGGGGTGTTCTACGGAGTGTAGTAAAATAGTAGAAATGTCGGCCGCAATCACATTGCGTTGATAAGAGTCTGCTTCATAGTGTGGTGGCCAACACATCTCGGAATGAGAGAGAGTTTGTCCTGTGTGAAAGGCTGTAAGTTGCAGGTGCTCTTGGCTTTGGCCGCAGCTTGTCACCAAAGATGTGATTCCTCTTCCTGGAAAGAATATGTTATTTCGTTTTATCTGCTTCATCCCATTTCACATTCTCAGTTCAAGCTAATGCCACAGGAAGATCTTCAAAACGTCAGTCATTGTGAATCTGTTTCTATAGCAGATGGGTGGGGGGGGGCTCTGCAGTTTCACTCGTTTAGGAAGTGCGGTGATGAAGATCTCTGGCATAGCTATACCGGACAGTCTTGATAATAGTGGGTGTCCGTTCTCTGACCCAGGAGGGCTTTAAAAGTGTGCTGACCACCACGCATTACTTAGTTTGTATTTTCTTCATGTAAATCTGTAAAGAGATGTCAAAGCGGGAGGTAACGGGAATACTTAGTGATCATCACCGAGAGGGAGTTTCCAAACAGTCGTTAACGGGAGATGCGCAATAGCAGTTGTCCTATGATCGAAAAGTGTGACTTGCCAGTGATGAGATTGCTTTTTGAAAGTCAGGTAAGTGCAATGAGTTTTATGGATTGTGTGTGTTTTTCTGCAAGTGGTTTTCAGCGAATATTGCCGGCATTAATTTTGTTGGTAGTGTATTAAGTGTTGATTGCTGCATGTGCCAAAATGAAGTCTGACGAAGGGAAGTTGGTGTTGTTGAAGTACGGTCACCAGTGGGCTGGGTCGTTGGGTGTGTTATAGATGCTCGTGAAGTACAACCTGGTGGCAGGGGGGCTGTGTAGTGGCGACATATGCAATAATCGTTTATAGTGCTTCCTTCATTGAGCTGTAGTTTATGAAATCCCACCTGTTTTCATAAATGATGGAAGATATTTAGGTTATGGAAATGTTTATTAGTTGGTGTCTTATAGGTGATGTTGGTCGTACTTTTCAAATGACTCAGCTCGCGAGACGTTTTCGCCCTTCTGCAAAATTACTTGTGAGAAATTATCGCGCAGGGAGAATGTCGGTGCTGAATTTGCGTGATGTCTTGAGTGCCAACATGAAATGTGACGAGGATAAGTTCGTGTTGGAAAGGACGTGGACGATTTCAGTGGGTGATTTATAGGTAGACGTGCAGGTATTCAAGAGTTGTGTCTGGTATCAATCTGAGCAGTAACATAACGGCGACCGACAGGTTATGTGACAAATGTGCCCTAGGATGTAGGCGATGTAGATGCAAATTGTGGGCTACTTGTTTCGTAGTGCTTCGTGCTAAGTTGATTGAGCTGTAGTTTATTGGTTGTGGTTGGATTCATAAATTATTTTATGATTTTTGAGGTTATGGAAGTGATTGGTAGTTGGTTTCTTATAGGGGAAGTTGGTAGCTCGTTTCGCCTTAATTTTTTTCTTTAATTCCTGTCATTTTTAAAGGAGAAGATGTGAAACTAATGGTATTCACGGAATAAAGTTTCAGGTCTTCATAATTTTACAGTCTTTGGAGTGGTATTTCAGTCAGCATTTGGTTCGGCAGTGCCGTGTAGTGTTCGCGGACGGGCATGTACCTCAGGTGTATTGTCGGTAGATGACAGCACAGTTCGTCAGGATGCGCACATATTGGTTATTGAATATCCCACATGCACCGCCGGTGGCGGGATGTGTTCTCGCTGTTTTTCAGACGTTGCCGTCCCTGCGTGCGAGAAAATGGCGCAGCTCCTCTGCTGTTATTGTTTCCTTCGGACGGCGTGATGGTAGGATGCATGCCCAGTCGAGTGCAGCTTTACTCTCTTATATTTCCAATGCTTGCAAGTTTATTTGAACTGATGTTTGTCATCTTTCTCCTGTGTGAAGTACGTAAAGTGGGAAATATTTTGGTTGCACGAAAGGCCGGATTATTTGCCAGTAGGTTATTAATGTGGTGTAGAGTGCCTTCGTAGTAAGAATTAATACTGGTCTCTCAATGCGGATGTTTATTTCTGTACATGGTTTTGTTTCAGGTAGGCGTGAATGCAAGCATATGGGATACTTCAGCCGTTATGCAGTTTCGAGTCCATCATTACTACGGAGGTAGCAAGACTTTGCTCCGGTAGCTGACATGACCACTGTGCATGATGGACACAATTCATCAGTCGATGCGGTTGGGATGACCCACAGACTCGTGGTGGCAGCCTCTGTTTTTGTGACTTGCATGTGGAAATTCAGTAGCTGTTGATTTAAATTTGTGCAAGAGCTTATCGCAGTGAAGAAGCTAGAAGTAAGCAGCTAGGGTTACAGGTTGTAATGTTGGTTATGTGGCCACCACACCACACCACACCACAGTTGCCCACTTTTGATTCCTAGTGACCAAGTATGGGGTGTTCGTAGCATGCCTCACAATGCCACAAGGAAGACCTCAGGCCCTCGTGCGATTATATACCTTGCTTTCCGAGGAGGTGTACTGTTATAGATTTAGTGGGAGTGCCTAGTCTGTCTCAAAGAGGAGTTTGAGATCAGGGGATGTGCTGAGTAGCAACTTTCATGTGAACTGTAGCTGTAGTGTGTGTTTACTGGCATCAACGAAGACATGGAGGACCAATTTGTCTGAATATCAGTGTTTCAGAAGATCTGTTGTGTGCGTGATGGGGAAGCAGCTTTTTTGGAGTTGGAGATGTGAAGAACGAGACAGAACGAAGCACCTGGAGTGTTTGTTACTTGGATAAGGAATTGCATTATTCAGGTATGTTAGAGAGTAGAGTTTGTTTGCATTCCATAGATCCTTCTTAGGAGTAATCCAAAGGATGCAGAGCAAGTCATTTCATACAGTAAACATAGACTTCAGGACTTCATTCAATATACGTAAACCTCGGTACTTTTGACACAATTACAAGAACGTGTTTCACATATGAATGTACATAACCTTCAGATTTTGCAATTCAAGTATGAAAGCTAATTTCAGTGCAGGCTTGAATACATTTATATCACAATTTAGAGTTTTAATTGTTGGTTGGTGATTATTAAATAACTTGACACGTGTAAAGTACACTCCTCTTTGACATTTAGCAGGGTTTACATCTTGTAATTAAATTATGTACATCTGTATTTCTTTTAAAATTATCCAACTTTTCCACCACAAATGATAGCAAGCAGAGTATAAATTCACTTGCAAGTGGAAGTGTATTAAATTTACGAAATAATTCTCTACAAGGTAAGCTGCTTTTGACACCTGCCATTGTTGTGATTATTTTCTTTTGCATGTAAAAAGCCTTATTACTGTCTGTTGAATTCCCCCAAAATATTAATCCATAAGACACCACAGAGTGGAAATAAGCAAAGTAATCTAGCTTTATAGTATCTATTGTCATGGGTGGTATGACTGTTCTGATGGCAAGGCACGCAGAGCTTAATTAGGGAATAATATACTCAGTGTGCTTCTTCCAATCTGAGGTGTTGTCAACTTGTAAGCCAAGGAAATTGTTTGTTTCAACTTCCGCGATTAATTTCTCATCACCGTAACCTCTCCTTTTGCCTCTGTACGTAGGTACATGCACATTCACAACATTCCCTAGGGTGGAATGCTCTCCTCGGGAGCTTACAGAGTTGTTCACGCCGACATTGTTGGTGCCCCGGCATATTCCTGCAGGCAGTCCACATCCCTTCTGTACTCACGTTTTCGGGCATATGCATTGTGCAGTGTTGATGGTTGTCGTTCCGTGCGCCGTGATGTCCGCTCGCTTGCTCTGTGTTGGGGTACTGAAGTATGTATTTTCATTAATGTTCTAGGACACCGGCCATGCCGTCATCATGAAGTTACCTGCTTCAGTTCCCTCTGGGTGTTCTGTTTGACATGGCTGGGGTGAAGAACCAGAACGATATTGGCCGCAGTTAGATGACCTGTTACTGGCGAGTAAAACCTCTGTGTTGTGCCCCTGACACGAGATAGGGCTTTGGACCAACATTTCTCAAAGAGAGAGCATATTAATTGGCTCACAAAGGGCAGCGTATGTATAGAGCTACAATAACTGGATGTGAGTGAGTGAGTGTGTGTGTCTGTCTGTTCATAAGAGGCACCAGTACAAGAAGTAGGACACTGTCTTGTGACTTCATATCACAAAGAATATTAACTGGATGAATATTCGGAATATGTACCAAGTTGGAAGAGGAATACTTTTTCTGCCAAGCAACGGTAATGCTCTGACAGAGGCTGACTGCATGTTGGATGTTTGTTCTTACGTGTCTAATCCCCTGTATGTCTATGAACGGCATTCCCCCCCCGCCCCCATTTCAGATTAAATATTTGAATAAGCAGGAGGCACCCATTAGATAAAATAAGTTGGCATGAGATTGTTCCATTTCAGACGACTTTGCCTCCAATGTCTGTGAAAGTGGCCCCTTGAGATTCTAGATTTCTTGTGTATCTTACACCTTTCCTGGAATATTGCAGGAGGAGTGCACCAACACTAGACAGACTGACTTCCGAGAGAAGACCGCTTGTGTCCCCGATGGTTGGCCGTCCTGTTGCTGAGTGCGTACATGGAGAAGAGGACTGAATGCAGCGTGTAAATTTTGTGTGCCTCTGGAGAGGTGGTGCAGTTTTCTGTTATTTAACCCATTGACAGGGGCTTGCTCTGTTGTGGTAATTGTGTTGCAAGTGTGATAGCAACTTAGATATGAATCATGTGAACGTGTAAGGTGTGGATGTCTAGTTATGTGTGTGGGGTGTTCTACGGAGTGTAGTAAAATAGTAGAAATGTCGGCCGCAATCACATTGCGTTGATAAGAGTCTGCTTCATAGTGTGGTGGCCAACACATCTCGGAATGAGAGAGAGTTTGTCCTGTGTGAAAGGCTGTAAGTTGCAGGTGCTCTTGGCTTTGGCCGCAGCTTGTCACCAAAGATGTGATTCCTCTTCCTGGAAAGAATATGTTATTTCGTTTTATCTGCTTCATCCCATTTCACATTCTCAGTTCAAGCTAATGCCACAGGAAGATCTTCAAAACGTCAGTCATTGTGAATCTGTTTCTATAGCAGATGGGTGGGGGGGGGCTCTGCAGTTTCACTCGTTTAGGAAGTGCGGTGATGAAGATCTCTGGCATAGCTATACCGGACAGTCTTGATAATAGTGGGTGTCCGTTCTCTGACCCAGGAGGGCTTTAAAAGTGTGCTGACCACGCATTACTTAGTTTGTATTTTCTTCATGTAAATCTGTAAAGAGATGTCAAAGCGGGAGGTAACGGGAATGCTTAGTGATCATCACCGAGAGGGAGTTTCCAAACAGTCGTTAACGGGAGATGCGCAATAGCAGTTGTCCTATGATCGAAAAGTGTGACTTGCCAGTGATGAGATTGCTTTTTGTAAGTCAGGTAAGTGCAATGAGTTTTATGGATTGTGTGTGTTTTTCTGCAAGTGGTTTTCAGCGAATATTGCCAGCATTAATTTTGTTGGTAGTGTATTAAGTGTTGATTGCTGCATGTGCCAAAATGAAGTCTGACGAAGGGAAGTTGGTGTTGTTGAAGTACGGTCACCAGTGGGCTGGGTCGTTGGGTGTGTTATAGATGCTCGTGAAGTACAACCTGGTGGCAGGGGGGCTGTGTAGTGGCGACATATGCAATAATCGTTTATAGTGCTTCCTTCATTGAGCTGTAGTTTATGAAATCCCACCTGTTTTCATAAATGATGGAAGATATTTAGGTTATGGAAATGTTTATTAGTTGGTGTCTTATAGGTGATGTTGGTCGTACTTTTCAAATGACTCAGCTCGCGAGACGTTTTCGCCCTTCTGCAAAATTACTTGTGAGAAATTATCGCGCAGGGAGAATGTCGGTGCTGAATTTGCGTGATGTCTTGAGTGCCAACATGAAATGTGACGAGGATAAGTTCGTGTTGGAAAGGACGTGGACGATTTCAGTGGGTGATTTATAGGTAGACGTGCAGGTATTCAAGAGTTGTGTCTGGTATCAATCTGAGCAGTAACATAACGGCGACCGACAGGTTATGTGACAAATGTGCCCTAGGATGTAGGCGATGTAGATGCAAATTGTGGGCTACTTGTTTCGTAGTGCTTCGTGCTAAGTTGATTGAGCTGTAGTTTATTGGTTGTGGTTGGATTCATAAATTATTTTATGATTTTTGAGGTTATGGAAGTGATTGGTAGTTGGTTTCTTATAGGCGAAGTTGGTAGCTCGTTTCGCCTTAATTTTTTTCTTTACTTCCTGTCATTTTTAAAGGAGAAGATGTGAAACTAATGGTATTCACGGAATAAAGTTTCAGGTCTTCATAATTTTACAGTCTTTGGAGTGGTATTTCAGTCAGCATTTGGTTCGGCAGTGCCGTGTAGTGTTCGCGGACGGGCATGTACCTCAGGTGTATTGTCGGTAGATGACAGGACAGTTCGTCAGGGTGCGCACATATTGATCATTGAATATCCCTCAAGCTCCGCCGGTGGCGGGATGTGTTCGCTGTTTTTCAGACGTTGCCGTCCCTGCTTGCGAGAAAATGGCGCAGCTCCTCTGCTGTTATTGTTTCCTTCGGACGGCGTGATGGTAGGATGCATGCCCAGTCGAGTGCAGCTTTACTCTCTTATATTTCCAATGCTTGCAAGTTTATTTGAACTGATGTTTGTCATCTTTCTCCTGTGTGAAGTACGTAAAGTGGGAAATATTTTGGTTGCACGAAAGGCCGGATTATTTGCCAGTAGGTTATTAATGTGGTGTAGAGTGCCTTCGTAGTAAGAATTAATACTGGTCTCTCAATGCGGATGTTTATTTCTGTACATGGTTTTGTTTCAGGTAGGCGTGAATGCAAGCATATGGGATACTTCAGCCGTTATGCAGTTTCGAGTCCATCATTACTACGGAGGTAGCAAGACTTTGCTCCGGTAGCTGACATGACCACTGTGCATGATGGACACAATTCATCAGTCGATGCGGTTGGGATGACCCACAGACTCGTGGTGGCAGCCTCTGTTTTTGTGACTTGCATGTGGAAATTCAGTAGCTGTTGATTTAAATTTGTGCAAGAGCTTATCGCAGTGAAGAAGCTAGAAGTAAGCAGCTAGGGTTACAGGTTGTAATGTTGGTTATGTGGCCACCACACCACACCACACCACAGTTGCCCACTTTTGATTCCTAGTGACCAAGTATGGGGTGTTCGTAGCATGCCTCACAATGCCACAAGGAAGACCTCAGGCCCTCGTGCGATTATATACCTTGCTTTCCGAGGAGGTGTACTGTTATAGATTTAGTGGGAGTGCCTAGTCTGTCTCAAAGAGGAGTTTGAGATCAGGGGATGTGCTGAGTAGCAACTTTCATGTGAACTGTAGCTGTAGTGTGTGTTTACTGGCATCAACGAAGACATGGAGGACCAATTTGTCTGAATATCAGTGTTTCAGAAGATCTGTTGTGTGCGTGATGGGGAAGCAGCTTTTTTGGAGTTGGAGATGTGAAGAACGAGACAGAACGAAGCACCTGGAGTGTTTGTTACTTGGATAAGGAATTGCATTATTCAGGTATGTTAGAGAGTAGAGTTTGTTTGCATTCCATAGATCCTTCTTAGGAGTAATCCAAAGGATGCAGAGCAAGTCATTTCATACAGTAAACATAGACTTCAGGACTTCATTCAATATACGTAAACCTCGGTACTTTTGACACAATTACAAGAACGTGTTTCACATATGAATGTACATAACCTTCAGATTTTGCAATTCAAGTATGAAAGCTAATTTCAGTGCAGGCTTGAATACATTTATATCACAATTTAGAGTTTTAATTGTTGGTTGGTGATTATTAAATAACTTGACACGTGTAAAGTACACTCCTCTTTGACATTTAGCAGGGTTTACATCTTGTAATTAAATTATGTACATCTGTATTTCTTTTAAAATTATCCAACTTTTCCACCACAAATGATAGCAAGCAGAGTATAAATTCACTTGCAAGTGGAAGTGTATTAAATTTACGAAATAATTCTCTACAAGGTAAGCTGCTTTTGACACCTGCCATTGTTGTGATTATTTTCTTTTGCATGTAAAAAGCCTTATTACTGTCTGTTGAATTCCCCCAAAATATTAATCCATAAGACACCACAGAGTGGAAATAAGCAAAGTAATCTAGCTTTATAGTATCTATTGTCATGGGTGGTATGACTGTTCTGATGGCAAGGCACGCAGAGCTTAATTAGGGAATAATATACTCAGTGTGCTTCTTCCAATCTGAGGTGTTGTCAACTTGTAAGCCAAGGAAATTGTTTGTTTCAACTTCCGCGATTAATTTCTCATCACCGTAACCTCTCCTTTTGCCTCTGTACGTAGGTACATGCACATTCACAACATTCCCTAGGGTGGAATGCTCTCCTCGGGAGCTTACAGAGTTGTTCACGCCGACATTGTTGGTGCCCCGGCATATTCCTGCAGGCAGTCCACATCCCTTCTGTACTCACGTTTTCAGGCATATGCATTGTGCAGTGTTGATGGTTGTCGTTCCGTGCGCCGTGATGTCCGCTCGCTTGCTCTGTGTTGGGGTACTGAAGTATGTATTTTCATTAATGTTCTAGGACACCGGCCATGCCGTCATCATGAAGTTACCTGCTTCAGTTCCCTCTGGGTGTTCTGTTTGACATGGCTGGGGTGAAGAACCAGAACGATATTGGCCGCAGTTAGATGACCTGTTACTGGCGAGTAAAACCTCTGTGTTGTGCCCCTGACACGAGATAGGGCTTTGGACCAACATTTCTCAAAGAGAGAGCATATTAATTGGCTCACAAAGGGCAGCGTATGTATAGAGCTACAATAACTGGATGTGAGTGAGTGAGTGTGTGTGTCTGTCTGTTCATAAGAGGCACCAGTACAAGAAGTAGGACACTGTCTTCTGACTTCATATCACAAAGAATATTAACTGGATGAATATTCGGAATATGTACCAAGTTGGAAGAGGAATACTTTTTCTGCCAAGCAACGGTAATGCTCTGACAGAGGCTGACTGCATGTTGGATGTTTGTTCTTACGTGTCTAATCCCCTGTATGTCTATGAACGGCATTCCCCCCCGCCCCCATTTCAGATTAAATATTTGAATAAGCAGGAGGCACCCATTAGATAAAATAAGTTGGCATGAGATTGTTCCATTTCAGACGACTTTGCCTCCAATGTCTGTGAAAGTGGCCCCTTGAGATTCTAGATTTCTTGTGTATCTTACACCTTTCCTGGAATATTGCAGGAGGAGTGCACCAACACTAGACAGACTGACTTCCGAGAGAAGACCGCTTGTGTCCCCGATGGTTGGCCGTCCTGTTGCTGAGTGCGTACATGGAGAAGAGGACTGAATGCAGCGTGTAAATTTTGTGTGCCTCTGGAGAGGTGGTGCAGTTTTCTGTTATTTAACCCATTGACAGGGGCTTGCTCTGTTGTGGTAATTGTGTTGCAAGTGTGATAGCAACTTAGATATGAATCATGTGAACGTGTAAGGTGTGGATGTCTAGTTATGTGTGTGGGGTGTTCTACGGAGTGTAGTAAAATAGTAGAAATGTCGGCCGCAATCACATTGCGTTGATAAGAGTCTGCTTCATAGTGTGGTGGCCAACACATCTCGGAATGAGAGAGAGTTTGTCCTGTGTGACAGGCTGTAAGTTGCAGGTGCTCTTGGCTTTGGCCGCAGCTTGTCACCAAAGATGTGATTCCTCTTCCTGGAAAGAATATGTTATTTCGTTTTATCTGCTTCATCCCATTTCACATTCTCAGTTCAAGCTAATGCCACAGGAAGATCTTCAAAACGTCAGTCATTGTGAATCTGTTTCTATAGCAGATGGGTGGGGTGGGGCTCTGCAGTTTCACTCGTTTAGGAAGTGCGGTGATGAAGATCTCTGGCATAGCTATACCGGACAGTCTTGATAATAGTGGGTGTCCGTTCTCTGACCCAGGAGGGCTTTAAAAGTGTGCTGACCACGCATTACTTAGTTTGTATTTTCTTCATGTAAATCTGTAAAGAGATGTCAAAGCGGGAGGTAACGGGAATGCTTAGTGATCATCACCGAGAGGGAGTTTCCAAACAGTCGTTAACGGGAGATGCGCAATAGCAGTTGTCCTATGATCGAAAAGTGTGACTTGCCAGTGATGAGATTGCTTTTTGTAAGTCAGGTAAGTGCAATGAGTTTTATGGATTGTGTGTGTTTTTCTGCAAGTGGTTTTCAGCGAATATTGCCGGCATTAATTTTGTTGGTAGTGTATTAAGTGTTGATTGCTGCATGTGCCAAAATGAAGTCTGACGAAGGGAAGTTGGTGTTGTTGAAGTACGGTCACCAGTGGGCTGGGTCGTTGGGTGTGTTATAGATGCTCGTGAAGTACAACCTGGTGGCAGGGGGGCTGTGTAGTGGCGACATATGCAATAATCGTTTATAGTGCTTCCTTCATTGAGCTGTAGTTTATGAAATCCCACCTGTTTTCATAAATGATGGAAGATATTTAGGTTATGGAAATGTTTATTAGTTGGTGTCTTATAGGTGATGTTGGTCGTACTTTTCAAATGACTCAGCTCGCGAGACGTTTTCGCCCTTCTGCAAAATTACTTGTGAGAAATTATCGCGCAGGGAGAATGTCGGTGCTGAATTTGCGTGATGTCTTGAGTGCCAACATGAAATGTGACGAGGATAAGTTCGTGTTGGAAAGGACGTGGACGATTTCAGTGGGTGATTTATAGGTAGACGTGCAGGTATTCAAGAGTTGTGTCTGGTATCAATCTGAGCAGTAACATAACGGCGACCGACAGGTTATGTGACAAATGTGCCCTAGGATGTAGGCGATGTAGATGCAAATTGTGGGCTACTTGTTTCATAGTGCTAAGTTGATTGAGCTGTAGTTTATTGGGTGTGGTTGGATCCATAAATTACTTTATGATTTTTGAGGTTATGGAAGTGATTGGTAGTTGGTTTCTTATAGGCGAAGTTGGTAGCTCGTTTCGCCTTAATTTTTTTCTTTACTTCCTGTCCTTTTAAAGGAGAAGATGTGTCACTAATGGTATTCACGGAATAAAGTTTGAGGTCTTCATAATTTTACAGTGTTTGGAGTGGTATTTCAGTCAGCATTTGGTTCGGCAGTGCCGTGTAGTGTTCGCGGACGGGCATGTACCTCAGGTGTATTGTCGGTAGATGACAGGACAGTTCGTCAGGGTGCGCACATATTGATCATTGAATATCCCTCAAGCTCCGCCGGTGGCGGGATGTGTTCGCTGTTTTTCAGACGTTGCCGTCCCTGCTTGCGAGAAAATGGCGCAGCTCCTCTGCTGTTATTGTTTCCTTCGGACGGCGTGATGGTAGGATGCATGCCCAGTCGAGTGCAGCTTTACTCTCTTATATTTCCAATGCTTGCAAGTTTATTTGAACTGATGTTTGTCATCTTTCTCCTGTGTGAAGTACGTAAAGTGGGAAATATTTTGGTTGCACGAAAGGCCGGATTATTTGCCAGTAGGTTATTAATGTGGTGTAGAGTGCCTTCGTAGTAAGAATTAATACTGGTCTCTCAATGCGGATGTTTATTTCTGTACATGGTTTTGTTTCAGGTAGGCGTGAATGCAAGCATATGGGATACTTCAGCCGTTATGCAGTTTCGAGTCCATCATTACTACGGAGGTAGCAAGACTTTGCTCCGGTAGCTGACATGACCACTGTGCATGATGGACACAATTCATCAGTCGATGCGGTTGGGATGACCCACAGACTCGTGGTGGCAGCCTCTGTTTTTGTGACTTGCATGTGGAAATTCAGTAGCTGTTGATTTAAATTTGTGCAAGAGCTTATCGCAGTGAAGAAGCTAGAAGTAAGCAGCTAGGGTTACAGGTTGTAATGTTGGTTATGTGGCCACCACACCACACCACACCACAGTTGCCCACTTTTGATTCCTAGTGACCAAGTATGGGGTGTTCGTAGCATGCCTCACAATGCCACAAGGAAGACCTCAGGCCCTCGTGCGATTATATACCTTGCTTTCCGAGGAGGTGTACTGTTATAGATTTAGTGGGAGTGCCTAGTCTGTCTCAAAGAGGAGTTTGAGATCAGGGGATGTGCTGAGTAGCAACTTTCATGTGAACTGTAGCTGTAGTGTGTGTTTACTGGCATCAACGAAGACATGGAGGACCAATTTGTCTGAATATCAGTGTTTCAGAAGATCTGTTGTGTGCGTGATGGGGAAGCAGCTTTTTTGGAGTTGGAGATGTGAAGAACGAGACAGAACGAAGCACCTGGAGTGTTTGTTACTTGGATAAGGAATTGCATTATTCAGGTATGTTAGAGAGTAGAGTTTGTTTGCATTCCATAGATCCTTCTTAGGAGTAATCCAAAGGATGCAGAGCAAGTCATTTCATACAGTAAACATAGACTTCAGGACTTCATTCAATATACGTAAACCTCGGTACTTTTGACACAATTACAAGAACGTGTTTCACATATGAATGTACATAACCTTCAGATTTTGCAATTCAAGTATGAAAGCTAATTTCAGTGCAGGCTTGAATACATTTATATCACAATTTAGAGTTTTAATTGTTGGTTGGTGATTATTAAATAACTTGACACGTGTAAAGTACACTCCTCTTTGACATTTAGCAGGGTTTACATCTTGTAATTAAATTATGTACATCTGTATTTCTTTTAAAATTATCCAACTTTTCCACCACAAATGATAGCAAGCAGAGTATAAATTCACTTGCAAGTGGAAGTGTATTAAATTTACGAAATAATTCTCTACAAGGTAAGCTGCTTTTGACACCTGCCATTGTTGTGATTATTTTCTTTTGCATGTAAAAAGCCTTATTACTGTCTGTTGAATTCCCCCAAAATATTAATCCATAAGACACCACAGAGTGGAAATAAGCAAAGTAATCTAGCTTTATAGTATCTATTGTCATGGGTGGTATGACTGTTCTGATGGCAAGGCACGCAGAGCTTAATTAGGGAATAATATACTCAGTGTGCTTCTTCCAATCTGAGGTGTTGTCAACTTGTAAGCCAAGGAAATTGTTTGTTTCAACTTCCGCGATTAATTTCTCATCACCGTAACCTCTCCTTTTGCCTCTGTACGTAGGTACATGCACATTCACAACATTCCCTAGGGTGGAATGCTCTCCTCGGGAGCTTACAGAGTTGTTCACGCCGACATTGTTGGTGCCCCGGCATATTCCTGCAGGCAGTCCACATCCCTTCTGTACTCACGTTTTCGGGCATATGCATTGTGCAGTGTTGATGGTTGTCGTTCCGTGCGCCGTGATGTCCGCTCGCTTGCTCTGTGTTGGGGTACTGAAGTATGTATTTTCATTAATGTTCTAGGACACCGGCCATGCCGTCATCATGAAGTTACCTGCTTCAGTTCCCTCTGGGTGTTCTGTTTGACATGGCTGGGGTGAAGAACCAGAACGATATTGGCCGCAGTTAGATGACCTGTTACTGGCGAGTAAAACCTCTGTGTTGTGCCCCTGACACGAGATAGGGCTTTGGACCAACATTTCTCAAAGAGAGAGCATATTAATTGGCTCACAAAGGGCAGCGTATGTATAGAGCTACAATAACTGGATGTGAGTGAGTGAGTGTGTGTGTCTGTCTGTTCATAAGAGGCACCAGTACAAGAAGTAGGACACTGTCTTCTGACTTCATATCACAAAGAATATTAACTGGATGAATATTCGGAATATGTACCAAGTTGGAAGAGGAATACTTTTTCTGCCAAGCAACGGTAATGCTCTGACAGAGGCTGACTGCATGTTGGATGTTTGTTCTTACGTGTCTAATCCCCTGTATGTCTATGAACGGCATTCCCCCCCCGCCCCCATTTCAGATTAAATATTTGAATAAGCAGGAGGCACCCATTAGATAAAATAAGTTGGCATGAGATTGTTCCATTTCAGACGACTTTGCCTCCAATGTCTGTGAAAGTGGCCCCTTGAGATTCTAGATTTCTTGTGTATCTTACACCTTTCCTGGAATATTGCAGGAGGAGTGCACCAACACTAGACAGACTGACTTCCGAGAGAAGACCGCTTGTGTCCCCGATGGTTGGCCGTCCTGTTGCTGAGTGCGTACATGGAGAAGAGGACTGAATGCAGCGTGTAAATTTTGTGTGCCTCTGGAGAGGTGGTGCAGTTTTCTGTTATTTAACCCATTGACAGGGGCTTGCTCTGTTGTGGTAATTGTGTTGCAAGTGTGATAGCAACTTAGATATGAATCATGTGAACGTGTAAGGTGTGGATGTCTAGTTATGTGTGTGGGGTGTTCTACGGAGTGTAGTAAAATAGTAGAAATGTCGGCCGCAATCACATTGCGTTGATAAGAGTCTGCTTCATAGTGTGGTGGCCAACACATCTCGGAATGAGAGAGAGTTTGTCCTGTGTGACAGGCTGTAAGTTGCAGGTGCTCTTGGCTTTGGCCGCAGCTTGTCACCAAAGATGTGATTCCTCTTCCTGGAAAGAATATGTTATTTCGTTTTATCTGCTTCATCCCATTTCACATTCTCAGTTCAAGCTAATGCCACAGGAAGATCTTCAAAACGTCAGTCATTGTGAATCTGTTTCTATAGCAGATGGGTGGGGGGGGGCTCTGCAGTTTCACTCGTTTAGGAAGTGCGGTGATGAAGATCTCTGGCATAGCTATACCGGACAGTCTTGATAATAGTGGGTGTCCGTTCTCTGACCCAGGAGGGCTTTAAAAGTGTGCTGACCACGCATTACTTAGTTTGTATTTTCTTCATGTAAATCTGTAAAGAGATGTCAAAGCGGGAGGTAACGGGAATGCTTAGTGATCATCACCGAGAGGGAGTTTCCAAACAGTCGTTAACGGGAGATGCGCAATAGCAGTTGTCCTATGATCGAAAAGTGTGACTTGCCAGTGATGAGATTGCTTTTTGTAAGTCAGGTAAGTGCAATGAGTTTTATGGATTGTGTGTGTTTTTCTGCAAGTGGTTTTCAGCGAATATTGCCGGCATTAATTTTGTTGGTAGTGTATTAAGTGTTGATTGCTGCATGTGCCAAAATGAAGTCTGACGAAGGGAAGTTGGTGTTGTTGAAGTACGGTCACCAGTGGGCTGGGTCGTTGGGTGTGTTATAGATGCTCGTGAAGTACAACCTGGTGGCAGGGGGGCTGTGTAGTGGCGACATATGCAATAATCGTTTATAGTGCTTCCTTCATTGAGCTGTAGTTTATGAAATCCCACCTGTTTTCATAAATGATGGAAGATATTTAGGTTATGGAAATGTTTATTAGTTGGTGTCTTATAGGTGATGTTGGTCGTACTTTTCAAATGACTCAGCTCGCGAGACGTTTTCGCCCTTCTGCAAAATTACTTGTGAGAAATTATCGCGCAGGGAGAATGTCGGTGCTGAATTTGCGTGATGTCTTGAGTGCCAACATGAAATGTGACGAGGATAAGTTCGTGTTGGAAAGGACGTGGACGATTTCAGTGGGTGATTTATAGGTAGACGTGCAGGTATTCAAGAGTTGTGTCTGGTATCAATCTGAGCAGTAACATAACGGCGACCGACAGGTTATGTGACAAATGTGCCCTAGGATGTAGGCGATGTAGATGCAAATTGTGGGCTACTTGTTTCGTAGTGCTTCGTGCTAAGTTGATTGAGCTGTAGTTTATTGGTTGTGGTTGGATTCATAAATTATTTTATGATTTTTGAGGTTATGGAAGTGATTGGTAGTTGGTTTCTTATAGGCGAAGTTGGTAGCTCGTTTCGCCTTAATTTTTTTCTTTACTTCCTGTCATTTTTAAAGGAGAAGATGTGAAACTAATGGTATTCACGGAATAAAGTTTCAGGTCTTCATAATTTTACAGTCTTTGGAGTGGTATTTCAGTCAGCATTTGGTTCGGCAGTGCCGTGTAGTGTTCGCGGACGGGCATGTACCTCAGGTGTATTGTCGGTAGATGACAGGACAGTTCGTCAGGGTGCGCACATATTGATCATTGAATATCCCTCAAGCTCCGCCGGTGGCGGGATGTGTTCGCTGTTTTTCAGACGTTGCCGTCCCTGCTTGCGAGAAAATGGCGCAGCTCCTCTGCTGTTATTGTTTCCTTCGGACGGCGTGATGGTAGGATGCATGCCCAGTCGAGTGCAGCTTTACTCTCTTATATTTCCAATGCTTGCAAGTTTATTTGAACTGATGTTTGTCATCTTATGTGTGTGGGGTGTTCTACGGAGTGTAGTAAAATAGTAGAAATGTCGGCCGCAATCACATTGCGTTGATAAGAGTCTGCTTCATAGTGTGGTGGCCAACACATCTCGGAATGAGAGAGAGTTTGTCCTGTGTGAAAGGCTGTAAGTTGCAGGTGCTCTTGGCTTTGGCCGCAGCTTGTCACCAAAGATGTGATTCCTCTTCCTGGAAAGAATATGTTATTTCGTTTTATCTGCTTCATCCCATTTCACATTCTCAGTTCAAGCTAATGCCACAGGAAGATCTTGAAAACGTCAGTCATTGTGAATCTGTTTCTATAGCAGATGGGTGGGGGGGGGCTCTGCAGTTTCACTCGTTTAGGAAGTGCGGTGATGAAGATCTCTGGCATAGCTATACCGGACAGTCTTGATAATAGTGGGTGTCCGTTCTCTGACCCAGGAGGGCTTTAAAAGTGTGCTGACCACGCATTACTTAGTTTGTATTTTCTTCATGTAAATCTGTAAAGAGATGTCAAAGCGGGAGGTAACGGGAATGCTTAGTGATCATCACCGAGAGGGAGTTTCCAAACAGTCGTTAACGGGAGATGCGCAATAGCAGTTGTCCTATGATCGAAAAGTGTGACTTGCCAGTGATGAGATTGCTTTTTGTAAGTCAGGTAAGTGCAATGAGTTTTATGGATTGTGTGTGTTTTTCTGCAAGTGGTTTTCAGCGAATATTGCCGGCATTAATTTTGTTGGTAGTGTATTAAGTGTTGATTGCTGCATGTGCCAAAATGAAGTCTGACGAAGGGAAGTTGGTGTTGTTGAAGTACGGTCACCAGTGGGCTGGGTCGTTGGGTGTGTTATAGATGCTCGTGAAGTACAACCTGGTGGCAGGGGGGCTGTGTAGTGGCGACATATGCAATAATCGTTTATAGTGCTTCCTTCATTGAGCTGTAGTTTATGAAATCCCACCTGTTTTCATAAATGATGGAAGATATTTAGGTTATGGAAATGTTTATTAGTTGGTGTCTTATAGGTGATGTTGGTCGTACTTTTCAAATGACTCAGCTCGCGAGACGTTTTCGCCCTTCTGCAAAATTACTTGTGAGAAATTATCGCGCAGGGAGAATGTCGGTGCTGAATTTGCGTGATGTCTTGAGTGCCAACATGAAATGTGACGAGGATAAGTTCGTGTTGTAAAGGACGTGGACGATTTCAGTGGGTGATTTATAGGTAGACGTGCAGGTATTCAAGAGTTGTGTCTGGTATCAATCTGAGCAGTAACATAACGGCGACCGACAGGTTATGTGACAAATGTGCCCTAGGATGTAGGCGATGTAGATGCAAATTGTGGGCTACTTGTTTCGTAGTGCTTCGTGCTAAGTTGATTGAGCTGTAGTTTATTGGTTGTGGTTGGATTCATAAATTATTTTATGATTTTTGAGGTTATGGAAGTGATTGGTAGTTGGTTTCTTATAGGCGAAGTTGGTAGCTCGTTTCGCCTTAATTTTTTTCTTTACTTCCTGTCATTTTTAAAGGAGAAGATGTGAAACTAATGGTATTCACGGAATAAAGTTTCAGGTCTTCATAATTTTACAGTCTTTGGAGTGGTATTTCAGTCAGCATTTGGTTCGGCAGTGCCGTGTAGTGTTCGCGGACGGGCATGTACCTCAGGTGTATTGTCGGTAGATGACAGGACAGTTCGTCAGGGTGCGCACATATTGATCATTGAATATCCCTCAAGCTCCGCCGGTGGCGGGATGTGTTCGCTGTTTTTCAGACGTTGCCGTCCCTGCTTGCGAGAAAATGGCGCAGCTCCTCTGCTGTTATTGTTTCCTTCGGACGGCGTGATGGTAGGATGCATGCCCAGTCGAGTGCAGCTTTACTCTCTTATATTTCCAATGCTTGCAAGTTTATTTGAACTGATGTTTGTCATCTTTCTCCTGTGTGAAGTACGTAAAGTGGGAAATATTTTGGTTGCACGAAAGGCCGGATTATTTGCCAGTAGGTTATTAATGTGGTGTAGAGTGCCTTCGTAGTAAGAATTAATACTGGTCTCTCAATGCGGATGTTTATTTCTGTACATGGTTTTGTTTCAGGTAGGCGTGAATGCAAGCATATGGGATACTTCAGCCGTTATGCAGTTTCGAGTCCATCATTACTACGGAGGTAGCAAGACTTTGCTCCGGTAGCTGACATGACCACTGTGCATGATGGACACAATTCATCAGTCGATGCGGTTGGGATGACCCACAGACTCGTGGTGGCAGCCTCTGTTTTTGTGACTTGCATGTGGAAATTCAGTAGCTGTTGATTTAAATTTGTGCAAGAGCTTATCGCAGTGAAGAAGCTAGAAGTAAGCAGCTAGGGTTACAGGTTGTAATGTTGGTTATGTGGCCACCACACCACACCACACCACAGTTGCCCACTTTTGATTCCTAGTGACCAAGTATGGGGTGTTCGTAGCATGCCTCACAATGCCACAAGGAAGACCTCAGGCCCTCGTGCGATTATATACCTTGCTTTCCGAGGAGGTGTACTGTTATAGATTTAGTGGGAGTGCCTAGTCTGTCTCAAAGAGGAGTTTGAGATCAGGGGATGTGCTGAGTAGCAACTTTCATGTGAACTGTAGCTGTAGTGTGTGTTTACTGGCATCAACGAAGACATGGAGGACCAATTTGTCTGAATATCAGTGTTTCAGAAGATCTGTTGTGTGCGTGATGGGGAAGCAGCTTTTTTGGAGTTGGAGATGTGAAGAACGAGACAGAACGAAGCACCTGGAGTGTTTGTTACTTGGATAAGGAATTGCATTATTCAGGTATGTTAGAGAGTAGAGTTTGTTTGCATTCCATAGATCCTTCTTAGGAGTAATCCAAAGGATGCAGAGCAAGTCATTTCATACAGTAAACATAGACTTCAGGACTTCATTCAATATACGTAAACCTCGGTACTTTTGACACAATTACAAGAACGTGTTTCACATATGAATGTACATAACCTTCAGATTTTGCAATTCAAGTATGAAAGCTAATTTCAGTGCAGGCTTGAATACATTTATATCACAATTTAGAGTTTTAATTGTTGGTTGGTGATTATTAAATAACTTGACACGTGTAAAGTACACTCCTCTTTGACATTTAGCAGGGTTTACATCTTGTAATTAAATTATGTACATCTGTATTTCTTTTAAAATTATCCAACTTTTCCACCACAAATGATAGCAAGCAGAGTATAAATTCACTTGCAAGTGGAAGTGTATTAAATTTACGAAATAATTCTCTACAAGGTAAGCTGCTTTTGACACCTGCCATTGTTGTGATTATTTTCTTTTGCATGTAAAAAGCCTTATTACTGTCTGTTGAATTCCCCCAAAATATTAATCCATAAGACACCACAGAGTGGAAATAAGCAAAGTAATCTAGCTTTATAGTATCTATTGTCATGGGTGGTATGACTGTTCTGATGGCAAGGCACGCAGAGCTTAATTAGGGAATAATATACTCAGTGTGCTTCTTCCAATCTGAGGTGTTGTCAACTTGTAAGCCAAGGAAATTGTTTGTTTCAACTTCCGCGATTAATTTCTCATCACCGTAACCTCTCCTTTTGCCTCTGTACGTAGGTACATGCACATTCACAACATTCCCTAGGGTGGAATGCTCTCCTCGGGAGCTTACAGAGTTGTTCACGCCGACATTGTTGGTGCCCCGGCATATTCCTGCAGGCAGTCCACATCCCTTCTGTACTCACGTTTTCAGGCATATGCATTGTGCAGTGTTGATGGTTGTCGTTCCGTGCGCCGTGATGTCCGCTCGCTTGCTCTGTGTTGGGGTACTGAAGTATGTATTTTCATTAATGTTCTAGGACACCGGCCATGCCGTCATCATGAAGTTACCTGCTTCAGTTCCCTCTGGGTGTTCTGTTTGACATGGCTGGGGTGAAGAACCAGAACGATATTGGCCGCAGTTAGATGACCTGTTACTGGCGAGTAAAACCTCTGTGTTGTGCCCCTGACACGAGATAGGGCTTTGGACCAACATTTCTCAAAGAGAGAGCATATTAATTGGCTCACAAAGGGCAGCGTATGTATAGAGCTACAATAACTGGATGTGAGTGAGTGAGTGTGTGTGTCTGTCTGTTCATAAGAGGCACCAGTACAAGAAGTAGGACACTGTCTTCTGACTTCATATCACAAAGAATATTAACTGGATGAATATTCGGAATATGTACCAAGTTGGAAGAGGAATACTTTTTCTGCCAAGCAACGGTAATGCTCTGACAGAGGCTGACTGCATGTTGGATGTTTGTTCTTACGTGTCTAATCCCCTGTATGTCTATGAACGGCATTCCCCCCCGCCCCCATTTCAGATTAAATATTTGAATAAGCAGGAGGCACCCATTAGATAAAATAAGTTGGCATGAGATTGTTCCATTTCAGACGACTTTGCCTCCAATGTCTGTGAAAGTGGCCCCTTGAGATTCTAGATTTCTTGTGTATCTTACACCTTTCCTGGAATATTGCAGGAGGAGTGCACCAACACTAGACAGACTGACTTCCGAGAGAAGACCGCTTGTGTCCCCGATGGTTGGCCGTCCTGTTGCTGAGTGCGTACATGGAGAAGAGGACTGAATGCAGCGTGTAAATTTTGTGTGCCTCTGGAGAGGTGGTGCAGTTTTCTGTTATTTAACCCATTGACAGGGGCTTGCTCTGTTGTGGTAATTGTGTTGCAAGTGTGATAGCAACTTAGATATGAATCATGTGAACGTGTAAGGTGTGGATGTCTAGTTATGTGTGTGGGGTGTTCTACGGAGTGTAGTAAAATAGTAGAAATGTCGGCCGCAATCACATTGCGTTGATAAGAGTCTGCTTCATAGTGTGGTGGCCAACACATCTCGGAATGAGAGAGAGTTTGTCCTGTGTGACAGGCTGTAAGTTGCAGGTGCTCTTGGCTTTGGCCGCAGCTTGTCACCAAAGATGTGATTCCTCTTCCTGGAAAGAATATGTTATTTCGTTTTATCTGCTTCATCCCATTTCACATTCTCAGTTCAAGCTAATGCCACAGGAAGATCTTCAAAACGTCAGTCATTGTGAATCTGTTTCTATAGCAGATGGGTGGGGGGGGGCTCTGCAGTTTCACTCGTTTAGGAAGTGCGGTGATGAAGATCTCTGGCATAGCTATACCGGACAGTCTTGATAATAGTGGGTGTCCGTTCTCTGACCCAGGAGGGCTTTAAAAGTGTGCTGACCACGCATTACTTAGTTTGTATTTTCTTCATGTAAATCTGTAAAGAGATGTCAAAGCGGGAGGTAACGGGAATGCTTAGTGATCATCACCGAGAGGGAGTTTCCAAACAGTCGTTAACGGGAGATGCGCAATAGCAGTTGTCCTATGATCGAAAAGTGTGACTTGCCAGTGATGAGATTGCTTTTTGTAAGTCAGGTAAGTGCAATGAGTTTTATGGATTGTGTGTGTTTTTCTGCAAGTGGTTTTCAGCGAATATTGCCGGCATTAATTTTGTTGGTAGTGTATTAAGTGTTGATTGCTGCATGTGCCAAAATGAAGTCTGACGAAGGGAAGTTGGTGTTGTTGAAGTACGGTCACCAGTGGGCTGGGTCGTTGGGTGTGTTATAGATGCTCGTGAAGTACAACCTGGTGGCAGGGGGGCTGTGTAGTGGCGACATATGCAATAATCGTTTATAGTGCTTCCTTCATTGAGCTGTAGTTTATGAAATCCCACCTGTTTTCATAAATGATGGAAGATATTTAGGTTATGGAAATGTTTATTAGTTGGTGTCTTATAGGTGATGTTGGTCGTACTTTTCAAATGACTCAGCTCGCGAGACGTTTTCGCCCTTCTGCAAAATTACTTGTGAGAAATTATCGCGCAGGGAGAATGTCGGTGCTGAATTTGCGTGATGTCTTGAGTGCCAACATGAAATGTGACGAGGATAAGTTCGTGTTGGAAAGGACGTGGACGATTTCAGTGGGTGATTTATAGGTAGACGTGCAGGTATTCAAGAGTTGTGTCTGGTATCAATCTGAGCAGTAACATAACGGCGACCGACAGGTTATGTGACAAATGTGCCCTAGGATGTAGGCGATGTAGATGCAAATTGTGGGCTACTTGTTTCGTAGTGCTTCGTGCTAAGTTGATTGAGCTGTAGTTTATTGGTTGTGGTTGGATTCATAAATTATTTTATGATTTTTGAGGTTATGGAAGTGATTGGTAGTTGGTTTCTTATAGGGGAAGTTGGTAGCTCGTTTCGCCTTAATTTTTTTCTTTAATTCCTGTCATTTTTAAAGGAGAAGATGTGAAACTAATGGTATTCACGGAATAAAGTTTCAGGTCTTCATAATTTTACAGTCTTTGGAGTGGTATTTCAGTCAGCATTTGGTTCGGCAGTGCCGTGTAGTGTTCGCGGACGGGCATGTACCTCAGGTGTATTGTCGGTAGATGACAGCACAGTTCGTCAGGATGCGCACATATTGGTTATTGAATATCCCACATGCACCGCCGGTGGCGGGATGTGTTCTCGCTGTTTTTCAGACGTTGCCGTCCCTGCGTGCGAGAAAATGGCGCAGCTCCTCTGCTGTTATTGTTTCCTTCGGACGGCGTGATGGTAGGATGCATGCCCAGTCGAGTGCAGCTTTACTCTCTTATATTTCCAATGCTTGCAAGTTTATTTGAACTGATGTTTGTCATCTTTCTCCTGTGTGAAGTACGTAAAGTGGGAAATATTTTGGTTGCACGAAAGGCCGGATTATTTGCCAGTAGGTTATTAATGTGGTGTAGAGTGCCTTCGTAGTAAGAATTAATACTGGTCTCTCAATGCGGATGTTTATTTCTGTACATGGTTTTGTTTCAGGTAGGCGTGAATGCAAGCATATGGGATACTTCAGCCGTTATGCAGTTTCGAGTCCATCATTACTACGGAGGTAGCAAGACTTTGCTCCGGTAGCTGACATGACCACTGTGCATGATGGACACAATTCATCAGTCGATGCGGTTGGGATGACCCACAGACTCGTGGTGGCAGCCTCTGTTTTTGTGACTTGCATGTGGAAATTCAGTAGCTGTTGATTTAAATTTGTGCAAGAGCTTATCGCAGTGAAGAAGCTAGAAGTAAGCAGCTAGGGTTACAGGTTGTAATGTTGGTTATGTGGCCACCACACCACACCACACCACAGTTGCCCACTTTTGATTCCTAGTGACCAAGTATGGGGTGTTCGTAGCATGCCTCACAATGCCACAAGGAAGACCTCAGGCCCTCGTGCGATTATATACCTTGCTTTCCGAGGAGGTGTACTGTTATAGATTTAGTGGGAGTGCCTAGTCTGTCTCAAAGAGGAGTTTGAGATCAGGGGATGTGCTGAGTAGCAACTTTCATGTGAACTGTAGCTGTAGTGTGTGTTTACTGGCATCAACGAAGACATGGAGGACCAATTTGTCTGAATATCAGTGTTTCAGAAGATCTGTTGTGTGCGTGATGGGGAAGCAGCTTTTTTGGAGTTGGAGATGTGAAGAACGAGACAGAACGAAGCACCTGGAGTGTTTGTTACTTGGATAAGGAATTGCATTATTCAGGTATGTTAGAGAGTAGAGTTTGTTTGCATTCCATAGATCCTTCTTAGGAGTAATCCAAAGGATGCAGAGCAAGTCATTTCATACAGTAAACATAAACTTCAGGACTTCATTCAATATACGTAAACCTCGGTACTTTTGACACAATTACAAGAACGTGTTTCACATATGAATGTACATAACCTTCAGATTTTGCAATTCAAGTATGAAAGCTAATTTCAGTGCAGGCTTGAATACATTTATATCACAATTTAGAGTTTTAATTGTTGGTTGGTGATTATTAAATAACTTGACACGTGTAAAGTACACTCCTCTTTGACATTTAGCAGGGTTTACATCTTGTAATTAAATTATGTACATCTGTATTTCTTTTAAAATTATCCAACTTTTCCACCACAAATGATAGCAAGCAGAGTATAAATTCACTTGCAAGTGGAAGTGTATTAAATTTACGAAATAATTCTCTACAAGGTAAGCTGCTTTTGACACCTGCCATTGTTGTGATTATTTTCTTTTGCATGTAAAAAGCCTTATTACTGTCTGTTGAATTCCCCCAAAATATTAATCCATAAGACACCACAGAGTGGAAATAAGCAAAGTAATCTAGCTTTATAGTATCTATTGTCATGGGTGGTATGACTGTTCTGATGGCAAGGCACGCAGAGCTTAATTAGGGAATAATATACTCAGTGTGCTTCTTCCAATCTGAGGTGTTGTCAACTTGTAAGCCAAGGAAATTGTTTGTTTCAACTTCCGCGATTAATTTCTCATCACCGTAACCTCTCCTTTTGCCTCTGTACGTAGGTACATGCACATTCACAACATTCCCTAGGGTGGAATGCTCTCCTCGGGAGCTTACAGAGTTGTTCACGCCGACATTGTTGGTGCCCCGGCATATTCCTGCAGGCAGTCCACATCCCTTCTGTACTCACGTTTTCGGGCATATGCATTGTGCAGTGTTGATGGTTGTCGTTCCGTGCGCCGTGATGTCCGCTCGCTTGCTCTGTGTTGGGGTACTGAAGTATGTATTTTCATTAATGTTCTAGGACACCGGCCATGCCGTCATCATGAAGTTACCTGCTTCAGTTCCCTCTGGGTGTTCTGTTTGACATGGCTGGGGTGAAGAACCAGAACGATATTGGCCGCAGTTAGATGACCTGTTACTGGCGAGTAAAACCTCTGTGTTGTGCCCCTGACACGAGATAGGGCTTTGGACCAACATTTCTCAAAGAGAGAGCATATTAATTGGCTCACAAAGGGCAGCGTATGTATAGAGCTACAATAACTGGATGTGAGTGAGTGAGTGTGTGTGTCTGTCTGTTCATAAGAGGCACCAGTACAAGAAGTAGGACACTGTCTTCTGACTTCATATCACAAAGAATATTAACTGGATGAATATTCGGAATATGTACCAAGTTGGAAGAGGAATACTTTTTCTGCCAAGCAACGGTAATGCTCTGACAGAGGCTGACTGCATGTTGGATGTTTGTTCTTACGTGTCTAATCCCCTGTATGTCTATGAACGGCATTCCCCCCCCGCCCCCATTTCAGATTAAATATTTGAATAAGCAGGAGGCACCCATTAGATAAAATAAGTTGGCATGAGATTGTTCCATTTCAGACGACTTTGCCTCCAATGTCTGTGAAAGTGGCCCCTTGAGATTCTAGATTTCTTGTGTATCTTACACCTTTCCTGGAATATTGCAGGAGGAGTGCACCAACACTAGACAGACTGACTTCCGAGAGAAGACCGCTTGTGTCCCCGATGGTTGGCCGTCCTGTTGCTGAGTGCGTACATGGAGAAGAGGACTGAATGCAGCGTGTAAATTTTGTGTGCCTCTGGAGAGGTGGTGCAGTTTTCTGTTATTTAACCCATTGACAGGGGCTTGCTCTGTTGTGGTAATTGTGTTGCAAGTGTGATAGCAACTTAGATATGAATCATGTGAACGTGTAAGGTGTGGATGTCTAGTTATGTGTGTGGGGTGTTCTACGGAGTGTAGTAAAATAGTAGAAATGTCGGCCGCAATCACATTGCGTTGATAAGAGTCTGCTTCATAGTGTGGTGGCCAACACATCTCGGAATGAGAGAGAGTTTGTCCTGTGTGAAAGGCTGTAAGTTGCAGGTGCTCTTGGCTTTGGCCGCAGCTTGTCACCAAAGATGTGATTCCTCTTCCTGGAAAGAATATGTTATTTCGTTTTATCTGCTTCATCCCATTTCACATTCTCAGTTCAAGCTAATGCCACAGGAAGATCTTCAAAACGTCAGTCATTGTGAATCTGTTTCTATAGCAGATGGGTGGGGGGGGGCTCTGCAGTTTCACTCGTTTAGGAAGTGCGGTGATGAAGATCTCTGGCATAGCTATACCGGACAGTCTTGATAATAGTGGGTGTCCGTTCTCTGACCCAGGAGGGCTTTAAAAGTGTGCTGACCACGCATTACTTAGTTTGTATTTTCTTCATGTAAATCTGTAAAGAGATGTCAAAGCGGGAGGTAACGGGAATGCTTAGTGATCATCACCGAGAGGGAGTTTCCAAACAGTCGTTAACGGGAGATGCGCAATAGCAGTTGTCCTATGATCGAAAAGTGTGACTTGCCAGTGATGAGATTGCTTTTTGTAAGTCAGGTAAGTGCAATGAGTTTTATGGATTGTGTGTGTTTTTCTGCAAGTGGTTTTCAGCGAATATTGCCAGCATTAATTTTGTTGGTAGTGTATTAAGTGTTGATTGCTGCATGTGCCAAAATGAAGTCTGACGAAGGGAAGTTGGTGTTGTTGAAGTACGGTCACCAGTGGGCTGGGTCGTTGGGTGTGTTATAGATGCTCGTGAAGTACAACCTGGTGGCAGGGGGGCTGTGTAGTGGCGACATATGCAATAATCGTTTATAGTGCTTCCTTCATTGAGCTGTAGTTTATGAAATCCCACCTGTTTTCATAAATGATGGAAGATATTTAGGTTATGGAAATGTTTATTAGTTGGTGTCTTATAGGTGATGTTGGTCGTACTTTTCAAATGACTCAGCTCGCGAGACGTTTTCGCCCTTCTGCAAAATTACTTGTGAGAAATTATCGCGCAGGGAGAATGTCGGTGCTGAATTTGCGTGATGTCTTGAGTGCCAACATGAAATGTGACGAGGATAAGTTCGTGTTGGAAAGGACGTGGACGATTTCAGTGGGTGATTTATAGGTAGACGTGCAGGTATTCAAGAGTTGTGTCTGGTATCAATCTGAGCAGTAACATAACGGCGACCGACAGGTTATGTGACAAATGTGCCCTAGGATGTAGGCGATGTAGATGCAAATTGTGGGCTACTTGCTTCATAGTGCTAAGTTGATTGAGCTGTAGTTTATTGGGTGTGGTTGGATCCATAAATTACTTTATGATTTTTGAGGTTATGGAAGTGATTGGTAGTTGGTTTCTTATAGGCGAAGTTGGTAGCTCGTTTCGCCTTAATTTTTTTCTTTACTTCCTGTCCTTTTAAAGGAGAAGATGTGTCACTAATGGTATTCACGGAATAAAGTTTGAGGTCTTCATAATTTTACAGTGTTTGGAGTGGTATTTCAGTCAGCATTTGGTTCGGCAGTGCCGTGTAGTGTTCGCGGACGGGCATGTACCTCAGGTGTAGTGTTCGCGGACGGGCATGTACCTCAGGTGTATTGTCGGTAGATGACAGCACAGTTCGTCAGGATGCGCACATATTGGTTATTGAATATCCCACATGCACCGCCGGTGGCGGGATGTGTTCTCGCTGTTTTTCAGACGTTGCCGTCCCTGCGTGCGAGAAAATGGCGCAGCTCCTCTGCTGTTATTGTTTACTTCGGACGGCGTGATGGTAGGATGCATGGCCAGTCGAGTGCAGCTTTACTCTCTTATATATCCAATGCTTGCAAGTTTATTTGAACTGATGTTTGTCATCTTTCTCCTGTGTGAAGTACGTAAAGTGGGAAATATTTTGGTTGCACGAAAGGCCGGATTAGTTGCCAGTAGGTTATTAATGTGGTGTAGAGTGCCTTCGTAGTAAGAATTAATACTGGTCTCTCAATGCGGATGTTTATTTCTGTACATGGTTTTGTTTCAGGTAGGCGTGAATGCAAGCATATGGGATACTTCAGCCTTTATGCAGTTTCGAGTCCATCATTACTACGGAGGTAGCAAGACTTTGCTCCGGTAGCTGACATGACCACTGTGCATGATGGACACAATTCATCAGTCGATGCGGTTGGGATGACCCACAGACTCGTGGTGGCAGCCTCTGTTTTTGTGACTTGCATGTGGAAATTCAGTAGCTGTTGATTTAAATTTGTGCAAGAGCTTATCGCAGTGAAGAAGCTAGAAGTAAGCAGCTAGGGTTACAGGTTGTAATGTTGGTTATGTGGCCACCACACCACACCACACCACAGTTGCCTACTTTTGATTCCTAGTGACCAAGTATGGGGTGTTCGTAGCATGCCTCACAATGCCACAAGGAAGACCTCAGGCCCTCGTGCGATTATATACCTTGCTTTCCGAGGAGGTGTACTGTTATAGATTTAGTGGGAGTGCCTAGTCTGTCTCAAAGAGGAGTTTGAGATCAGGGGATGTGCTGAGTAGCAACTTTCATGTGAACTGTAGCTGTAGTGTGTGTTTACTGGCATCAACGAAGACATGGAGGACCAATTTGTCTGAATATCAGTGTTTCAGAAGATCTGTTGTGTGCGTGATGGGGAAGCAGCTTTTTTGGAGTTGGAGATGTGAAGAACGAGACAGAACGAAGCACCTGGAGTGTTTGTTACTTGGATAAGGAATTGCATTATTCAGGTATGTTAGAGAGTAGAGTTTGTTTGCATTCCATAGATCCTTCTTAGGAGTAATCCAAAGGATGCAGTACAAGTCATTTCATACAATAAACATAGACTTCAGGACTTCATTCAATATACGTAAACCTCGGTACTTTTGACACAATTACAAGAACGTGTTTCACATATGAATGTACATAACCTTCAGATTTTGCAATTCAAGTATGAAAGCTAATTTCAGTGCAGGCTTGAATACATTTATATCACAATTTAGAGTTTTAATTGTTGGTTGGTGATTATTAAATAACTTGACACGTGTAAAGTACACTCCTCTTTGACATTTAGCAGGGTTTACATCTTGTAATTAAATTATGTACATCTGTATTTCTTTTAAAATTATCCAACTTTTCCACCACAAATGATAGCAAGCAGAGTATAAATTCACTTGCAAGTGGAAGTGTATTAAATTTACGAAATAATTCTCTACAAGGTAAGCTGCTTTTGACACCTGCCATTGTTGTGATTATTTTCTTTTGCATGTAAAAAGCCTTATTACTGTCTGTTGAATTCCCCCAAAATATTAATCCATAAGACACCACAGAGTGGAAATAAGCAAAGTAATCTAGCTTTATAGTATCTATTGTCATGGGTGGTATGACTGTTCTGATGGCAAGGCACGCAGAGCTTAATTAGGGAATAATATACTCAGTGTGCTTCTTCCAATCTGAGGTGTTGTCAACTTGTAAGCCAAGGAAATTGTTTGTTTCAACTTCCGCGATTAATTTCTCATCACCGTAACCTCTCCTTTTGCCTCTGTACGTAGGTACATGCACATTCACAACATTCCCTAGGGTGGAATGCTCACCTCGGGAGCTTACAGAGTTATTCACGCCGACATTGTTGGTGCCCCGGCATATTCCTGCAGGCAGTCCACATCCCTTCTGTACTCACGTTTTCGGGCATATGCATTGTGCAGTGTTGATGGTTGTCGTTCCGTGCGCCGTGATGTCCGCTCGCTTGCTCTGTGTTGGGGTACTGAAGTATGTATTTTCATTAATGTTCTAGGACACCGGCCATGCCGTCATCATGAAGTTACCTGCTTCAGTTCCCTCTGGGTGTTCTGTTTGACATGGCTGGGGTGAAGAACCAGAACGATATTGGCCGCAGTTAGATGACCTGTTACTGGCGAGTAAAACCTCTGTGTTGTGCCCCTGACACGAGATAGGGCTTTGGACCAACATTTCTCAAAGAGAGAGCATATTAATTGGCTCACAAAGGGCAGCGTATGTATAGAGCTACAATAACTGGATGTGAGTGAGTGAGTGTGTGTGTCTGTCTGTTCATAAGAGGCACCAGTACAAGAAGTAGGACACTGTCTTCTGACTTCATATCACAAAGAATATTAACTGGATGAATATTCGGAATGTGTACCAAGTTGGAAGAGGAATACTTTTTCTGCCAAGCAACGGTAATGCTCTGACAGAGGCTGACTGCATGTTGGATGTTTGTTCTTACGTGTCTAATCCCCTGTATGTCTATGAACGGCATTCCCCCCCCGCCCCCATTTCAGATTAAATATTTGAATAAGCAGGAGGCACCCATTAGATAAAATAAGTTGGCATGAGATTGTTCCATTTCAGACGACTTTGCCTCCAATGTCTGTGAAAGTGGCCCCTTGAGATTCTAGATTTCTTGTGTATCTTACACCTTTCCTGGAATATTGCAGGAGGAGTGCACCAACACTAGACAGACTGACTTCCGAGAGAAGACCGCTTGTGTCCCCGATGGTTGGCCGTCCTGTTGCTGAGTGCGTACATGGAGAAGAGGACTGAATGCAGCGTGTAAATTTTGTGTGCCTCTGGAGAGGTGGTGCAGTTTTCTGTTATTTAACCCATTGACAGGGGCTTGCTCTGTTGTGGTAATTGTGTTGCAAGTGTGATAGCAACTTAGATATGAATCATGTGAACGTGTAAGGTGTGGATGTCTAGTTATGTGTGTGGGGTGTTCTACGGAGTGTAGTAAAATAGTAGAAATGTCGGCCGCAATCACATTGCGTTGATAAGAGTCTGCTTCATAGTGTGGTGGCCAACACATCTCGGAATGAGAGAGAGTTTGTCCTGTGTGAAAGGCTGTAAGTTGCAGGTGCTCTTGGCTTTGGCCGCAGCTTGTCACCAAAGATGTGATTCCTCTTCCTGGAAAGAATATGTTATTTCGTTTTATCTGCTTCATCCCATTTCACATTCTCAGTTCAAGCTAATGCCACAGGAAGATCTTGAAAACGTCAGTCATTGTGAATCTGTTTCTATAGCAGATGGGGGGGGGGGGCTCTGCAGTTTCACTCGTTTAGGAAGTGCGGTGATGAAGATCTCTGGCATAGCTATACCGGACAGTCTTGATAATAGTGGGTGTCCGTTCTCTGACCCAGGAGGGCTTTAAAAGTGTGCTGACCACGCATTACTTAGTTTGTATTTTCTTCATGTAAATCTGTAAAGAGATGTCAAAGCGGGAGGTAACGGGAATGCTTAGTGATCATCACCGAGAGGGAGTTTCCAAACAGTCGTTAACGGGAGATGCGCAATAGCAGTTGTCCTATGATCGAAAAGTGTGACTTGCCAGTGATGAGATTGCTTTTTGTAAGTCAGGTAAGTGCAATGAGTTTTATGGATTGTGTGTGTTTTTCTGCAAGTGGTTTTCAGCGAATATTGCCGGCATTAATTTTGTTGGTAGTGTATTAAGTGTTGATTGCTGCATGTGCCAAAATGAAGTCTGACGAAGGGAAGTTGGTGTTGTTGAAGTACGGTCACCAGTGGGCTGGGTCGTTGGGTGTGTTATAGATGCTCGTGAAGTACAACCTGGTGGCAGGGGGGCTGTGTAGTGGCGACATATGCAATAATCGTTTATAGTGCTTCCTTCATTGAGCTGTAGTTTATGAAATCCCACCTGTTTTCATAAATGATGGAAGATATTTAGGTTATGGAAATGTTTATTAGTTGGTGTCTTATAGGTGATGTTGGTCGTACTTTTCAAATGACTCAGCTCGCGAGACGTTTTCGCCCTTCTGCAAAATTACTTGTGAGAAATTATCGCGCAGGGAGAATGTCGGTGCTGAATTTGCGTGATGTCTTGAGTGCCAACATGAAATGTGACGAGGATAAGTTCGTGTTGGAAAGGACGTGGACGATTTCAGTGGGTGATTTATAGGTAGACGTGCAGGTATTCAAGAGTTGTGTCTGGTATCAATCTGAGCAGTAACATAACGGCGACCGACAGGTTATGTGACAAATGTGCCCTAGGATGTAGGCGATGTAGATGCAAATTGTGGGCTACTTGTTTCATAGTGCTAAGTTGATTGAGCTGTAGTTTATTGGGTGTGGTTGGATCCATAAATTACTTTATGATTTTTGAGGTTATGGAAGTGATTGGTAGTTGGTTTCTTATAGGCGAAGTTGGTAGCTCGTTTCGCCTTAATTTTTTTCTTTACTTCCTGTCCTTTTAAAGGAGAAGATGTGTCACTAATGGTATTCACGGAATAAAGTTTGAGGTCTTCATAATTTTACAGTGTTTGGAGTGGTATTTCAGTCAGCATTTGGTTCGGCAGTGCCGTGTAGTGTTCGCGGACGGGCATGTACCTCAGGTGTAGTGTTCGCGGACGGGCATGTACCTCAGGTGTATTGTCGGTAGATGACAGCACAGTTCGTCAGGATGCGCACATATTGGTTATTGAATATCCCACATGCACCGCCGGTGGCGGGATGTGTTCTCGCTGTTTTTCAGACGTTGCCGTCCCTGCGTGCGAGAAAATGGCGCAGCTCCTCTGCTGTTATTGTTTACTTCGGACGGCGTGATGGTAGGATGCATGGCCAGTCGAGTGCAGCTTTACTCTCTTATATATCCAATGCTTGCAAGTTTATTTGAACTGATGTTTGTCATCTTTCTCCTGTGTGAAGTACGTAAAGTGGGAAATATTTTGGTTGCACGAAAGGCCGGATTAGTTGCCAGTAGGTTATTAATGTGGTGTAGAGTGCCTTCGTAGTAAGAATTAATACTGGTCTCTCAATGCGGATGTTTATTTCTGTACATGGTTTTGTTTCAGGTAGGCGTGAATGCAAGCATATGGGATACTTCAGCCTTTATGCAGTTTCGAGTCCATCATTACTACGGAGGTAGCAAGACTTTGCTCCGGTAGCTGACATGACCACTGTGCATGATGGACACAATTCATCAGTCGATGCGGTTGGGATGACCCACAGACTCGTGGTGGCAGCCTCTGTTTTTGTGACTTGCATGTGGAAATTCAGTAGCTGTTGATTTAAATTTGTGCAAGAGCTTATCGCAGTGAAGAAGCTAGAAGTAAGCAGCTAGGGTTACAGGTTGTAATGTTGGTTATGTGGCCACCACACCACACCACACCACAGTTGCCTACTTTTGATTCCTAGTGACCAAGTATGGGGTGTTCGTAGCATGCCTCACAATGCCACAAGGAAGACCTCAGGCCCTCGTGCGATTATATACCTTGCTTTCCGAGGAGGTGTACTGTTATAGATTTAGTGGGAGTGCCTAGTCTGTCTCAAAGAGGAGTTTGAGATCAGGGGATGTGCTGAGTAGCAACTTTCATGTGAACTGTAGCTGTAGTGTGTGTTTACTGGCATCAACGAAGACATGGAGGACCAATTTGTCTGAATATCAGTGTTTCAGAAGATCTGTTGTGTGCGTGATGGGGAAGCAGCTTTTTTGGAGTTGGAGATGTGAAGAACGAGACAGAACGAAGCACCTGGAGTGTTTGTTACTTGGATAAGGAATTGCATTATTCAGGTATGTTAGAGAGTAGAGTTTGTTTGCATTCCATAGATCCTTCTTAGGAGTAATCCAAAGGATGCAGTACAAGTCATTTCATACAATAAACATAGACTTCAGGACTTCATTCAATATACGTAAACCTCGGTACTTTTGACACAATTACAAGAACGTGTTTCACATATGAATGTACATAACCTTCAGATTTTGCAATTCAAGTATGAAAGCTAATTTCAGTGCAGGCTTGAATACATTTATATCACAATTTAGAGTTTTAATTGTTGGTTGGTGATTATTAAATAACTTGACACGTGTAAAGTACACTCCTCTTTGACATTTAGCAGGGTTTACATCTTGTAATTAAATTATGTACATCTGTATTTCTTTTAAAATTATCCAACTTTTCCACCACAAATGATAGCAAGCAGAGTATAAATTCACTTGCAAGTGGAAGTGTATTAAATTTACGAAATAATTCTCTACAAGGTAAGCTGCTTTTGACACCTGCCATTGTTGTGATTATTTTCTTTTGCATGTAAAAAGCCTTATTACTGTCTGTTGAATTCCCCCAAAATATTAATCCATAAGACACCACAGAGTGGAAATAAGCAAAGTAATCTAGCTTTATAGTATCTATTGTCATGGGTGGTATGACTGTTCTGATGGCAAGGCACGCAGAGCTTAATTAGGGAATAATATACTCAGTGTGCTTCTTCCAATCTGAGGTGTTGTCAACTTGTAAGCCAAGGAAATTGTTTGTTTCAACTTCCGCGATTAATTTCTCATCACCGTAACCTCTCCTTTTGCCTCTGTACGTAGGTACATGCACATTCACAACATTCCCTAGGGTGGAATGCTCACCTCGGGAGCTTACAGAGTTATTCACGCCGACATTGTTGGTGCCCCGGCATATTCCTGCAGGCAGTCCACATCCCTTCTGTACTCACGTTTTCGGGCATATGCATTGTGCAGTGTTGATGGTTGTCGTTCCGTGCGCCGTGATGTCCGCTCGCTTGCTCTGTGTTGGGGTACTGAAGTATGTATTTTCATTAATGTTCTAGGACACCGGCCATGCCGTCATCATGAAGTTACCTGCTTCAGTTCCCTCTGGGTGTTCTGTTTGACATGGCTGGGGTGAAGAACCAGAACGATATTGGCCGCAGTTAGATGACCTGTTACTGGCGAGTAAAACCTCTGTGTTGTGCCCCTGACACGAGATAGGGCTTTGGACCAACATTTCTCAGAGAGAGAGCATATTAATTGGCTCACAAAGGGCAGCGTATGTATAGAGCTACAATAACTGGATGTGAGTGAGTGAGTGTGTGTGTCTGTCTGTTCATAAGAGGCACCAGTACAAGAAGTAGGACACTGTCTTCTGACTTCATATCACAAAGAATATTAACTGGATGAATATTCGGAATGTGTACCAAGTTGGAAGAGGAATACTTTTTCTGCCAAGCAACGGTAATGCTCTGACAGAGGCTGACTGCATGTTGGATGTTTGTTCTTACGTGTCTAATCCCCTGTATGTCTATGAACGGCATTCCCCCCCCGCCCCCATTTCAGATTAAATATTTGAATAAGCAGGAGGCACCCATTAGATAAAATAAGTTGGCATGAGATTGTTCCATTTCAGACGACTTTGCCTCCAATGTCTGTGAAAGTGGCCCCTTGAGATTCTAGATTTCTTGTGTATCTTACACCTTTCCTGGAATATTGCAGGAGGAGTGCACCAACACTAGACAGACTGACTTCCGAGAGAAGACCGCTTGTGTCCCCGATGGTTGGCCGTCCTGTTGCTGAGTGCGTACATGGAGAAGAGGACTGAATGCAGCGTGTAAATTTTGTGTGCCTCTGGAGAGGTGGTGCAGTTTTCTGTTATTTAACCCATTGACAGGGGCTTGCTCTGTTGTGGTAATTGTGTTGCAAGTGTGATAGCAACTTAGATATGAATCATGTGAACGTGTAAGGTGTGGATGTCTAGTTATGTGTGTGGGGTGTTCTACGGAGTGTAGTAAAATAGTAGAAATGTCGGCCGCAATCACATTGCGTTGATAAGAGTCTGCTTCATAGTGTGGTGGCCAACACATCTCGGAATGAGAGAGAGTTTGTCCTGTGTGAAAGGCTGTAAGTTGCAGGTGCTCTTGGCTTTGGCCGCAGCTTGTCACCAAAGATGTGATTCCTCTTCCTGGAAAGAATATGTTATTTCGTTTTATCTGCTTCATCCCATTTCACATTCTCAGTTCAAGCTAATGCCACAGGAAGATCTTGAAAACGTCAGTCATTGTGAATCTGTTTCTATAGCAGATGGGGGGGGGGGGCTCTGCAGTTTCACTCGTTTAGGAAGTGCGGTGATGAAGATCTCTGGCATAGCTATACCGGACAGTCTTGATAATAGTGGGTGTCCGTTCTCTGACCCAGGAGGGCTTTAAAAGTGTGCTGACCACGCATTACTTAGTTTGTATTTTCTTCATGTAAATCTGTAAAGAGATGTCAAAGCGGGAGGTAACGGGAATGCTTAGTGATCATCACCGAGAGGGAGTTTCCAAACAGTCGTTAACGGGAGATGCGCAATAGCAGTTGTCCTATGATCGAAAAGTGTGACTTGCCAGTGATGAGATTGCTTTTTGTAAGTCAGGTAAGTGCAATGAGTTTTATGGATTGTGTGTGTTTTTCTGCAAGTGGTTTTCAGCGAATATTGCCGGCATTAATTTTGTTGGTAGTGTATTAAGTGTTGATTGCTGCATGTGCCAAAATGAAGTCTGACGAAGGGAAGTTGGTGTTGTTGAAGTACGGTCACCAGTGGGCTGGGTCGTTGGGTGTGTTATAGATGCTCGTGAAGTACAACCTGGTGGCAGGGGGGCTGTGTAGTGGCGACATATGCAATAATCGTTTATAGTGCTTCCTTCATTGAGCTGTAGTTTATGAAATCCCACCTGTTTTCATAAATGATGGAAGATATTTAGGTTATGGAAATGTTTATTAGTTGGTGTCTTATAGGTGATGTTGGTCGTACTTTTCAAATGACTCAGCTCGCGAGACGTTTTCGCCCTTCTGCAAAATTACTTGTGAGAAATTATCGCGCAGGGAGAATGTCGGTGCTGAATTTGCGTGATGTCTTGAGTGCCAACATGAAATGTGACGAGGATAAGTTCGTGTTGGAAAGGACGTGGACGATTTCAGTGGGTGATTTATAGGTAGACGTGCAGGTATTCAAGAGTTGTGTCTGGTATCAATCTGAGCAGTAACATAACGGCGACCGACAGGTTATGTGACAAATGTGCCCTAGGATGTAGGCGATGTAGATGCAAATTGTGGGCTACTTGTTTCATAGTGCTAAGTTGATTGAGCTGTAGTTTATTGGGTGTGGTTGGATCCATAAATTACTTTATGATTTTTGAGGTTATGGAAGTGATTGGTAGTTGGTTTCTTATAGGCGAAGTTGGTAGCTCGTTTCGCCTTAATTTTTTTCTTTACTTCCTGTCCTTTTAAAGGAGAAGATGTGTCACTAATGGTATTCACGGAATAAAGTTTGAGGTCTTCATAATTTTACAGTGTTTGGAGTGGTATTTCAGTCAGCATTTGGTTCGGCAGTGCCGTGTAGTGTTCGCGGACGGGCATGTACCTCAGGTGTAGTGTTCGCGGACGGGCATGTACCTCAGGTGTATTGTCGGTAGATGACAGCACAGTTCGTCAGGATGCGCACATATTGGTTATTGAATATCCCACATGCACCGCCGGTGGCGGGATGTGTTCTCGCTGTTTTTCAGACGTTGCCGTCCCTGCGTGCGAGAAAATGGCGCAGCTCCTCTGCTGTTATTGTTTACTTCGGACGGCGTGATGGTAGGATGCATGGCCAGTCGAGTGCAGCTTTACTCTCTTATATATCCAATGCTTGCAAGTTTATTTGAACTGATGTTTGTCATCTTTCTCCTGTGTGAAGTACGTAAAGTGGGAAATATTTTGGTTGCACGAAAGGCCGGATTAGTTGCCAGTAGGTTATTAATGTGGTGTAGAGTGCCTTCGTAGTAAGAATTAATACTGGTCTCTCAATGCGGATGTTTATTTCTGTACATGGTTTTGTTTCAGGTAGGCGTGAATGCAAGCATATGGGATACTTCAGCCTTTATGCAGTTTCGAGTCCATCATTACTACGGAGGTAGCAAGACTTTGCTCCGGTAGCTGACATGACCACTGTGCATGATGGACACAATTCATCAGTCGATGCGGTTGGGATGACCCACAGACTCGTGGTGGCAGCCTCTGTTTTTGTGACTTGCATGTGGAAATTCAGTAGCTGTTGATTTAAATTTGTGCAAGAGCTTATCGCAGTGAAGAAGCTAGAAGTAAGCAGCTAGGGTTACAGGTTGTAATGTTGGTTATGTGGCCACCACACCACACCACACCACAGTTGCCTACTTTTGATTCCTAGTGACCAAGTATGGGGTGTTCGTAGCATGCCTCACAATGCCACAAGGAAGACCTCAGGCCCTCGTGCGATTATATACCTTGCTTTCCGAGGAGGTGTACTGTTATAGATTTAGTGGGAGTGCCTAGTCTGTCTCAAAGAGGAGTTTGAGATCAGGGGATGTGCTGAGTAGCAACTTTCATGTGAACTGTAGCTGTAGTGTGTGTTTACTGGCATCAACGAAGACATGGAGGACCAATTTGTCTGAATATCAGTGTTTCAGAAGATCTGTTGTGTGCGTGATGGGGAAGCAGCTTTTTTGGAGTTGGAGATGTGAAGAACGAGACAGAACGAAGCACCTGGAGTGTTTGTTACTTGGATAAGGAATTGCATTATTCAGGTATGTTAGAGAGTAGAGTTTGTTTGCATTCCATAGATCCTTCTTAGGAGTAATCCAAAGGATGCAGTACAAGTCATTTCATACAATAAACATAGACTTCAGGACTTCATTCAATATACGTAAACCTCGGTACTTTTGACACAATTACAAGAACGTGTTTCACATATGAATGTACATAACCTTCAGATTTTGCAATTCAAGTATGAAAGCTAATTTCAGTGCAGGCTTGAATACATTTATATCACAATTTAGAGTTTTAATTGTTGGTTGGTGATTATTAAATAACTTGACACGTGTAAAGTACACTCCTCTTTGACATTTAGCAGGGTTTACATCTTGTAATTAAATTATGTACATCTGTATTTCTTTTAAAATTATCCAACTTTTCCACCACAAATGATAGCAAGCAGAGTATAAATTCACTTGCAAGTGGAAGTGTATTAAATTTACGAAATAATTCTCTACAAGGTAAGCTGCTTTTGACACCTGCCATTGTTGTGATTATTTTCTTTTGCATGTAAAAAGCCTTATTACTGTCTGTTGAATTCCCCCAAAATATTAATCCATAAGACACCACAGAGTGGAAATAAGCAAAGTAATCTAGCTTTATAGTATCTATTGTCATGGGTGGTATGACTGTTCTGATGGCAAGGCACGCAGAGCTTAATTAGGGAATAATATACTCAGTGTGCTTCTTCCAATCTGAGGTGTTGTCAACTTGTAAGCCAAGGAAATTGTTTGTTTCAACTTCCGCGATTAATTTCTCATCACCGTAACCTCTCCTTTTGCCTCTGTACGTAGGTACATGCACATTCACAACATTCCCTAGGGTGGAATGCTCTCCTCGGGAGCTTACAGAGTTGTTCACGCCGACATTGTTGGTGCCCCGGCATATTCCTGCAGGCAGTCCACATCCCTTCTGTACTCACGTTTTCGGGCATATGCATTGTGCAGTGTTGATGGTTGTCGTTCCGTGCGCCGTGATGTCCGCTCGCTTGCTCTGTGTTGGGGTACTGAAGTATGTATTTTCATTAATGTTCTAGGACACCGGCCATGCCGTCATCATGAAGTTACCTGCTTCAGTTCCCTCTGGGTGTTCTGTTTGACATGGCTGGGGTGAAGAACCAGAACGATATTGGCCGCAGTTAGATGACCTGTTACTGGCGAGTAAAACCTCTGTGTTGTGCCCCTGACACGAGATAGGGCTTTGGACCAACATTTCTCAAAGAGAGAGCATATTAATTGGCTCACAAAGGGCAGCGTATGTATAGAGCTACAATAACTGGATGTGAGTGAGTGAGTGTGTGTGTCTGTCTGTTCATAAGAGGCACCAGTACAAGAAGTAGGACACTGTCTTCTGACTTCATATCACAAAGAATATTAACTGGATGAATATTCGGAATATGTACCAAGTTGGAAGAGGAATACTTTTTCTGCCAAGCAACGGTAATGCTCTGACAGAGGCTGACTGCATGTTGGATGTTTGTTCTTACGTGTCTAATCCCCTGTATGTCTATGAACGGCATTCCCCCCCGCCCCCATTTCAGATTAAATATTTGAATAAGCAGGAGGCACCCATTAGATAAAATAAGTTGGCATGAGATTGTTCCATTTCAGACGACTTTGCCTCCAATGTCTGTGAAAGTGGCCCCTTGAGATTCTAGATTTCTTGTGTATCTTACACCTTTCCTGGAATATTGCAGGAGGAGTGCACCAACACTAGACAGACTGACTTCCGAGAGAAGACCGCTTGTGTCCCCGATGGTTGGCCGTCCTGTTGCTGAGTGCGTACATGGAGAAGAGGACTGAATGCAGCGTGTAAATTTTGTGTGCCTCTGGAGAGGTGGTGCAGTTTTCTGTTATTTAACCCATTGACAGGGGCTTGCTCTGTTGTGGTAATTGTGTTGCAAGTGTGATAGCAACTTAGATATGAATCATGTGAACGTGTAAGGTGTGGATGTCTAGTTATGTGTGTGGGGTGTTCTACGGAGTGTAGTAAAATAGTAGAAATGTCGGCCGCAATCACATTGCGTTGATAAGAGTCTGCTTCATAGTGTGGTGGCCAACACATCTCGGAATGAGAGAGAGTTTGTCCTGTGTGAAAGGCTGTAAGTTGCAGGTGCTCTTGGCTTTGGCCGCAGCTTGTCACCAAAGATGTGATTCCTCTTCCTGGAAAGAATATGTTATTTCGTTTTATCTGCTTCATCCCATTTCACATTCTCAGTTCAAGCTAATGCCACAGGAAGATCTTCAAAACGTCAGTCATTGTGAATCTGTTTCTATAGCAGATGGGTGGGGGGGGGGCTCTGCAGTTTCACTCGTTTAGGAAGTGCGGTGATGAAGATCTCTGGCATAGCTATACCGGACAGTCTTGATAATAGTGGGTGTCCGTTCTCTGACCCAGGAGGGCTTTAAAAGTGTGCTGACCACGCATTACTTAGTTTGTATTTTCTTCATGTAAATCTGTAAAGAGATGTCAAAGCGGGAGGTAACGGGAATGCTTAGTGATCATCACCGAGAGGGAGTTTCCAAACAGTCGTTAACGGGAGATGCGCAATAGCAGTTGTCCTATGATCGAAAAGTGTGACTTGCCAGTGATGAGATTGCTTTTTGTAAGTCAGGTAAGTGCAATGAGTTTTATGGATTGTGTGTATTTTTCTGCAAGTGGTTTTCAGCGAATATTGCCGGCATTAATTTTGTTGGTAGTGTATTAAGTGTTGATTGCTGCATGTGCCAAAATGAAGTCTGACGAAGGGAAGTTGGTGTTGTTGAAGTACGGTCACCAGTGGGCTGGGTCGTTGGGTGTGTTATAGATGCTCGTGAAGTACAACCTGGTGGCAGGGGGGCTGTGTAGTGGCGACATATGCAATAATCGTTTATAGTGCTTCCTTCATTGAGCTGTAGTTTATGAAATCCCACCTGTTTTCATAAATGATGGAAGATATTTAGGTTATGGAAATGTTTATTAGTTGGTGTCTTATAGGTGATGTTGGTCGTACTTTTCAAATGACTCAGCTCGCGAGACGTTTTCGCCCTTCTGCAAAATTACTTGTGAGAAATTATCGCGCAGGGAGAATGTCGGTGCTGAATTTGCGTGATGTCTTGAGTGCCAACATGAAATGTGACGAGGATAAGTTCGTGTTGGAAAGGACGTGGACGATTTCAGTGGGTGATTTATAGGTAGACGTGCAGGTATTCAAGAGTTGTGTCTGGTATCAATCTGAGCAGTAACATAACGGCGACCGACAGGTTATGTGACAAATGTGCCCTAGGATGTAGGCGATGTAGATGCAAATTGTGGGCTACTTGTTTCGTAGTGCTTCGTGCTAAGTTGATTGAGCTGTAGTTTATTGGTTGTGGTTGGATTCATAAATTATTTTATGATTTTTGAGGTTATGGAAGTGATTGGTAGTTGGTTTCTTATAGGCGAAGTTGGTAGCTCGTTTCGCCTTAATTTTTTTCTTTACTTCCTGTCATTTTTAAAGGAGAAGATGTGAAACTAATGGTATTCACGGAATAAAGTTTCAGGTCTTCATAATTTTACAGTCTTTGGAGTGGTATTTCAGTCAGCATTTGGTTCGGCAGTGCCGTGTAGTGTTCGCGGACGGGCATGTACCTCAGGTGTATTGTCGGTAGATGACAGGACAGTTCGTCAGGGTGCGCACATATTGATCATTGAATATCCCTCAAGCTCCGCCGGTGGCGGGATGTGTTCGCTGTTTTTCAGACGTTGCCGTCCCTGCTTGCGAGAAAATGGCGCAGCTCCTCTGCTGTTATTGTTTCCTTCGGACGGCGTGATGGTAGGATGCATGCCCAGTCGAGTGCAGCTTTACTCTCTTATATTTCCAATGCTTGCAAGTTTATTTGAACTGATGTTTGTCATCTTTCTCCTGTGTGAAGTACGTAAAGTGGGAAATATTTTGGTTGCACGAAAGGCCGGATTATTTGCCAGTAGGTTATTAATGTGGTGTAGAGTGCCTTCGTAGTAAGAATTAATACTGGTCTCTCAATGCGGATGTTTATTTCTGTACATGGTTTTGTTTCAGGTAGGCGTGAATGCAAGCATATGGGATACTTCAGCCGTTATGCAGTTTCGAGTCCATCATTACTACGGAGGTAGCAAGACTTTGCTCCGGTAGCTGACATGACCACTGTGCATGATGGACACAATTCATCAGTCGATGCGGTTGGGATGACCCACAGACTCGTGGTGGCAGCCTCTGTTTTTGTGACTTGCATGTGGAAATTCAGTAGCTGTTGATTTAAATTTGTGCAAGAGCTTATCGCAGTGAAGAAGCTAGAAGTAAGCAGCTAGGGTTACAGGTTGTAATGTTGGTTATGTGGCCACCACACCACACCACACCACAGTTGCCCACTTTTGATTCCTAGTGACCAAGTATGGGGTGTTCGTAGCATGCCTCACAATGCCACAAGGAAGACCTCAGGCCCTCGTGCGATTATATACCTTGCTTTCCGAGGAGGTGTACTGTTATAGATTTAGTGGGAGTGCCTAGTCTGTCTCAAAGAGGAGTTTGAGATCAGGGGATGTGCTGAGTAGCAACTTTCATGTGAACTGTAGCTGTAGTGTGTGTTTACTGGCATCAACGAAGACATGGAGGACCAATTTGTCTGAATATCAGTGTTTCAGAAGATCTGTTGTGTGCGTGATGGGGAAGCAGCTTTTTTGGAGTTGGAGATGTGAAGAACGAGACAGAACGAAGCACCTGGAGTGTTTGTTACTTGGATAAGGAATTGCATTATTCAGGTATGTTAGAGAGTAGAGTTTGTTTGCATTCCATAGATCCTTCTTAGGAGTAATCCAAAGGATGCAGAGCAAGTCATTTCATACAGTAAACATAGACTTCAGGACTTCATTCAATATACGTAAACCTCGGTACTTTTGACACAATTACAAGAACGTGTTTCACATATGAATGTACATAACCTTCAGATTTTGCAATTCAAGTATGAAAGCTAATTTCAGTGCAGGCTTGAATACATTTATATCACAATTTAGAGTTTTAATTGTTGGTTGGTGATTATTAAATAACTTGACACGTGTAAAGTACACTCCTCTTTGACATTTAGCAGGGTTTACATCTTGTAATTAAATTATGTACATCTGTATTTCTTTTAAAATTATCCAACTTTTCCACCACAAATGATAGCAAGCAGAGTATAAATTCACTTGCAAGTGGAAGTGTATTAAATTTACGAAATAATTCTCTACAAGGTAAGCTGCTTTTGACACCTGCCATTGTTGTGATTATTTTCTTTTGCATGTAAAAAGCCTTATTACTGTCTGTTGAATTCCCCCAAAATATTAATCCATAAGACACCACAGAGTGGAAATAAGCAAAGTAATCTAGCTTTATAGTATCTATTGTCATGGGTGGTATGACTGTTCTGATGGCAAGGCACGCAGAGCTTAATTAGGGAATAATATACTCAGTGTGCTTCTTCCAATCTGAGGTGTTGTCAACTTGTAAGCCAAGGAAATTGTTTGTTTCAACTTCCGCGATTAATTTCTCATCACCGTAACCTCTCCTTTTGCCTCTGTACGTAGGTACATGCACATTCACAACATTCCCTAGGGTGGAATGCTCTCCTCGGGAGCTTACAGAGTTGTTCACGCCGACATTGTTGGTGCCCCGGCATATTCCTGCAGGCAGTCCACATCCCTTCTGTACTCACGTTTTCGGGCATATGCATTGTGCAGTGTTGATGGTTGTCGTTCCGTGCGCCGTGATGTCCGCTCGCTTGCTCTGTGTTGGGGTACTGAAGTATGTATTTTCATTAATGTTCTAGGACACCGGCCATGCCGTCATCATGAAGTTACCTGCTTCAGTTCCCTCTGGGTGTTCTGTTTGACATGGCTGGGGTGAAGAACCAGAACGATATTGGCCGCAGTTAGATGACCTGTTACTGGCGAGTAAAACCTCTGTGTTGTGCCCCTGACACGAGATAGGGCTTTGGACCAACATTTCTCAAAGAGAGAGCATATTAATTGGCTCACAAAGGGCAGCGTATGTATAGAGCTACAATAACTGGATGTGAGTGAGTGAGTGTGTGTGTCTGTCTGTTCATAAGAGGCACCAGTACAAGAAGTAGGACACTGTCTTCTGACTTCATATCACAAAGAATATTAACTGGATGAATATTCGGAATATGTACCAAGTTGGAAGAGGAATACTTTTTCTGCCAAGCAACGGTAATGCTCTGACAGAGGCTGACTGCATGTTGGATGTTTGTTCTTACGTGTCTAATCCCCTGTATGTCTATGAACGGCATTCCCCCCCCGCCCCCATTTCAGATTAAATATTTGAATAAGCAGGAGGCACCCATTAGATAAAATAAGTTGGCATGAGATTGTTCCATTTCAGACGACTTTGCCTCCAATGTCTGTGAAAGTGGCCCCTTGAGATTCTAGATTTCTTGTGTATCTTACACCTTTCCTGGTATATTGCAGGAGGAGTGCACCAACACTAGACAGACTGACTTCCGAGAGAAGACCGCTTGTGTCCCCGATGGTTGGCCGTCCTGTTGCTGAGTGCGTACATGGAGAAGAGGACTGAATGCAGCGTGTAAATTTTGTGTGCCTCTGGAGAGGTGGTGCAGTTTTCTGTTATTTAACCCATTGACAGGGGCTTGCTCTGTTGTGGTAATTGTGTTGCAAGTGTGATAGCAACTTAGATATGAATCATGTGAACGTGTAAGGTGTGGATGTCTAGTTATGTGTGTGGGGTGTTCTACGGAGTGTAGTAAAATAGTAGAAATGTCGGCCGCAATCACATTGCGTTGATAAGAGTCTGCTTCATAGTGTGGTGGCCAACACATCTCGGAATGAGAGAGAGTTTGTCCTGTGTGAAAGGCTGTAAGTTGCAGGTGCTCTTGGCTTTGGCCGCAGCTTGTCACCAAAGATGTGATTCCTCTTCCTGGAAAGAATATGTTATTTCGTTTTATCTGCTTCATCCCATTTCACATTCTCAGTTCAAGCTAATGCCACAGGAAGATCTTGAAAACGTCAGTCATTGTGAATCTGTTTCTATAGCAGATGGGGGGGGGGGGCTCTGCAGTTTCACTCGTTTAGGAAGTGCGGTGATGAAGATCTCTGGCATAGCTATACCGGACAGTCTTGATAATAGTGGGTGTCCGTTCTCTGACCCAGGAGGGCTTTAAAAGTGTGCTGACCACGCATTACTTAGTTTGTATTTTCTTCATGTAAATCTGTAAAGAGATGTCAAAGCGGGAGGTAACGGGAATGCTTAGTGATCATCACCGAGAGGGAGTTTCCAAACAGTCGTTAACGGGAGATGCGCAATAGCAGTTGTCCTATGATCGAAAAGTGTGACTTGCCAGTGATGAGATTGCTTTTTGTAAGTCAGGTAAGTGCAATGAGTTTTATGGATTGTGTGTGTTTTTCTGCAAGTGGTTTTCAGCGAATATTGCCGGCATTAATTTTGTTGGTAGTGTATTAAGTGTTGATTGCTGCATGTGCCAAAATGAAGTCTGACGAAGGGAAGTTGGTGTTGTTGAAGTACGGTCACCAGTGGGCTGGGTCGTTGGGTGTGTTATAGATGCTCGTGAAGTACAACCTGGTGGCAGGGGGGCTGTGTAGTGGCGACATATGCAATAATCGTTTATAGTGCTTCCTTCATTGAGCTGTAGTTTATGAAATCCCACCTGTTTTCATAAATGATGGAAGATATTTAGGTTATGGAAATGTTTATTAGTTGGTGTCTTATAGGTGATGTTGGTCGTACTTTTCAAATGACTCAGCTCGCGAGACGTTTTCGCCCTTCTGCAAAATTACTTGTGAGAAATTATCGCGCAGGGAGAATGTCGGTGCTGAATTTGCGTGATGTCTTGAGTGCCAACATGAAATGTGACGAGGATAAGTTCGTGTTGGAAAGGACGTGGACGATTTCAGTGGGTGATTTATAGGTAGACGTGCAGGTATTCAAGAGTTGTGTCTGGTATCAATCTGAGCAGTAACATAACGGCGACCGACAGGTTATGTGACAAATGTGCCCTAGGATGTAGGCGATGTAGATGCAAATTGTGGGCTACTTGTTTCATAGTGCTAAGTTGATTGAGCTGTAGTTTATTGGGTGTGGTTGGATCCATAAATTACTTTATGATTTTTGAGGTTATGGAAGTGATTGGTAGTTGGTTTCTTATAGGCGAAGTTGGTAGCTCGTTTCGCCTTAATTTTTTTCTTTACTTCCTGTCCTTTTAAAGGAGAAGATGTGTCACTAATGGTATTCACGGAATAAAGTTTGAGGTCTTCATAATTTTACAGTGTTTGGAGTGGTATTTCAGTCAGCATTTGGTTCGGCAGTGCCGTGTAGTGTTCGCGGACGGGATGTACCTCAGGTGTAGTGTTCGCGGACGGGCATGTACCTCAGGTGTATTGTCGGTAGATGACAGCACAGTTCGTCAGGATGCGCACATATTGGTTATTGAATATCCCACATGCACCGCCGGTGGCGGGATGTGTTCTCGCTGTTTTTCAGACGTTGCCGTCCCTGCGTGCGAGAAAATGGCGCAGCTCCTCTGCTGTTATTGTTTACTTCGGACGGCGTGATGGTAGGATGCATGGCCAGTCGAGTGCAGCTTTACTCTCTTATATATCCAATGCTTGCAAGTTTATTTGAACTGATGTTTGTCATCTTTCTCCTGTGTGAAGTACGTAAAGTGGGAAATATTTTGGTTGCACGAAAGGCCGGATTAGTTGCCAGTAGGTTATTAATGTGGTGTAGAGTGCCTTCGTAGTAAGAATTAATACTGGTCTCTCAATGCGGATGTTTATTTCTGTACATGGTTTTGTTTCAGGTAGGCGTGAATGCAAGCATATGGGATACTTCAGCCTTTATGCAGTTTCGAGTCCATCATTACTACGGAGGTAGCAAGACTTTGCTCCGGTAGCTGACATGACCACTGTGCATGATGGACACAATTCATCAGTCGATGCGGTTGGGATGACCCACAGACTCGTGGTGGCAGCCTCTGTTTTTGTGACTTGCATGTGGAAATTCAGTAGCTGTTGATTTAAATTTGTGCAAGAGCTTATCGCAGTGAAGAAGCTAGAAGTAAGCAGCTAGGGTTACAGGTTGTAATGTTGGTTATGTGGCCACCACACCACACCACACCACAGTTGCCTACTTTTGATTCCTAGTGACCAAGTATGGGGTGTTCGTAGCATGCCTCACAATGCCACAAGGAAGACCTCAGGCCCTCGTGCGATTATATACCTTGCTTTCCGAGGAGGTGTACTGTTATAGATTTAGTGGGAGTGCCTAGTCTGTCTCAAAGAGGAGTTTGAGATCAGGGGATGTGCTGAGTAGCAACTTTCATGTGAACTGTAGCTGTAGTGTGTGTTTACTGGCATCAACGAAGACATGGAGGACCAATTTGTCTGAATATCAGTGTTTCAGAAGATCTGTTGTGTGCGTGATGGGGAAGCAGCTTTTTTGGAGTTGGAGATGTGAAGAACGAGACAGAACGAAGCACCTGGAGTGTTTGTTACTTGGATAAGGAATTGCATTATTCAGGTATGTTAGAGAGTAGAGTTTGTTTGCATTCCATAGATCCTTCTTAGGAGTAATCCAAAGGATGCAGTACAAGTCATTTCATACAATAAACATAGACTTCAGGACTTCATTCAATATACGTAAACCTCGGTACTTTTGACACAATTACAAGAACGTGTTTCACATATGAATGTACATAACCTTCAGATTTTGCAATTCAAGTATGAAAGCTAATTTCAGTGCAGGCTTGAATACATTTATATCACAATTTAGAGTTTTAATTGTTGGTTGGTGATTATTAAATAACTTGACACGTGTAAAGTACACTCCTCTTTGACATTTAGCAGGGTTTACATCTTGTAATTAAATTATGTACATCTGTATTTCTTTTAAAATTATCCAACTTTTCCACCACAAATGATAGCAAGCAGAGTATAAATTCACTTGCAAGTGGAAGTGTATTAAATTTACGAAATAATTCTCTACAAGGTAAGCTGCTTTTGACACCTGCCATTGTTGTGATTATTTTCTTTTGCATGTAAAAAGCCTTATTACTGTCTGTTGAATTCCCCCAAAATATTAATCCATAAGACACCACAGAGTGGAAATAAGCAAAGTAATCTAGCTTTATAGTATCTATTGTCATGGGTGGTATGACTGTTCTGATGGCAAGGCACGCAGAGCTTAATTAGGGAATAATATACTCAGTGTGCTTCTTCCAATCTGAGGTGTTGTCAACTTGTAAGCCAAGGAAATTGTTTGTTTCAACTTCCGCGATTAATTTCTCATCACCGTAACCTCTCCTTTTGCCTCTGTACGTAGGTACATGCACATTCACAACATTCCCTAGGGTGGAATGCTCTCCTCGGGAGCTTACAGAGTTGTTCACGCCGACATTGTTGGTGCCCCGGCATATTCCTGCAGGCAGTCCACATCCCTTCTGTACTCACGTTTTCGGGCATATGCATTGTGCAGTGTTGATGGTTGTCGTTCCGTGCGCCGTGATGTCCGCTCGCTTGCTCTGTGTTGGGGTACTGAAGTATGTATTTTCATTAATGTTCTAGGACACCGGCCATGCCGTCATCATGAAGTTACCTGCTTCAGTTCCCTCTGGGTGTTCTGTTTGACATGGCTGGGGTGAAGAACCAGAACGATATTGGCCGCAGTTAGATGACCTGTTACTGGCGAGTAAAACCTCTGTGTTGTGCCCCTGACACGAGATAGGGCTTTGGACCAACATTTCTCAAAGAGAGAGCATATTAATTGGCTCACAAAGGGCAGCGTATGTATAGAGCTACAATAACTGGATGTGAGTGAGTGAGTGTGTGTGTCTGTCTGTTCATAAGAGGCACCAGTACAAGAAGTAGGACACTGTCTTCTGACTTCATATCACAAAGAATATTAACTGGATGAATATTCGGAATATGTACCAAGTTGGAAGAGGAATACTTTTTCTGCCAAGCAACGGTAATGCTCTGACAGAGGCTGACTGCATGTTGGATGTTTGTTCTTACGTGTCTAATCCCCTGTATGTCTATGAACGGCATTCCCCCCCGCCCCCATTTCAGATTAAATATTTGAATAAGCAGGAGGCACCCATTAGATAAAATAAGTTGGCATGAGATTGTTCCATTTCAGACGACTTTGCCTCCAATGTCTGTGAAAGTGGCCCCTTGAGATTCTAGATTTCTTGTGTATCTTACACCTTTCCTGGAATATTGCAGGAGGAGTGCACCAACACTAGACAGACTGACTTCCGAGAGAAGACCGCTTGTGTCCCCGATGGTTGGCCGTCCTGTTGCTGAGTGCGTACATGGAGAAGAGGACTGAATGCAGCGTGTAAATTTTGTGTGCCTCTGGAGAGGTGGTGCAGTTTTCTGTTATTTAACCCATTGACAGGGGCTTGCTCTGTTGTGGTAATTGTGTTGCAAGTGTGATAGCAACTTAGATATGAATCATGTGAACGTGTAAGGTGTGGATGTCTAGTTATGTGTGTGGGGTGTTCTACGGAGTGTAGTAAAATAGTAGAAATGTCGGCCGCAATCACATTGCGTTGATAAGAGTCTGCTTCATAGTGTGGTGGCCAACACATCTCGGAATGAGAGAGAGTTTGTCCTGTGTGAAAGGCTGTAAGTTGCAGGTGCTCTTGGCTTTGGCCGCAGCTTGTCACCAAAGATGTGATTCCTCTTCCTGGAAAGAATATGTTATTTCGTTTTATCTGCTTCATCCCATTTCACATTCTCAGTTCAAGCTAATGCCACAGGAAGATCTTCAAAACGTCAGTCATTGTGAATCTGTTTCTATAGCAGATGGGTGGGGGGGGGGCTCTGCAGTTTCACTCGTTTAGGAAGTGCGGTGATGAAGATCTCTGGCATAGCTATACCGGACAGTCTTGATAATAGTGGGTGTCCGTTCTCTGACCCAGGAGGGCTTTAAAAGTGTGCTGACCACGCATTACTTAGTTTGTATTTTCTTCATGTAAATCTGTAAAGAGATGTCAAAGCGGGAGGTAACGGGAATGCTTAGTGATCATCACCGAGAGGGAGTTTCCAAACAGTCGTTAACGGGAGATGCGCAATAGCAGTTGTCCTATGATCGAAAAGTGTGACTTGCCAGTGATGAGATTGCTTTTTGTAAGTCAGGTAAGTGCAATGAGTTTTATGGATTGTGTGTATTTTTCTGCAAGTGGTTTTCAGCGAATATTGCCGGCATTAATTTTGTTGGTAGTGTATTAAGTGTTGATTGCTGCATGTGCCAAAATGAAGTCTGACGAAGGGAAGTTGGTGTTGTTGAAGTACGGTCACCAGTGGGCTGGGTCGTTGGGTGTGTTATAGATGCTCGTGAAGTACAACCTGGTGGCAGGGGGGCTGTGTAGTGGCGACATATGCAATAATCGTTTATAGTGCTTCCTTCATTGAGCTGTAGTTTATGAAATCCCACCTGTTTTCATAAATGATGGAAGATATTTAGGTTATGGAAATGTTTATTAGTTGGTGTCTTATAGGTGATGTTGGTCGTACTTTTCAAATGACTCAGCTCGCGAGACGTTTTCGCCCTTCTGCAAAATTACTTGTGAGAAATTATCGCGCAGGGAGAATGTCGGTGCTGAATTTGCGTGATGTCTTGAGTGCCAACATGAAATGTGACGAGGATAAGTTCGTGTTGGAAAGGACGTGGACGATTTCAGTGGGTGATTTATAGGTAGACGTGCAGGTATTCAAGAGTTGTGTCTGGTATCAATCTGAGCAGTAACATAACGGCGACCGACAGGTTATGTGACAAATGTGCCCTAGGATGTAGGCGATGTAGATGCAAATTGTGGGCTACTTGTTTCATAGTGCTAAGTTGATTGAGCTGTAGTTTATTGGGTGTGGTTGGATCCATAAATTACTTTATGATTTTTGAGGTTATGGAAGTGATTGGTAGTTGGTTTCTTATAGGCGAAGTTGGTAGCTCGTTTCGCCTTAATTTTTTTCTTTACTTCCTGTCCTTTTAAAGGAGAAGATGTGTCACTAATGGTATTCACGGAATAAAGTTTGAGGTCTTCATAATTTTACAGTGTTTGGAGTGGTATTTCAGTCAGCATTTGGTTCGGCAGTGCCGTGTAGTGTTCGCGGACGGGCATGTACCTCAGGTGTAGTGTTCGCGGACGGGCATGTACCTCAGGTGTATTGTCGGTAGATGACAGCACAGTTCGTCAGGATGCGCACATATTGGTTATTGAATATCCCACATGCACCGCCGGTGGCGGGATGTGTTCTCGCTGTTTTTCAGACGTTGCCGTCCCTGCGTGCGAGAAAATGGCGCAGCTCCTCTGCTGTTATTGTTTACTTCGGACGGCGTGATGGTAGGATGCATGGCCAGTCGAGTGCAGCTTTACTCTCTTATATATCCAATGCTTGCAAGTTTATTTGAACTGATGTTTGTCATCTTTCTCCTGTGTGAAGTACGTAAAGTGGGAAATATTTTGGTTGCACGAAAGGCCGGATTAGTTGCCAGTAGGTTATTAATGTGGTGTAGAGTGCCTTCGTAGTAAGAATTAATACTGGTCTCTCAATGCGGATGTTTATTTCTGTACATGGTTTTGTTTCAGGTAGGCGTGAATGCAAGCATATGGGATACTTCAGCCTTTATGCAGTTTCGAGTCCATCATTACTACGGAGGTAGCAAGACTTTGCTCCGGTAGCTGACATGACCACTGTGCATGATGGACACAATTCATCAGTCGATGCGGTTGGGATGACCCACAGACTCGTGGTGGCAGCCTCTGTTTTTGTGACTTGCATGTGGAAATTCAGTAGCTGTTGATTTAAATTTGTGCAAGAGCTTATCGCAGTGAAGAAGCTAGAAGTAAGCAGCTAGGGTTACAGGTTGTAATGTTGGTTATGTGGCCACCACACCACACCACACCACAGTTGCCTACTTTTGATTCCTAGTGACCAAGTATGGGGTGTTCGTAGCATGCCTCACAATGCCACAAGGAAGACCTCAGGCCCTCGTGCGATTATATACCTTGCTTTCCGAGGAGGTGTACTGTTATAGATTTAGTGGGAGTGCCTAGTCTGTCTCAAAGAGGAGTTTGAGATCAGGGGATGTGCTGAGTAGCAACTTTCATGTGAACTGTAGCTGTAGTGTGTGTTTACTGGCATCAACGAAGACATGGAGGACCAATTTGTCTGAATATCAGTGTTTCAGAAGATCTGTTGTGTGCGTGATGGGGAAGCAGCTTTTTTGGAGTTGGAGATGTGAAGAACGAGACAGAACGAAGCACCTGGAGTGTTTGTTACTTGGATAAGGAATTGCATTATTCAGGTATGTTAGAGAGTAGAGTTTGTTTGCATTCCATAGATCCTTCTTAGGAGTAATCCAAAGGATGCAGTACAAGTCATTTCATACAATAAACATAGACTTCAGGACTTCATTCAATATACGTAAACCTCGGTACTTTTGACACAATTACAAGAACGTGTTTCACATATGAATGTACATAACCTTCAGATTTTGCAATTCAAGTATGAAAGCTAATTTCAGTGCAGGCTTGAATACATTTATATCACAATTTAGAGTTTTAATTGTTGGTTGGTGATTATTAAATAACTTGACACGTGTAAAGTACACTCCTCTTTGACATTTAGCAGGGTTTACATCTTGTAATTAAATTATGTACATCTGTATTTCTTTTAAAATTATCCAACTTTTCCACCACAAATGATAGCAAGCAGAGTATAAATTCACTTGCAAGTGGAAGTGTATTAAATTTACGAAATAATTCTCTACAAGGTAAGCTGCTTTTGACACCTGCCATTGTTGTGATTATTTTCTTTTGCATGTAAAAAGCCTTATTACTGTCTGTTGAATTCCCCCAAAATATTAATCCATAAGACACCACAGAGTGGAAATAAGCAAAGTAATCTAGCTTTATAGTATCTATTGTCATGGGTGGTATGACTGTTCTGATGGCAAGGCACGCAGAGCTTAATTAGGGAATAATATACTCAGTGTGCTTCTTCCAATCTGAGGTGTTGTCAACTTGTAAGCCAAGGAAATTGTTTGTTTCAACTTCCGCGATTAATTTCTCATCACCGTAACCTCTCCTTTTGCCTCTGTACGTAGGTACATGCACATTCACAACATTCCCTAGGGTGGAATGCTCTCCTCGGGAGCTTACAGAGTTGTTCACGCCGACATTGTTGGTGCCCCGGCATATTCCTGCAGGCAGTCCACATCCCTTCTGTACTCACGTTTTCGGGCATATGCATTGTGCAGTGTTGATGGTTGTCGTTCCGTGCGCCGTGATGTCCGCTCGCTTGCTCTGTGTTGGGGTACTGAAGTATGTATTTTCATTAATGTTCTAGGACACCGGCCATGCCGTCATCATGAAGTTACCTGCTTCAGTTCCCTCTGGGTGTTCTGTTTGACATGGCTGGGGTGAAGAACCAGAACGATATTGGCCGCAGTTAGATGACCTGTTACTGGCGAGTAAAACCTCTGTGTTGTGCCCCTGACACGAGATAGGGCTTTGGACCAACATTTCTCAAAGAGAGAGCATATTAATTGGCTCACAAAGGGCAGCGTATGTATAGAGCTACAATAACTGGATGTGAGTGAGTGAGTGTGTGTGTCTGTCTGTTCATAAGAGGCACCAGTACAAGAAGTAGGACACTGTCTTCTGACTTCATATCACAAAGAATATTAACTGGATGAATATTCGGAATATGTACCAAGTTGGAAGAGGAATACTTTTTCTGCCAAGCAACGGTAATGCTCTGACAGAGGCTGACTGCATGTTGGATGTTTGTTCTTACGTGTCTAATCCCCTGTATGTCTATGAACGGCATTCCCCCCCGCCCCCATTTCAGATTAAATATTTGAATAAGCAGGAGGCACCCATTAGATAAAATAAGTTGGCATGAGATTGTTCCATTTCAGACGACTTTGCCTCCAATGTCTGTGAAAGTGGCCCCTTGAGATTCTAGATTTCTTGTGTATCTTACACCTTTCCTGGAATATTGCAGGAGGAGTGCACCAACACTAGACAGACTGACTTCCGAGAGAAGACCGCTTGTGTCCCCGATGGTTGGCCGTCCTGTTGCTGAGTGCGTACATGGAGAAGAGGACTGAATGCAGCGTGTAAATTTTGTGTGCCTCTGGAGAGGTGGTGCAGTTTTCTGTTATTTAACCCATTGACAGGGGCTTGCTCTGTTGTGGTAATTGTGTTGCAAGTGTGATAGCAACTTAGATATGAATCATGTGAACGTGTAAGGTGTGGATGTCTAGTTATGTGTGTGGGGTGTTCTACGGAGTGTAGTAAAATAGTAGAAATGTCGGCCGCAATCACATTGCGTTGATAAGAGTCTGCTTCATAGTGTGGTGGCCAACACATCTCGGAATGAGAGAGAGTTTGTCCTGTGTGAAAGGCTGTAAGTTGCAGGTGCTCTTGGCTTTGGCCGCAGCTTGTCACCAAAGATGTGATTCCTCTTCCTGGAAAGAATATGTTATTTCGTTTTATCTGCTTCATCCCATTTCACATTCTCAGTTCAAGCTAATGCCACAGGAAGATCTTCAAAACGTCAGTCATTGTGAATCTGTTTCTATAGCAGATGGGTGGGGGGGGGGCTCTGCAGTTTCACTCGTTTAGGAAGTGCGGTGATGAAGATCTCTGGCATAGCTATACCGGACAGTCTTGATAATAGTGGGTGTCCGTTCTCTGACCCAGGAGGGCTTTAAAAGTGTGCTGACCACGCATTACTTAGTTTGTATTTTCTTCATGTAAATCTGTAAAGAGATGTCAAAGCGGGAGGTAACGGGAATGCTTAGTGATCATCACCGAGAGGGAGTTTCCAAACAGTCGTTAACGGGAGATGCGCAATAGCAGTTGTCCTATGATCGAAAAGTGTGACTTGCCAGTGATGAGATTGCTTTTTGTAAGTCAGGTAAGTGCAATGAGTTTTATGGATTGTGTGTATTTTTCTGCAAGTGGTTTTCAGCGAATATTGCCGGCATTAATTTTGTTGGTAGTGTATTAAGTGTTGATTGCTGCATGTGCCAAAATGAAGTCTGACGAAGGGAAGTTGGTGTTGTTGAAGTACGGTCACCAGTGGGCTGGGTCGTTGGGTGTGTTATAGATGCTCGTGAAGTACAACCTGGTGGCAGGGGGGCTGTGTAGTGGCGACATATGCAATAATCGTTTATAGTGCTTCCTTCATTGAGCTGTAGTTTATGAAATCCCACCTGTTTTCATAAATGATGGAAGATATTTAGGTTATGGAAATGTTTATTAGTTGGTGTCTTATAGGTGATGTTGGTCGTACTTTTCAAATGACTCAGCTCGCGAGACGTTTTCGCCCTTCTGCAAAATTACTTGTGAGAAATTATCGCGCAGGGAGAATGTCGGTGCTGAATTTGCGTGATGTCTTGAGTGCCAACATGAAATGTGACGAGGATAAGTTCGTGTTGGAAAGGACGTGGACGATTTCAGTGGGTGATTTATAGGTAGACGTGCAGGTATTCAAGAGTTGTGTCTGGTATCAATCTGAGCAGTAACATAACGGCGACCGACAGGTTATGTGACAAATGTGCCCTAGGATGTAGGCGATGTAGATGCAAATTGTGGGCTACTTGTTTCGTAGTGCTTCGTGCTAAGTTGATTGAGCTGTAGTTTATTGGTTGTGGTTGGATTCATAAATTATTTTATGATTTTTGAGGTTATGGAAGTGATTGGTAGTTGGTTTCTTATAGGCGAAGTTGGTAGCTCGTTTCGCCTTAATTTTTTTCTTTACTTCCTGTCATTTTTAAAGGAGAAGATGTGAAACTAATGGTATTCACGGAATAAAGTTTCAGGTCTTCATAATTTTACAGTCTTTGGAGTGGTATTTCAGTCAGCATTTGGTTCGGCAGTGCCGTGTAGTGTTCGCGGACGGGCATGTACCTCAGGTGTATTGTCGGTAGATGACAGGACAGTTCGTCAGGGTGCGCACATATTGATCATTGAATATCCCTCAAGCTCCGCCGGTGGCGGGATGTGTTCGCTGTTTTTCAGACGTTGCCGTCCCTGCTTGCGAGAAAATGGCGCAGCTCCTCTGCTGTTATTGTTTCCTTCGGACGGCGTGATGGTAGGATGCATGCCCAGTCGAGTGCAGCTTTACTCTCTTATATTTCCAATGCTTGCAAGTTTATTTGAACTGATGTTTGTCATCTTTCTCCTGTGTGAAGTACGTAAAGTGGGAAATATTTTGGTTGCACGAAAGGCCGGATTATTTGCCAGTAGGTTATTAATGTGGTGTAGAGTGCCTTCGTAGTAAGAATTAATACTGGTCTCTCAATGCGGATGTTTATTTCTGTACATGGTTTTGTTTCAGGTAGGCGTGAATGCAAGCATATGGGATACTTCAGCCGTTATGCAGTTTCGAGTCCATCATTACTACGGAGGTAGCAAGACTTTGCTCCGGTAGCTGACATGACCACTGTGCATGATGGACACAATTCATCAGTCGATGCGGTTGGGATGACCCACAGACTCGTGGTGGCAGCCTCTGTTTTTGTGACTTGCATGTGGAAATTCAGTAGCTGTTGATTTAAATTTGTGCAAGAGCTTATCGCAGTGAAGAAGCTAGAAGTAAGCAGCTAGGGTTACAGGTTGTAATGTTGGTTATGTGGCCACCACACCACACCACACCACAGTTGCCCACTTTTGATTCCTAGTGACCAAGTATGGGGTGTTCGTAGCATGCCTCACAATGCCACAAGGAAGACCTCAGGCCCTCGTGCGATTATATACCTTGCTTTCCGAGGAGGTGTACTGTTATAGATTTAGTGGGAGTGCCTAGTCTGTCTCAAAGAGGAGTTTGAGATCAGGGGATGTGCTGAGTAGCAACTTTCATGTGAACTGTAGCTGTAGTGTGTGTTTACTGGCATCAACGAAGACATGGAGGACCAATTTGTCTGAATATCAGTGTTTCAGAAGATCTGTTGTGTGCGTGATGGGGAAGCAGCTTTTTTGGAGTTGGAGATGTGAAGAACGAGACAGAACGAAGCACCTGGAGTGTTTGTTACTTGGATAAGGAATTGCATTATTCAGGTATGTTAGAGAGTAGAGTTTGTTTGCATTCCATAGATCCTTCTTAGGAGTAATCCAAAGGATGCAGAGCAAGTCATTTCATACAGTAAACATAGACTTCAGGACTTCATTCAATATACGTAAACCTCGGTACTTTTGACACAATTACAAGAACGTGTTTCACATATGAATGTACATAACCTTCAGATTTTGCAATTCAAGTATGAAAGCTAATTTCAGTGCAGGCTTGAATACATTTATATCACAATTTAGAGTTTTAATTGTTGGTTGGTGATTATTAAATAACTTGACACGTGTAAAGTACACTCCTCTTTGACATTTAGCAGGGTTTACATCTTGTAATTAAATTATGTACATCTGTATTTCTTTTAAAATTATCCAACTTTTCCACCACAAATGATAGCAAGCAGAGTATAAATTCACTTGCAAGTGGAAGTGTATTAAATTTACGAAATAATTCTCTACAAGGTAAGCTGCTTTTGACACCTGCCATTGTTGTGATTATTTTCTTTTGCATGTAAAAAGCCTTATTACTGTCTGTTGAATTCCCCCAAAATATTAATCCATAAGACACCACAGAGTGGAAATAAGCAAAGTAATCTAGCTTTATAGTATCTATTGTCATGGGTGGTATGACTGTTCTGATGGCAAGGCACGCAGAGCTTAATTAGGGAATAATATACTCAGTGTGCTTCTTCCAATCTGAGGTGTTGTCAACTTGTAAGCCAAGGAAATTGTTTGTTTCAACTTCCGCGATTAATTTCTCATCACCGTAACCTCTCCTTTTGCCTCTGTACGTAGGTACATGCACATTCACAACATTCCCTAGGGTGGAATGCTCTCCTCGGGAGCTTACAGAGTTGTTCACGCCGACATTGTTGGTGCCCCGGCATATTCCTGCAGGCAGTCCACATCCCTTCTGTACTCACGTTTTCGGGCATATGCATTGTGCAGTGTTGATGGTTGTCGTTCCGTGCGCCGTGATGTCCGCTCGCTTGCTCTGTGTTGGGGTACTGAAGTATGTATTTTCATTAATGTTCTAGGACACCGGCCATGCCGTCATCATGAAGTTACCTGCTTCAGTTCCCTCTGGGTGTTCTGTTTGACATGGCTGGGGTGAAGAACCAGAACGATATTGGCCGCAGTTAGATGACCTGTTACTGGCGAGTAAAACCTCTGTGTTGTGCCCCTGACACGAGATAGGGCTTTGGACCAACATTTCTCAAAGAGAGAGCATATTAATTGGCTCACAAAGGGCAGCGTATGTATAGAGCTACAATAACTGGATGTGAGTGAGTGAGTGTGTGTGTCTGTCTGTTCATAAGAGGCACCAGTACAAGAAGTAGGACACTGTCTTCTGACTTCATATCACAAAGAATATTAACTGGATGAATATTCGGAATATGTACCAAGTTGGAAGAGGAATACTTTTTCTGCCAAGCAACGGTAATGCTCTGACAGAGGCTGACTGCATGTTGGATGTTTGTTCTTACGTGTCTAATCCCCTGTATGTCTATGAACGGCATTCCCCCCCCGCCCCCATTTCAGATTAAATATTTGAATAAGCAGGAGGCACCCATTAGATAAAATAAGTTGGCATGAGATTGTTCCATTTCAGACGACTTTGCCTCCAATGTCTGTGAAAGTGGCCCCTTGAGATTCTAGATTTCTTGTGTATCTTACACCTTTCCTGGTATATTGCAGGAGGAGTGCACCAACACTAGACAGACTGACTTCCGAGAGAAGACCGCTTGTGTCCCCGATGGTTGGCCGTCCTGTTGCTGAGTGCGTACATGGAGAAGAGGACTGAATGCAGCGTGTAAATTTTGTGTGCCTCTGGAGAGGTGGTGCAGTTTTCTGTTATTTAACCCATTGACAGGGGCTTGCTCTGTTGTGGTAATTGTGTTGCAAGTGTGATAGCAACTTAGATATGAATCATGTGAACGTGTAAGGTGTGGATGTCTAGTTATGTGTGTGGGGTGTTCTACGGAGTGTAGTAAAATAGTAGAAATGTCGGCCGCAATCACATTGCGTTGATAAGAGTCTGCTTCATAGTGTGGTGGCCAACACATCTCGGAATGAGAGAGAGTTTGTCCTGTGTGAAAGGCTGTAAGTTGCAGGTGCTCTTGGCTTTGGCCGCAGCTTGTCACCAAAGATGTGATTCCTCTTCCTGGAAAGAATATGTTATTTCGTTTTATCTGCTTCATCCCATTTCACATTCTCAGTTCAAGCTAATGCCACAGGAAGATCTTGAAAACGTCAGTCATTGTGAATCTGTTTCTATAGCAGATGGGGGGGGGGGGCTCTGCAGTTTCACTCGTTTAGGAAGTGCGGTGATGAAGATCTCTGGCATAGCTATACCGGACAGTCTTGATAATAGTGGGTGTCCGTTCTCTGACCCAGGAGGGCTTTAAAAGTGTGCTGACCACGCATTACTTAGTTTGTATTTTCTTCATGTAAATCTGTAAAGAGATGTCAAAGCGGGAGGTAACGGGAATGCTTAGTGATCATCACCGAGAGGGAGTTTCCAAACAGTCGTTAACGGGAGATGCGCAATAGCAGTTGTCCTATGATCGAAAAGTGTGACTTGCCAGTGATGAGATTGCTTTTTGTAAGTCAGGTAAGTGCAATGAGTTTTATGGATTGTGTGTGTTTTTCTGCAAGTGGTTTTCAGCGAATATTGCCGGCATTAATTTTGTTGGTAGTGTATTAAGTGTTGATTGCTGCATGTGCCAAAATGAAGTCTGACGAAGGGAAGTTGGTGTTGTTGAAGTACGGTCACCAGTGGGCTGGGTCGTTGGGTGTGTTATAGATGCTCGTGAAGTACAACCTGGTGGCAGGGGGGCTGTGTAGTGGCGACATATGCAATAATCGTTTATAGTGCTTCCTTCATTGAGCTGTAGTTTATGAAATCCCACCTGTTTTCATAAATGATGGAAGATATTTAGGTTATGGAAATGTTTATTAGTTGGTGTCTTATAGGTGATGTTGGTCGTACTTTTCAAATGACTCAGCTCGCGAGACGTTTTCGCCCTTCTGCAAAATTACTTGTGAGAAATTATCGCGCAGGGAGAATGTCGGTGCTGAATTTGCGTGATGTCTTGAGTGCCAACATGAAATGTGACGAGGATAAGTTCGTGTTGGAAAGGACGTGGACGATTTCAGTGGGTGATTTATAGGTAGACGTGCAGGTATTCAAGAGTTGTGTCTGGTATCAATCTGAGCAGTAACATAACGGCGACCGACAGGTTATGTGACAAATGTGCCCTAGGATGTAGGCGATGTAGATGCAAATTGTGGGCTACTTGTTTCATAGTGCTAAGTTGATTGAGCTGTAGTTTATTGGGTGTGGTTGGATCCATAAATTACTTTATGATTTTTGAGGTTATGGAAGTGATTGGTAGTTGGTTTCTTATAGGCGAAGTTGGTAGCTCGTTTCGCCTTAATTTTTTTCTTTACTTCCTGTCCTTTTAAAGGAGAAGATGTGTCACTAATGGTATTCACGGAATAAAGTTTGAGGTCTTCATAATTTTACAGTGTTTGGAGTGGTATTTCAGTCAGCATTTGGTTCGGCAGTGCCGTGTAGTGTTCGCGGACGGGATGTACCTCAGGTGTAGTGTTCGCGGACGGGCATGTACCTCAGGTGTATTGTCGGTAGATGACAGCACAGTTCGTCAGGATGCGCACATATTGGTTATTGAATATCCCACATGCACCGCCGGTGGCGGGATGTGTTCTCGCTGTTTTTCAGACGTTGCCGTCCCTGCGTGCGAGAAAATGGCGCAGCTCCTCTGCTGTTATTGTTTACTTCGGACGGCGTGATGGTAGGATGCATGGCCAGTCGAGTGCAGCTTTACTCTCTTATATATCCAATGCTTGCAAGTTTATTTGAACTGATGTTTGTCATCTTTCTCCTGTGTGAAGTACGTAAAGTGGGAAATATTTTGGTTGCACGAAAGGCCGGATTAGTTGCCAGTAGGTTATTAATGTGGTGTAGAGTGCCTTCGTAGTAAGAATTAATACTGGTCTCTCAATGCGGATGTTTATTTCTGTACATGGTTTTGTTTCAGGTAGGCGTGAATGCAAGCATATGGGATACTTCAGCCTTTATGCAGTTTCGAGTCCATCATTACTACGGAGGTAGCAAGACTTTGCTCCGGTAGCTGACATGACCACTGTGCATGATGGACACAATTCATCAGTCGATGCGGTTGGGATGACCCACAGACTCGTGGTGGCAGCCTCTGTTTTTGTGACTTGCATGTGGAAATTCAGTAGCTGTTGATTTAAATTTGTGCAAGAGCTTATCGCAGTGAAGAAGCTAGAAGTAAGCAGCTAGGGTTACAGGTTGTAATGTTGGTTATGTGGCCACCACACCACACCACACCACAGTTGCCTACTTTTGATTCCTAGTGACCAAGTATGGGGTGTTCGTAGCATGCCTCACAATGCCACAAGGAAGACCTCAGGCCCTCGTGCGATTATATACCTTGCTTTCCGAGGAGGTGTACTGTTATAGATTTAGTGGGAGTGCCTAGTCTGTCTCAAAGAGGAGTTTGAGATCAGGGGATGTGCTGAGTAGCAACTTTCATGTGAACTGTAGCTGTAGTGTGTGTTTACTGGCATCAACGAAGACATGGAGGACCAATTTGTCTGAATATCAGTGTTTCAGAAGATCTGTTGTGTGCGTGATGGGGAAGCAGCTTTTTTGGAGTTGGAGATGTGAAGAACGAGACAGAACGAAGCACCTGGAGTGTTTGTTACTTGGATAAGGAATTGCATTATTCAGGTATGTTAGAGAGTAGAGTTTGTTTGCATTCCATAGATCCTTCTTAGGAGTAATCCAAAGGATGCAGTACAAGTCATTTCATACAATAAACATAGACTTCAGGACTTCATTCAATATACGTAAACCTCGGTACTTTTGACACAATTACAAGAACGTGTTTCACATATGAATGTACATAACCTTCAGATTTTGCAATTCAAGTATGAAAGCTAATTTCAGTGCAGGCTTGAATACATTTATATCACAATTTAGAGTTTTAATTGTTGGTTGGTGATTATTAAATAACTTGACACGTGTAAAGTACACTCCTCTTTGACATTTAGCAGGGTTTACATCTTGTAATTAAATTATGTACATCTGTATTTCTTTTAAAATTATCCAACTTTTCCACCACAAATGATAGCAAGCAGAGTATAAATTCACTTGCAAGTGGAAGTGTATTAAATTTACGAAATAATTCTCTACAAGGTAAGCTGCTTTTGACACCTGCCATTGTTGTGATTATTTTCTTTTGCATGTAAAAAGCCTTATTACTGTCTGTTGAATTCCCCCAAAATATTAATCCATAAGACACCACAGAGTGGAAATAAGCAAAGTAATCTAGCTTTATAGTATCTATTGTCATGGGTGGTATGACTGTTCTGATGGCAAGGCACGCAGAGCTTAATTAGGGAATAATATACTCAGTGTGCTTCTTCCAATCTGAGGTGTTGTCAACTTGTAAGCCAAGGAAATTGTTTGTTTCAACTTCCGCGATTAATTTCTCATCACCGTAACCTCTCCTTTTGCCTCTGTACGTAGGTACATGCACATTCACAACATTCCCTAGGGTGGAATGCTCTCCTCGGGAGCTTACAGAGTTGTTCACGCCGACATTGTTGGTGCCCCGGCATATTCCTGCAGGCAGTCCACATCCCTTCTGTACTCACGTTTTCGGGCATATGCATTGTGCAGTGTTGATGGTTGTCGTTCCGTGCGCCGTGATGTCCGCTCGCTTGCTCTGTGTTGGGGTACTGAAGTATGTATTTTCATTAATGTTCTAGGACACCGGCCATGCCGTCATCATGAAGTTACCTGCTTCAGTTCCCTCTGGGTGTTCTGTTTGACATGGCTGGGGTGAAGAACCAGAACGATATTGGCCGCAGTTAGATGACCTGTTACTGGCGAGTAAAACCTCTGTGTTGTGCCCCTGACACGAGATAGGGCTTTGGACCAACATTTCTCAAAGAGAGAGCATATTAATTGGCTCACAAAGGGCAGCGTATGTATAGAGCTACAATAACTGGATGTGAGTGAGTGAGTGTGTGTGTCTGTCTGTTCATAAGAGGCACCAGTACAAGAAGTAGGACACTGTCTTCTGACTTCATATCACAAAGAATATTAACTGGATGAATATTCGGAATATGTACCAAGTTGGAAGAGGAATACTTTTTCTGCCAAGCAACGGTAATGCTCTGACAGAGGCTGACTGCATGTTGGATGTTTGTTCTTACGTGTCTAATCCCCTGTATGTCTATGAACGGCATTCCCCCCCGCCCCCATTTCAGATTAAATATTTGAATAAGCAGGAGGCACCCATTAGATAAAATAAGTTGGCATGAGATTGTTCCATTTCAGACGACTTTGCCTCCAATGTCTGTGAAAGTGGCCCCTTGAGATTCTAGATTTCTTGTGTATCTTACACCTTTCCTGGAATATTGCAGGAGGAGTGCACCAACACTAGACAGACTGACTTCCGAGAGAAGACCGCTTGTGTCCCCGATGGTTGGCCGTCCTGTTGCTGAGTGCGTACATGGAGAAGAGGACTGAATGCAGCGTGTAAATTTTGTGTGCCTCTGGAGAGGTGGTGCAGTTTTCTGTTATTTAACCCATTGACAGGGGCTTGCTCTGTTGTGGTAATTGTGTTGCAAGTGTGATAGCAACTTAGATATGAATCATGTGAACGTGTAAGGTGTGGATGTCTAGTTATGTGTGTGGGGTGTTCTACGGAGTGTAGTAAAATAGTAGAAATGTCGGCCGCAATCACATTGCGTTGATAAGAGTCTGCTTCATAGTGTGGTGGCCAACACATCTCGGAATGAGAGAGAGTTTGTCCTGTGTGAAAGGCTGTAAGTTGCAGGTGCTCTTGGCTTTGGCCGCAGCTTGTCACCAAAGATGTGATTCCTCTTCCTGGAAAGAATATGTTATTTCGTTTTATCTGCTTCATCCCATTTCACATTCTCAGTTCAAGCTAATGCCACAGGAAGATCTTCAAAACGTCAGTCATTGTGAATCTGTTTCTATAGCAGATGGGTGGGGGGGGGGCTCTGCAGTTTCACTCGTTTAGGAAGTGCGGTGATGAAGATCTCTGGCATAGCTATACCGGACAGTCTTGATAATAGTGGGTGTCCGTTCTCTGACCCAGGAGGGCTTTAAAAGTGTGCTGACCACGCATTACTTAGTTTGTATTTTCTTCATGTAAATCTGTAAAGAGATGTCAAAGCGGGAGGTAACGGGAATGCTTAGTGATCATCACCGAGAGGGAGTTTCCAAACAGTCGTTAACGGGAGATGCGCAATAGCAGTTGTCCTATGATCGAAAAGTGTGACTTGCCAGTGATGAGATTGCTTTTTGTAAGTCAGGTAAGTGCAATGAGTTTTATGGATTGTGTGTATTTTTCTGCAAGTGGTTTTCAGCGAATATTGCCGGCATTAATTTTGTTGGTAGTGTATTAAGTGTTGATTGCTGCATGTGCCAAAATGAAGTCTGACGAAGGGAAGTTGGTGTTGTTGAAGTACGGTCACCAGTGGGCTGGGTCGTTGGGTGTGTTATAGATGCTCGTGAAGTACAACCTGGTGGCAGGGGGGCTGTGTAGTGGCGACATATGCAATAATCGTTTATAGTGCTTCCTTCATTGAGCTGTAGTTTATGAAATCCCACCTGTTTTCATAAATGATGGAAGATATTTAGGTTATGGAAATGTTTATTAGTTGGTGTCTTATAGGTGATGTTGGTCGTACTTTTCAAATGACTCAGCTCGCGAGACGTTTTCGCCCTTCTGCAAAATTACTTGTGAGAAATTATCGCGCAGGGAGAATGTCGGTGCTGAATTTGCGTGATGTCTTGAGTGCCAACATGAAATGTGACGAGGATAAGTTCGTGTTGGAAAGGACGTGGACGATTTCAGTGGGTGATTTATAGGTAGACGTGCAGGTATTCAAGAGTTGTGTCTGGTATCAATCTGAGCAGTAACATAACGGCGACCGACAGGTTATGTGACAAATGTGCCCTAGGATGTAGGCGATGTAGATGCAAATTGTGGGCTACTTGTTTCATAGTGCTAAGTTGATTGAGCTGTAGTTTATTGGGTGTGGTTGGATCCATAAATTACTTTATGATTTTTGAGGTTATGGAAGTGATTGGTAGTTGGTTTCTTATAGGCGAAGTTGGTAGCTCGTTTCGCCTTAATTTTTTTCTTTACTTCCTGTCCTTTTAAAGGAGAAGATGTGTCACTAATGGTATTCACGGAATAAAGTTTGAGGTCTTCATAATTTTACAGTGTTTGGAGTGGTATTTCAGTCAGCATTTGGTTCGGCAGTGCCGTGTAGTGTTCGCGGACGGGCATGTACCTCAGGTGTAGTGTTCGCGGACGGGCATGTACCTCAGGTGTATTGTCGGTAGATGACAGCACAGTTCGTCAGGATGCGCACATATTGGTTATTGAATATCCCACATGCACCGCCGGTGGCGGGATGTGTTCTCGCTGTTTTTCAGACGTTGCCGTCCCTGCGTGCGAGAAAATGGCGCAGCTCCTCTGCTGTTATTGTTTACTTCGGACGGCGTGATGGTAGGATGCATGGCCAGTCGAGTGCAGCTTTACTCTCTTATATATCCAATGCTTGCAAGTTTATTTGAACTGATGTTTGTCATCTTTCTCCTGTGTGAAGTACGTAAAGTGGGAAATATTTTGGTTGCACGAAAGGCCGGATTAGTTGCCAGTAGGTTATTAATGTGGTGTAGAGTGCCTTCGTAGTAAGAATTAATACTGGTCTCTCAATGCGGATGTTTATTTCTGTACATGGTTTTGTTTCAGGTAGGCGTGAATGCAAGCATATGGGATACTTCAGCCTTTATGCAGTTTCGAGTCCATCATTACTACGGAGGTAGCAAGACTTTGCTCCGGTAGCTGACATGACCACTGTGCATGATGGACACAATTCATCAGTCGATGCGGTTGGGATGACCCACAGACTCGTGGTGGCAGCCTCTGTTTTTGTGACTTGCATGTGGAAATTCAGTAGCTGTTGATTTAAATTTGTGCAAGAGCTTATCGCAGTGAAGAAGCTAGAAGTAAGCAGCTAGGGTTACAGGTTGTAATGTTGGTTATGTGGCCACCACACCACACCACACCACAGTTGCCTACTTTTGATTCCTAGTGACCAAGTATGGGGTGTTCGTAGCATGCCTCACAATGCCACAAGGAAGACCTCAGGCCCTCGTGCGATTATATACCTTGCTTTCCGAGGAGGTGTACTGTTATAGATTTAGTGGGAGTGCCTAGTCTGTCTCAAAGAGGAGTTTGAGATCAGGGGATGTGCTGAGTAGCAACTTTCATGTGAACTGTAGCTGTAGTGTGTGTTTACTGGCATCAACGAAGACATGGAGGACCAATTTGTCTGAATATCAGTGTTTCAGAAGATCTGTTGTGTGCGTGATGGGGAAGCAGCTTTTTTGGAGTTGGAGATGTGAAGAACGAGACAGAACGAAGCACCTGGAGTGTTTGTTACTTGGATAAGGAATTGCATTATTCAGGTATGTTAGAGAGTAGAGTTTGTTTGCATTCCATAGATCCTTCTTAGGAGTAATCCAAAGGATGCAGTACAAGTCATTTCATACAATAAACATAGACTTCAGGACTTCATTCAATATACGTAAACCTCGGTACTTTTGACACAATTACAAGAACGTGTTTCACATATGAATGTACATAACCTTCAGATTTTGCAATTCAAGTATGAAAGCTAATTTCAGTGCAGGCTTGAATACATTTATATCACAATTTAGAGTTTTAATTGTTGGTTGGTGATTATTAAATAACTTGACACGTGTAAAGTACACTCCTCTTTGACATTTAGCAGGGTTTACATCTTGTAATTAAATTATGTACATCTGTATTTCTTTTAAAATTATCCAACTTTTCCACCACAAATGATAGCAAGCAGAGTATAAATTCACTTGCAAGTGGAAGTGTATTAAATTTACGAAATAATTCTCTACAAGGTAAGCTGCTTTTGACACCTGCCATTGTTGTGATTATTTTCTTTTGCATGTAAAAAGCCTTATTACTGTCTGTTGAATTCCCCCAAAATATTAATCCATAAGACACCACAGAGTGGAAATAAGCAAAGTAATCTAGCTTTATAGTATCTATTGTCATGGGTGGTATGACTGTTCTGATGGCAAGGCACGCAGAGCTTAATTAGGGAATAATATACTCAGTGTGCTTCTTCCAATCTGAGGTGTTGTCAACTTGTAAGCCAAGGAAATTGTTTGTTTCAACTTCCGCGATTAATTTCTCATCACCGTAACCTCTCCTTTTGCCTCTGTACGTAGGTACATGCACATTCACAACATTCCCTAGGGTGGAATGCTCTCCTCGGGAGCTTACAGAGTTGTTCACGCCGACATTGTTGGTGCCCCGGCATATTCCTGCAGGCAGTCCACATCCCTTCTGTACTCACGTTTTCGGGCATATGCATTGTGCAGTGTTGATGGTTGTCGTTCCGTGCGCCGTGATGTCCGCTCGCTTGCTCTGTGTTGGGGTACTGAAGTATGTATTTTCATTAATGTTCTAGGACACCGGCCATGCCGTCATCATGAAGTTACCTGCTTCAGTTCCCTCTGGGTGTTCTGTTTGACATGGCTGGGGTGAAGAACCAGAACGATATTGGCCGCAGTTAGATGACCTGTTACTGGCGAGTAAAACCTCTGTGTTGTGCCCCTGACACGAGATAGGGCTTTGGACCAACATTTCTCAAAGAGAGAGCATATTAATTGGCTCACAAAGGGCAGCGTATGTATAGAGCTACAATAACTGGATGTGAGTGAGTGAGTGTGTGTGTCTGTCTGTTCATAAGAGGCACCAGTACAAGAAGTAGGACACTGTCTTCTGACTTCATATCACAAAGAATATTAACTGGATGAATATTCGGAATATGTACCAAGTTGGAAGAGGAATACTTTTTCTGCCAAGCAACGGTAATGCTCTGACAGAGGCTGACTGCATGTTGGATGTTTGTTCTTACGTGTCTAATCCCCTGTATGTCTATGAACGGCATTCCCCCCCGCCCCCATTTCAGATTAAATATTTGAATAAGCAGGAGGCACCCATTAGATAAAATAAGTTGGCATGAGATTGTTCCATTTCAGACGACTTTGCCTCCAATGTCTGTGAAAGTGGCCCCTTGAGATTCTAGATTTCTTGTGTATCTTACACCTTTCCTGGAATATTGCAGGAGGAGTGCACCAACACTAGACAGACTGACTTCCGAGAGAAGACCGCTTGTGTCCCCGATGGTTGGCCGTCCTGTTGCTGAGTGCGTACATGGAGAAGAGGACTGAATGCAGCGTGTAAATTTTGTGTGCCTCTGGAGAGGTGGTGCAGTTTTCTGTTATTTAACCCATTGACAGGGGCTTGCTCTGTTGTGGTAATTGTGTTGCAAGTGTGATAGCAACTTAGATATGAATCATGTGAACGTGTAAGGTGTGGATGTCTAGTTATGTGTGTGGGGTGTTCTACGGAGTGTAGTAAAATAGTAGAAATGTCGGCCGCAATCACATTGCGTTGATAAGAGTCTGCTTCATAGTGTGGTGGCCAACACATCTCGGAATGAGAGAGAGTTTGTCCTGTGTGAAAGGCTGTAAGTTGCAGGTGCTCTTGGCTTTGGCCGCAGCTTGTCACCAAAGATGTGATTCCTCTTCCTGGAAAGAATATGTTATTTCGTTTTATCTGCTTCATCCCATTTCACATTCTCAGTTCAAGCTAATGCCACAGGAAGATCTTCAAAACGTCAGTCATTGTGAATCTGTTTCTATAGCAGATGGGTGGGGGGGGGGCTCTGCAGTTTCACTCGTTTAGGAAGTGCGGTGATGAAGATCTCTGGCATAGCTATACCGGACAGTCTTGATAATAGTGGGTGTCCGTTCTCTGACCCAGGAGGGCTTTAAAAGTGTGCTGACCACGCATTACTTAGTTTGTATTTTCTTCATGTAAATCTGTAAAGAGATGTCAAAGCGGGAGGTAACGGGAATGCTTAGTGATCATCACCGAGAGGGAGTTTCCAAACAGTCGTTAACGGGAGATGCGCAATAGCAGTTGTCCTATGATCGAAAAGTGTGACTTGCCAGTGATGAGATTGCTTTTTGTAAGTCAGGTAAGTGCAATGAGTTTTATGGATTGTGTGTATTTTTCTGCAAGTGGTTTTCAGCGAATATTGCCGGCATTAATTTTGTTGGTAGTGTATTAAGTGTTGATTGCTGCATGTGCCAAAATGAAGTCTGACGAAGGGAAGTTGGTGTTGTTGAAGTACGGTCACCAGTGGGCTGGGTCGTTGGGTGTGTTATAGATGCTCGTGAAGTACAACCTGGTGGCAGGGGGGCTGTGTAGTGGCGACATATGCAATAATCGTTTATAGTGCTTCCTTCATTGAGCTGTAGTTTATGAAATCCCACCTGTTTTCATAAATGATGGAAGATATTTAGGTTATGGAAATGTTTATTAGTTGGTGTCTTATAGGTGATGTTGGTCGTACTTTTCAAATGACTCAGCTCGCGAGACGTTTTCGCCCTTCTGCAAAATTACTTGTGAGAAATTATCGCGCAGGGAGAATGTCGGTGCTGAATTTGCGTGATGTCTTGAGTGCCAACATGAAATGTGACGAGGATAAGTTCGTGTTGGAAAGGACGTGGACGATTTCAGTGGGTGATTTATAGGTAGACGTGCAGGTATTCAAGAGTTGTGTCTGGTATCAATCTGAGCAGTAACATAACGGCGACCGACAGGTTATGTGACAAATGTGCCCTAGGATGTAGGCGATGTAGATGCAAATTGTGGGCTACTTGTTTCGTAGTGCTTCGTGCTAAGTTGATTGAGCTGTAGTTTATTGGTTGTGGTTGGATTCATAAATTATTTTATGATTTTTGAGGTTATGGAAGTGATTGGTAGTTGGTTTCTTATAGGCGAAGTTGGTAGCTCGTTTCGCCTTAATTTTTTTCTTTACTTCCTGTCATTTTTAAAGGAGAAGATGTGAAACTAATGGTATTCACGGAATAAAGTTTCAGGTCTTCATAATTTTACAGTCTTTGGAGTGGTATTTCAGTCAGCATTTGGTTCGGCAGTGCCGTGTAGTGTTCGCGGACGGGCATGTACCTCAGGTGTATTGTCGGTAGATGACAGGACAGTTCGTCAGGGTGCGCACATATTGATCATTGAATATCCCTCAAGCTCCGCCGGTGGCGGGATGTGTTCGCTGTTTTTCAGACGTTGCCGTCCCTGCTTGCGAGAAAATGGCGCAGCTCCTCTGCTGTTATTGTTTCCTTCGGACGGCGTGATGGTAGGATGCATGCCCAGTCGAGTGCAGCTTTACTCTCTTATATTTCCAATGCTTGCAAGTTTATTTGAACTGATGTTTGTCATCTTTCTCCTGTGTGAAGTACGTAAAGTGGGAAATATTTTGGTTGCACGAAAGGCCGGATTATTTGCCAGTAGGTTATTAATGTGGTGTAGAGTGCCTTCGTAGTAAGAATTAATACTGGTCTCTCAATGCGGATGTTTATTTCTGTACATGGTTTTGTTTCAGGTAGGCGTGAATGCAAGCATATGGGATACTTCAGCCGTTATGCAGTTTCGAGTCCATCATTACTACGGAGGTAGCAAGACTTTGCTCCGGTAGCTGACATGACCACTGTGCATGATGGACACAATTCATCAGTCGATGCGGTTGGGATGACCCACAGACTCGTGGTGGCAGCCTCTGTTTTTGTGACTTGCATGTGGAAATTCAGTAGCTGTTGATTTAAATTTGTGCAAGAGCTTATCGCAGTGAAGAAGCTAGAAGTAAGCAGCTAGGGTTACAGGTTGTAATGTTGGTTATGTGGCCACCACACCACACCACACCACAGTTGCCCACTTTTGATTCCTAGTGACCAAGTATGGGGTGTTCGTAGCATGCCTCACAATGCCACAAGGAAGACCTCAGGCCCTCGTGCGATTATATACCTTGCTTTCCGAGGAGGTGTACTGTTATAGATTTAGTGGGAGTGCCTAGTCTGTCTCAAAGAGGAGTTTGAGATCAGGGGATGTGCTGAGTAGCAACTTTCATGTGAACTGTAGCTGTAGTGTGTGTTTACTGGCATCAACGAAGACATGGAGGACCAATTTGTCTGAATATCAGTGTTTCAGAAGATCTGTTGTGTGCGTGATGGGGAAGCAGCTTTTTTGGAGTTGGAGATGTGAAGAACGAGACAGAACGAAGCACCTGGAGTGTTTGTTACTTGGATAAGGAATTGCATTATTCAGGTATGTTAGAGAGTAGAGTTTGTTTGCATTCCATAGATCCTTCTTAGGAGTAATCCAAAGGATGCAGAGCAAGTCATTTCATACAGTAAACATAGACTTCAGGACTTCATTCAATATACGTAAACCTCGGTACTTTTGACACAATTACAAGAACGTGTTTCACATATGAATGTACATAACCTTCAGATTTTGCAATTCAAGTATGAAAGCTAATTTCAGTGCAGGCTTGAATACATTTATATCACAATTTAGAGTTTTAATTGTTGGTTGGTGATTATTAAATAACTTGACACGTGTAAAGTACACTCCTCTTTGACATTTAGCAGGGTTTACATCTTGTAATTAAATTATGTACATCTGTATTTCTTTTAAAATTATCCAACTTTTCCACCACAAATGATAGCAAGCAGAGTATAAATTCACTTGCAAGTGGAAGTGTATTAAATTTACGAAATAATTCTCTACAAGGTAAGCTGCTTTTGACACCTGCCATTGTTGTGATTATTTTCTTTTGCATGTAAAAAGCCTTATTACTGTCTGTTGAATTCCCCCAAAATATTAATCCATAAGACACCACAGAGTGGAAATAAGCAAAGTAATCTAGCTTTATAGTATCTATTGTCATGGGTGGTATGACTGTTCTGATGGCAAGGCACGCAGAGCTTAATTAGGGAATAATATACTCAGTGTGCTTCTTCCAATCTGAGGTGTTGTCAACTTGTAAGCCAAGGAAATTGTTTGTTTCAACTTCCGCGATTAATTTCTCATCACCGTAACCTCTCCTTTTGCCTCTGTACGTAGGTACATGCACATTCACAACATTCCCTAGGGTGGAATGCTCTCCTCGGGAGCTTACAGAGTTGTTCACGCCGACATTGTTGGTGCCCCGGCATATTCCTGCAGGCAGTCCACATCCCTTCTGTACTCACGTTTTCGGGCATATGCATTGTGCAGTGTTGATGGTTGTCGTTCCGTGCGCCGTGATGTCCGCTCGCTTGCTCTGTGTTGGGGTACTGAAGTATGTATTTTCATTAATGTTCTAGGACACCGGCCATGCCGTCATCATGAAGTTACCTGCTTCAGTTCCCTCTGGGTGTTCTGTTTGACATGGCTGGGGTGAAGAACCAGAACGATATTGGCCGCAGTTAGATGACCTGTTACTGGCGAGTAAAACCTCTGTGTTGTGCCCCTGACACGAGATAGGGCTTTGGACCAACATTTCTCAAAGAGAGAGCATATTAATTGGCTCACAAAGGGCAGCGTATGTATAGAGCTACAATAACTGGATGTGAGTGAGTGAGTGTGTGTGTCTGTCTGTTCATAAGAGGCACCAGTACAAGAAGTAGGACACTGTCTTCTGACTTCATATCACAAAGAATATTAACTGGATGAATATTCGGAATATGTACCAAGTTGGAAGAGGAATACTTTTTCTGCCAAGCAACGGTAATGCTCTGACAGAGGCTGACTGCATGTTGGATGTTTGTTCTTACGTGTCTAATCCCCTGTATGTCTATGAACGGCATTCCCCCCCCGCCCCCATTTCAGATTAAATATTTGAATAAGCAGGAGGCACCCATTAGATAAAATAAGTTGGCATGAGATTGTTCCATTTCAGACGACTTTGCCTCCAATGTCTGTGAAAGTGGCCCCTTGAGATTCTAGATTTCTTGTGTATCTTACACCTTTCCTGGAATATTGCAGGAGGAGTGCACCAACACTAGACAGACTGACTTCCGAGAGAAGACCGCTTGTGTCCCCGATGGTTGGCCGTCCTGTTGCTGAGTGCGTACATGGAGAAGAGGACTGAATGCAGCGTGTAAATTTTGTGTGCCTCTGGAGAGGTGGTGCAGTTTTCTGTTATTTAACCCATTGACAGGGGCTTGCTCTGTTGTGGTAATTGTGTTGCAAGTGTGATAGCAACTTAGATATGAATCATGTGAACGTGTAAGGTGTGGATGTCTAGTTATGTGTGTGGGGTGTTCTACGGAGTGTAGTAAAATAGTAGAAATGTCGGCCGCAATCACATTGCGTTGATAAGAGTCTGCTTCATAGTGTGGTGGCCAACACATCTCGGAATGAGAGAGAGTTTGTCCTGTGTGAAAGGCTGTAAGTTGCAGGTGCTCTTGGCTTTGGCCGCAGCTTGTCACCAAAGATGTGATTCCTCTTCCTGGAAAGAATATGTTATTTCGTTTTATCTGCTTCATCCCATTTCACATTCTCAGTTCAAGCTAATGCCACAGGAAGATCTTCAAAACGTCAGTCATTGTGAATCTGTTTCTATAGCAGATGGGTGGGGGGGGGCTCTGCAGTTTCACTCGTTTAGGAAGTGCGGTGATGAAGATCTCTGGCATAGCTATACCGGACAGTCTTGATAATAGTGGGTGTCCGTTCTCTGACCCAGGAGGGCTTTAAAAGTGTGCTGACCACCACGCATTACTTAGTTTGTATTTTCTTCATGTAAATCTGTAAAGAGATGTCAAAGCGGGAGGTAACGGGAATACTTAGTGATCATCACCGAGAGGGAGTTTCCAAACAGTCGTTAACGGGAGATGCGCAATAGCAGTTGTCCTATGATCGAAAAGTGTGACTTGCCAGTGATGAGATTGCTTTTTGAAAGTCAGGTAAGTGCAATGAGTTTTATGGATTGTGTGTGTTTTTCTGCAAGTGGTTTTCAGCGAATATTGCCGGCATTAATTTTGTTGGTAGTGTATTAAGTGTTGATTGCTGCATGTGCCAAAATGAAGTCTGACGAAGGGAAGTTGGTGTTGTTGAAGTACGGTCACCAGTGGGCTGGGTCGTTGGGTGTGTTATAGATGCTCGTGAAGTACAACCTGGTGGCAGGGGGGCTGTGTAGTGGCGACATATGCAATAATCGTTTATAGTGCTTCCTTCATTGAGCTGTAGTTTATGAAATCCCACCTGTTTTCATAAATGATGGAAGATATTTAGGTTATGGAAATGTTTATTAGTTGGTGTCTTATAGGTGATGTTGGTCGTACTTTTCAAATGACTCAGCTCGCTAGACGTTTTCGCCCTTCTGCAAAATTACTTGTGAGAAATTATCGCGCAGGGAGAATGTCGGTGCTGAATTTGCGTGATGTCTTGAGTGCCAACATGAAATGTGACGAGGATAAGTTCGTGTTGGAAAGGACGTGGACGATTTCAGTGGGTGATTTATAGGTAGACGTGCAGGTATTCAAGAGTTGTGTCTGGTATCAATCTGAGCAGTAACATAACGGCGACCGACAGGTTATGTGACAAATGTGCCCTAGGATGTAGGCGATGTAGATGCAAATTGTGGGCTACTTGTTTCGTAGTGCTTCGTGCTAAGTTGATTGAGCTGTAGTTTATTGGTTGTGGTTGGATTCATAAATTATTTTATGATTTTTGAGGTTATGGAAGTGATTGGTAGTTGGTTTCTTATAGGCGAAGTTGGTAGCTCGTTTCGCCTTAATTTTTTTCTTTACTTCCTGTCATTTTTAAAGGAGAAGATGTGAAACTAATGGTATTCACGGAATAAAGTTTCAGGTCTTCATAATTTTACAGTCTTTGGAGTGGTATTTCAGTCAGCATTTGGTTCGGCAGTGCCGTGTAGTGTTCGCGGACGGGCATGTACCTCAGGTGTATTGTCGGTAGATGACAGCACAGTTCGTCAGGATGCGCACATATTGGTTATTGAATATCCCACATGCACCGCCGGTGGCGGGATGTGTTCTCGCTGTTTTTCAGACGTTGCCGTCCCTGCGTGCGAGAAAATGGCGCAGCTCCTCTGCTGTTATTGTTTCCTTCGGACGGCGTGATGGTAGGATGCATGCCCAGTCGAGTGCAGCTTTACTCTCTTATATTTCCAATGCTTGCAAGTTTATTTGAACTGATGTTTGTCATCTTTCTCCTGTGTGAAGTACGTAAAGTGGGAAATATTTTGGTTGCACGAAAGGCCGGATTATTTGCCAGTAGGTTATTAATGTGGTGTAGAGTGCCTTCGTAGTAAGAATTAATACTGGTCTCTCAATGCGGATGTTTATTTCTGTACATGGTTTTGTTTCAGGTAGGCGTGAATGCAAGCATATGGGATACTTCAGCCGTTATGCAGTTTCGAGTCCATCATTACTACGGAGGTAGCAAGACTTTGCTCCGGTAGCTGACATGACCACTGTGCATGATGGACACAATTCATCAGTCGATGCGGTTGGGATGACCCACAGACTCGTGGTGGCAGCCTCTGTTTTTGTGACTTGCATGTGGAAATTCAGTAGCTGTTGATTTAAATTTGTGCAAGAGCTTATCGCAGTGAAGAAGCTAGAAGTAAGCAGCTAGGGTTACAGGTTGTAATGTTGGTTATGTGGCCACCACACCACACCACACCACAGTTGCCCACTTTTGATTCCTAGTGACCAAGTATGGGGTGTTCGTAGCATGCCTCACAATGCCACAAGGAAGACCTCAGGCCCTCGTGCGATTATATACCTTGCTTTCCGAGGAGGTGTACTGTTATAGATTTAGTGGGAGTGCCTAGTCTGTCTCAAAGAGGAGTTTGAGATCAGGGGATGTGCTGAGTAGCAACTTTCATGTGAACTGTAGCTGTAGTGTGTGTTTACTGGCATCAACGAAGACATGGAGGACCAATTTGTCTGAATATCAGTGTTTCAGAAGATCTGTTGTGTGCGTGATGGGGAAGCAGCTTTTTTGGAGTTGGAGATGTGAAGAACGAGACAGAACGAAGCACCTGGAGTGTTTGTTACTTGGATAAGGAATTGCATTATTCAGGTATGTTAGAGAGTAGAGTTTGTTTGCATTCCATAGATCCTTCTTAGGAGTAATCCAAAGGATGCAGAGCAAGTCATTTCATACAGTAAACATAAACTTCAGGACTTCATTCAATATACGTAAACCTCGGTACTTTTGACACAATTACAAGAACGTGTTTCACATATGAATGTACATAACCTTCAGATTTTGCAATTCAAGTATGAAAGCTAATTTCAGTGCAGGCTTGAATACATTTATATCACAATTTAGAGTTTTAATTGTTGGTTGGTGATTATTAAATAACTTGACACGTGTAAAGTACACTCCTCTTTGACATTTAGCAGGGTTTACATCTTGTAATTAAATTATGTACATCTGTATTTCTTTTAAAATTATCCAACTTTTCCACCACAAATGATAGCAAGCAGAGTATAAATTCACTTGCAAGTGGAAGTGTATTAAATTTACGAAATAATTCTCTACAAGGTAAGCTGCTTTTGACACCTGCCATTGTTGTGATTATTTTCTTTTGCATGTAAAAAGCCTTATTACTGTCTGTTGAATTCCCCCAAAATATTAATCCATAAGACACCACAGAGTGGAAATAAGCAAAGTAATCTAGCTTTATAGTATCTATTGTCATGGGTGGTATGACTGTTCTGATGGCAAGGCACGCAGAGCTTAATTAGGGAATAATATACTCAGTGTGCTTCTTCCAATCTGAGGTGTTGTCAACTTGTAAGCCAAGGAAATTGTTTGTTTCAACTTCCGCGATTAATTTCTCATCACCGTAACCTCTCCTTTTGCCTCTGTACGTAGGTACATGCACATTCACAACATTCCCTAGGGTGGAATGCTCTCCTCGGGAGCTTACAGAGTTGTTCACGCCGACATTGTTGGTGCCCCGGCATATTCCTGCAGGCAGTCCACATCCCTTCTGTACTCACGTTTTCGGGCATATGCATTGTGCAGTGTTGATGGTTGTCGTTCCGTGCGCCGTGATGTCCGCTCGCTTGCTCTGTGTTGGGGTACTGAAGTATGTATTTTCATTAATGTTCTAGGACACCGGCCATGCCGTCATCATGAAGTTACCTGCTTCAGTTCCCTCTGGGTGTTCTGTTTGACATGGCTGGGGTGAAGAACCAGAACGATATTGGCCGCAGTTAGATGACCTGTTACTGGCGAGTAAAACCTCTGTGTTGTGCCCCTGACACGAGATAGGGCTTTGGACCAACATTTCTCAAAGAGAGAGCATATTAATTGGCTCACAAAGGGCAGCGTATGTATAGAGCTACAATAACTGGATGTGAGTGAGTGAGTGTGTGTGTCTGTCTGTTCATAAGAGGCACCAGTACAAGAAGTAGGACACTGTCTTCTGACTTCATATCACAAAGAATATTAACTGGATGAATATTCGGAATATGTACCAAGTTGGAAGAGGAATACTTTTTCTGCCAAGCAACGGTAATGCTCTGACAGAGGCTGACTGCATGTTGGATGTTTGTTCTTACGTGTCTAATCCCCTGTATGTCTATGAACGGCATTCCCCCCCCGCCCCCATTTCAGATTAAATATTTGAATAAGCAGGAGGCACCCATTAGATAAAATAAGTTGGCATGAGATTGTTCCATTTCAGACGACTTTGCCTCCAATGTCTGTGAAAGTGGCCCCTTGAGATTCTAGATTTCTTGTGTATCTTACACCTTTCCTGGAATATTGCAGGAGGAGTGCACCAACACTAGACAGACTGACTTCCGAGAGAAGACCGCTTGTGTCCCCGATGGTTGGCCGTCCTGTTGCTGAGTGCGTACATGGAGAAGAGGACTGAATGCAGCGTGTAAATTTTGTGTGCCTCTGGAGAGGTGGTGCAGTTTTCTGTTATTTAACCCATTGACAGGGGCTTGCTCTGTTGTGGTAATTGTGTTGCAAGTGTGATAGCAACTTAGATATGAATCATGTGAACGTGTAAGGTGTGGATGTCTAGTTATGTGTGTGGGGTGTTCTACGGAGTGTAGTAAAATAGTAGAAATGTCGGCCGCAATCACATTGCGTTGATAAGAGTCTGCTTCATAGTGTGGTGGCCAACACATCTCGGAATGAGAGAGAGTTTGTCCTGTGTGAAAGGCTGTAAGTTGCAGGTGCTCTTGGCTTTGGCCGCAGCTTGTCACCAAAGATGTGATTCCTCTTCCTGGAAAGAATATGTTATTTCGTTTTATCTGCTTCATCCCATTTCACATTCTCAGTTCAAGCTAATGCCACAGGAAGATCTTCAAAACGTCAGTCATTGTGAATCTGTTTCTATAGCAGATGGGTGGGGGGGGGCTCTGCAGTTTCACTCGTTTAGGAAGTGCGGTGATGAAGATCTCTGGCATAGCTATACCGGACAGTCTTGATAATAGTGGGTGTCCGTTCTCTGACCCAGGAGGGCTTTAAAAGTGTGCTGACCACGCATTACTTAGTTTGTATTTTCTTCATGTAAATCTGTAAAGAGATGTCAAAGCGGGAGGTAACGGGAATGCTTAGTGATCATCACCGAGAGGGAGTTTCCAAACAGTCGTTAACGGGAGATGCGCAATAGCAGTTGTCCTATGATCGAAAAGTGTGACTTGCCAGTGATGAGATTGCTTTTTGTAAGTCAGGTAAGTGCAATGAGTTTTATGGATTGTGTGTGTTTTTCTGCAAGTGGTTTTCAGCGAATATTGCCAGCATTAATTTTGTTGGTAGTGTATTAAGTGTTGATTGCTGCATGTGCCAAAATGAAGTCTGACGAAGGGAAGTTGGTGTTGTTGAAGTACGGTCACCAGTGGGCTGGGTCGTTGGGTGTGTTATAGATGCTCGTGAAGTACAACCTGGTGGCAGGGGGGCTGTGTAGTGGCGACATATGCAATAATCGTTTATAGTGCTTCCTTCATTGAGCTGTAGTTTATGAAATCCCACCTGTTTTCATAAATGATGGAAGATATTTAGGTTATGGAAATGTTTATTAGTTGGTGTCTTATAGGTGATGTTGGTCGTACTTTTCAAATGACTCAGCTCGCTAGACGTTTTCGCCCTTCTGCAAAATTACTTGTGAGAAATTATCGCGCAGGGAGAATGTCGGTGCTGAATTTGCGTGATGTCTTGAGTGCCAACATGAAATGTGACGAGGATAAGTTCGTGTTGGAAAGGACGTGGACGATTTCAGTGGGTGATTTATAGGTAGACGTGCAGGTATTCAAGAGTTGTGTCTGGTATCAATCTGAGCAGTAACATAACGGCGACCGACAGGTTATGTGACAAATGTGCCCTAGGATGTAGGCGATGTAGATGCAAATTGTGGGCTACTTGTTTCGTAGTGCTTCGTGCTAAGTTGATTGAGCTGTAGTTTATTGGTTGTGGTTGGATTCATAAATTATTTTATGATTTTTGAGGTTATGGAAGTGATTGGTAGTTGGTTTCTTATAGGCGAAGTTGGTAGCTCGTTTCGCCTTAATTTTTTTCTTTACTTCCTGTCATTTTTAAAGGAGAAGATGTGAAACTAATGGTATTCACGGAATAAAGTTTCAGGTCTTCATAATTTTACAGTCTTTGGAGTGGTATTTCAGTCAGCATTTGGTTCGGCAGTGCCGTGTAGTGTTCGCGGACGGGCATGTACCTCAGGTGTATTGTCGGTAGATGACAGGACAGTTCGTCAGGGTGCGCACATATTGATCATTGAATATCCCTCAAGCTCCGCCGGTGGCGGGATGTGTTCGCTGTTTTTCAGACGTTGCCGTCCCTGCTTGCGAGAAAATGGCGCAGCTCCTCTGCTGTTATTGTTTCCTTCGGACGGCGTGATGGTAGGATGCATGCCCAGTCGAGTGCAGCTTTACTCTCTTATATTTCCAATGCTTGCAAGTTTATTTGAACTGATGTTTGTCATCTTTCTCCTGTGTGAAGTACGTAAAGTGGGAAATATTTTGGTTGCACGAAAGGCCGGATTATTTGCCAGTAGGTTATTAATGTGGTGTAGAGTGCCTTCGTAGTAAGAATTAATACTGGTCTCTCAATGCGGATGTTTATTTCTGTACATGGTTTTGTTTCAGGTAGGCGTGAATGCAAGCATATGGGATACTTCAGCCGTTATGCAGTTTCGAGTCCATCATTACTACGGAGGTAGCAAGACTTTGCTCCGGTAGCTGACATGACCACTGTGCATGATGGACACAATTCATCAGTCGATGCGGTTGGGATGACCCACAGACTCGTGGTGGCAGCCTCTGTTTTTGTGACTTGCATGTGGAAATTCAGTAGCTGTTGATTTAAATTTGTGCAAGAGCTTATCGCAGTGAAGAAGCTAGAAGTAAGCAGCTAGGGTTACAGGTTGTAATGTTGGTTATGTGGCCACCACACCACACCACACCACACCACACCACAGTTGCCCACTTTTGATTCCTAGTGACCAAGTATGGGGTGTTCGTAGCATGCCTCACAATGCCACAAGGAAGACCTCAGGCCCTCGTGCGATTATATACCTTGCTTTCCGAGGAGGTGTACTGTTATAGATTTAGTGGGAGTGCCTAGTCTGTCTCAAAGAGGAGTTTGAGATCAGGGGATGTGCTGAGTAGCAACTTTCATGTGAACTGTAGCTGTAGTGTGTGTTTACTGGCATCAACGAAGACATGGAGGACCAATTTGTCTGAATATCAGTGTTTCAGAAGATCTGTTGTGTGCGTGATGGGGAAGCAGCTTTTTTGGAGTTGGAGATGTGAAGAACGAGACAGAACGAAGCACCTGGAGTGTTTGTTACTTGGATAAGGAATTGCATTATTCAGGTATGTTAGAGAGTAGAGTTTGTTTGCATTCCATAGATCCTTCTTAGGAGTAATCCAAAGGATGCAGAGCAAGTCATTTCATACAGTAAACATAGACTTCAGGACTTCATTCAATATACGTAAACCTCGGTACTTTTGACACAATTACAAGAACGTGTTTCACATATGAATGTACATAACCTTCAGATTTTGCAATTCAAGTATGAAAGCTAATTTCAGTGCAGGCTTGAATACATTTATATCACAATTTAGAGTTTTAATTGTTGGTTGGTGATTATTAAATAACTTGACACGTGTAAAGTACACTCCTCTTTGACATTTAGCAGGGTTTACATCTTGTAATTAAATTATGTACATCTGTATTTCTTTTAAAATTATCCAACTTTTCCACCACAAATGATAGCAAGCAGAGTATAAATTCACTTGCAAGTGGAAGTGTATTAAATTTACGAAATAATTCTCTACAAGGTAAGCTGCTTTTGACACCTGCCATTGTTGTGATTATTTTCTTTTGCATGTAAAAAGCCTTATTACTGTCTGTTGAATTCCCCCAAAATATTAATCCATAAGACACCACAGAGTGGAAATAAGCAAAGTAATCTAGCTTTATAGTATCTATTGTCATGGGTGGTATGACTGTTCTGATGGCAAGGCACGCAGAGCTTAATTAGGGAATAATATACTCAGTGTGCTTCTTCCAATCTGAGGTGTTGTCAACTTGTAAGCCAAGGAAATTGTTTGTTTCAACTTCCGCGATTAATTTCTCATCACCGTAACCTCTCCTTTTGCCTCTGTACGTAGGTACATGCACATTCACAACATTCCCTAGGGTGGAATGCTCTCCTCGGGAGCTTACAGAGTTGTTCACGCCGACATTGTTGGTGCCCCGGCATATTCCTGCAGGCAGTCCACATCCCTTCTGTACTCACGTTTTCAGGCATATGCATTGTGCAGTGTTGATGGTTGTCGTTCCGTGCGCCGTGATGTCCGCTCGCTTGCTCTGTGTTGGGGTACTGAAGTATGTATTTTCATTAATGTTCTAGGACACCGGCCATGCCGTCATCATGAAGTTACCTGCTTCAGTTCCCTCTGGGTGTTCTGTTTGACATGGCTGGGGTGAAGAACCAGAACGATATTGGCCGCAGTTAGATGACCTGTTACTGGCGAGTAAAACCTCTGTGTTGTGCCCCTGACACGAGATAGGGCTTTGGACCAACATTTCTCAAAGAGAGAGCATATTAATTGGCTCACAAAGGGCAGCGTATGTATAGAGCTACAATAACTGGATGTGAGTGAGTGAGTGTGTGTGTCTGTCTGTTCATAAGAGGCACCAGTACAAGAAGTAGGACACTGTCTTCTGACTTCATATCACAAAGAATATTAACTGGATGAATATTCGGAATATGTACCAAGTTGGAAGAGGAATACTTTTTCTGCCAAGCAACGGTAATGCTCTGACAGAGGCTGACTGCATGTTGGATGTTTGTTCTTACGTGTCTAATCCCCTGTATGTCTATGAACGGCATTCCCCCCCGCCCCCATTTCAGATTAAATATTTGAATAAGCAGGAGGCACCCATTAGATAAAATAAGTTGGCATGAGATTGTTCCATTTCAGACGACTTTGCCTCCAATGTCTGTGAAAGTGGCCCCTTGAGATTCTAGATTTCTTGTGTATCTTACACCTTTCCTGGAATATTGCAGGAGGAGTGCACCAACACTAGACAGACTGACTTCCGAGAGAAGACCGCTTGTGTCCCCGATGGTTGGCCGTCCTGTTGCTGAGTGCGTACATGGAGAAGAGGACTGAATGCAGCGTGTAAATTTTGTGTGCCTCTGGAGAGGTGGTGCAGTTTTCTGTTATTTAACCCATTGACAGGGGCTTGCTCTGTTGTGGTAATTGTGTTGCAAGTGTGATAGCAACTTAGATATGAATCATGTGAACGTGTAAGGTGTGGATGTCTAGTTATGTGTGTGGGGTGTTCTACGGAGTGTAGTAAAATAGTAGAAATGTCGGCCGCAATCACATTGCGTTGATAAGAGTCTGCTTCATAGTGTGGTGGCCAACACATCTCGGAATGAGAGAGAGTTTGTCCTGTGTGACAGGCTGTAAGTTGCAGGTGCTCTTGGCTTTGGCCGCAGCTTGTCACCAAAGATGTGATTCCTCTTCCTGGAAAGAATATGTTATTTCGTTTTATCTGCTTCATCCCATTTCACATTCTCAGTTCAAGCTAATGCCACAGGAAGATCTTCAAAACGTCAGTCATTGTGAATCTGTTTCTATAGCAGATGGGTGGGGTGGGGCTCTGCAGTTTCACTCGTTTAGGAAGTGCGGTGATGAAGATCTCTGGCATAGCTATACCGGACAGTCTTGATAATAGTGGGTGTCCGTTCTCTGACCCAGGAGGGCTTTAAAAGTGTGCTGACCACGCATTACTTAGTTTGTATTTTCTTCATGTAAATCTGTAAAGAGATGTCAAAGCGGGAGGTAACGGGAATGCTTAGTGATCATCACCGAGAGGGAGTTTCCAAACAGTCGTTAACGGGAGATGCGCAATAGCAGTTGTCCTATGATCGAAAAGTGTGACTTGCCAGTGATGAGATTGCTTTTTGTAAGTCAGGTAAGTGCAATGAGTTTTATGGATTGTGTGTGTTTTTCTGCAAGTGGTTTTCAGCGAATATTGCCGGCATTAATTTTGTTGGTAGTGTATTAAGTGTTGATTGCTGCATGTGCCAAAATGAAGTCTGACGAAGGGAAGTTGGTGTTGTTGAAGTACGGTCACCAGTGGGCTGGGTCGTTGGGTGTGTTATAGATGCTCGTGAAGTACAACCTGGTGGCAGGGGGGCTGTGTAGTGGCGACATATGCAATAATCGTTTATAGTGCTTCCTTCATTGAGCTGTAGTTTATGAAATCCCACCTGTTTTCATAAATGATGGAAGATATTTAGGTTATGGAAATGTTTATTAGTTGGTGTCTTATAGGTGATGTTGGTCGTACTTTTCAAATGACTCAGCTCGCGAGACGTTTTCGCCCTTCTGCAAAATTACTTGTGAGAAATTATCGCGCAGGGAGAATGTCGGTGCTGAATTTGCGTGATGTCTTGAGTGCCAACATGAAATGTGACGAGGATAAGTTCGTGTTGGAAAGGACGTGGACGATTTCAGTGGGTGATTTATAGGTAGACGTGCAGGTATTCAAGAGTTGTGTCTGGTATCAATCTGAGCAGTAACATAACGGCGACCGACAGGTTATGTGACAAATGTGCCCTAGGATGTAGGCGATGTAGATGCAAATTGTGGGCTACTTGTTTCGTAGTGCTTCGTGCTAAGTTGATTGAGCTGTAGTTTATTGGTTGTGGTTGGATTCATAAATTATTTTATGATTTTTGAGGTTATGGAAGTGATTGGTAGTTGGTTTCTTATAGGCGAAGTTGGTAGCTCGTTTCGCCTTAATTTTTTTCTTTACTTCCTGTCATTTTTAAAGGAGAAGATGTGAAACTAATGGTATTCACGGAATAAAGTTTCAGGTCTTCATAATTTTACAGTCTTTGGAGTGGTATTTCAGTCAGCATTTGGTTCGGCAGTGCCGTGTAGTGTTCGCGGACGGGCATGTACCTCAGGTGTATTGTCGGTAGATGACAGGACAGTTCGTCAGGGTGCGCACATATTGATCATTGAATATCCCTCAAGCTCCGCCGGTGGCGGGATGTGTTCGCTGTTTTTCAGACGTTGCCGTCCCTGCTTGCGAGAAAATGGCGCAGCTCCTCTGCTGTTATTGTTTCCTTCGGACGGCGTGATGGTAGGATGCATGCCCAGTCGAGTGCAGCTTTACTCTCTTATATTTCCAATGCTTGCAAGTTTATTTGAACTGATGTTTGTCATCTTTCTCCTGTGTGAAGTACGTAAAGTGGGAAATATTTTGGTTGCACGAAAGGCCGGATTATTTGCCAGTAGGTTATTAATGTGGTGTAGAGTGCCTTCGTAGTAAGAATTAATACTGGTCTCTCAATGCGGATGTTTATTTCTGTACATGGTTTTGTTTCAGGTAGGCGTGAATGCAAGCATATGGGATACTTCAGCCGTTATGCAGTTTCGAGTCCATCATTACTACGGAGGTAGCAAGACTTTGCTCCGGTAGCTGACATGACCACTGTGCATGATGGACACAATTCATCAGTCGATGCGGTTGGGATGACCCACAGACTCGTGGTGGCAGCCTCTGTTTTTGTGACTTGCATGTGGAAATTCAGTAGCTGTTGATTTAAATTTGTGCAAGAGCTTATCGCAGTGAAGAAGCTAGAAGTAAGCAGCTAGGGTTACAGGTTGTAATGTTGGTTATGTGGCCACCACACCACACCACACCACAGTTGCCCACTTTTGATTCCTAGTGACCAAGTATGGGGTGTTCGTAGCATGCCTCACAATGCCACAAGGAAGACCTCAGGCCCTCGTGCGATTATATACCTTGCTTTCCGAGGAGGTGTACTGTTATAGATTTAGTGGGAGTGCCTAGTCTGTCTCAAAGAGGAGTTTGAGATCAGGGGATGTGCTGAGTAGCAACTTTCATGTGAACTGTAGCTGTAGTGTGTGTTTACTGGCATCAACGAAGACATGGAGGACCAATTTGTCTGAATATCAGTGTTTCAGAAGATCTGTTGTGTGCGTGATGGGGAAGCAGCTTTTTTGGAGTTGGAGATGTGAAGAACGAGACAGAACGAAGCACCTGGAGTGTTTGTTACTTGGATAAGGAATTGCATTATTCAGGTATGTTAGAGAGTAGAGTTTGTTTGCATTCCATAGATCCTTCTTAGGAGTAATCCAAAGGATGCAGTACAAGTCATTTCATACAATAAACATAGACTTCAGGACTTCATTCAATATACGTAAACCTCGGTACTTTTGACACAATTACAAGAACGTGTTTCACATATGAATGTACATAACCTTCAGATTTTGCAATTCAAGTATGAAAGCTAATTTCAGTGCAGGCTTGAATACATTTATATCACAATTTAGAGTTTTAATTGTTGGTTGGTGATTATTAAATAACTTGACACGTGTAAAGTACACTCCTCTTTGACATTTAGCAGGGTTTACATCTTGTAATTAAATTATGTACATCTGTATTTCTTTTAAAATTATCCAACTTTTCCACCACAAATGATAGCAAGCAGAGTATAAATTCACTTGCAAGTGGAAGTGTATTAAATTTACGAAATAATTCTCTACAAGGTAAGCTGCTTTTGACACCTGCCATTGTTGTGATTATTTTCTTTTGCATGTAAAAAGCCTTATTACTGTCTGTTGAATTCCCCCAAAATATTAATCCATAAGACACCACAGAGTGGAAATAAGCAAAGTAATCTAGCTTTATAGTATCTATTGTCATGGGTGGTATGACTGTTCTGATGGCAAGGCACGCAGAGCTTAATTAGGGAATAATATACTCAGTGTGCTTCTTCCAATCTGAGGTGTTGTCAACTTGTAAGCCAAGGAAATTGTTTGTTTCAACTTCCGCGATTAATTTCTCATCACCGTAACCTCTCCTTTTGCCTCTGTACGTAGGTACATGCACATTCACAACATTCCCTAGGGTGGAATGCTCTCCTCGGGAGCTTACAGAGTTGTTCACGCCGACATTGTTGGTGCCCCGGCATATTCCTGCAGGCAGTCCACATCCCTTCTGTACTCACGTTTTCGGGCGTATGCATTGTGCAGTGTTGATGGTTGTCGTTCCGTGCGCCGTGATGTCCGCTCGCTTGCTCTGTGTTGGGGTACTGAAGTATGTATTTTCATTAATGTTCTAGGACACCGGCCATGCCGTCATCATGAAGTTACCTGCTTCAGTTCCCTCTGGGTGTTCTGTTTGACATGGCTGGGGTGAAGAACCAGAACGATATTGGCCGCAGTTAGATGACCTGTTACTGGCGAGTAAAACCTCTGTGTTGTGCCCCTGACACGAGATAGGGCTTTGGACCAACATTTCTCAAAGAGAGAGCATATTAATTGGCTCACAAAGGGCAGCGTATGTATAGAGCTACAATAACTGGATGTGAGTGAGTGAGTGTGTGTGTCTGTCTGTTCATAAGAGGCACCAGTACAAGAAGTAGGACACTGTCTTCTGACTTCATATCACAAAGAATATTAACTGGATGAATATTCGGAATATGTACCAAGTTGGAAGAGGAATACTTTTTCTGCCAAGCAACGGTAATGCTCTGACAGAGGCTGACTGCATGTTGGATGTTTGTTCTTACGTGTCTAATCCCCTGTATGTCTATGAACGGCATTCCCCCCCCGCCCCCATTTCAGATTAAATATTTGAATAAGCAGGAGGCACCCATTAGATAAAATAAGTTGGCATGAGATTGTTCCATTTCAGACGACTTTGCCTCCAATGTCTGTGAAAGTGGCCCCTTGAGATTCTAGATTTCTTGTGTATCTTACACCTTTCCTGGAATATTGCAGGAGGAGTGCACCAACACTAGACAGACTGACTTCCGAGAGAAGACCGCTTGTGTCCCCGATGGTTGGCCGTCCTGTTGCTGAGTGCGTACATGGAGAAGAGGACTGAATGCAGCGTGTAAATTTTGTGTGCCTCTGGAGAGGTGGTGCAGTTTTCTGTTATTTAACCCATTGACAGGGGCTTGCTCTGTTGTGGTAATTGTGTTGCAAGTGTGATAGCAACTTAGATATGAATCATGTGAACGTGTAAGGTGTGGATGTCTAGTTATGTGTGTGGGGTGTTCTACGGAGTGTAGTAAAATAGTAGAAATGTCGGCCGCAATCACATTGCGTTGATAAGAGTCTGCTTCATAGTGTGGTGGCCAACACATCTCGGAATGAGAGAGAGTTTGTCCTGTGTGAAAGGCTGTAAGTTGCAGGTGCTCTTGGCTTTGGCCGCAGCTTGTCACCAAAGATGTGATTCCTCTTCCTGGAAAGAATATGTTATTTCGTTTTATCTGCTTCATCCCATTTCACATTCTCAGTTCAAGCTAATGCCACAGGAAGATCTTCAAAACGTCAGTCATTGTGAATCTGTTTCTATAGCAGATGGGTGGGGGGGGGCTCTGCAGTTTCACTCGTTTAGGAAGTGCGGTGATGAAGATCTCTGGCATAGCTATACCGGACAGTCTTGATAATAGTGGGTGTCCGTTCTCTGACCCAGGAGGGCTTTAAAAGTGTGCTGACCACCACGCATTACTTAGTTTGTATTTTCTTCATGTAAATCTGTAAAGAGATGTCAAAGCGGGAGGTAACGGGAATACTTAGTGATCATCACCGAGAGGGAGTTTCCAAACAGTCGTTAACGGGAGATGCGCAATAGCAGTTGTCCTATGATCGAAAAGTGTGACTTGCCAGTGATGAGATTGCTTTTTGAAAGTCAGGTAAGTGCAATGAGTTTTATGGATTGTGTGTGTTTTTCTGCAAGTGGTTTTCAGCGAATATTGCCGGCATTAATTTTGTTGGTAGTGTATTAAGTGTTGATTGCTGCATGTGCCAAAATGAAGTCTGACGAAGGGAAGTTGGTGTTGTTGAAGTACGGTCACCAGTGGGCTGGGTCGTTGGGTGTGTTATAGATGCTCGTGAAGTACAACCTGGTGGCAGGGGGGCTGTGTAGTGGCGACATATGCAATAATCGTTTATAGTGCTTCCTTCATTGAGCTGTAGTTTATGAAATCCCACCTGTTTTCATAAATGATGGAAGATATTTAGGTTATGGAAATGTTTATTAGTTGGTGTCTTATAGGTGATGTTGGTCGTACTTTTCAAATGACTCAGCTCGCGAGACGTTTTCGCCCTTCTGCAAAATTACTTGTGAGAAATTATCGCGCAGGGAGAATGTCGGTGCTGAATTTGCGTGATGTCTTGAGTGCCAACATGAAATGTGACGAGGATAAGTTCGTGTTGGAAAGGACGTGGACGATTTCAGTGGGTGATTTATAGGTAGACGTGCAGGTATTCAAGAGTTGTGTCTGGTATCAATCTGAGCAGTAACATAACGGCGACCGACAGGTTATGTGACAAATGTGCCCTAGGATGTAGGCGATGTAGATGCAAATTGTGGGCTACTTGTTTCGTAGTGCTTCGTGCTAAGTTGATTGAGCTGTAGTTTATTGGTTGTGGTTGGATTCATAAATTATTTTATGATTTTTGAGGTTATGGAAGTGATTGGTAGTTGGTTTCTTATAGGGGAAGTTGGTAGCTCGTTTCGCCTTAATTTTTTTCTTTAATTCCTGTCATTTTTAAAGGAGAAGATGTGAAACTAATGGTATTCACGGAATAAAGTTTCAGGTCTTCATAATTTTACAGTCTTTGGAGTGGTATTTCAGTCAGCATTTGGTTCGGCAGTGCCGTGTAGTGTTCGCGGACGGGCATGTACCTCAGGTGTATTGTCGGTAGATGACAGCACAGTTCGTCAGGATGCGCACATATTGGTTATTGAATATCCCACATGCACCGCCGGTGGCGGGATGTGTTCTCGCTGTTTTTCAGACGTTGCCGTCCCTGCGTGCGAGAAAATGGCGCAGCTCCTCTGCTGTTATTGTTTCCTTCGGACGGCGTGATGGTAGGATGCATGCCCAGTCGAGTGCAGCTTTACTCTCTTATATTTCCAATGCTTGCAAGTTTATTTGAACTGATGTTTGTCATCTTTCTCCTGTGTGAAGTACGTAAAGTGGGAAATATTTTGGTTGCACGAAAGGCCGGATTATTTGCCAGTAGGTTATTAATGTGGTGTAGAGTGCCTTCGTAGTAAGAATTAATACTGGTCTCTCAATGCGGATGTTTATTTCTGTACATGGTTTTGTTTCAGGTAGGCGTGAATGCAAGCATATGGGATACTTCAGCCGTTATGCAGTTTCGAGTCCATCATTACTACGGAGGTAGCAAGACTTTGCTCCGGTAGCTGACATGACCACTGTGCATGATGGACACAATTCATCAGTCGATGCGGTTGGGATGACCCACAGACTCGTGGTGGCAGCCTCTGTTTTTGTGACTTGCATGTGGAAATTCAGTAGCTGTTGATTTAAATTTGTGCAAGAGCTTATCGCAGTGAAGAAGCTAGAAGTAAGCAGCTAGGGTTACAGGTTGTAATGTTGGTTATGTGGCCACCACACCACACCACACCACAGTTGCCCACTTTTGATTCCTAGTGACCAAGTATGGGGTGTTCGTAGCATGCCTCACAATGCCACAAGGAAGACCTCAGGCCCTCGTGCGATTATATACCTTGCTTTCCGAGGAGGTGTACTGTTATAGATTTAGTGGGAGTGCCTAGTCTGTCTCAAAGAGGAGTTTGAGATCAGGGGATGTGCTGAGTAGCAACTTTCATGTGAACTGTAGCTGTAGTGTGTGTTTACTGGCATCAACGAAGACATGGAGGACCAATTTGTCTGAATATCAGTGTTTCAGAAGATCTGTTGTGTGCGTGATGGGGAAGCAGCTTTTTTGGAGTTGGAGATGTGAAGAACGAGACAGAACGAAGCACCTGGAGTGTTTGTTACTTGGATAAGGAATTGCATTATTCAGGTATGTTAGAGAGTAGAGTTTGTTTGCATTCCATAGATCCTTCTTAGGAGTAATCCAAAGGATGCAGAGCAAGTCATTTCATACAGTAAACATAGACTTCAGGACTTCATTCAATATACGTAAACCTCGGTACTTTTGACACAATTACAAGAACGTGTTTCACATATGAATGTACATAACCTTCAGATTTTGCAATTCAAGTATGAAAGCTAATTTCAGTGCAGGCTTGAATACATTTATATCACAATTTAGAGTTTTAATTGTTGGTTGGTGATTATTAAATAACTTGACACGTGTAAAGTACACTCCTCTTTGACATTTAGCAGGGTTTACATCTTGTAATTAAATTATGTACATCTGTATTTCTTTTAAAATTATCCAACTTTTCCACCACAAATGATAGCAAGCAGAGTATAAATTCACTTGCAAGTGGAAGTGTATTAAATTTACGAAATAATTCTCTACAAGGTAAGCTGCTTTTGACACCTGCCATTGTTGTGATTATTTTCTTTTGCATGTAAAAAGCCTTATTACTGTCTGTTGAATTCCCCCAAAATATTAATCCATAAGACACCACAGAGTGGAAATAAGCAAAGTAATCTAGCTTTATAGTATCTATTGTCATGGGTGGTATGACTGTTCTGATGGCAAGGCACGCAGAGCTTAATTAGGGAATAATATACTCAGTGTGCTTCTTCCAATCTGAGGTGTTGTCAACTTGTAAGCCAAGGAAATTGTTTGTTTCAACTTCCGCGATTAATTTCTCATCACCGTAACCTCTCCTTTTGCCTCTGTACGTAGGTACATGCACATTCACAACATTCCCTAGGGTGGAATGCTCTCCTCGGGAGCTTACAGAGTTGTTCACGCCGACATTGTTGGTGCCCCGGCATATTCCTGCAGGCAGTCCACATCCCTTCTGTACTCACGTTTTCAGGCATATGCATTGTGCAGTGTTGATGGTTGTCGTTCCGTGCGCCGTGATGTCCGCTCGCTTGCTCTGTGTTGGGGTACTGAAGTATGTATTTTCATTAATGTTCTAGGACACCGGCCATGCCGTCATCATGAAGTTACCTGCTTCAGTTCCCTCTGGGTGTTCTGTTTGACATGGCTGGGGTGAAGAACCAGAACGATATTGGCCGCAGTTAGATGACCTGTTACTGGCGAGTAAAACCTCTGTGTTGTGCCCCTGACACGAGATAGGGCTTTGGACCAACATTTCTCAAAGAGAGAGCATATTAATTGGCTCACAAAGGGCAGCGTATGTATAGAGCTACAATAACTGGATGTGAGTGAGTGAGTGTGTGTGTCTGTCTGTTCATAAGAGGCACCAGTACAAGAAGTAGGACACTGTCTTCTGACTTCATATCACAAAGAATATTAACTGGATGAATATTCGGAATATGTACCAAGTTGGAAGAGGAATACTTTTTCTGCCAAGCAACGGTAATGCTCTGACAGAGGCTGACTGCATGTTGGATGTTTGTTCTTACGTGTCTAATCCCCTGTATGTCTATGAACGGCATTCCCCCCCGCCCCCATTTCAGATTAAATATTTGAATAAGCAGGAGGCACCCATTAGATAAAATAAGTTGGCATGAGATTGTTCCATTTCAGACGACTTTGCCTCCAATGTCTGTGAAAGTGGCCCCTTGAGATTCTAGATTTCTTGTGTATCTTACACCTTTCCTGGAATATTGCAGGAGGAGTGCACCAACACTAGACAGACTGACTTCCGAGAGAAGACCGCTTGTGTCCCCGATGGTTGGCCGTCCTGTTGCTGAGTGCGTACATGGAGAAGAGGACTGAATGCAGCGTGTAAATTTTGTGTGCCTCTGGAGAGGTGGTGCAGTTTTCTGTTATTTAACCCATTGACAGGGGCTTGCTCTGTTGTGGTAATTGTGTTGCAAGTGTGATAGCAACTTAGATATGAATCATGTGAACGTGTAAGGTGTGGATGTCTAGTTATGTGTGTGGGGTGTTCTACGGAGTGTAGTAAAATAGTAGAAATGTCGGCCGCAATCACATTGCGTTGATAAGAGTCTGCTTCATAGTGTGGTGGCCAACACATCTCGGAATGAGAGAGAGTTTGTCCTGTGTGACAGGCTGTAAGTTGCAGGTGCTCTTGGCTTTGGCCGCAGCTTGTCACCAAAGATGTGATTCCTCTTCCTGGAAAGAATATGTTATTTCGTTTTATCTGCTTCATCCCATTTCACATTCTCAGTTCAAGCTAATGCCACAGGAAGATCTTCAAAACGTCAGTCATTGTGAATCTGTTTCTATAGCAGATGGGTGGGGTGGGGCTCTGCAGTTTCACTCGTTTAGGAAGTGCGGTGATGAAGATCTCTGGCATAGCTATACCGGACAGTCTTGATAATAGTGGGTGTCCGTTCTCTGACCCAGGAGGGCTTTAAAAGTGTGCTGACCACGCATTACTTAGTTTGTATTTTCTTCATGTAAATCTGTAAAGAGATGTCAAAGCGGGAGGTAACGGGAATGCTTAGTGATCATCACCGAGAGGGAGTTTCCAAACAGTCGTTAACGGGAGATGCGCAATAGCAGTTGTCCTATGATCGAAAAGTGTGACTTGCCAGTGATGAGATTGCTTTTTGTAAGTCAGGTAAGTGCAATGAGTTTTATGGATTGTGTGTGTTTTTCTGCAAGTGGTTTTCAGCGAATATTGCCGGCATTAATTTTGTTGGTAGTGTATTAAGTGTTGATTGCTGCATGTGCCAAAATGAAGTCTGACGAAGGGAAGTTGGTGTTGTTGAAGTACGGTCACCAGTGGGCTGGGTCGTTGGGTGTGTTATAGATGCTCGTGAAGTACAACCTGGTGGCAGGGGGGCTGTGTAGTGGCGACATATGCAATAATCGTTTATAGTGCTTCCTTCATTGAGCTGTAGTTTATGAAATCCCACCTGTTTTCATAAATGATGGAAGATATTTAGGTTATGGAAATGTTTATTAGTTGGTGTCTTATAGGTGATGTTGGTCGTACTTTTCAAATGACTCAGCTCGCGAGACGTTTTCGCCCTTCTGCAAAATTACTTGTGAGAAATTATCGCGCAGGGAGAATGTCGGTGCTGAATTTGCGTGATGTCTTGAGTGCCAACATGAAATGTGACGAGGATAAGTTCGTGTTGGAAAGGACGTGGACGATTTCAGTGGGTGATTTATAGGTAGACGTGCAGGTATTCAAGAGTTGTGTCTGGTATCAATCTGAGCAGTAACATAACGGCGACCGACAGGTTATGTGACAAATGTGCCCTAGGATGTAGGCGATGTAGATGCAAATTGTGGGCTACTTGTTTCGTAGTGCTTCGTGCTAAGTTGATTGAGCTGTAGTTTATTGGTTGTGGTTGGATTCATAAATTATTTTATGATTTTTGAGGTTATGGAAGTGATTGGTAGTTGGTTTCTTATAGGCGAAGTTGGTAGCTCGTTTCGCCTTAATTTTTTTCTTTACTTCCTGTCATTTTTAAAGGAGAAGATGTGAAACTAATGGTATTCACGGAATAAAGTTTCAGGTCTTCATAATTTTACAGTCTTTGGAGTGGTATTTCAGTCAGCATTTGGTTCGGCAGTGCCGTGTAGTGTTCGCGGACGGGCATGTACCTCAGGTGTATTGTCGGTAGATGACAGGACAGTTCGTCAGGGTGCGCACATATTGATCATTGAATATCCCTCAAGCTCCGCCGGTGGCGGGATGTGTTCGCTGTTTTTCAGACGTTGCCGTCCCTGCTTGCGAGAAAATGGCGCAGCTCCTCTGCTGTTATTGTTTCCTTCGGACGGCGTGATGGTAGGATGCATGCCCAGTCGAGTGCAGCTTTACTCTCTTATATTTCCAATGCTTGCAAGTTTATTTGAACTGATGTTTGTCATCTTTCTCCTGTGTGAAGTACGTAAAGTGGGAAATATTTTGGTTGCACGAAAGGCCGGATTATTTGCCAGTAGGTTATTAATGTGGTGTAGAGTGCCTTCGTAGTAAGAATTAATACTGGTCTCTCAATGCGGATGTTTATTTCTGTACATGGTTTTGTTTCAGGTAGGCGTGAATGCAAGCATATGGGATACTTCAGCCGTTATGCAGTTTCGAGTCCATCATTACTACGGAGGTAGCAAGACTTTGCTCCGGTAGCTGACATGACCACTGTGCATGATGGACACAATTCATCAGTCGATGCGGTTGGGATGACCCACAGACTCGTGGTGGCAGCCTCTGTTTTTGTGACTTGCATGTGGAAATTCAGTAGCTGTTGATTTAAATTTGTGCAAGAGCTTATCGCAGTGAAGAAGCTAGAAGTAAGCAGCTAGGGTTACAGGTTGTAATGTTGGTTATGTGGCCACCACACCACACCACACCACAGTTGCCCACTTTTGATTCCTAGTGACCAAGTATGGGGTGTTCGTAGCATGCCTCACAATGCCACAAGGAAGACCTCAGGCCCTCGTGCGATTATATACCTTGCTTTCCGAGGAGGTGTACTGTTATAGATTTAGTGGGAGTGCCTAGTCTGTCTCAAAGAGGAGTTTGAGATCAGGGGATGTGCTGAGTAGCAACTTTCATGTGAACTGTAGCTGTAGTGTGTGTTTACTGGCATCAACGAAGACATGGAGGACCAATTTGTCTGAATATCAGTGTTTCAGAAGATCTGTTGTGTGCGTGATGGGGAAGCAGCTTTTTTGGAGTTGGAGATGTGAAGAACGAGACAGAACGAAGCACCTGGAGTGTTTGTTACTTGGATAAGGAATTGCATTATTCAGGTATGTTAGAGAGTAGAGTTTGTTTGCATTCCATAGATCCTTCTTAGGAGTAATCCAAAGGATGCAGTACAAGTCATTTCATACAATAAACATAGACTTCAGGACTTCATTCAATATACGTAAACCTCGGTACTTTTGACACAATTACAAGAACGTGTTTCACATATGAATGTACATAACCTTCAGATTTTGCAATTCAAGTATGAAAGCTAATTTCAGTGCAGGCTTGAATACATTTATATCACAATTTAGAGTTTTAATTGTTGGTTGGTGATTATTAAATAACTTGACACGTGTAAAGTACACTCCTCTTTGACATTTAGCAGGGTTTACATCTTGTAATTAAATTATGTACATCTGTATTTCTTTTAAAATTATCCAACTTTTCCACCACAAATGATAGCAAGCAGAGTATAAATTCACTTGCAAGTGGAAGTGTATTAAATTTACGAAATAATTCTCTACAAGGTAAGCTGCTTTTGACACCTGCCATTGTTGTGATTATTTTCTTTTGCATGTAAAAAGCCTTATTACTGTCTGTTGAATTCCCCCAAAATATTAATCCATAAGACACCACAGAGTGGAAATAAGCAAAGTAATCTAGCTTTATAGTATCTATTGTCATGGGTGGTATGACTGTTCTGATGGCAAGGCACGCAGAGCTTAATTAGGGAATAATATACTCAGTGTGCTTCTTCCAATCTGAGGTGTTGTCAACTTGTAAGCCAAGGAAATTGTTTGTTTCAACTTCCGCGATTAATTTCTCATCACCGTAACCTCTCCTTTTGCCTCTGTACGTAGGTACATGCACATTCACAACATTCCCTAGGGTGGAATGCTCTCCTCGGGAGCTTACAGAGTTGTTCACGCCGACATTGTTGGTGCCCCGGCATATTCCTGCAGGCAGTCCACATCCCTTCTGTACTCACGTTTTCGGGCATATGCATTGTGCAGTGTTGATGGTTGTCGTTCCGTGCGCCGTGATGTCCGCTCGCTTGCTCTGTGTTGGGGTACTGAAGTATGTATTTTCATTAATGTTCTAGGACACCGGCCATGCCGTCATCATGAAGTTACCTGCTTCAGTTCCCTCTGGGTGTTCTGTTTGACATGGCTGGGGTGAAGAACCAGAACGATATTGGCCGCAGTTAGATGACCTGTTACTGGCGAGTAAAACCTCTGTGTTGTGCCCCTGACACGAGATAGGGCTTTGGACCAACATTTCTCAAAGAGAGAGCATATTAATTGGCTCACAAAGGGCAGCGTATGTATAGAGCTACAATAACTGGATGTGAGTGAGTGAGTGTGTGTGTCTGTCTGTTCATAAGAGGCACCAGTACAAGAAGTAGGACACTGTCTTCTGACTTCATATCACAAAGAATATTAACTGGATGAATATTCGGAATATGTACCAAGTTGGAAGAGGAATACTTTTTCTGCCAAGCAACGGTAATGCTCTGACAGAGGCTGACTGCATGTTGGATGTTTGTTCTTACGTGTCTAATCCCCTGTATGTCTATGAACGGCATTCCCCCCCCGCCCCCATTTCAGATTAAATATTTGAATAAGCAGGAGGCACCCATTAGATAAAATAAGTTGGCATGAGATTGTTCCATTTCAGACGACTTTGCCTCCAATGTCTGTGAAAGTGGCCCCTTGAGATTCTAGATTTCTTGTGTATCTTACACCTTTCCTGGAATATTGCAGGAGGAGTGCACCAACACTAGACAGACTGACTTCCGAGAGAAGACCGCTTGTGTCCCCGATGGTTGGCCGTCCTGTTGCTGAGTGCGTACATGGAGAAGAGGACTGAATGCAGCGTGTAAATTTTGTGTGCCTCTGGAGAGGTGGTGCAGTTTTCTGTTATTTAACCCATTGACAGGGGCTTGCTCTGTTGTGGTAATTGTGTTGCAAGTGTGATAGCAACTTAGATATGAATCATGTGAACGTGTAAGGTGTGGATGTCTAGTTATGTGTGTGGGGTGTTCTACGGAGTGTAGTAAAATAGTAGAAATGTCGGCCGCAATCACATTGCGTTGATAAGAGTCTGCTTCATAGTGTGGTGGCCAACACATCTCGGAATGAGAGAGAGTTTGTCCTGTGTGAAAGGCTGTAAGTTGCAGGTGCTCTTGGCTTTGGCCGCAGCTTGTCACCAAAGATGTGATTCCTCTTCCTGGAAAGAATATGTTATTTCGTTTTATCTGCTTCATCCCATTTCACATTCTCAGTTCAAGCTAATGCCACAGGAAGATCTTCAAAACGTCAGTCATTGTGAATCTGTTTCTATAGCAGATGGGTGGGGGGGGGGCTCTGCAGTTTCACTCGTTTAGGAAGTGCGGTGATGAAGATCTCTGGCATAGCTATACCGGACAGTCTTGATAATAGTGGGTGTCCGTTCTCTGACCCAGGAGGGCTTTAAAAGTGTGCTGACCACCACGCATTACTTAGTTTGTATTTTCTTCATGTAAATCTGTAAAGAGATGTCAAAGCGGGAGGTAACGGGAATGCTTAGTGATCATCACCGAGAGGGAGTTTCCAAACAGTCGTTAACGGGAGATGCGCAATAGCAGTTGTCCTATGATCGAAAAGTGTGACTTGCCAGTGATGAGATTGCTTTTTGTAAGTCAGGTAAGTGCAATGAGTTTTATGGATTGTGTGTGTTTTTCTGCAAGTGGTTTTCAGCGAATATTGCCGGCATTAATTTTGTTGGTAGTGTATTAAGTGTTGATTGCTGCATGTGCCAAAATGAAGTCTGACGAAGGGAAGTTGGTGTTGTTGAAGTACGGTCACCAGTGGGCTGGGTCGTTGGGTGTGTTATAGATGCTCGTGAAGTACAACCTGGTGGCAGGGGGGCTGTGTAGTGGCGACATATGCAATAATCGTTTATAGTGCTTCCTTCATTGAGCTGTAGTTTATGAAATCCCACCTGTTTTCATAAATGATGGAAGATATTTAGGTTATGGAAATGTTTATTAGTTGGTGTCTTATAGGTGATGTTGGTCGTACTTTTCAAATGACTCAGCTCGCGAGACGTTTTCGCCCTTCTGCAAAATTACTTGTGAGAAATTATCGCGCAGGGAGAATGTCGGTGCTGAATTTGCGTGATGTCTTGAGTGCCAACATGAAATGTGACGAGGATAAGTTCGTGTTGGAAAGGACGTGGACGATTTCAGTGGGTGATTTATAGGTAGACGTGCAGGTATTCAAGAGTTGTGTCTGGTATCAATCTGAGCAGTAACATAACGGCGACCGACAGGTTATGTGACAAATGTGCCCTAGGATGTAGGCGATGTAGATGCAAATTGTGGGCTACTTGTTTCGTAGTGCTTCGTGCTAAGTTGATTGAGCTGTAGTTTATTGGTTGTGGTTGGATTCATAAATTATTTTATGATTTTTGAGGTTATGGAAGTGATTGGTAGTTGGTTTCTTATAGGCGAAGTTGGTAGCTCGTTTCGCCTTAATTTTTTTCTTTACTTCCTGTCATTTTTAAAGGAGAAGATGTGAAACTAATGGTATTCACGGAATAAAGTTTCAGGTCTTCATAATTTTACAGTCTTTGGAGTGGTATTTCAGTCAGCATTTGGTTCGGCAGTGCCGTGTAGTGTTCGCGGACGGGCATGTACCTCAGGTGTATTGTCGGTAGATGACAGGACAGTTCGTCAGGGTGCGCACATATTGATCATTGAATATCCCTCAAGCTCCGCCGGTGGCGGGATGTGTTCGCTGTTTTTCAGACGTTGCCGTCCCTGCTTGCGAGAAAATGGCGCAGCTCCTCTGCTGTTATTGTTTCCTTCGGACGGCGTGATGGTAGGATGCATGCCCAGTCGAGTGCAGCTTTACTCTCTTATATTTCCAATGCTTGCAAGTTTATTTGAACTGATGTTTGTCATCTTTCTCCTGTGTGAAGTACGTAAAGTGGGAAATATTTTGGTTGCACGAAAGGCCGGATTATTTGCCAGTAGGTTATTAATGTGGTGTAGAGTGCCTTCGTAGTAAGAATTAATACTGGTCTCTCAATGCGGATGTTTATTTCTGTACATGGTTTTGTTTCAGGTAGGCGTGAATGCAAGCATATGGGATACTTCAGCCGTTATGCAGTTTCGAGTCCATCATTACTACGGAGGTAGCAAGACTTTGCTCCGGTAGCTGACATGACCACTGTGCATGATGGACACAATTCATCAGTCGATGCGGTTGGGATGACCCACAGACTCGTGGTGGCAGCCTCTGTTTTTGTGACTTGCATGTGGAAATTCAGTAGCTGTTGATTTAAATTTGTGCAAGAGCTTATCGCAGTGAAGAAGCTAGAAGTAAGCAGCTAGGGTTACAGGTTGTAATGTTGGTTATGTGGCCACCACACCACACCACACCACAGTTGCCCACTTTTGATTCCTAGTGACCAAGTATGGGGTGTTCGTAGCATGCCTCACAATGCCACAAGGAAGACCTCAGGCCCTCGTGCGATTATATACCTTGCTTTCCGAGGAGGTGTACTGTTATAGATTTAGTGGGAGTGCCTAGTCTGTCTCAAAGAGGAGTTTGAGATCAGGGGATGTGCTGAGTAGCAACTTTCATGTGAACTGTAGCTGTAGTGTGTGTTTACTGGCATCAACGAAGACATGGAGGACCAATTTGTCTGAATATCAGTGTTTCAGAAGATCTGTTGTGTGCGTGATGGGGAAGCAGCTTTTTTGGAGTTGGAGATGTGAAGAACGAGACAGAACGAAGCACCTGGAGTGTTTGTTACTTGGATAAGGAATTGCATTATTCAGGTATGTTAGAGAGTAGAGTTTGTTTGCATTCCATAGATCCTTCTTAGGAGTAATCCAAAGGATGCAGTACAAGTCATTTCATACAATAAACATAGACTTCAGGACTTCATTCAATATACGTAAACCTCGGTACTTTTGACACAATTACAAGAACGTGTTTCACATATGAATGTACATAACCTTCAGATTTTGCAATTCAAGTATGAAAGCTAATTTCAGTGCAGGCTTGAATACATTTATATCACAATTTAGAGTTTTAATTGTTGGTTGGTGATTATTAAATAACTTGACACGTGTAAAGTACACTCCTCTTTGACATTTAGCAGGGTTTACATCTTGTAATTAAATTATGTACATCTGTATTTCTTTTAAAATTATCCAACTTTTCCACCACAAATGATAGCAAGCAGAGTATAAATTCACTTGCAAGTGGAAGTGTATTAAATTTACGAAATAATTCTCTACAAGGTAAGCTGCTTTTGACACCTGCCATTGTTGTGATTATTTTCTTTTGCATGTAAAAAGCCTTATTACTGTCTGTTGAATTCCCCCAAAATATTAATCCATAAGACACCACAGAGTGGAAATAAGCAAAGTAATCTAGCTTTATAGTATCTATTGTCATGGGTGGTATGACTGTTCTGATGGCAAGGCACGCAGAGCTTAATTAGGGAATAATATACTCAGTGTGCTTCTTCCAATCTGAGGTGTTGTCAACTTGTAAGCCAAGGAAATTGTTTGTTTCAACTTCCGCGATTAATTTCTCATCACCGTAACCTCTCCTTTTGCCTCTGTACGTAGGTACATGCACATTCACAACATTCCCTAGGGTGGAATGCTCTCCTCGGGAGCTTACAGAGTTGTTCACGCCGACATTGTTGGTGCCCCGGCATATTCCTGCAGGCAGTCCACATCCCTTCTGTACTCACGTTTTCGGGCGTATGCATTGTGCAGTGTTGATGGTTGTCGTTCCGTGCGCCGTGATGTCCGCTCGCTTGCTCTGTGTTGGGGTACTGAAGTATGTATTTTCATTAATGTTCTAGGACACCGGCCATGCCGTCATCATGAAGTTACCTGCTTCAGTTCCCTCTGGGTGTTCTGTTTGACATGGCTGGGGTGAAGAACCAGAACGATATTGGCCGCAGTTAGATGACCTGTTACTGGCGAGTAAAACCTCTGTGTTGTGCCCCTGACACGAGATAGGGCTTTGGACCAACATTTCTCAAAGAGAGAGCATATTAATTGGCTCACAAAGGGCAGCGTATGTATAGAGCTACAATAACTGGATGTGAGTGAGTGAGTGTGTGTGTCTGTCTGTTCATAAGAGGCACCAGTACAAGAAGTAGGACACTGTCTTCTGACTTCATATCACAAAGAATATTAACTGGATGAATATTCGGAATATGTACCAAGTTGGAAGAGGAATACTTTTTCTGCCAAGCAACGGTAATGCTCTGACAGAGGCTGACTGCATGTTGGATGTTTGTTCTTACGTGTCTAATCCCCTGTATGTCTATGAACGGCATTCCCCCCCCGCCCCCATTTCAGATTAAATATTTGAATAAGCAGGAGGCACCCATTAGATAAAATAAGTTGGCATGAGATTGTTCCATTTCAGACGACTTTGCCTCCAATGTCTGTGAAAGTGGCCCCTTGAGATTCTAGATTTCTTGTGTATCTTACACCTTTCCTGGTATATTGCAGGAGGAGTGCACCAACACTAGACAGACTGACATCCGAGAGAAGACCGCTTGTGTCCCCGATGGTTGGCCGTCCTGTTGCTGAGTGCGTACATGGAGAAGAGGACTGAATGCAGCGTGTAAATTTTGTGTGCCTCTGGAGAGGTGGTGCAGTTTTCTGTTATTTAACCCATTGACAGGGGCTTGCTCTGTTGTGGTAATTGTGTTGCAAGTGTGATAGCAACTTAGATATGAATCATGTGAACGTGTAAGGTGTGGATGTCTAGTTATGTGTGTGGGGTGTTCTACGGAGTGTAGTAAAATAGTAGAAATGTCGGCCGCAATCACATTGCGTTGATAAGAGTCTGCTTCATAGTGTGGTGGCCAACACATCTCGGAATGAGAGAGAGTTTGTCCTGTGTGACAGGCTGTAAGTTGCAGGTGCTCTTGGCTTTGGCCGCAGCTTGTCACCAAAGATGTGATTCCTCTTCCTGGAAAGAATATGTTATTTCGTTTTATCTGCTTCATCCCATTTCACATTCTCAGTTCAAGCTAATGCCACAGGAAGATCTTCAAATCGTCAGTCATTGTGAATCTGTTTCTATAGCAGATGGGTGGGGGGGGGCTCTGCAGTTTCACTCGTTTAGGAAGTGCGGTGATGAAGATCTCTGGCATAGCTATACCGGACAGTCTTGATAATAGTGGGTGTCCGTTCTCTGACCCAGGAGGGCTTTAAAAGTGTGCTGACCACGCATTACTTAGTTTGTATTTTCTTCATGTAAATCTGTAAAGAGATGTCAAAGCGGGAGGTAACGGGAATACTTAGTGATCATCACCGAGAGGGAGTTTCCAAACAGTCGTTAACGGGAGATGCGCAATAGCAGTTGTCCTATGATCGAAAAGTGTGACTTGCCAGTTACTGTAACTAAAACATTTGACTTCCCTTACTCGTTATAACTTGAAACTGTTGCTTGTGTTTTCCAGGTCGTGGAGACAGCATCTAGTGCTCTGAAGTCGAGCACGACGGATCCGTTCTACCGTCGTCAGTGCTGGGAAATAATTTGCTGTTTCTTGGTGGCATCCCTGAATTTTAATGATGATGAGAATAGAGCGCAGCAGCTTTTCTCCTGTCCAAGGTATATAAGAGCAGTTGGAGGTAGAAGAATATTGTCAAACTAACCTCATTCTTGATATTAAAATAGTGTACAAAATAAAAGATGTTTTTCCAGCCTGATGGTACTAACATGACATAACAGATTGTTAATCACTGGCTTTTCAACGCAGAATTGTAAGCGAGTCCCAAGGCAGTCTATGAGGCACTGGTATAGATTTTTCTCTGAGCACCCAGAACTCAATATTTACTGGTACAGTGAGCCCGTTAGAGGCTGTATCACAATTAGTTTGTGTTTAGTATCCTGCCAGTACCAGGAGGCTTCTACAAGTAATGTATTTCTTTGTCATATCATAAAACCAGATTTCCCATTTGCTCTGTGCCTCTTACATCAGTTGCTGATTTAGGAAGCAGCTACTGCATTGGCCACTGCTGTGACCATTGAACATTAGGATGTGAGTGTAATTATCTTTACTCATTGTGATTCGCTGTTGCAGTTTTGATGATCCACATGTGGAGATCTCCGCAGTCCATGGGATTCCGTACAGATTGCAGGATAAGCAAGCCAGAGCCACTCACCAGACGGCAGTCACAGGCAAGTTCATCTGTTTGAGTAAATTGTTTAATAAACTTCTTTTCTGAATTATAATGCCATTATTGAAATGAGAAGACAGTGTTGAAGACCTTTTTTCCTGAAAAGTAGTAAATGGTTTTAATGAAATAAAGAACTTGTCTATTTCTTCTATTGAGACTACAAAGAAACAATGAAGAACGTGATTTTTCTTTGCCAGTTTAAGGAACCACATTTTGAGGCTGACCTCCACATAGTTCTATAATTGAGAATGCATGGAGTTTACCTCCATGCTCCCACTACCTCATGGCATGGCGCTTAGTCACAAGGATAACTTCAGCTGATATAGCGAACCATTAAATGTTTGAAAACCATAATCGGTGTTGGTTTTCTGTAAGTCCAAGTGGTGTTAGAACCCAAAGACCACTGTGAGAACCTGAAATCTCTCTTAAAACCACATTTAGTACGTGAACTTGTTGAAAGCATCTGACATACTTATTTCTGCTTCATATCTGGAAAAAGCAGTAAGGCCTGTTGTGTATGTTGGTAGGAGTGTTTGTTGCTGCAGCCATGAAAGAGTTACGACGGTGTTCCTTGTGTGTCACTACACAATGGTGGCGATATCACAGGAAGCTGGTGAGTTCAGTTTTATAAATTTAGATTGTTCAACATTGAAACAATTTATATTACTGATGGTGAAGTTTCCACCTTTGCTTCCAGAAGGCATTATAAAGTGGCATTACTGATGGTGATATGGAAAATAAATCTGATTGATACGGCTTCCTCTTGCCCCTTGTCGGTTGAATTCACCTTAGTAGTAGAAGTGCTACAGATGTTGGGTGTGTTGTAGTGGCTTGCCATTTCTTAATCTTTCATTTACGTCCTTTCTCCATGACATCAAAACAGGCGAACCTGAAGGGCATGGACCGACTGGTGTTTGTAGACTCCCTTGCTGTCATAATGGGGCACGAGGAGAGGGAGCCGTGTAAGCCGGGACACCTGGCACTTGTTCTTATCTTGGAGACAGCGATCAACATCCTCGGCTCCAAACAGACGGCAAGAGACTGATATCGGTCTGAACCAGGCATTCGTTGTGTGAGTACATGAGCATTAGAATGTATTTGATGTGGTTGTCGTGTGAGAGAGATGAGTCTGTCCAATTTTATTAGGTACTTTAGATGTTGTGACTAAGTATGATAGTTGATATGTCGAAAGACGTAAATGTGGTGAGGGATTGGCATTATTGCAGTATCTGTGGTACGCTGGAGGCATTCATGATATTGTTCATAGGATATCAGAATGTGAGGTTTATTTATCCTTTTTAGACGTGGGTGGTGACTATTTGTGATAAGGTTTTGTTACACGTGAGATGTGTGCAGTGCTGAGGAGCCTTTAATATGGTCTGTTTACTAATTAATAAGTGAGCATTTGCCAGAGTAAGTAATTTAGTTTTGTGCACAGTGAGCGGAGCTGCCGGGATATTTTCTGTGCTTTTGGTTAATTTTGAGAGTTTGCTGTGTTGAGCAAGGGGATCGGTTATAAAACTTGTAAGTTTGGGGTGTGGTGGTATGAATTTGGATTTGCTTGCAAAAATGGAGATGACTGTCAGAGGTTCCATTTATTTGACACTTACCATATGTTGAGAGTTGTCAGGTGTCAGTCTCATGGACATGTGATGAGGCTCAGTATTACTTCTGGTATATTCCGTGGTTGGTGGTGGGGTAAGGGGATTTGCATTAGGAATGAGGAGTGGTTTGGTGGGTTGGAACCAAGTATAGAAAGGCAGTGCCACTTATGTGGGTCACAATGTACCAGTGCTGGTGTTGTCAGGATTGTTATTTTATGTCTGTAAAATGGTTGTGAAGAGTTCTTGGCTTAGGAAAGACTAATTTGTTAGTGTTGTCAGTCAGAGTGTTCCTTAGGAAGAATGTAGAGATTGTGTTTTTGTGTGTGTGAGAGAGAGAGAGAGACAGGCTGAAGTTATTGACCATTTAGTTTGGTTAAAGATTGTTGACCTGGAAATGAAATGATATGTCTGTTTGGTGTTCGTTGACCACCTTGGCTGCTCCCTCATAAATATATTTTTACATAACCCCTCCTTCCTCTCATCTTGGGCTCCCATATCGCACCCACGAAAACCCTCAGTTATTTTTTAGAGGGCAGAAATCAGGAAGGAAATGCATACAATACAAAACCCGTGTCTCCCCTCCTTTTATTTCTAGACCTTCTTACTACTGTAAGAATCCGTGCTGAAATGGAAGGGAGAGGACTTTAAGTGGTACAGCTCTTTTGCCAGATGTTTGTTAAAATATTAGATGTTCGAGCCGTCTGTGAGTGAAGTTTCCTTTGCGTATGATTCTTGGAGGTAGAACGTAGCTTTGTTTGTTGCACGTTTTATTGATCTTGTTATTGGGTATTCAATCAGCATATGATCATCATGTTGAAGGGGTCCCGGGATCTTAATAAACATTGTGACCTCAATCAGAAATTGCTGTTAATTCAGTAATCAGCGTGCACCAAAACTCATCTCGTAAAACTGTTTATGACGTAATGTCAGATACAAAATATTGTTTTGTAGAATTGCTTTCTTTATTTTGTTGTGTTTCTACTTGTTACATTGAGATTGCTGCTGCTGGTGTGTCATGGAGAGATGTTTCCTCAAGGTAAGAAAATTTGGTGGCTCTCCTTTACTTAGTGGGGAATCCCCACGTCCACAGTACAGAGTGTCTGAGTATTTGCGACCGGGTAGGTGGCCCCAGCACCCTGCCAGTTTCTCATAGTAACTAACTCCATCATGTTATGTGAATTGGGTGTGGAGCGAGAGAGAGAAGGCATTCAGTTGTCTTCTGGCAAACTGCTGCTTCTGTGGGAAATGTAAAACAGTGCATTTTGACATGGGGGAAGTCTCACATGCTTTGTGTTTGTGCCATGCATTTTGTTTTACAGACCTGCATGCGTTTCTCAGACATCCTACGTGTTAACATTCTGTTCATTGAATGTGTGAGTGAGTAGGATTCAGGTGGCTTGTGGTAGGGTCCAGCCGAACCGAATGCAGTTGTGAACACGGTGATGAACCTTCGCATAATTGCTGGAAATGTGACCATACGAGTAACCAAGACTTTGAATAAAAATCTGCCCCAAGATGTGGGCGTAGGTTTGCGGATTGTTTTAAAAAGGGTAGCAGAAAAACTGAGCGTAGTTTAGTATAATGAATGGCGCGTTGCTTTGGTTAACAAGGAAATGATCATTTTTTTACCGTAACTGAAACAAATTATTTACGAACACACAGTCACGAAGGTCATATTGAACGGCTTTTCGCGTTTGCTTTACTTCATCGTTTTGTCTGATTTGACTTCGTTTGTCCCCACCATTTTCCTACGTAATACGACCATAATTCGTTGCGTTGGATACGTTACTGGGCGGGGGAAAAGGGTCCCTTTGTAATTTATGAAAGTGACATTTGACAACTTGCTGAAGCGTAGCCTAGAACGTTTGTACATTGTCCGACAGAATTCGTGTATTTCTACATTGTTTTGAGGTCTTGTTCGTCCTCGTAATCGTTAAAAAACAACTCAGCTCAATTTGAATACTAAGCAAAGTGTTAAAACTAGCTACTACATGTTTGTCCAGGAAGGCACTGATGTTTTGTAGTTGGTAGTATAGCCAGTATGATCTGAGTTTTTATCCATTTTTGTTGTCTGGATTTGGAAACAGTTATTATTGAAATATGATATTGTGTAATATTACCAGTTAGGATTCCAGTGAGACAGATTAGATGTTTGGAAGAAGAAGATGACAATAATGATGACAGTAATTGCAGTAAACTTGTCTTCGCAATGTGTGTGTTACTTTTTTTTCAGAATTGTCACCTTTACTCAGAACACCTGATGTGATCTGGATATGCCATTCTGGTCGCTGTGGTGTGACAGCAGATAGGTTGCGGTGTTTAAATATCAGTGTTGTAATGCAGTTTGGAATAAGCAGGGTTCCTAATGACGTAGGATGTGGAAAGAGGCAACTCCATTCTGAATGAATCTGGTTACATGTGGAATGTCACGGCCATAGCACTTTGGAATTTCCTGGAAACTCGGCTATGCTGTCAGAGGAATTTTGCACTTATCTTCATCCAAGATTGTTTCCTTCCACACAAAAGACTGAGCTACGCCGCAGTTTAAAATATAAGGTGACATTTTCATTGATCTGTCTTTTACACGAACATTTGTCATTTCAGAGTTGGTGACCATGAAATAATGACTTTTTGTACAGACTGGATGCAGCGGCTTGTTATCGTTTAGGTTCATTTGTAACAAGGTAAATGTTAGGTGGAAGGAATATGTTGTTTGTGGCAATTCTTACTAATATAGAATATCACAATTTCTTATCTTATACAAGAATTATTAAGAAATCTGTCAAACTGCCCTCCACTCTTTCCATTTTAGTTTTGATTAGATCGACCATTGCTGGTGGACGTCGTGGTCTCTTACAATTGAACAAAGTTTGAGGTAAGGGATTCCTATTTATTATTATTGTTCATCACATTTAATGTTTTCATCTGCATTTTTGAACTCGTGTACGAGAATTAGACTTGTCTTCTTTTTAACACAATTTCAATTAACATTAGATTGACTTGTGTGTGTTCACGGCAACATTGATAATAAAAGAATATTCCAGTAGGCAATTAACTTTTTACAATTTTAAAGGAATTAAACGTGTTTCGTGGCCCAGAATCTTAATAAAAATATGTCGATGCTAAGAAGTGGGGTACATATTCTGAATAATAATTCTAACACTTTACAATTCCTGATACATCGACATTATTAAAGCGTTTTAGGGAACTCTGAAGAATTTTTATTTCGGATTTAGAAGCCTAATTATCGACGAATCTCCCTCTCATTATCTCCCTACATCAGCAGATTAAATCCGGGGAATGTTTGCTATTATTGAGTGCAAAGTATTTATGGGTGCAAAACGTGGTCTTTCACTTTGAGGGAGGAACATAGACTGAGGGGCTCTGAGAACAGAGTGTTGAGGAAGATGTTTGGACCCAAAACGGGAGTGGGACAGATAAGAGAGAAAAATACTTGACGAGCAACTCACCCGATGTTGTTAGGGTGAGTTGAGTGTTTACAAGGCCTGAAGGGAGGAGACCTCGGCGTAGGTGGCAGGATAACATTAAGATGGATCTTAGGGAGACTCGATGTAGCGAATTGGCTTTCCGAACACGATAATGAATCTTCTGGTTCAGTAAAGGAAGTGGGATGTTCTTTGACAAGCCGAGAACCATAGAATATCTTGCTCATTGCAGGTTGAGAGTAGCGTGATGTAGGCCCGATCTGCGCATGCGTTAGAACGACTTTGAGATTTTGTGACTGTTCCCAACTGTAATTCTCGCGTTCATTTGATAAATTTAAATGACGTATTGTGCTCTTGGTTTATATAAACGTGTAACTTAGGCAGGAAAGTCCTTAATCATGTAAGCTCTTACGCACTTTTACTTCTACAGAGAGAGAAGAACTCGAAAATTTTATGCTTATGAAAAGGCGTAACCTTCTTTTTCCAAAATTTGTTTGTTAACTGCCCGGTTCTGCAACAAAGGTCGCATAATTTCTGTGGCATGTTTTTGTAAACCTTGACAAAGATGGCTTACTACATCGGCGAGCGGGAGGTCATTGCCCCGATCAGCTGGTAATGCCGCATGGGTTAGTAAATGACGTCATAGCCTCGCGTCACACCCAGGACAGAACAGGACTCTGAAGCCACGGATAGAGCGAGCGATACAATCCCATGTCAGCAGATGCGAGTCGAGAGACCGACGGAAACAAGGCCATGAGAATAAAGCCTCAGTGGGAGACCCGGAAGGGGCGACGGAGCCATCTCAAGCGTGCGCCGTGGATCATAAAGCATCAAGGATTGGACTGCGAGACGCGGGATCAACATTTCTAGATCAACGATCACGCAGGTTATGAACTGGCCGTGACACCAAATGAGACTCGAGTCCATGCCTACCGATTCGCTAAGCTAATTAAGAATCCCTGAGACAACCCATCAAAACCCCGAAATATCCCACCAGCTACGTCGCTCTCTGGGATGGGACGCAGTGTGCGACCAGCCACGTCGTAGCGGACGCCGCGATGTACGCGACAGACATTAAGGAGGCTAATAAGTCCTTTGAAAGTGTGACAAAGTTCAAATACTTGGGAAAAACAATAACGATTCAAAATGATGCTCATGAGGAAGTTAGGAGGAGATTAAATTCCGGAAATGCTCGCTACTTCTCAGTTCAAAATATTTTGTCTTCCCGTCTGATTTCTAAGAACCTGAAGATTAAAGTATACAAAATACTAATTTTGCCTGTTGTGTGGTATGGGTGCGAAACATGGTCAATTTCGTTGACATTACTGTGTTGAATATTTCGGGCACAAACCTGGGTCCACATTTTCGCCTTCCGCTGTTATGTTATGGCAGTGAGCGTCAGTGTGGACCCGGCTTTAAGAGGCCGAGAAGTGAAAATGAAACTTAAAGATAAAAAGAAGAAGACAAATCTAAATAAGTTGGAGACTCGAGAACAAGTGTCCATATCCAGAAAATCATTCCGTACCGAGCATATTTTATTAGCCACGTGATCTAATTAGAGGTTTGTAGAGACTATTACCGATTGGGTACAAGAATACTTTGTGGGGTGGAGTTATTTTATCACGTGCTCGAGGCTGATTTTCAAAAGACATGCGTAATTTAGAATTTAAAAAGAGCCGGTTATGACGACAGGCTTCTGTACGCTGTCAGAATTTTCGTTCACTGTTTAACGTTCAAATGCGGCAAGCAAACTTTTTAAATTTTGGGACTTTACTGAGTTACGATGCAACTGACCATGAATGCAGAATGCAACGTGCGTGTTATTTCAACAATTTTAGCGTTCCTGAATTTCTTGTCACAGTGAACTTACTAAAACTGCAGCTGTGGTAGCTTGCTTGGTGACACACGCTATGCGACTCCACACCCTCGACCCCCCATTTAAAAGAAGGTTGAGCTGAAACAGGGTGTTTCATGTTAATTGTCGTTGAAATAAAATTTACTGTGCGTTAGATGTATAACACACCTCTTTCGATCTTTACTTTTTATGTATTAGGGGATGGTTATTCATGTAATAAATGTTTCGAACCCCCTCTGAGCTTAAGATTATGGCAGAGCAGATCTCTATCTATATACCTGTCCGAAAGTCCATCCACCTGTCTTTATTATCCAGAGTTTCCGCATAAAACACAGTAACTAAGTACAACAGCAGAGCATACAGGCTTGGATTCAAACCAGTAACCTGCCGAGTACGAACCCCATTCCACAGCGCCCAGTTCCCAAGCCGCGCGTCGATGCCTGTTCGTTGCTTGGTTCTCAGCGTCAATAACAAATATAATGCTCCATGCGCTGTGATCTAATAGGGCAAACCACGGAAGTCTAGAATACTTTTCCAGAAGTCAGATTTCTTGAATAGCCCAGCGACTATTACATTGTCAAGAAGCATTCTGTTCTATAGTTTCTTTCGCAGTCAAATCTAGAGCTCATAACGTGACGAGAACAGTCCTAATGTATTTGAATACATTTATACAAAGACTGAATAATGGCTACAGAATTTCATGAAGCTAAACCTACGATGGCTCAATTTTGTGGGCCCTCAGATTTTAATTGGGAAACTTGGATGTTTCCAAGTTAATGTATGTTCAATAATTCTCTTGTGTTTAGATTATTTACGACGCGAAACTTGGTCAGTGGCATTTATGCAGTGTCACAAACGCCTACATTTTGCGTTTTGGACGAATGCTTTGTGTTGAAAAGCATGAAACATTGGGTACTTGGCTAGTAACAGCGGACATAGCGTGGGAACCGCGGCGCGCCATTTGCTTGTCTGGTCTCTGACGTCACTTACCCCAGGTTAAATTTTATATAATTTTATGTGTGTCGAACTTTAAAACCCAAATAATAGGCGTACTAAATATATTTAGTGGCGTCTGCACTTATTATTTTGATCATTAAATGCCGTCCGTTTGTTAGATTTAGCTTGAACCGTCACAGGATGTCAGGTGGGGTGACATCTTACGGGCGAAATCGCTCTTCATTTTTTTAATCGCGTAGCATCAGAGAGCCATTAGCCTTCGTAAGGGTGAGACGTGAGCCTGCCTGCAGTCTATCTTGGCCTACAGCGTACGAATCTGGTATTGTAGAATAAGCAACTAGTGTCCATAAGTTGTATTAAATAGTTTACGTGAAATTAATTGTGATTTCGTATTAATAGAGACAAATTAAATGTTTTCGGACACGTCCAAAAGCTACTTCACTTTTCTTTGTATAGTTGGATAAAAAGTAGTTCGTGGTGTGTGCAAATTAGGTCGTGTGAAACAATGAAGAAGTGTTCACTAAAAACGTCGTAACAGTTTCGTGATTTGAAATAACTTCGACTTTGATTTCACGTTGCTCGGTCAACAATTGCAAAATCATTATTCACGATATTCATTCCAACATGGAAAATTACGTGCGAAGTTGGTAGCCATTATGGCGTCTTTTTGCGATGTAGAAATATTAAATATTCAAGTCATTCAGAAATGAAGAACTTTTCCAAAATATTAAATTTGTTTGCCGACTTTTGAGCACGTACACAAAATTACTGCTGACCAGTGGCTTTGTAATCCGCGTAGCCTATAGGAACTGTACCGAGTACACATTAATATGAATAATTAATTAGTTGCAAAAGTGGTAGACATTTTGATTTTTCCGACATGAATATTCAAGCTGATCTGAATTATATTACATATTAATAATGAATGAGTTTTGCAAAGTTTCTAGAAGTTTCTCTTCAAAATTCTGGCGAACGTTTGGGAATCAAATTACTGTAGGACATTAATTGTTGATTGTCATTCTTATGATTTAGTCTAAAAATTCAGTGGTCCCATTGTAAAGTTATTGTCGTAGTTTCATGAAAATAATTTTAAATGCACTTGAGGAGATACTTAAATAATTATTGTGATAATATTATGTCAGTTCGGTTTCATATAAATTGATGAGTACATTTCAGTCAAATAGGGTTACGATGCACTCAGATGTCATTGCTAATATTAAATAGTTTTGTTTTCATATTTATAATCAGCTATTTACATGTGACATTACCGTAAAATGACCTCGCTCGGCTCACTGCTTGTTGCATCCGGAAGGCTCTCGGATAGATTCCCGAGCTGGTACAGAAGGTTTCGTGTTTTTATCCAGTTTCTCAGCGCATAACTAGTCACTGTGTCTTATATTATACTTTATTTTCGAAGCTGCAAAATGATGTGAGCACTAATGTACCAAAGTTAAGTCGTGGGCAATTCTTTTGCTGATCCTGGGATTTGGGATTCGTGCAATAGAATGACGGACAATTGTCTTCCTGTGATTAAATGAAAAAGTTAATTACACTTGAGAAATGTGAAATTCATTTCTTAGGATGTCTGCACCATTCCACCCCTTCAAACTACGTTACATTTTATCTTTACGTCGACACGTTAAATGATTTGTTACATCTTTGCAGCTTTTCCTGTACTCTCGCGTAAAATATTCCCATTATCCATAGAGTCAGGAATTCTTCCACTATTTCATCTTCCAGGATAGGAAACCATGAACACTTTTCATCTCCTCGTAAACTCCCGTCGTTTGTTCTACTTAGGCTACGAAGTCTAAACTGCAGTGCGTTTAAAAAGTTCGGTTCATTGTGTTCAGAATTTGTACAAAACTTGAAACATGTTCTCCTGCACCAACAAATTATTCCCCATTATAGCCAAGGTTCTTGGATTGTGACTGAGTAAGAGCAGTAACTGTCAAATCCGCTGACGTCACGTAAATTAAACATTGATATAAAATTATTTGATGGCAGACTCCACACACGAATCGTACAAATTATCATTCTTTCTGCATGACTAACTCACTAATAAACCTAATAATTCTTTCCTTCTGTGTGCATGGCCGGCGAACACTAACTTTTCATGATTTGTACGTTCTCGTGTGCCCCTGCCATCCGTTGCTTCTTTGAATGTAGACAAATTTTAAATTTCGTTTCGTGAAAGAGCTTAAGAATGAACTTCAGTCGAATTCAAGACAGTAAATAAATGGGACCAAAGGCGTCCCCACTCACAAATTCAAGGAATATTATAAAGAGTAGTATGATAATATTAAAAATGTCGCTAAATATGTTACTTGTGATGGGTAGTTGGACAGAACCTTCTATTTAATGTGTTTTGTTCTGAAGTTTCGGTCAGGATTACCACAGTGAAGTTTGCAAATGTTGAACACAGCTTCCATATCAGGTGTTATGTTATCCTGACATATCAATAAGAACTCTTAATTAATTTACATCTCGACGCTGAGGCTCTCTGTCCCTGTTCCAACTTCTCGATTCTCTTCCACGTCTTCATACATTACAACGTTCTCTGGAAATTCACTGCCACAAAAGAACACGGAAGTTAATTCTCGTCACCAGAAAAACCGAAATTCTACTCCTAGTCCGAACCATTTAACTTAAATTCGGATCTTAACTCCGTTTTAATAATATTCTCCTCCACTCCGAGGCCCCTTAGCTCGTGTCACGTGTTTCCGTGTCAAAGTTTTCTGCTAGGTTTCAAATTCCTTGGGCGTGGCCTTCTTGATGTAATCACAGGAAAGAATAAAATAAATGAAACTCCTTCAACTGATACATCGTTGTTATATCATCATGCTTCGAGTCGAGAATAATTTCAGTTATTGTAGAGTATGAACTTATGTAGGCGTTGCCTTAGTTTTCTAATTTGTTCTGTGCTAGAAAAGATGATTCCATGGACCCGGAATCAAAACTTTAAATAATTCATTTTGACCAAACATCGGACGGCCGTCTTCGCTATGTGAAACTGAATAAAATCACGAAACCAAGCAAAGAGGAGGTTTTTGATCAGAGGAGCTTATGAATGCAACCAGTGGTGGACGGAGCACGGAAAACCAAAACTGTTTTGTTATTGTTAAATTGAGATTTGCAGACATCAGCAACAAATCTTTTTAAAATTGGTTGTCTGTCCATTGAAGAACCTCCCCCCCCCCACAGCTTATATTTTATACGCAACGTGTTATGTATGCTGTCTAAATGCCCAGCCAATCGTAACCATATTGATTTGTTTATGGCTGTGATGTTCTCACACTAAAAGGCCATGTTACACGATCATATAACTTGCCGAATTCGATGGCGCACGCATTCATCGCGAACTAACAGACATGTCGAAATTTCGTAGTTATATCGCGCGGTGTATTACAGGCAGGCAGGCTCTGGTCATTGCGGTAAGATTTTCGATAAACCCTCTGAGTATTTGTGGTTGTGTTGTGTTGTGTTGTGCCAGCGAGAGACTTCGAACCAGGGACCATGGCAAGAGGAGCAACGCGCAAACAGTAAAGTTAAGAGAAAAAACCAGTGTCGGCCGAACCCCTAGTGGACGAGGACCCATCCGCTGGAGGATGGGCTGGGTGCTCGCGGCAGATCTTGTACGCCATAGCATCGGCACGGTCTTATCAGAGCGGCCAGGCCCCAGGTTGCCAACGATAACCACGTCGGTCCGTGCCAGGCAACTTGTATTTGACGCGGCGCCCGCCACGACTGAGGGCATGTTAGGTTAAGGTCAAGTTGGCAACCCTGTGCACTTTATACTTTTTTTATAGTTTGTAAGTGTCCTCCCTGCCCTCCCCGATAGGTGCCCAAGTTAGGTCGCGTGCACTTAGCTTTTGTGTCCATGGCAATGGACGTTCAGTTAGGAGGGTTTGATATTTCTGTGTGTGTTTTTTTTTATCACAGGGTGCACAACTTGACAGGTTCGGTCGGCACGACCAATGAAATCAATGCGAGAAGGAGAGACAGACAAAAAGAACTTTTGCATTCTCTTCCTGTGAACAAATCGCATTGCAAGGAAAAAGATTCAGTAAAGCCAAAATACGTATTTTGGTTCTTCAGTCTTTCGCTTCAGTGCTGAAAGATTTGTCTGAATCTGTAAGGTTATTTATTGTCAGGAATTCTGAAGATAAATATTATGTTTTGTTGTGTGTTTTATTCTGTGAACTGAATTACAGGTTATTCGACGTTAGAGAAAGACATCGATTGTGTTTTTTCTTAAGAAAGCGTAATTCAGCGTTATCGAACGCAGATCAGTTACACGAACATTTTGCGTTTCGTTTGTCCGCGAGAATCGCGGAATTGGCGCCGGAGTTAGGATTTTGCACGACGAAAACTTCGCAGACGTAATAACGCGCTTTGGTTTGAACAAATTAGGAGTTTCGTGTGTTGTTCCGGGCCGCGAATCCGTGTCGCTGTTATTTTTTTCAGGAAGGCGAACTCCTTGCACGGGCGTAAAGGTAAGTGACAGAATAAAGGTGGGTGAGAGGTTCGACGTTGTTTGGTCCTCGTTTCCGACGTTTCGTTCTTCGATTCAGTGAACCGTCATTCCAGCGCGACAAATCTGAATTTCGTGTTCTCGTTTCATTTCCGATCTTATTGCGACGTCGTAAAAGCTCGATAAATTTTAGTCCGCGTTTTCGTTCGCCGAAGTGGATGGCCTGCAGTCGTGTCGCTTCGAAGTTGCGCTTGTCAAAACGGACAACTGCAATGAGCAATCATAAATGGCTACTGAACTCTGCGCATGCGCACAGCAGAAGAGATGAGTCACGGAGTCAACGAACAGCACAGGTAAGTTTTCTGAGTTCGTGTTCTTACTTCCAATGTATGATTGTTGAGCCGTTCTTACAGAAGTCGTTTTGTTTGTTTGTTTGTTTGTTACAGGCCCCTTTCATTTCCTGTGCCTCAACGTGGCGAGCGGGTGAAACAAAGAACGATGCACGCCCGAAATTGGTTTTCGGTTTTACTTTGACGGAAGACCGTCCATTTTGGTCACACTGTTTCGTCTGTGTGCGGTTATGATTCGTGATTTGCCCAAGTTAATTGTCCTTTAAACGTTTCAATGTTATTTCGCGTCGCCTATTGACACGTGTTCGTCTGTCTTATTTTCTCCAGGTTGTGAGGATTTGAATAGGAGAGTCGACTTATGCACATAAGTGACGTGGAAATTATAATGGAAATGTCCGGGCAGTATTTTACGAAGTTGTGATTCATCGATTTTGATTAATATCGTTCGGGTAATTTGGACAATTACTCGCGGACGGATACGATGAGACTAATGGGTGGTCTTTAAAAAACACAGACGAGGGGGATTGTTTTGGTTTCTTAATTGTGACACTCTGTGGCACTTATAAAAGTGTCAATTATTTGCTTCCATGAATTTACAGAATTGAAAAATTTGACAGGGTGACCAAAAATGCTCGGAATGATGAAAGAACGTTTTGATATTTTGGCCAAGCAACGGAAGTGTGATGATACAAACTTCTGTTAAACCTCTGTTGTGTGACCACAGAGTTGTATTCGTGAATCTGGTAATTTAGAAATTATGGGGATGCATCGTTCCTTGGCCAAACAGGATGAACCTGATAATTTTAAATAATTTCCTGGTCACCAAACCCTCGTTCACAGCTTTCAATGCATTCAGTATTTAGCTTTTCAAGAAGTTCCCTCTTACAAATCCTGCCATTTCAGTCTGAACCTGTAACCTAGCAACCTTAAATTTATTTTCATGTTAGCGATGTCACGTGTTGAATGTTAACCGAAGAGATTTTCTGAATCTTTCCGAAATTATTCACGTGTCTGTAGTAATAGCAGTGCCTGGATCCAGTTTCTGAAATTTAATGTCTGAAATATTCATTCTTATAATAATTTCTCTAACTATACATGAGTCACTTAACTCGACTTTTATCACTAACATTTGCCTTAACGTCACGTATAAGAATTGTGGAATGGAGGGCTTAATGTTCATCAAAAGGTTTCAGGTAACTCGTGTCATCCCTAGCTCAAGTTGAATTTTGACATTCTGTGAAAATGATGTACGTAAATCTGTGATTTATCGGAAGGTACTACGCCTGCAGGTACCTGGAGGAACTAACAAAAACCAGGACAGCTCATCCGCAGTCCAATTCTTGAGCACAGGACGTCCAGAACACAGAGCAGAGGGGCTACGCCTTCAACAATTCATCATCACGAAGTTTTGTTGTTAACTTGATGCATGTTTTTGGATATTTCCTGGGGATTGAGACGAGCTGCATCCAGTGAGTTTTTCTAGTGTTACAGGATAATGTAAGCTGAGCCAGCGTCTGAAATGTTGTTTTTTCAACAAAAATATATTTGTTTCGAAAGTGCAATTAGCCTCTTTACCGTCCAGTAAGATGTTAATTTTAACTTTGTCCAGTTAACACAATTTATTCCAGCAGTATCAATACAAATCACATTAAAATTACGCAGTTTATAATATTTCTCTCTAGAGTAAATTAAATGTAAAAATACCTTCACGGCGACTACCAAAAACACGTAAATAAAACCGAGCGCCTTACTCCAGACTCCTCCCAGTTCCACAAGAGGCGCCACCATCACCTCGTTTTCATCTCGTGCTACCAAGGTCTCCTACGTCGCACTCGCATAGCAAATTGTGATGAGCATTGACTATTATATTAGGAGCAAACCTTCGTGTGTTTTTAAACATAATTCTCGTGTGTTCTAATGGTGGTGCAATGTATTCAGTACAGCTGTTTCTCTGTCGTTCAATATCCTAGAAACAAAGCCAGCTCCTGAAACGCTGAGCGATGGATGAACACAAATCTTAGTACTTAGCAGCTCGTATTTGATTCTGTGTAAAAATGTTGTTTTGAAATTGATGTTGCTAAAACTTCTGTCATTATTTACGAGATAAATTGTTAGTATTAACGGAAATTATGAATTGTAAAATAGTATCAAAGATACTGGACTGAGAACTGTGTCTTAAGTCCACCTGACGTCATATTTTCAGGGGCTTAAAATGTCGCCTTTGATACATTTCATTGCCTCATCTTTATCAATTCCTCGTGGCGTCTGTTTCGATTCTGTCTCTGAGAGTTTGTTTCTGTTTTGTGCGGTCGAAATTGGAACTCCATTACGACAACGGAATCATCCAAATTCGAAAGAGTTCAGAGAAAGTTTCGTGCTTTGTGCCACGGTAATTACGAATGCATTTTAGTTACAGTAAATATCTCAGGCGGCGTCTTGATGACTTCCCTTATCAATTCGTTAAGAACAAAATTTGATTTTTTTCATGTTTGATTTTGCTATTGTCCTGACCTCTGTACATTTACGGTTGGTCTCAATTTCAAGGTCAGAGGCGTACTGCGTGTTTTTGTGCAGTAATTGCCACTTACAAGGAAGATAAAGTTTCGCTTGTTCAAATCTTATAATCTTAGACCTAACCCACACCCAGAATTTACTTTTAACTTTATTTTGTCCGTATTCTGTGCACTCGGATCTTGTTTATATTCGACACCTTAATGTCTTTTCCTTATCTTGACGTTATTTATAAATTTTATTCTATTTTTAACTCGTCCTATTGTTTTAGCGTTTGGTTGGATTAATTAGTTAAGTCTTTATCATATTCATTGACAGTCGGTTCAATTTCCACTTCGGGTTTAGATTTTGTAAAGTTTCATAATCGTCGTTATTGTGGGGTGTGGATAAAAAAAGTTAAGATTCATCCGCGAAAGACTTGCTCGTGTTGTGTTGGTGGACGTGTATTCACGTTATTAGACTTCTATGTCACTTTTATTAGATTCGATGTAAAACAGGGCAATTGATAGTACGAATTAAAATAAATGTATGCTTATAAAAAATCCGGACAATTTGTGACCGAATGTCAAAGTATCATAACAATTATGCACTGTCGTCTTCGTTACTTCAATGATACACGAATATTCAAAATAGTAACGTGTAAAATTTACTGCGATGTAACTTAATGAAGCTTCTACAAAGTACAGTCAAATAATTAAATAACTTTAGAGCGTGATGGAGCACGTACACACAGACGTAGTGTTCCGTGCTCCGTGACCGGAAAAACCTAAATGGAGAACAGCCCGTTAAATCGGAAAATGTTGTGGGAGATTTGTCGTCAGTTAAAACGAGAAAACGAGAAAAGCTTTGACCTTGGTAGTGCGCGCAGAGCATAAGGAAAATGTTTTCTCAGCTAGAATACGTTCTCACGGCGGGGAGTACGAAGACGCCCGTCTTCTGCGTTGTAGCGCCGCGAAGTCTGGTAGGCACTTGTTAAGTAGCTGAGCTTTGCCACGTACAGCGCTGATTAGATCGCTTTAGCCCTTATGTCCGGATCCCCTGTTTTCAGTGCACGTGCATCGTGTCTCAAGGTCCCCTCCCCGTCCTCCCCTGCGCCTCATCGTGGGAAATTGCAGGTGTCCGGAGTTCTTTTCTGTAACTTGTTTGTCAACTCGTTTTTCACCTGAATATAAATAACTAAAGCCTCAGCTGAGGCGATCTTTAATTAAACCCCGTGAACCCAGCAAAAGAGTCCATAAATCCCTTCATCGAACCCAATCCCACCTTGGCAACAATCTACAAAGAAGAAGGGAACGGTTTCACAACCTCTTCAAATGCCATGCTTTCAGTTAACTGATGTGTTTATTTATTCACGGTATTTTGACGGTACTTTTAAGTATTTTAATGAATAAGCACAAAATATTACTACAAAATACACAAAACTAGGAACTTGATTTAAGTTAAGGTACATACGGAGTAATGGAAAAATGAGACAGCTCTAATCAAACGGGGAATTCGAAGTATCTGTAGGAGATAAAATCGAATACAGAATCAGCTTAACAGATGATAAGCCGGGCCTGAACGAAGACTACGCCTTTTAACTGCCTGGACAATACCTCACCAGAATGCGCCACTAACCAGGACGTGGTTAACATAACACATCATTTATTCCGGCCCGAGTCCATTGTGTTACAAGACAGATCAGTTTCATTTATTCGAGGACACCAGCAGAATCTAAAGTTCTCACGGCGGTAAGAACGAAATTTCTTTCATTCTGGATTGACCACTGATCGGCGCTGCAACCAAGGACACAGTCGTCATCCTCCATCTTTCTTTCCTCAAGCACAGAAAAATCAATAACGTCCCGAAGTTCCTCGTCCGACAGATGGCAGGAGAGTGTTGATGTAGACCGTGCACGCAGCTAGTTTCAGCTCGCAGACACAGATAGCGCGCGTGTCAACACGTGAAAGAACTGCCTGTTCGTACAGCGCATGTAATGACGACGTATATTAATTTGCACGTGTTTAACTATAAGCATAATTCACTATGGCGTGTAATTAGCAAATGGTCATTTTTGGTCCAACAACACAAAGTTTATTCGCGGGAAAACTGTTGTCTCGTCTCAGTAAATAAAGAAATAAATTAATGTCAGACTGCATGACCAAATATCCAAAAGACAGTCGCCTTCCTTTGAATTTTAAGTTAATATTCATTAACGATGCCATTTTATAATGACTCAACTTTTCGGTTCATAATTAATATATGATATAATGATTACCAGTCAATGGCCCATGAGTATTGGTCATCTGGAGAGAAATTTTGACTGTGAAAGAGGCTTAGAGCCTGCCACTTCAAAACCATCGTCAGTATGGGCTTCTACTGCACATTCTTCATCTTCTAGAACTATCTAAACAAAAGACGGAGTCTAACGAAGGTTTATTGCGATTACATTCCAAATTCTTTCGCACTAAAAGGACTATAAGCTGTGTCTATTTCTTCTTCCTACTTTTTAATTTCTGTTTTGCATGGATCAGAGTCCTTCATCGGAATCACTCAAGAAATTCATTGAATCCAAAGGTTCATCACCGTGTTCACAAGATTATCCTTATTCAAATTCTACCCACTCTCTAACATTTAACTTCATTACAATCCATTTTAATATTATCCTTCAACTTACTCTTATGTTTCATGGTAAATTTAAAGTGACATAGAAGATGCTGTAGAATCTATTTTTCTTACAATCTCTGATTGCTTAATTAGGTTAATGGACCTATAATAACTTCACCTAGATTCTAGGTTGTCCCAAGACATTGTGGCAAAGGGAAGGAAACCCCCGTCCTGCCGAGAATTGAAGCCCGAACGCCCAGTTCGTAGCTAGTAGCCTGAAAGAGGCCCCAATCCGGATTGACGGAGGCGTTACTTATATACTTTGTATATCATCTTGGAAATTCAGCGGACGCCGACTTCCTTATGAGCTCGGCGTAAACCGTAGTCAGAAATGTGGGGCGTAAGCGATGCCTTTTCTAATAAAGTAACTTTTCTTTTGAATTCGAATCGTATCATTGGAAAACAGAGACAGACAACGGCGAACGAATAAAATGTACGGAGAAGAAACATGGATCTGAAACAAGAGGGAACACAATAATAATTGTGATCTTACCTCTCGTTCGATGTTTGGCTTTTCCACGGATCTGCGTTCTGGCATTCGACAACCGAAACCTCCCAATAGCAACACACACCGAGGAGTCGCAATATATCGGTACACCCCCCCCCCACGCCTCCACCCCAACCCGCGTTATTAGAGCCAAGGACTGGAAGGAGGGGGAAAATGGAGACAGAGCCATCTGTTTTTGGCCCTTGGGCAAATCATCTCTTTTATTCTACCTCCTGTAGCAGAAATTTCTTTTCCGAAGTATCGCCGTTGTCATGCGAGCAGAACGACGCTGTAAACGTTGGATTTAAAATTTAAATGTTGACGAGTATACTCGTCACTACATTTAAGATTTATTTATAAACGAAGTTGTAACATTTGATTTTTTGTGTTTGTTTGTAACAAGATTTATGAAGCCAACGCTCATATTTGCGGTGTAGAACGGTCATCAGACACTGGGATCATTGGTTCGAATCCCGCTGACGACATTTTCGCCTTTTATCTGTTCTGCGCTGTGCAGCTGCGCATTTTGCGATGAGCTCATTCCGCGTCTACCGTCAGAGGATTAAAAGGACGACTTTCTCACACGCGAAAATATTTCCACACTACTTTCAAATCTCGTGCATTTTGCAAGAGGGCTTCAATGACTGTCGGCCGTCTCCATAAACCGTTGTCATGTGGTCCACGGTTCACATAGAACAGGTCAGTAGGAATGACCTTTTATTCCTTGCATTGGGTTCAGACTCTGACCACTAAAAGGTCCACGGCCGTGTTCCTGGTTTTTGCGCCACGTAGAGTAGGCGACTAGCAGCGTCAAAGACAAATGTTTCGGAGACTAACTCTGTTTCCATCATCATGTTAAGTTAATGTAATTCACCGATGAGTCCGTGACACCGTTTCAACTTGCAACAACTGCCGACTCCTCTCAAAAGAAGTCTGCGTCTGAAATATATTAATTTCTCCCACTCATTCCGAAATCTGAGATTTTGTAACATCATTGGTTGGACTTCCCGCTTAGATTTGTGATTGGTGGAATATTTTAAATTCAAGTCTCTGATTGGTCGGTTCGATACCCGAGGCCAACTGTTACAGTTTACATCGCGTGGAGACGCTAGGTCACTTATGCCTACTTTTGCATTAACCCAATTAATAGGGGTCGGACCTCCCAGGGGCGAAATACTGCAATGGCCAGTTGAAAGAAGTTTCGAACTTCCTGGATGTGGATTTTTCGAAAGGACAGCTGACATTGCTTCGTCCTTGATGGGCGGTCATAGTCCGAGCTCGACCTCATGGCTAGACGATTACAGTTGGCTCTTCCTCAGGCACATGGCACAACTCGGCCAAATTTAATTTTGCAATTTTTTAAATAAGACACGTAGATCAGAAATCGATACAAAATTCACAGTCTGTTGCCTTCATAATGACGTTTTTGTAAACGATGTTCATGAAGCAAGAACATTTAATCATGACGGTTTCGTAACTCGAAACATGTCGCCACAAGTGGATTCATTTAATACAAGACGTAAAGAGAAACTGCTGTATATTGATGAATGGTAATTTTTTAGATAAAATTAAACGTTTTTAAAATAATTAATTTCAATAAAACTCCTTGAGCAGAAAATAACGAGAAGAAATAATTTTTCCTTCTTTGCTGCAAACAAAATTTCTCTTTATTTTATGTTTTTGTAGCTCCTACACCAATTCCTAGTTTTCTACATTATTTTCAACAACAACAACAACTGTGTCGTGATGAATTGCACCAGCTCAGTGACTTCGCTGCCCTCCCGCGAGCGCCGCTCCAATTAAGGCCTCTCCGTGTATTCAATGAGAGTCGGAGATCCTCGCCCACCGACTGAATCTATGTCAAGGTATCCAGAGAAAACCTTTAACTCTTTCCACGCACCAAAGTAAGAAACGATGTAACCACACCAGGTTCAAACCCGTGGCTACATCAACAGAAGGAGTGTTACGTTTCTCCTCCATTAATTTCTCTCTGTATTTGTAGGCGTAATCGCTTGCATTCGGTAGGTTCTCGATGACGCAAGTCGACATCCCGGATCTACAAACATTCATGTCTGCCGCCTTGTCCCTGCAATTTGAAATATTAAAAGTGAAAACAAATTCTCTTTCATCGTCCATTAATATAATCTACACTCAATATAATTTTTATCACATTTCGCAGACACAGTTACAGAAAATATGTGTGTATATATGCTTGTACTTTTGGGGTTCTAAAATATCAGAGATTTCGGTGTAGAATGTAGAGATTGTGTTTTTGTGTGTGTGAGAGAGAGAGAGAGACAGGCTGAAGTTATTGACAATTTAGTTTGGTTAAAGATTGTTGACCTAGAAATGAAATGATATATGATGTCTGTTTGGTGTTCGTTGACCACCTTGGCTGCTCCCTCATAAATATATTTTTACATAACCCCTCCTTCCTCTCATCTTGGGCTCCCATATCGCACCCACGAAAACCCTCAGTTATTTTTTAGAGGGCAGAAATCAGGAAGGAAATGCATACAATACGAAACCCGTGTCTCCCCTCCATTCATTTCTAGACCTTCTTACTACTGTAAGAATCCGCGCTGAAATGGAAGGGAGAGGACTTTAAGTGGTACAGCTCTTTTGCAGGATGTTTGTTAAAATATTAGATGTTCGAGCCGTCTGTGAGTGAAGATTCCTTTGCGTATGATTCTTGGAGGTAGAACGTAGCTTTGTTTGTTGCACGTTTTATTGATCTTGTTATTGGGTAGTCAATCAACATACGATTATGATGTTGAAGGGGTCCCGGGATCTTAATAAACATTGTGACCACAATCAGAAATTCTCGTGTAGACATGTTGGCAATTCAGTAATCAGCGTGCACTAAAACTCATCTCGTAAAACTGTTTAATGACGTAATGTCAGATACAAAAGAAATGTTTTTGTAGAATTGCTTTCTTTATTTTGTTGTTTCTACTTGTTACATTGAGATTGCTGCTGCTGGTGTCATGGAGAGATGTTTCCTCAAGGTAAAACATTTAGGTGGGCTCTCCTTTACTTAGTGGGGAATCCCCACGTCCACTCAAAGTATTTGCGACCAGGTTGGTGGCCCCAGCACCCTGCCAGTTTCTCATAATAACTAGCTCCTTAGCACCTACAGTCATCATTCCACCACTTCTAAATGATGTTCTGTCATTGCCCCAGATGCATTTCTCTCGTAATCATTGTCTGAGTTTCCTTGTGATGATCTCAAGGTCGTCCGTCACATGTCACGTGAGTTGGAAGGGGAGGGTGTGGTTGAGATAGAGACGCAGTTGTCCTCTAGCAATCTGCCGCCAGAGGCACGGGCAGCCTCCCCGTGACAGCGCACTAACACTTATTTATATATATATATATATATATATATATATATATATTGTTATTTTTTATTCTTACCAAGTCGGTATCGGCGCCGTCTGACTTTGCCTCAGAACGCGACCGACCAAGTAGCATGCACCGCACTCGCGCGCACACACAGAAGCCACGGCGACGTACTTTGTGTGATTTCTTATTATATTATGTTTTTACTCTTTTTTGATTCTACCAAAATTTCTTATTCTCTCAAATATATATATATATATATGCATATTTATATACACATGCGTATATATATTCTTAATTTTATTCTTATGTAGTCGGTATCTCCGAGGGACTTGTGCTGTCAGGGAACGCGGAAAGTAGCACGCACCGAAGAAGGTAGCCTCAGAACGTGACCAGCCAGTATCACGCACCGTGTGACTTTGACTCAGAAAACAGGCAGCCAACTACCGCACACAAACGAGACACTTTAAGCTGCTTGTACGTGATGTTTATTTATTTTTAAGGCAAGTCCAACGGTGCGTCGTACATGGACGGTCGAGCTCTGCAGCAATGTCTACTTCAAATTTTTTTCGGAATATTTCAAGAATTTTTAGTTACTTTCGACTTTCACGCCATTTAGAACGATCTATCCAATTTTTTAGCGGGCAGAAATCTTCCCGATTTCTGCCCGCTAAAAAATTGGAAGCATACAAAACCAAACCCGTTTCTGCCCTCCTTTTACTTCTAGAACTTAATACTACCGTAAGAATCCGCTGGGTCTCGAACTGCCGACGTCGTCCTCCTACGTAACCCATTCGGCTACGAGGCGTGTGGTAGATTCGGATTCTGGTTCGATCTCTTATGCCCTTCTCCCGCTGAATACGTAGTTTATTGGGTTCGTTACTAGAATTCGTTGTGGCCAAGTTCGCAGAGAGAGAGAGAAAAGAAGACAGAAGTGGGTAAAAATTGTTGCGTGATTGTAGTCTTTGGGTTTATCTAAAGAAATTCTCAGACACCAACTCCCGGTTAATGAGATGGTCTCTCAGATTAGCGGAGTTCGATTTCCGCCCAGGATAGTCTATCCAGCATGTAGACGCCCTAAGTCGACCCCTTGAGTCGGGAAAACATGGCTACAGCAGCAGAGCGACAGTTTTCGTCAGCGTCTGTAGAAATAACTTTGACAAAGGTCAGTTCTACCTTGACAAAGATGGCTAGAAACTGACCGACGTTTCAGAGGTGCTTACTTCCTGCATCATTGGGCACTCATCGCCCTGATGATGGTAGGTAATAAGCACCTCTGAAACGTCGGCCAGTTTCTACTAGATTACTTGCCGCTGTGAGAAGCTGAAATCTCACTTACAGCAAGGATGTTTCTGGCAAAGTGACAACTTGCAAGATCAAGAAGGAGATGGGGGATACCATTGAGGTTGGTTTTATGGAAATAAGTTGCGAGTACGTGGACTGGATCCGTGTGGCTTGGCACTGGGACAGACGGAGGATTCTGTTAAAGGCCTGCTTCGTGTTCGGCAGGTCCCGGATTCAAATCTCGGCTCAGAGCCCGGCTATCTCAGCCCCTCCAGGCAAATTCCGGGATGGTACCGTAAATTAGGCCACGACCGCTTCCTTCCACATCCTTTCTAATTCATTATTCATTGTCTTCCTCTCATTCGACGCTGTGTAATCCGTTGAATTGTAAAAAGATAATCACGAGGAGGTTTTATCATTATCGCAGCTGCGTCGTCTCACGCACGGCTCTGTCTGATTTCCGCTGGCCTTGACCTAAGTAATTGGTTCACGCGGCGATTTCTTGCTTCAGGCAGGATCCGGTACGAGAGCTCGTGGCAGAATTTCCTGAAGAGGACGTCTGCATTTTATGGCTGTCGACACGATCACTGTGATGGAAAAGTTCTCTTATCACGGAATGTTAAACTGCAGGTCGTGTCTCAAATATTTTTAGATGCATTTAACTCTTTGAAGCACAGTGGTAACTATATGTACCACCTGCAGTTATATTTATGGGGTCTTCTTAAGGTACAATTTGGCTGCACGCGACAGAGACGGACTCATCGCAGCTTCCCGCCACTCACTTTTGAGGTGACGACCGAGACATGCGGCAAAGTGTTTGTTTTGTTGAGACGCGTGCACATATTCTGTGAAAAATGAGTATAAAAATGCTTCTAAAAAGGTTACTCGAAGAAGAAGAAGAAGAAGAAGATGTGTTGCTGTGTTATTTGTTGCGAAAGAAAGAAAGAAAGAAAGAAAACCTACGAGTTCAATATTCAAAACCAGACGCGAAGAAGGATCTTTCTGTCTGTTAATAAAGAATCATTTATCATTAGAAGAAGAAAGTTTCAGGAGTTATTTCAGATTGAATCAAAAGCAGTTTGGTTACGCACTGAGTTTAATAGGAAAAACATACAAACAAGAAAAACTGTCGCTCACGTTACGGTTAAGTTTCTTATATTGTATTATTACTAATTATGTCACAAATGTAATGACAATTGTCTTCATTCTGTGATGTTGGTTGGTTCGGGGGTCGAGGCAGTTCTTATAGGAGAATGTGCTGATACCTCAGATGAACTTGGGTTGGACAGCCCATGTTGCTCCTCGCATATCCATCTGAATCACTTCATAGTGACTTAAAATGTTAGCTTGTATTTTCAAACGTGGAGCCTTTACGTGGTTCCCAAATGAAGCAATTTCGTCTTCAATTTCTGTATCAGTGTTGGCACTTAACTGTTGCACGAGATTATCAAGAATATCATCATGATTGTTGTTGCGTCTTTTTCGTCGTGGAGGCTGTGGTACAGAGGACTGCGATGCTTCATCTGGACAACCTTCGCTGTTTTCAGTCCGAGTCTCAAACTGTGCGTTTGCCGCTGAATCTGACTCAACATTAGATGCAGTAGGTCTTTCTGTTGAAACCGGTTCTAAGAATTGGAGTCTCTTGAAAAAATCCCACTTAGAATTTTTCGGTGGTGCAGCTGATCCGGTTGACATTTTTCTTTTGCGTTTAAATCGATTGTATGAATCCCGTATATACTTCCAGCGTTTTCTACAGTCTCCATCTGAAATGAGAAATTACGCCCATTTTCGTGTGCGTGTTCTTTGTGTACGATATCACTTATTGAGTGATTGACAATTTTTTCCCTTCAGATTTATGGCGACTGGCGAAAGTTACGCTTCACTATCGTTTGCTTACCGTATATCAGCGCGTCATATTTCACCAATCGTGAAAGAGGTTCTTAGGTGTCTAAGAAACAAGTTGGTACCTCAACTCATGCCTGAACCTACGCAACGAGAGTTTCAACGCATTTCAAACGAATTTTGGATAAAATGGAATTTTCCGAACGCCGTTGGAGCCAATCTCTTTCAACTACAAAGCTTTCTTTTCTATCGTTCTTTTAGCCATCGTGGACGCTAATTACAAGTTTATTGCGGTCGACGTCGGTGCATATGGCAAAGAAGGTGATTATTGGAAATAACTTTAATCTTCCGGGTCCTGAGTGCCTTCCGGGAACCATTTCTAACTTTCAGGCGAAGCATCGGGTCTCGACGCGTATCTGATGAAGTTGCAAAGAATGACGTAACTGAACAGACATTCAATTATCGCCTTTGTCGTGCCGGAAGGGTATCGGAAAATGCATTTGGGTTGATTTGCCAAGTATTTTGAGTGTTTTATACACACATAAACATTTTGCCGGAGACATGTGATGATTTGATATTAGTCGCCTGTTACGCGATGGATTCCTAGTAAAAATCTGGAAAAACTTTCTATCACTTCAGTACTGACGTGGAAACAACGCCACCAAACACGCACTCCTTATCTCGAGCAGGAGGCGAGATAAGAGAAGAGTTGAGAAAATATCTCATGTCAGACGCTGGTGCAGTTTCTAGGCAAGTAGATCGCAAAAACCTGGTAATAATCCATTCATTGCATGACGTGTTTAAGTCTAGAAGACGTTATATTGTATTATAAAAACGCAAACAACTAACCACTTTTGTCTAATTAGGCGAGCTTCGGGATTTAGAGGGTTAAGTCTGGCATTTATGAAAGCGACAGTGAACTTATGAGTCCTGCAAATTTCGTGACTGTCAGGCATCGAGCAGGACCCCGTTCCTTGGCGTATAAAAATGTATTCTGTGAAAGTTAAGTTGCCACCACGCCCCGCAGTAAAGCTGACAACCGATTTCAGACTACGTTGCCGATAACTGGGTTACACCGAACGCCTATTGATTGCAGCATCCTTGGCGATGTAAAAGTCTGACCAGAACGAGCTGCATGGAGCAGAGTCCATCTTCAGCCCTCGGTCGGTCGGCTAGTCAAATTCTGAACGAAATTCTTATCTCCTTATAACGCAGTTTCCTCCTCGCTCTTGTCACTTCATCCGTCTCGGGTCCAGATATTACCCTCAGCGCTCTCTTCTCAGACACCCCGAGTCTGTGTTTTCGCTTGAAGTGAAAGACCGGGTTTCACACCCATACAAAACAGTAGGAAACATTCGTTGTTAGAGAGGAGACGGGAAACAGAAGATTGTGAACTGCGGGCGGGAGAATGTGAAGGTGCGTCGTGCAGTTGTAATACGCTTGGAAGTGCCTGAGGTAAAGTTGGTAATCGGCTTCCTCAGACGTTGGTAGGATTGGCGGGCAGATTGAAATAGCTGAAGATTGTCAGTTTGTAGATAATAATATGAAGAGTTTTATTCAGTCTCAAGACAAGATCAAGTTCACGCGCCCTGGGACCATGAAGTTTATGTATAATATCGAAGAAGGTGGCGTGATGTCATTCTCTTTATGAGTGCGACCTCACACGTGATCTCGTTACAGGCGATGACATCATAAGGAAACTGTTATCACAGGAGGCAGAGTTGCGAGCTGTGAGGGCGCTCTCATATTACATCTGCTTAATCTCAATACGTGGGACTTACACAGTGTCTGAATTTAATTCGGATGGAGTTCGGACCTCAGCTTCTGGGGAATGCGGTGATGATCCTTCGCGGAAGTGTAGGCAACTGTCAGTTGCTCGAGAGACGTGCTAATTCCTTTCTTGTAGCTCCTGAGAAATGCCGCCAGTCGTTTTCTGGGTCTCTCCGACTGTCGGTTGTTTCCATGGAGACGGTTCCCTGACCTTGACCGCTATTTGTGATCTGGCCTTCGGCGTTGTGCGAGGGCTGGGCCTGCCAAAGAATTACGGAATGTTGGTCGTTCGCTTAATAACTCGCCCTGCTCGATTAATCCAGACCCGGGGACTAACAGGAATCTTTACTCGAATTTACCGCGGGCCGGCGAGGGAAGTAGGTTGTGTGGATAAAGCTGGCTCAGGAGGAGAATGCCCCGCGTAGCGAACTTTCGGGTTGCTGCCCTCAACAGCGCTGAACGGATTTTGATGAAACTGAACGCGAACTGGCGTCGGTAGGCATCGCTTCGGGAAATTCTCCGCTCCACATTTAGCTCATCTCTGGTTTTCAGAGTTCACTTGGCAAATGTTCACATTCGCTGGCTTCATATTTTAGGGTAACAAGTTTGAATCCACGAAGTCATTGTCATTATCGGAGATAGAATTGAAGTTGCTCAAAATCTGCCACCACGCGAGATCCGACATACAGACAATTGTCTCAGTTCCTTGCCCACGTAAAACCGACGTTTCGGGAACAAACCCTGAAGATGGGGACAGAGTTTGTTCCCGAAACGTCGGTTTACTACGGTAACCAGTTGATTATGTGTAATAAAATTGTTTGTATCTTGTGAATCACACAAAACATCATAGTTGAATGGTTAGTACTCCTGCTACATGTTTGGCAGGTCCTGGGTTCAGATCTTGGCCTGCAGACTGGCTATCGTGACGAAGGCTTGTTGTGGTTTTCCTCAGTCCCTCCAGAAAATGCTTGGATAGTTCCTTAAATTAGGCCATGATCACTTCTGTCCACATGTTTTCCAATTCTCTGTTTACTATCATCCTCTCACTCGACATTATAAAGTCTCAGCTAGTGACAGCATCGTTAAATAAAGTATAAATAAATTGTGAGTCACATGAAGATGGCTGCCTTCTGGGTTGTAGCATTACAACACAGAAAACGAGTCATATTCGTACTCGCCACTGTGAGAACCTCAATTCTTACTGTGACTCGCATGCTTTTGTTATGCTGTAACTTTGTGTGCCTGAAACTCGGGACTGTCAGTGTGATGGTATGAGATAAGAAATTCATGAACATGTGTCTGCACGACCTTGAATTTTAAGACATCCCATCTTACTAGTGACATCTTATAAATTGATCTGAAGTTGTCACTGACATGAAATCCCACAGTCTTGGACTGGGGACATTAAAATATCATAGTAATTTATAAAAAATACATTTAACACTGCTTTAGCTTTATTCAGCTTTCAGTATCACATTTAATTTTCATTGTTGCAATTTGCATGTTCTTTCCTAATGTTCTTCAGTAAGACACATCCTAGTTGCTGATTTAACTTCCTTGTGTAGAGCAGATGCTCATGGGAAAAGAGTGTGAAGATGACAGCGTTGTGGGATATTGCGCAGTGTAGTGTAATATAAATTGACACCATTATTAGGCGATCTCTCTGGTGATGAAGGCAGTAAGCATATTCCCCTTGTTACTTCATGCTTTTAAGTTAGTCATGTTTCTTTTCTGTATTAATAACATAGGCAGGAAAACTGTGACATGAGTTAAGAAAAATAAAAGCAGTAAGTACAGTTTCTATGGGATATTATGATACAATGTATAAAATGTGAAAGTAGGGCAAGGAAATATCTCAATTTGGGAACTCTACATTCAGACAGGTAAAATGCCATTTGTTGCTTTCGAACATTTTCGCTAGATCTACTGATACTATTGGTAGCACTGCATTAATCTAAATATATCGATATGGGAAAGAATGACTAGGGAAATTGCGTCGATCACTTTCGTAACCTGTTTTGAAGTACAGTACATATTTCTTGTACAGAGGTTTTGCAGTTATGTCAGACAGCAGACTGGCCGTATGTGATGCGAAGGTCTGAAAACACAAGCACACAAACTGTGATGATCTCGTGGTAGTGGATTGTGTCTTGGAGTCTACGACTAGACAGCGGCGGATTTATCGTACGTAGTAAGATTTAGCAATTTGTGCGTTGTATTATAATTTTAACGGTTACATTATTTCTTGACGATGACTTCGCAGTTATACACACGAAAGTAAACAAGGTACGAAGTACTGGTTAATCTTGCACTTGTACTACCTTATCCGTGTGTTTGGTCACGTAACTTCGTCTTGTTTCAGGTTCGGACTTCTGTAGGGCCCTATTAAGCATGACAGATCTGCGATTCGATGGCCGAGTGGTTGTAGTTACAGGAGCTGGTGCAGGTGATTATCGTACACGAAAATAATGTTTGTGCCTGATCGCTTTTCTAGTATGCAAGACTTTCTTTCGGAAATATTTAATTCTTGTCGAAATTATTTTAGGTTATCGTTCTTGTCTTCGCGGTTTCAGCTTCATTAATGACTATATTGTACAAAAAAAATATAGTTCTTTCCCTCATTTGTTAAGACAAAAATATGAAATTGAAGGGTGTGGGCTGCTACAACAGTATGTTTCCAGTTTTAATTGTACCAGTTTGTGTGTGTCCATTTCCATGGATAAAAGTTGTCATGATAATATTAAAGTATGATGAGACTCCACATGCCATGTGATGTGTGCACTGCAGAGGTGAGTTAATACCCTTCTCTTTTATCATTTGTCTGTTTCCATTGTCTCATAATCGTATTAATCATGGCATTTGCTTACAACTTCTTGCAATGAACAGTTCTGTGTGTCGTTTCACCCACTTATCATTTCTTGTGTGCCAGTTCCTCATAATTCTGACCAGCCATGACTTTATGTTTCAGGCCTGGGTAAAGCATATGCCCTGCTGTTTGCGGAGCGTGGAGCATCAGTTGTGGTGAATGACCTTGGTGGTGGTCGCCATGGCGATGGGAAGAGTAGCAGTGCAGCAGACAGTGTTGTAGAAGAGATCCGGCACAAAGGTGGGTTTAGTGCATTATGATGCTTGTTGGCTGCTACTGCATTTGCATGTAAGTTTCTTGTTTGTCCTCTCACCTCTTCTCTTTCTCCTTCCTTCTTACAAACTGCTTCCTTGTGTCCCCCTCTACCACCTCCGTCTGATTCCCTTTCCTTTCCAACTTCTGTTTTACGGTGAAGTCGCAGCACCGCGGGATTGCATTTGTATCGTAGATTGTTTTGTTTCTGGTAGGTGGCAAGGCTGTAGCCAACTATGATTCTGTGGTGAATGGAGAGAAGATTATATAGACGGCTCTGGAAGAGTTTGGACGAGTAGATGTGGTAGTGAACAATGCTGGCATCCTGGGGGACAAGTCATTCTCCAGGATTAGTGACGCAGACTGGAGTATGTTTGAGATTAAATCTTATTCTTGGCCATAATATCAGATTGTGGGGTACTTTCAGTGTATTTGGACTGCTACAGTCAGTCAGGCAGAAAACTAAGAGCGCCAGTGACTGGATATTATGTAGCTGTCCCAGGGGCCATTTTACCTTAAAGTCTGATAGTTCAGTGAAATTGGAATATCATTTTTCTGCAGAGACTAATTCTGAAAGAGTTAAAATTCACAAGCGTCTATTCTCATTGTGGTTCTGACCAGTTTCAAGAGACTGTCCATGGCATTTGCCTAGAGAGGCTGAGGAAAACCTTGACAAATACTGTCTGCTATGCCGAGCTGTTTTGTCTGTTGTTGATTTTGTATAGGAGGCCAAAAGAAAAGGGACTATGGTAGATTTCTTGAGTTCAGGGATGGTTTTGCATGCTTTTTTGTCTAGTTACTAGTGCTGTTGAGGTTTAATGATCATTTGTTACTGTTGCAGGCTTAATTCAGGACGTACACCTAACAGGTGCTTTCAAGGCAACTCGAGCCGCGTGGCCTCACTTCCGTAAATAAAAGTATGGACGTGTCATTGTGACATCCTCCAATTCTGGTCTATATGGGAACTTTGGGCAGGCAAACTACAGGTCGGTGTTAGTGACACTTCAGTATATTTATCTTTCATAGGATTGATCATTTGTATAATGTGTGCGTGATATCTTGGACATTAATCTGTTCTGCTTTGAATATCTTTGGGATTTAAAAGTATTAATTACAATACACCCCTCCCCCCGCCTATGAAATATTGATTTAACATTCTGGTTATTTATAAAAATAAAAGTTTGTCTTTGGTTGCCAGAAATGGTAGAAACTGTTTTCCCCCACAGTTCCTCAAGACAGATGCTGGGTTAGTGTGTTATATAACCGAGGGTCACTTCTACATCCTCTCCAGTTCGTCATTCACCGTCGCTCTTCCTTTCAGGACTGTGTAATTTGTGCGGCTGAAAAGTTGTTCTCAAATAAGAAAGTTGGTGTGAGCGATGGCCGCTTTATGCATTTCTTGGGAGGAGTCCATGTATGTTTTTTTTTATGGTTGCAGTGCTGCCAAGATGGGGCTGGTTGGTCTGAACAATACGTTAGCGATAGAGGGCAGGAAGGACAACATCCACTGCAATGTGATTGTGCCAACTGCGGCATCCCGGCTTACTGAAGACATCCTGCCACCTGGTGGGTCTGAACTTTTAATGCTGCTGATACTAAAGCCTGACAGTGTGTCACTTCTGTTTACAATAAATGAACATCAAAATGATGCAAACAGTGCATTTTGGAAGTATATTCACCCTTTTGTCATATTATCAGTTGTAATAAATAGTTCATGTTTTGGAGATCTGTTATCAGCAGTTTTTAATATTGTCTCATGATTATAAACACTAATGTGATACTGATAAGTCACTTGTTTGTTGCACAGATTTCTTTGCGCAGCTGCGCCCAGAGCTGATTGCGCCAGTCGTCGCGTGGCTGTGTCACGAATCCTGTGAGGAGACTGGCTCCATCATCGAGTCTGCTGCTGGCTGGGCAGGAAAATGTAAGTGTCAGTGGCACCCCTGTTCGGAATATGCTCGATGCCTGGTTCTGAGTCATGTGATGCCGTCCAAAACAGGACTGCATTTCATTAGGGTCATGAAGGTTGGGTCTGTTGTTGCTCTTTCAGTGAAATGCAGAAATGATTTTTTCACTGCAAATCACAATCGTAGATAAGTCGCAGAATCTGCATGTGGACTTCCGTAGATGTGTCAACAGCGGTAGAATGACCGGATTCATGTTTCAAGGGTCCTGATTTCAGTGAGACAGCTTGGAATAGCCATGAAGCGCAGTAATGATAGACAAGCAGAGAACCGTTTACCTCCCGTGCTGAGTGTCGGCAGAACTTTCCATCAGGATGCGTTCTTGTCTGACAACCTTCAGGTTATCTGGTGCGTTCACCGGGCGGCCTGCTGCGTGCACAGATGAATGAGCTGGTGACGCCAGAGGCTGTTCATGAGAACTGGGGCAAGGTGACAGATATGTCTGCTGCCGTTAAATTGGAGTCCATCCAGGAGGCATCTGGTACCCTGATGACCGTTCTGGAGCAGATGAAGTCGAACTCTGGGCTTTCTTCTGATGGCGTGAGTTATGACTCGATGTAGTTTTTTGCATATGCTTTCAGATAGTAATTATTCAAGTTACCCCTGTGTCTAAGCACCATCCAGTGGAGGTGTATAGAGGGAGTGTAGTATAAGACGTATGAATGAGCAGAATTAATTTTGTTTATTGTGTACAGGATTTTAGCCCGTCGCCATAATTGTAGTACGTGGTTTACGTTACTTCAGTTGTGTGTTTCTTGTGTATGGTGTTGGAAGAAGCTGACTGCTTCATTGTGGCTTACGCCACTGGAGGTCCAGTATTTTGTTAAATGAGGTGTACATTAGTTTTGGCAATGGCTGGTGCTGCCATCCAAGTATTGATGGTGGCTAATGTTTGTGCAGACTTGAACTTCTTTTGTCTTCTTGGTGACACTTATTCTGTGAACATGGTTTAAGGTCCTGATTTCCTTTCCAGAAGAGTGTTGTGACAAAGTTCCAATACACTCCTCGTGACCTGATCCTGTATGCACTGGGAGGTGAGTAATGTGCCATTATGTGCGTGTGTTTGTGACAGTGTGACAGACAAGTAATGTGTTTGTTTTATTGCAGTTGGTAGCACTGTGACCAACCCAAGTGACCTGAGATTCCTGTATGAAGGGCACGCAGACTTCTCTGCGTTGCCGACGTTCCTCGTGTTGCAAGGCGTGTCTGCCGTGATGGAGTCTAGTGTTACTGCTGAGGTGTTCAGTGGCAGGGATTTCAATCCTGCCAGGGTAAGTGAGGTTATGTCTTGATAAGCAGACTCTTTTGAGGATAACCGCAAGGTTCAGCATCGGTCATTTCGAAGCCTGCCTTCGGATGCAACCCTGAGCCACCTCACAATCTTCTTGCTGTGTTTTCATCTCTTACTCACTTCTCTAAGTGGCTTCTTTTCCAAGAGATTTCTCCACCAGAGTCCTATATGCATTTCTTGCCTTCGCAGCTGAACATGTCCATATATCTTAACGCAAGGCACATTTTACTGCCTGTGCTTTGTCTATTACGAATATAATAGCCAGTCTCCATCGCACTTGACTTGTTTAGTTCACTGTACATGCAGTGAGGAAGAAATTAAAAGTCTGCTGGTCCTCATGGAATGAAAGCAGATCCAGCTTCTGCAAAAATAATACTGCTGTGGGTTGTTTTTCTGTTCAGTGCAACGGAGGATCATTCAGGTCGTATTCTATGCTAGTGAAGTTGTAATTGAGCAGTGTGGTGTGGACTCGGGGAATGCTTGCTATCATTCAGTCCAAAATGTTTTGTCCTCTCATCTCACATCAAGAAAACTAAAGATACAAAAGTTGTGCTGTATGGGTGTTAAACTTGGTCTCCCACTTTGAGGGAGGAACATAGATTGAGGGTCTTTGAGAACAGAGTGTTTAGGATATTTCGACCTAAGAGGCAGGAAGAAAATTGCATTATGAGCTTCACGGACTGTACCCCTCACTTGATACTGTTAGGGCGATTAAATCGAGGAGGATAAGACGGGCGGGACATGCGGAACGCATTGTGGAGGGGTGGGGTGTTTACAAGATATTGGTTAGAAGGCCTGAAGGGAGGAGATTGTGGGTGAGACATTGGCGTAGGTGGGATGGCGTTAAGATGGACCTTTGGGAGATAGGAATCTATGGAGCAAACTGGATGCAGCTGGCTCAGGTTAGTCTTATGGCAGGCTTTTGTGAACTCAGTGATGAACCTTTGGCTTCTATAAAGAAAGTGTTCTATTTTTTGAGAAGCCAAGTATACAGTCAGTTTTTCAAAGAATATCCTGCACCATAGAGAGAGTGAGGATAGAATTCACACTGATTCAGTTAGCTGCACAGAGTGTAGATGCTTCCCACTGGCATGCCACTCGGTCATGTAAACAAATGACAGTATTCAGTTGTTTTTGCAGATATATCATAAAGTATTTCTTTCTTTCTTTCCACTAAATGGATTCGAGAAGTTCTGCTAACTTAAAGATAGTTCAGTGGTTTCGACGTAGAGACTGATTGGATTATGAACCTTAGGGTTGCTGATGAGGCACAAAGGAATGAGAAACGATTGAGTACATAATTGGAGTTGACTGAGGAGGATCGTGTTGCTGCTATGTTGCCAGATGTTGCATGGTGAGCAGTACTTGGAGGTTCTGCGTCCCATCAACAGTGAAGGGACTCTTGAGGTGCACTGCAAGGTGGTGGATATGTTGGACAAGGGATCCGGGACTTTTGTGCTGGTGGAAGGTGAGATAAAATTGTGCAGTATGATCATTCCATTTGTAACTTCTGTCAACTTGGTTCGTGCAGTTGTAACGTGTGTCTTTTTCTTTGATCTGTCTAGGCTAGGGGGAATATAAGTGGTTTAAAAGTCTAGTCTTCAAGGTGATACAAATTCAGTTGCTGTCTGTTGTCATTATTGCAGTGGAGACATTTGATGAAAGTGGTGAGAAGGTGGCACAGTCCCTGCTGACAACATTTGCTGTTGGAATGAAGGGTGTTACAGACAAGCGTACTTCACCCTATGATGTGCCAACAGCAGAACCACCAAAGCGGATTCCTGATTTGTCTGTTGAGCAACGCACGTCTCTTGATCAGGTCAGAATAGAGGGAAGCATGTGTTACGTGTGAGGCTCTTTGGTTATTTTTCTTTGAGGGGGGGGGAGTGAATGTAACTTTTCTTATTCTGTGTATGTATTTTTAGTTTCTTCTGTCAGTAGTACTAACGTGTGAAATATGGAGAAGAAGCACAATCTAATTAAGATCTTGACATATTTGTGGTGATAGAGCTTTGTAAAATGTGCATCCTTAAGATTATTTGATGTAGACTGAAAATGCTGACTGCTTTGAATCTGCACTTATTGCTGTGTGTGAAAATTATGACTAATGAAACACTGCAGCTAAGTCTGTAGAATTTAGTATGCAGAGAGATCATAAACACACCTACAAATTAATTGTCAATGTTTCTTCACTTCAACATTATTTCCTGCAGGCTGCACTCTACCGACTGTCTGGAGACCGCAACCCACTTCACATTGACCCGAATGTGGCTGCATTTGGTGGATTTGATCGGCCCATCCTGCACGGTCTGTGTTCGCTGGGCTTCTCAGCCCGCCATGTCCTACAGCAGTATGCGGATAATGATCCAACCAAATTCAAAGCCATAAAGGTGTGTAATAGAAACATCTCTTTTTGGGGCTTTCCTATTTTCACATTCTCATGATAACATTCCAGCACCCTCTTTCTGTTGTTCTATGGATTGTTTGTGTTCACAGCATTTTTCACTTGCCTCTTCCGTGTCTGATGTACAGTTCAGTTGATGTCAGTCATTGTACTTTCTTATTCTTTCCACATGCTTTCCTATTTTCTCGCATCCCTGTTGGAATACTTCATAACCGTGACTCCCATTCACAGTGGATACGTTAAGGGAGGCCTATGGTAAGTAAAAAAATATTCATGTGAAGCATGGTGCAATGGTGTGGCTTGATAGTAGATTTCTAAGTTGTAATTCCGGAGGACTGTTCATAACATTTTACCATTTCAGTCTCTTCTTTTTAATTTTATCATCTTGTTGCTTTGTAAGTTCTTTGTACTTTTTTTCCATCAGAGAGATTGTTAAATATGATGTTATTTCATGAATCTGTTTCATTTTCAGAGGTTATATAGCATCAGATAGAATGAGAGGATAATGAATGGGTATGAATTTGGAAAGGGGCAGTAATATTAATTTTCATGTTACTATGCTGGAAGTTCTTTGGAGGGACTGAGGAGAACTCTGATTAGCCTGAGAAGGATAGTCAGAAACTGGACTTAGATGCAACCTGATATCCCCATTAATATGGTTTAGATCGTTGCACTACACAGGCCATCAGAGTGTGAGGGTATGAAGAAAATGATGACTGTCACTGGTTTACAGGCTCGGTTCAGCAAGCCGGTTATCCCTGGGCAGACACTACAGACTGACATGTGGCAACAGGGGAACCGTATCCACTTTCAGACCAAGGTGAAAGAGACGGGGAGCGTGGTGATATCTGGCGCATATGTCGATCTCACCGAGGCATCCGTCCCGCAGCACAAGGTACGTTTTTGTGGCTGACTGATGGGCCAAGATCATCTTTGATGATGGTTGTTCTGCTGGTGAGAAATTTCGTTGCTGCTGGCCTTTCATCACGTTCACATAATTCTGCCCTTATGCTCTGTCATGAGCTGGTTGAGTCCTATCTATCTCTTCACATCATATTTCTCTAAGGTGCATTTTAGTAATGTCTGTGTGTGTGTGTAGATCTCCCAAGTACTGTTTTCCTTTCAGCTTTTCCAATGAAATTTTTGTGTCAAATTTCATGTCTACGCAGTGGAAATAAAAAGTCACACATATTGCAGGTTCCTCACAGAAAAATGCAATTTGATTATGCAGTACACTGCTACTAAACAAGACGAAGTATTTGAGCTGTGTTGTTTGCATGTAAAGCTTACTTAATATAAATGTACATTTTGATGTAAATTCTGTAATTGTGTGTTGGAGAATGTTTAATTTAGTGTGGGTTTAATGAGCCAAATATAAGATTTAATTCTGGATTTTTAGTAAAATGATAAGAAAGCTCTGATGGGCAGGGCATACAGCATGCATGAGCAAGACATGAAATGAGTACAGAATTTTGTGTGGAAAACCTGAGGGAAGAGATGGCTTCAGAGACCAACTCATAGATGGGAGTGTAATATTAAAATGGTTCTTTAAAATACTGGGTGTTAGGTTGTGGATTGTGTTCAAGTGGTTCAAGATAAGTCCATGAGGCAGGCCTGAGCTGTGTGGTGTTTGTTCCTACAGATTGCAAGTTGTGTTTATAATCGATATAAAGTGTAACTGATATTCTGTTATCTTGTGATAACCTGCATTGTTCAGCCTAGCAATTTGTTACTCTCAGTGACAAGGTTATGTTTCCTTTTTGTTAAGATCCCAAACATTACAGCATTGCTAGTATCACATCTTCAGTAAGATCCATTTTAACCCTTTAAAGCTGAGTTGTAACTGTATGTACCACCTGCTGTAACAGTCATTATCTCTGCATTTTGCCCACAGAATATATAATGTGGGTTTTATATTGATCTCAGAATAAACAGTAATTTATTTCTCTAAGCAGCATTAACTAGTTTAGTGTTGTCGTGGAGACGTGTTGTGTTTTCTTTGAGGTAACAATGGATTGATAGAATATTATGCACCTTCACTGTGGCTGAAGGGGTTAATTATTTTCTTTAATTTCCTAGTTGGTCTTCAGAGGTTACTCAAAAGCTCTATGGAATTTCTTTGTTTTCTCTTTCCTAGTTACATTTCCAGCTTATGGTAAATATCTGCAAATCAATTTCTCAGGATATTTGCATCTTCAGTGGGCAAAGTGAGGAAGAAACTTCACGATTTGTACAGTTCACTTAGTGCTTTGTGAATAGTGAACTGTGGGAGACAAAGAGAAGTTGTCACATGAATACATTGTTTCACTACACTTGTTTATGTAAAATGTCATTAGGTCAGAAATTGGCTTAGACTTGGAAAAAAATTTTGGCATGATGCTGGGGGTGGAGCCGAGTCATGATATGGCCATTTGTGTGTGTTTTGTCTAACAGAATAATGAACCTTTGTTTTGTAAAAGCAGTAAGTTTTTTGACTAGCTGAGTCACTGTCAAGGAGGCAGGAAAGACTTTGCACTTTAGCCTACATGTAAGGTTGTCTTGATAACATGTACAGTACAGTACAGTACAGTAGCTGTGTTCAAGGTCATGGAAGAAACACAAGTGAGTAGCTCTGATGTATGCTGGTTGCATCAGTCAGTCACTATGCCTGCTGTGATGAGGTCCACCAAGGTGAGGGAAGTGAAAACTGGAATTTGTAGTTGAGAGGCACATCTCATGTCCTGACATAGAATGAAAATATGAACATTGTTTTGCATTTGTTTTTAAGCTAAAAATATAGTATTCATAAATATTTAACACGTTCAGGAAGTACTCATTATTGATTACAGAGTGTGTAACCATCGAAACTACTCTCAGTAATGCTAAAGATCAAATTACATCATATCCATATTTTTCCACTTTTGTATGGTTGTAAAATATGGTTTCTTTCTTTGTGTGAAGAACCTAAATTGTGTTTGAAAACAACCAAATATTATTTGGGATCTTGAAGGATCAAATAAGTGGATTCTTAGGATAGTGAACTAAAGGACTAAATGTGTTGTTCATAAGATGAAAACACATAATGTATGCATAGTTTGGTGGGAATCCTGTTAAAAAAATTGGACATAAGTAAGACTGAGAATTTAAGGGGAGGATAATATTAAGCTGGATCTTAGACAAATACAGATGTGTTTGAACTGTGCCAAAGTGGCTTGGTCCTGCAGCTAGTGATACTGTTTGGTATTGGCAATGTTCGACCTTCGTTTTCTATCACCAGAGAGTTAACAGGTTCCTAGAGACATGCAGAAATGGTGTATGATGTTGGTGGCTTTGTAAACTGTAATGTGAGGTTGCATTGTTGGTGCAGGCATCCACATCAGCGCTGGATTCGGATGGTGTGTTTGACTTGCTGAAAAAGCGGGTTGCGGCAAACCCAGAGCGTGCCAAGAAGATCGGTGGTGTGTTCCAGTACATCACCAAAGATGGCAATACTGTTGCCACCTGGAGTATGTATCACACAGTTGTCATGGATTTACAGCACTGTTAGAGAGTAAATTTTATACAGACTAACTTAAAACTTTCATCGGTTAAACGTTTTGTCTGTGCGGTTAACTCTCCTACTTCATATCTGGCAGATCTTGGGTTTGTATCTCATTTGAGAGACAGGGTTTTCTTATCATAGTCACGGAAGGCAATGATGAGACCCTCGCCGGGTTCGCTTGTCACGGCCACTTGCAGCTGAAACGGAAAGACTTGTTATGCATTTCTGTTGCGTCCTACAGGAGCAGTGTGTGACGATGTTAACAGAAACCCAAAAAACAAAACAAGAGATAAACTTAGGAATTTTACATGATTACAGGCTTTGTGGCATATGTATTTGTCAAGAAGTTCTGGAAAAATGAAATGTATGCAGAAATTTGATGGTGAAACCTGAGGAACACCACTTGGAAGACTTGTAAGAAGTTTGGAGATTAATATTCAATTTTAGCTTTGATGTTAGCTATATTCAGTCCTCAGTTCATTTTAATTATGAGCTTTGAATATCAGAGAAGCAGACAGAAACAAGTATGGTGTCCATAGATGGATTTTCCAAGTAATATTTAAATGTTTCAAAATGAAAATCATTTTATCAATCTGAAGAATTTGTGTTTTATGCTCATTATTTTACAATGGCTTCCTGTACATTCTAAATATATAATTTAGGACCAGCACAATGGAAATTACAAACATTTCTATAAATTTTGACCACGGTCCATGCAAGTGATAACTCACTTCAGAGGCATCCTCTGTTGGTCTGTAGTTGACTTCTGCAGCTGTGAAGTTGAAGTATCCATATTTCCTTGGTCTGACAACTACTACATGAGATACATTTGTCCCTGCAGGGATCCTGTCAATCTTGATGTTGAGCTGACCACCCACCAAAGTGAAGGCCTCTTTGTGAAAGCTACTGTCACTCAGCTTAACACCAAGAGCAGTACTTGTGCCAACATTATATAGTGTGTACTGCAAAGAATGTTGTGTGTTATAATCAAACAAGTTTATGAGGTATGTTGGTATTATATGGGTACTAAATACAATATTATCATGAGATGCTCCATATTCTTTGGCTTGTAACATAAACGGCCTATGATATGTAAAAATTTCTATTCTGCAAAAACAACCGGACGATAATTTTTCTGAAACAATATGACATCTAAATATCCCAGCTACTATGTCCATGTCTTCAACCAGATATCTATTCAGTATCTGTTTCGAAATTAGCAATCTGGCACCCGTTTCTTCTTCCTCATTACCATCTACATAAGCAGCTAGGGCTGTGAGAACAAAAATACTTAGAAATTTCATTCTTTCAAGACTTTTAACGAAATATTAATTTATACACTCCCCAACGTGTTGTACGCACGAGTACTTCGAATCTTTCCCAACGGAATGGCACTTCTTTATCAAAACTTCCAACTCGTTGCCAACTCACAAGCAACAAAGCATGTAATTCGACTCCTACTGGCAATGACCGCACTTAAAAATTAGTTCCGGTTCCCTTCATTGTCACCAATTTAAAAGTTAATGACGATAAAATATACCGTTCCAGCCGTTGCCAATGTTAAAATGAAACTGTTTTGGCTTCACTGTTAAACACGGAAGTTTAGAAGTTCCATAGTTTGTAACATGCTTTGTAACTCAGAACTGTAGTTTGTTAATCGGCTGTACTTCGTATGCGATTATTTGGAATAATTATTAGGCACATATGGATGTGCTTTGTTATCGGTAATATAACGTAACTGTGTTGAGAATCATGTCGATGTCTCTGTCATCAGACCCGGAATTGGAAATGAAAGTTAAAAAAGGTTTGAAAACGTGTCAAACATGGATTGAGTTGTTTATGTTGAACTTATATACGTAACATTGCAAAGCACTGCCCCCGATGGTGGAGAAGAGGGTAGAAGTTACCAGACTGCATCATGAGTTGCAGGGACGTTGCTACGATGTGGAGTATGCCATTGGGTAAGGTTTAAAGGAAATTCTGTTCGTTCACTAGTATTCAAGAGGAACCTTGTTCCCAAGTGAATACTTTTCCACAGGCTTGTAGCAGCATCTTGCTCATTTCTAGTTGACATTTTGAATTATGTGAAGTGTAATTTCTTTATGTTACAAGGAAAGCTTATTATTTAATCAATTAACTTAGTGATTTTAGACCTTCATTCATTTGACATTTCTGCCTGGCAAAGGAATAAGATCCTGAGTCCTGACACAAAGTCGCCAAATATGGTGTGTGTGCATGTGTCTATCTATCTATATATATATATATATGATTTGGAAGAAAAGTGAGAATCACAAGACCTTCCCAGAACTTTGTGTAGTTTTTTCAGCAGTTGTATTGTTCTCCAGGGCAGTGAAGTCTATGGAGGGGGCAGAGGATAACCTTGGTAACATACAGGAACTGCTGAAGAATGCGGTGTTCTTGCGACAGCAGATTAAGTATGAAGAAGCTCGCAGGTGAGTGTTATTGTGAATGTTGTGGACGTTCCGTTCTTCCCATTTTATTCATATGTGAACTGAATGTAAGATGAGCAAATGTGTTTCAGTTGGAAAAGAATGTACTATAGCAAGTACAGAATGCTAAATTTGTGGGTTACCTGTGTTTTAGAATACATGAAGGAAATAGGGTTTGGGGAATTTGGGACACAAACTTGTTTTATAGCAACAGGAAGGAAGTCTGTCACTAGTGTAAATCCCCCATAAATAAATATCTCCTATGCGTAAGGAAAAAATGATCTGAATTGTTGTGTAGTACATGGACAAAACTATTCTGTGCAAATCCTCGTTTGGGAAGGAGTGATTCTACCAGTAAATTATAGCAGTGTTGTGTTAGCACTCCTGTTTCTCAAATGAATTACGTCCTATGCACAAGTCTCAGCAGGGGATTTGCTGTCCTGACTGAAGAGGGTTTTTTTTGTCAGTTTCCTCAGATCTTCCAGTTGAATCTGATCATAGTGTATCAGAATATGCCAGTTGATCCAGTGGTTTTTGAATGACTTATAAAGCAGTCTTATTAATTAAGTAAGCTGCATGTGTATGTCCATCTAGCCTGATTCAGTTACACAGCAGTTGACTGGTTTTTGTGAAATTTGGTGTGAATATCTACCATTTCAGTTCTCTTGATCTTCTGTTCATTTTAACTTTGTCATCTGCCATTACTGAATTGAGTTTTGAGGTTCTTATGATAGTGAATATGGAGGTGGCTGTCTTGCAGGTTGTTGCACCATTTAATGTAAAAATCAGTTTGTGCAACGTCGCAGGCAACCATCTTTGTAATGAGTTGTTTTGTAGGACACTAAATTAATTTTATTGCTCTGTGGATCACTGTTTCATTCACAGTAGTGTAGAATACCGGTCAGACAGTGTGTTAGTGATTTTTCACCTTGCTGTGATTCTTCATGTGTGTTAGAATTGTGTTTTGTTCTTGTGTGCTGATCCAAGAACATTTGGATTGGCATGCGCATATGCGCAACGCATGTGATTTATGTTGCATGTCTTGTCTGTGTAGGCTCCCCCACTAATGCTGTGACATGCCAGGTAATTGCTGCTTCCTGTTGTTTATTATGTTGGTAGTATATTATGGTAAGCAGTCACTACATGATCATGATGAAATTGGGGATATCACATGGCCTTAGAATTGTTACTGTGTAGGAGAAAGAGTGCATGGTCACATGGACATAATGTTTCATTGATACAGAGGACACTACAGAACAAGGGAACTGTGGTCCTATAAGTGGGAAATATTAACCTGTCAGTGTGGGCTGTGTCGAATGGACGTCTTTGCACGGTGTGATAGGTGCCATGTATGTTTCCAACATCAGAGTGAAAGAAATGACTATATTTATTCAATTGTGAGGTGATACTGAACTGTGCAATATCGTTATACTAAGAGACAGTATATTTAAGACATTTATTTCCTCTATTAGGTTGAAGGCCAGTTCATGCTTCATTGTTCAAAGTTCCTGCTTTTGGAAAAGTTCTTAATTACAGATAATAATGGCTACTTATTTCACCTGCTGTTTTGTGTGGGTGTTAAACTTGGTGTCTTGCACTGATGTCTGTGATGAGCAGAATACATGTAACTAAGAGAAACATACAGGCAGCGAGAGAAAATTACATAATGAGGAGCTTCATGAATTGTGCTGTTTTTTTGGGAAAGTGTTCAAATCAAGAAACCAGTGGGTGGTTGGTGTTGCCCAAGGAATGTAGTGGCACTTTAGTATTAGCAGTGGATAGTTATATAATCAATATTGTTTGTGCATGTTTTTTTTCCTTCAAATTAGCCATTTAATTACTATGTATTTGCATCGCTGTTTGTTTAATTTTGTTCAGATTACAATTTCATGTCTTGGATCCTCCATTCACAATAATCCTAATCCCATTTAGTATTAAGTAATTTGTACGGTTGAAATATAATTATTAAATAGCCTACGAATCAATTAGTCAGTTCATTCACCCTTTTAGCCACTTGATCTCTTAATCACAGTCAGGCGGCTAAGCAACCAGTGGATCAATCAACTGCTCATTCTGTTCAAAGATATTTGTTCGTACAGGAACAAGAAGGAGTCATACTAAATTAAGGGTTTGGTGCAGTCTTTACTGTATGATCTACTATTAGCTTCTCAAGGACTCTGCTTCATGAAAATTTTATTTACAATCACAAAATCATGTTTAGATCTTCAAGGACACCGGTTGACCACAGTTTGTTGGGAACAATACTGGTGATTCATGGTTAGGATCATTTTGGTTATATTTTGAGGATAAAATTCATATTTTGGGTATGAAATTCTTACTTGAAACTACATTTCTCGGGCATTTACAGTGAATCCTTCATTTAGTTCAGATGCCAAAAGTGGTGTTCTGAAAGTGCAAAGTTAAGAGCTTTCATTAAAGATTTCGGTGAGGAATATTTTAGTTCTGATGGAACAATTCTGTTCTGTAAACTTTGTGAAGTTAATGTTACAGCTGGTAAGGGATTTAATGTGCAACAACATTGTGATACAAGCAGTAGGCAGGTCAGGTTTCTGTTGCGATATGAAGTGAGCCTGCCAAGTGTACTGAACATACTGCACTGATTTCCTGGCAAGCAGTAGGCTGGTCAGGTGACAGACAGCTTTTCCCCGAGTAAAATCCCAAGGATCAATTAAGCTTCTTCTCTCAGCTATTCCCAGAAAGACAAAATGCATTCACTTTTAACTAACACAAATGCAAAAATAAACAGCATTCTGATGACGCAGTTGATTGAACATGTACTTTTGTTCTTGGGGAGGGGGGCACACCACACACACTTCTGAGTATATAAATGTCACTTATCAATGCCGTAAACGCCTCATGGCGTTTATTTATTTGATTCCTCGGGAATCATCGACACATAACCTCAACCGTTAAACGAGAACACCCTATCATTCCGTAACCTGATGACAGCCCACCTAGATCGCTGTTCGCACACATAAACTTACAGCACCTAAGACTAGATTCACGCAACAAATTTTACCAACTCTCTCTCTCTCTATCTCTGCGCGAACTTGACTACAGCGAATTCTAGTAGCGAACCCAGTAAACTACGTATTGAGCGGGAAATGCAGGGCATCGATATATCAGGAAGATCCAGAATCGTAATCTTGTAGGAGCCTGGTAGCCGAATGGATAGCGTGCTGGCCTGCGGAATACGACATCGGCAGTTCGAGACCCAGCGGATTCTTACAGTAGTATTAATTCTTAATTCTTACAGTAGTATTAAGTTCTAAATATAAAACGAGGGCAGGACTCAGGACTCAAACGATTTCTGATTTCTGATTTCTGCCCTCTAAAAATAATTGTGGGTTACCGGGAGGGTGGGGCGCCTAATATGATAGAATGAGGGGGGTTATGCACAAATATATAAAAGGGGGCTCAGTTGGGGGTATACCAACAACATACAGACATCAAAGCATATGAGTCGAAAAAGAAACAATCCAGCGAAATAAATCAAACCATGAAACCTGCATGCTTGTCATGTAAGCTGTTGAGTGTGTTCGCAGACTGACTTGATATCTGAACAGGAAACCTGATGGGACAATGAATGAAGTGTGTAATTACCTGACCTATAGGATGCACTTTAAATGTTGTGATTGTAAGTGTGAGATGATATGTTGACAGAAGTAAATGCAGTTTGGGATTGACATTATTGCTGTTTCCAGTTGGTATAGGTATCGTTTGTAGGCGTGGGTGGAGACTATTTGTGAAGTGATTTTGGTTTTTGTTATGTAGTGCTGTGACCTGCCGGGGTATTTTCTGTGCTTGTGGTGTGTTAAGCAAGGATAAAGGTTTTAAAACTTGTAAACTTGTAAGTTTGGCGTGTGGTGTTTGTTATGAATTTGGATTTGCTTGCAAAAATCTCATGCCCAGTAGATGACAGATTTGTTGATTTATTTGGCTGGATTTTTTCTTTCGACTCAAGTGCTTTGAACACATTTTGGTTAAAGATTGTTGATTGATATGATGTCTGTTTGGACCACCTTTGGCTGCTCCCTCATAAATATATTTTTGCATAACCCCCTCATTCTCTCATCTTCGGCTCCCCACCCACCCGTTAACCCTCAATTATTTTTTTAGAGGGCAGAAATCAGAAATCGGTTCAGTCCTGCCCTCGTTTTATATTTAGAACTTAATACTACTGTAAGAATCCGCTGGGTCTCGAACTGCCGATGCCATTCGGCTGCCCTTCTGTTCCCGCTCAATACGTAGTTTACTGGGTTCGCTACTATAATTCGCTGTGGTCAAGTTCGCACAGAGAGAGAGAGAGAGAGAGAGAGAGAGTGAGAGAGAGTGAGAGTGAGAGAGAGTGAGTGAGAGTGAGTGTGTGTTGGTAAGCGTGAGTCTAGTCTTCGGAGTCTTGGAGGTGCTGTAAGTTTATGTGTGCGAACAGCGATCTAGGTGGGCTGTCATCAGGTTACGGAATGATGGGGTGTTCTCGTTTAACGGTTGAGGTTATGTGTCGATGATTCCCGAGGAATCAAATAAATAAACGCCATGAGGCGTTTACGGCATTGATAAGTGACATTTATATACTCAGAAGTGTGTGTGGTGTGCCCCCCTCCCCAAGAACAAAAGTACATGTTCAATCAGCTGCGTCATCAGAATGCTGTTTATTTTTGCATTTGTGTTAGTTAAAAGTGAATGCATTTTGTCTTTCTGGGAATAGCTGAGAGAAGAAGCTTAATTGATCCTTGGGATTTTACTCGGGGAAAAGCTGTCTGTCACCTGACCAGCCTACTGCTTGCCAGGAAATCAGTGGAGTATGTTCAGTACACTTGGCAGGCTCACTTCTTATCGCAACAGGAATTTGGCACGTGGAAGATTGTTTTTTGTCCAACAGTTCTCAGACTTTTCCTGCGTAAGACGTAGTTTACTACTACTCTGCTATGACAAGGAGGTCGGATGAGTTCGCTGTTTTTCAGACGTTGCCGTCCCTGCCTATGATAAAATGGCGTGGGCGTTCTGCCCCTCTGTATTTCTTTGGTTGCTAGGATGCATTCTGAGTCCAGTGCAGATTTACTCTCATATATATTGCCAGGGCGTGGAAGTTAATTTGAATTGATGTGTGTCATCTTTCCCTTGTGTGAAGGACATAAGTGTGAAATATTTTGGTTGCATGGAGGGTTGGTTTAGTTGGCCAGTTGATTATTGATGAGGTGTAGAGTGCATTCGTAGTAGCAGTTACGACTGGTGTCACAATGCGGATATTTATTTTGGTATTTGGTATTGTTTCAGGTAGGAGTGCCTGCAAGCATGTGGGATACTATAGCCGTTGCCCACTTTTGATTCCTAGTGACCAAGTATGGGGTGTTCGTAGCATGCCTCACAATGCCACAAGGAAGACCTCAGGCCCTCGTGCGATTACCTTGCTTTCCGAGGAGGTGTACGGTTATAGATTTAGTGGGAGTGCCTAGTCTGTCTCAAAGAGTAGTTTGAGATCAGGGGATGTACTGAGTAGCAACTTTCATGTGAACTGTAGCTGTAGTGTGTGTTTACTGGTATCAACGAAGACATGGAGGACTAATTTGTCTGAATATCAGCGTTTCAGAAGATCAGTTGTGTGCGTGATGGGGAAGCAGCTTTTTTGGAGTTGGAGATGTGAAGAACCAGACAGAACGAAGCACCTGTAGTGTTTGTGACTTGGATAAGGAATTGCATTGTTCAGGTATGTTAGAGAGTACAGTTTATTTACATTCCATAGATCCTTCTTAGGACTAAACCAAAGGATGGAGAACAAATCATTTCATACAATACATATAAACTTCAGTACTTTTGACACAATTACAAGGATGTGTTTCACATGTGAATGTACATAACCTTCAGATTCTGCAATTCAATTATGAAAAATAATTTAAATGCAGGCTTGAACACCTTTAAATCATTTAGAGTTTTAATTGTTGGTGGAAGATCATTAAATGACTTGATACGCGTATAATACGTTCCTTTTTGACGTTTATTACGGTTAGCATAGACTATAGAAAAATTATATACTTGTAATTAATTTTTATTTTATTGTTGAGATTTGTCAAAGTCCACTTACAAAATAAAAGTCTAGTCAATGATATGTTGGTGTCCATGAATCCCAAAGGTTCTGGAAATAAATATGACATGCGCCCTGATGTGGAGAAAAGGTGTTTAGAGTATTACAGTAAGTGCAGTACTTGAAAGTTACTGTAACTAAAACATTTGACTTCCCTTACCAGTGAATCTGGCCTGCGTTGTCACTCGTTATAACTTGAAACTGTTGCTTGTGTTTTCCAGGTCGTGGAGACAGCATGTATTGCTCTGAAGTCAAGCACGACGGATCCGTTACCGTCGTCAGTGCTGGGAAATAATTTGCTGTTTCTTGGTGGCATCCCTGAATTTTAATGAAGATGAGAATACAGTGCAGCAGCTTTTCTCCTGTCCAAGGTATATAAGAGCAGTTGGAGGCAGAAGAATATTGTAAAACTAACCTCATTCTTGATATTAAAAAAGTGTACAAAATAAAAGATGTTTTTCCAGCCTGATGGTACTAACATGACATAACAGATTGTTAATCACTGGCTTTTCAACGCAGAATTGTAAGCGAGTCCCATGGCAGTCTATGAGGCACTGGTATAGATCTTTCTCTGAGCACCCAGAACTCATTATTTACTGGTACAGTGAGCCTGTTAGAGGCTGTATCACAATTAGTTTGTGTTTAGTATCCTGCCAGTACCAGGAGGCATCTGCACGTAATGTATTTCTTTCTCATATCATAAACCCAGATTTCCCATTTTCTCTGTCCCTTTTACATCAGTTGCTGATTTAGGAAGCAGCTACTGCATTGGCCACTGTTGTGACCAACATTTTGTACACTGAACATTAGGATGTGAGTGTAATTATCTGTACTCATTGTGATTCGCCGTTGCAGTTCTGATGATCCACATGTGGAGATCTCCGCAGTCCATGGGATTGCGTGCAGATTGCAGGACAAGCAAGCCAGAGCCACTCACCAGATGGCAGTCACAGGCAAGTTCATCCATTTGAGTAAATTGTTTAATGAACTTATTTTCTGAATTGCAATGCCATTATTGAAAGAAGAAGACCTTTTTTCCTGAAAAGTAGTAAATGGTTTTAATGAAATAAAGAACTTGTCTATTTCTTCTATTGAGACTACAAAGAAACAATGAAGAACGTGATTTTTCTTTGCCAGTTTAAGGAACCACATTTTGAGGCTGACCTCCACATTGTTCTATAATTGAGAATGCATGGAGTGTACCTCCATGCTCCCACTGCCTCATGGCATTGCGCTTAGTCACAAGGATAACTGCAGCTGATATAGCGAACCATTAAATGTTTAAAAATCATAATCTGTGTTGGTTTTCTGTAAGTCCAAGTGGTGTTAGAACCCAAAGACCACTGTGAGAACCTGAAATCTCTCTTAAAACCACATTTAGTATGTGAACTTGTTGAAAGCGTCTGCTTCATATCTGGAAAAGCCAGTAAGGCCTGTTGTGTATGTTGGTAGGAGTGTTTGTTGCTGCAGCCATGAAAGAGTTACGACGGTGTGTTCCTTGTTTGTCACTACACAATGGTGGCGATATCTCAGGTAGCTGGTGAGTTCAGTTTTATAAATTTAGATTGTTCAACATTGAAACAATTTATATTACTGATGGTGAAGTTTCCACCTTTGCTTCCAGAAGGTATGATAAAGTGGCATTACTGATGGTGATATGGAAAAAAAATCTAATTGCTACGGCTACCTCTTGCCCCTTGTCGGTTGAATTCACCTTAGTAGTAGAAGTGCTACAGATGTTGGGTGTGTTGTAGTGGCTTGCCATTTCTTAATCTTTCATTTAGGTCCTTTCTCCATGACATCAAAACAGGCGAACCTGAGGGGCATGGACCGACTGGTGTTTGTAGACTCCCTTGCTGTCATAATGGGGCACGAGGAGAGGGAGCCGTGTATCTTGGAGACAGCGATCAACATCCTCGGTTCCAAACAGACGGCAAGCGAACTGTTCGTTAAATATCCACTGAATCAGTGGCAACAGAAGTTGCGTGGGACTGACGTGATGTGTGTGAGTTGTAGAGTTTGTAGTTGCAGTATTATGACGTGTGGAATAATGGCCCACTTGGCGAATGCTTTAAATTTGCTGGGGGGGGAGGAAAGAAAGGCTCCAGTATGAATCTGTGAGTGAGGGAGTTCAGAATTTGTCAGGTCGCTGGTTGTGACACTGTCGTGACCCGTATTTAAAGTTAACTTGTGAATGGGTTTGTAATGAACTTGACAGAATTTGTCTTCTGAAAATGGAAGGTGCTTGTTCATTGGCTAAGGTAGGAGTGTTAACTGCTTGGTGAAGTAAAACTGTGTGCTCTTAGAAGAGTGTGATGTCTTGATTTCTTGAATGTGACTGTATTTTCTCTTTCTGGGAGTAGCAGATTACGAGAAACAGAATGATCCTTCAGATTCTACTGAGCACCATGCTGTTTGTCACGTGACCTGCGTACTGCCAGCCAGACAAGCATTGAAGTACGTGCGGTAACAGTTGGCGGACCGACTTGATGTCAGAAGATTAAACCTGCTGGGACAAAGAAGGAACATCGTATCCGCAAGAAACTGATATCAGTCTGAACGAGGCATTCGTTGTGTGAGTACATGAGCATTAGAATGTATTTGATGTGGTTGTCGTGTGAGAGAGATGAGTCTGTCCAATTTTATTAGGTACTTCAGATGTTGTGAACTTAAATGTGAGATTTGATATGTTGAAAGACCTATGTGCGGTGAGAGATTGGCATAATTGCTGTATCTGTGGTATGCTAGAGGCATTCATGATTCTCTAGTGAATATATTGTTCATAGGACATCAAAATTGGAGGTTAGGTATAGCTTGTAGACGAGGGTGGTGACTATTTGTGATAAGGTTTTGTTAATGAGTGGTTTTGTTACATGTGTGATGTGTGTAGTGCTGTGGAGCCTTTAATGTGATGTGTTTACTAATTAATAAGTGATTAATTGCGAAGGTAAGGAATTTAGTTTTGTTGACGTGTGAGTATTGTGCACAGTGACCGGAGCTGCTGGGATATTTTCTGTGCTTTTGGTTAATTTTGAGCAAGGGGATCGGTTATGAAACCTTTAAATTAGGTGATGTGTTGAATGTGATTGCATTTTTTTTCTGGTAATAGCTGCAGAGAAGAAGCTTGATTGATCCATGGGACTTTACTGAGGTTGAAGGATGCGTCACCTGACATGACTACTGCTTGCCAGGAAAAGAGTGGAGTATGTGCAGAAACACTTTGCTGGCTCACTGATATGACGACAGGAAATCAATCGGCTGTTATCACGAAGGACCTCATGTCTGCGAGAGATTTATCTCTGTGTCTACTTGACATGCATTGTGTAAGTATACGAGAAATATGATTATGAAATGTGCTAATTCATGATTCACACAATCAAATTCTTTGGCAAGATAGCGAAATATTCCACCATGCACATGCACTTGTTTATGTTTACAAGATGTTTTGATATCTGCATTGTAACAAGTTTCACAGTTTGAAGGACTTGTCGTAAGACAGAACACTGAATAATAATAATAATAGTATTCTACCATGTTTTCCATTGGAGGTAGCTCTGCCTTCATTTTATGTGTTTGGCATTGGTATTTTAATTTGGCCAAGAAAGAGGATTTCCAGGATAGGTAAGGTAGCTTCCCTATCTCTCGGTGAGAGACTGAGGGCGAGTTTCTTTTTTTTTGAGAGAGTGTTTTATTTATTTCTTGTGAGAGGTTGAGATATCACTTGAGTCAGATTGGTTCAGTCTTCGTTGTCGTGCTTTTGAACTTTGTAAATGTATGCTCATGTTTGATTCTTTTGAAATTGGTATTGTATTTATATCTCCTTATCATTGATCATTTACATCCAGTTTACGTAAAATGGGATTGCCGGTGGATGTAATGACACTAAGAGCCTCCCCCTTTTAACTTAAAAAAGGGTGATACAGTTAAATTATGGTGCGAGTATGTTGTTTTCTTTCCATTTTATGGATCCAAGTTCTGAGCATTGGCGATTGCTGGTTGGTATGTTTGACTTATAATCTGTGTTTGTGTTTCATGTACGCCAGTGCATCGGACACGTACGAGTGGATGCGGCCTGTTCTGGAGGGGACTCGAGGCGAATGGCTCTTTGTGTGTGTTGCGGTATCGTTCATCACCTTACTTTGAATGGCGTATGGTGTAGTACTTGGTGCAACGTGCAAAGGTAACTTATATCTTAATTGCGTCATGCTTGTGTTCTTCAATACAATAATTTTATTCACCGTCTTTACACAAGCTTATAGATTGTTAAAATCACATAAAATTATAACATTTCAACATATGATATTGTTACATTTTAAAATGACGACATGTTTCCATGTTCATTCCATCATCGTCAGGTCTATCAATTAAAATTAAAAACTGTTGCACTTGCTGCCCTGCGTATACTGATTTGTTCTACCCGATAGATTTTATTTGTTTAACCTCCAGGCTTCTTCCGTTTAATTTTTGAAGACTGCGCCTGGATGTCTTAAATCTGCAAAATCAATTTTAATTTTCATATCCTGATCCTGGCTACTGACATAGGAAATGGAATAATTTTAAAGAATTACTCAATATATCGTAATACAAGCAAAAGAAAAGTAATCACAAAATATTTAAAGTATTATAACATACCGGGTTGTGTGTGAGGTGCGTGTCCGATATTACGGAGCTGTAGACTGCAACTAAGCTGTGAGTATCGTGTATGGCTATATATATTGGGTGAAAGTTGTTTAGGGGGTTGGGTCGATGGACTGTAGAATGTTAAATATCGGATTGTTCGTGTAGATGTTACTGTCGTTTAATGCAAGATTTTGTTTATGTGTTCTTTGTATATGATATTTTTCTATGGTGTCTCTATGTCGCTTGTTTTGTATTATTTTTATAATGTCCATTGTTTGTTCTATTTTGTTGTATGTATGTCCTGTGTTTAATATATGCTTTGCATATGCTGAATGATCTTTATTGTGTTTAATTGCTGTAATATGCTCTTTGTATCTTTGACTAAAGGTGCGTCCGGTTTGGCCTATATAGGTTAACGGGCAATCATTGCATTTTAACCTATATATGCCTGGTTTTTCGTATTGATTTGTTGTGTCTATTTGTGGCTTTTGTTTCAAGATGTTTTTTATTGTGTTTTTTGTTCTAAATGCTATTTTTGTTATTTGTTTTAAATGTTTTTGTTATATATTTGGTTTCTTTTCCTATATATGTGAATGTGGCCCATTTGTTTTGTTTATTTTCGTTTTTGTCTTCATTTATGTTGTTTACATTGTTTATTTTATTTTTGGGTTTTAATTCATAATTATTATATCCGTTTTCTATTAGAATTTGTTTTATTATGTTACATTCAATTTGTTTGTTTATTGTGGTCATGGGATATGTATTTTTTCGGTTTATTAAGTAATTAATAGCCATTTGTTAATGTTCATTTGGATGGCATGAAGAGGCATGAATTATGGTGCTTGTATTTGTAGGTTTTCTGTATATTTTGAATTCAGAGTTGTTTTCGTTTCGTATTATAGTTAGATCTAAATAATTTAATTTGTTATTTTGTTCTGTTTCTAAAGTGAATTGTATATTTTGATTTATGTTGTTAAATTCATTTAAAACATTTTTTATATTTGTATTTTTTGCATCAAAAATCATGAGTATATCATCAACATATCTACTATAGTATTTGATTTGATATTTGTTTAATATATTTACTATATAATCATGCTCGAGATATTGTAAGAATATTTCAGATAATATGCTCGAGGTTGGAGCTCCCATGGGTAACCCTGTTTCTTGTTTCCAATATTCATTGTTGAATTGGAAATAATTTTGGTTAATAATAATGTTAGTTATATTTGTAATTTCATTTATTAGATCTGTATTTATATTCTGTCTATTTAGAATATCTCTTACAATATCTCGTAGCATGATTGTTGGAATATTTGTATACATATTATTGATGTCAAAAGAACAAATTTGTATAATTTTATTATTATGAAAATTCAATTGTTGGATTTCGTTTATTAATTTTATAGAATTTGTTATGTTAAACGTATTTGGTAGATTAATATCGGACACGCACCTCACACACAACCCGGTATGTTATAATACTTTAAATATTTTGTGATTACTTTTCTTTTGCTTGTATTACGATATATTGAGTAATTCTTTAAAATTATTCCATTTCCTATGTCAGTAGCCAGGATCAGGATATGAAAATTAAAATTGATTTTGCAGATTTAAGACATCCAGGCGCAGTCTTCAAAAATTAAATGGAAGAAGCCTGGAGGTTAAACAAATAAAATGTAACGGGTAGAACAAATCAGTATACGCAGGGCAGCAAGTGCAACAGTTTTTAATTTTAATTGATAGACCTGACGATGATGGAATGAACATCGAAACATGTCGTCATTTTAAAATGTAACAATATCATATGTTGAAATGTTATAATTTTATGTGATTTTAACAATCTATAAGCTTGTGTAAAGACGGTGAATAAAATTATTGTAGTGCAAAGGTAGTTGATTTTTCCGATCATGTAGAGTTATTATTGTCTCTCACGGAGTCCGACGAACGCAAAGGAGTTTTGAAATTTTAATCTGATTTGAAATCAGTCATTGACACTTCCACTTCCAAGACAAGGCAGGGGTTTATTTTAGCAATGACGTACGTGATTCACACACGAGACTACCTTCTAAATTTCCTTCTAAATTTGACCTGTCCCATCCCTATCACGACTAGACTCCCAAGTCTTGAGAAGTCACTTGTCCCAAGTCTTGAGAAGTCCTTGTCCCAAGTCTTGAGAAATCACTTGTCCCAAGTCTTGAGAAGTCACTCGTCCCAAGTCTTGAGAAGTCACTCGTCCCAAGTCTTGAGAAGTCACTTGTCCCAAGTCTTGAGAAGTCACTCGTTTTAAGTCTTGAGAAGTTCTTGTCCGAAGTCTTGAGAAGTCACTTGTCCCAAGTGTTGAGAAGTCCTTGTCCCAAGTCTTGAGAAGTCACTCGTCCCAAGTCTTGAGAAGTCACTCGTCCCAAGTCTTGAGAAGTTCTTGTCCCAAGTCTTGAGAAGTCACTTGTCCCAAGTCTTGAGAAGTTCTTGTCCCAAGTCTTGAGAAGTCACTCCTCGCAAGTCTTGAGAAGTTCTTGTCCCAAGTCTTGAGAAGTTCTTGTCCCAAGTCTTGAGAAGTCACTCATCACAAGTCTTGAGAAGTTCTTGTCCCAAGTCTTGAGAAGTTCTTGTCCCAAGTCTTGACAAGTCACTCGTCCCAAGTCTTGAGAAGTTATTGTCCCAAGTCTTGTCTGCTTGTTTAGGGCTGTGCCTTACCTGTCAGCTGAATTCAAATTTTTTCGAAAATTCTTAGTTTTCTTCGCGTTTCGCGCCATTTGCAGTCGTTTTTAATTTTTTTAAAATTTCGAAAAATTTTGAAAATTCTCAAAGGGGTACCCCTTTGAGAAATTTCAATTTTTTCGAAAAAAATCGAAAAACGTGGCAAATCGTCCAAAAAGCGCACAAAACTAAGAATTTTTGAAAATTTTCAACTTTTAATTTTTTTCCGAATTTTCCGAAAATTTTTGGTTTTGTGCGCATTTCAGAAGGTTTGCAGCGTTTTTTGATTTTTCGAAAAATTTCAAAAAATTTTCCTTCTAAATTTGACCTGTCCCATCCCTATCAGGACTAGACTCCCAAGTCTTGAGAAGTCACTTGTCCCAAGTCTTCAGAAGTCCTTGTCCCAAGTGTTGAGAAGTTCTTGTCCCAAGTCTTGAGAAGTCACTCGTCCCAAGTCTTGAGAAGTTATTGTCCCAAGACTTGTCTGCTTGTTTAGGGCTGTGCCTCACCTGTCTTAGCTGAATTCAATTTTTTTCGAAAATTCTTAGTTTTCTTCGCGTTTCACGCCATTTGCAGTCGTTTTTAATTTTTTTAAAATTTCGAAAAATTTTGAAAATTCTCAAAGGGGTACCCCTTTGAGAAATTTCAATTTTTTCGAAAAATTTCGAAAAATCGAAAAACGTGGCAAATCGTCCAAAAAGCTCACAAAACTAAGAATTTTTGAAAATTTTCAACTTTTAATTTTTTTCCGAATTTTCCGAAAATTTTTGGTTTTGTGCGCATTTCAGAAGGTTTGCAGCGTTTTTTGATTTTTCGAAAAATTTCAAAAAATTTTCCTTCTAAATTTGACCTGTCCCATCCCTATCAGGACTAGACTCCCAAGTCTTGAGAAGTCACTTGTCCCAAGTCTTCAGAAGTCCTTGTCCCAAGTGTTCAGAAGTTCTTGTCCCAAGTCTTGAGAAGTCACTCGTCCCAAGTCTTGAGAAGTTATTGTCCCAAGACTTGTCTGCTTGTTTAGGGCTGTGCCTCACCTGTCTTAGCTGAATTGATTTTTTTTTAAAATTCTTAGTTTTCTTGGCGTTTCACGCCATTTGCAGTCGTTTTCAATTTTTTTAAAATTTCGAAAAATTTTGAAAAATCGAAAAACGTGGCAAATCGTCCAAAAAGCGCACAAAACTAAGAATTTTTGAAAATTTTCAACTTTTAATTTTTTTCCGAATTTTCCGAAAATTTTTGGTTTTGTGCGCATTTCAGAAGGTTTGCAGCGTTTTTTGATTTTTCGAAAAATTTGAAAATTTTTCCTTCTAAATTTGACCTGTCCCATCCCTATCAGGACTAGACACCCAAGTCTTGAGAAGTCACTTGTCCCAAGTCTTGAGAAGTCCTTGTCCCAAGTGTTGAGAAGTTCTTGTCCCAAGTGTTGAGAAGTTCTTGTCCCAAGTCTTGAGAAGTCACTTGTCCCAAGTCTTGAGAATTCACTTGTCCCAAGTCTTGAGAAGTTCTTGTCCCAAGTCTTGAGAAGTCACTTGTCCCAAGTCTTGAGAAGTTCTTGTCCCAAGTCTTGACAAGTCACTCGTCCCAAGTCTTGAGAAGTTATTGTCCCAAGTCTTGTCTGCTTGTTTAGGGCTGTGCCTCACCTGTCTTAGCTGAATTCAAATTTTTTCGAAAATTCTTAGTTTTCTTCGCGTTTCGCGCCATTTGCCGTCGTTTTTAATTTTTTTAAAATTTCGAAAATTTTTGAAAATTCTCAAAGGGGTACCCCTTTGAGAAATTTCAATTTTTTCGAAAAATTTCGAAAAATCGAAAAACGTGGCAAATCGTCCAAAAAGCGCACAAAACTAAGAATTTTTGAAAAATTTCAACTTTTAATTTTCTTCCGAATTTTCCGAAAATTTTTGGTTTTGTGCACATTTCAGAAGGTTTGCAGCGTTTTTTGATTTTTCGAAAAATTTGAAAATTTTTCCTTCTAAATTTGACCTGTCCCATTCTTATCAGGACTAGACTCCCAAGTCTTGAGAAGTCACTTGTCCCAAGTCTTGAGAAGTCCTTGTCCCAAGTCTTGAGAAGTCACTTGTCCCAAGTCTTGAGAAGTCACTCGTCCCAAGTCTTGAGAAGTCACTCGTCCCAAGTCTTAAGAAGTTCTTGTCCCAAGTCTTGAGAATTCACTTGTCCCAAGTCTTGAGAAGTTCTTGCCCCAAGTCTTGGGAAGTCACTTGTCCCAAGTCTTGAGAAGTTCTTGTCCCAAGTCTTGACAAGTCACTCGTCCCAAGTCTTGAGAAGTTATTGTCCCAAGTCTTGTCTGCTTGTTTAGGGCTGTGCCTCACCTGTCTTAGCTGAATTCAAATTTTTTCGAAAATTCTTAGTTTTCTTCGCGTTTCGCGCCATTTGCCGTCGTTTTTAATTTTTTTAAAATTTCGAAAATTTTTGAAAATTCTCAAAGGGGTACCCCTTTGAGAAATTTCAATTTTTTCGAAAAATTTCGAAAAATCGAAAAACGTGGCAAATCGTCCAAAAAGCGCACAAAACTAAGAATTTTTGAAAAATTTCAACTTTTAATTTTTTTCCGAATTTTCCGAAAATTTTTGGTTTTGTGCGCATTTCAGAAGGTTTGCAGCGTTTTTTGATTTTTAGAAAAATTTGAAAATTTTTCCTTCTAAATTTGACCTGTCCCATTCTTATCAGGACTAGACTCCCAAGTCTTGAGAAGTCACTTGTCCCAAGTCTTGAGAAGTCCTTGTCCCAAGTCTTGAGAAGTTCTTGTCCCAAGTCTTGAGAAGTCACTTGTCCCAAGTCTTGAGAAGTCACTCGTCCCAAGTGTTGAGAAGTCACTCGTCCCAAGTCTTAAGAAGTTCTTGTCCCAAGTCTTGAGAATTCACTTCTCCCAAGTCTTGAGAATTCTTGTCCCAAGTCTTGAGAAGTCACTTGTCCCAAGTCTTGAGAAGTTCTTGTCCCAAGTCTTGAGAAGTCACTCGTCCCAAGTCTTGACAAGTCACTCGTCCCAAGTCTTGAGAAGTTATTGTCCCAAGTCTTGTCTGCTTGTTTAGGGCTGTGCCTCACCTGTCTTAGCTGAATTCAATTTTTTTCGAAAATTCTTAGTTTTCTTCGCGTTTCGCGCCATTTGCCGTCGTTTTTAATTTTTTTAAAATTTCGAAAAATTTTGAAAATTCTCAAAGGGGTACCCCTTTGAGAAATTTCAATTTTTTCGAAAAATTTCGAAAAATCGAAAAACGTGGCAAATCGTCCAAAAAGCGCACAAAACTAAGAATTTTTGAAAAATTTCAACTTTTAATTTTTTCCGAATTTTCCGAAAATTTTTGGTTTTGTGCGCATTTCAGAAGGTTTGCAGCGTTTTTTGATTTTTCGAAAAATTTGAAAATTTTTCCTTCTAAATTTGACCTGTCCCATTCTTATCAGGACTAGACTCCCAAGTCTTGAGAAGTCACTTGTCCCAAGTCTTGAGAAGTCCTTGTCCCAAGTCTTGAGAAGTTCTTGTCCCAAGTCTTGAGAAGTTCTTGTCCCAAGTCTTGAGAAGTCACTTGTCCTAAGTCTTGAGAAGTCACTCGTCCCAAGTCTTGAGAAGTTCTTGTCCCAAGTCTTGAGAAGTTCTTGTCCCAAGTCTTGAGAAGTTCTTGTCCCAAGTCTTGAGAAGTCCTTGTCCCAAGTCTTGAGAAGTTATTGTCCCAAGTCTTGTCTGCTTGTTTAGGGCTGTGCCTCACCTGTCTTAGCTGAATTCAATTTTTTTCGAAAATTCTTAGTTTTCTTCGCGTTTCACGCCATTTGCAGTCTTTTTTAATTTTTTTAAAATTTCGAAAAATTTTGAAAATTCTCAAAGGGGTACCCCTTTGAGAAATTTCAATTTTTTCGAAAAATCGAAAAACGTGGCAAATCGTCCAAAAATCGCACAAAACTAAGAATTTTTGAAAATTTTCAAGTTTTAATTTTTTTCCAAATTTTCCGAAAATTTTTGGGTTTGTGCGCATTTCAGAAGGTTTGCAGCGTTTTTTGATTTTTCGAAAAATTTGAAAATTTTTCCTTCTAAATTTGACCTGTCCCATTCCTATCAGGACTAGACACCCAAGTCTTGAGAAGTCACTTGTCCCAAGTCTTGAGAAGTCACTCGTCCCAAGTCTTGAGAAGTCACTCGTCCCAAGTCTTGAGAAGTTCTTGTCCCAAGTCTTGAGAAGTTCTTATCCCAAGTCTTGAGAAGTCCTTGTTTCAAGTCTTGAGAAGTTCTTGTCCCAAGTCTTGAGAAGTCACTTGTCCCAAGTCTTGAGAAGTCACTCGTCCCAAGTCTTGAGAAGTCACTCGTCCCAAGTCTTGAGAAGTTCTTGTCCCAAGTCTTGAGAAGTTCTTGTCCCAAGTCTTGAGAAGTCACTTGTCCCAAGTCTTGAGAAGTTCTTGTCCCAAGTCTTGAGAAGTCACTCGTCCCAAGTCTTGAGAAGTCACTCGTCCCAAATCTTGAGAAGTTCTTGTTCCAAGTCTTGAGAAGTCACTCGTCGCAAGTCTTGAGAAGTTCTTGTCCCAAGTCTTGAGAAGTTCTTGTCCCAAGTCTTGAGAAGTTCTTGTCCCAAGTCTTGAGAAGTTCTTGTCCCAAGTCTTGAGAAGTCACTTGTCCCAAGTCTTGAGAAGTTCTTGTCCCAAGTCTTGAGAAGTCACTCGTCCCAAGTTTTGAGAAGTTCTTGTCCCAAGTCTTGAGAAGTTCTTGTCCCAAGTCTTGACAAGTCACTCGTCCCAAGTCTTGAGAAGTCACTCGTCCCAAGTCTTAAGAAGTTCTTGTCCCAAGTCTTGAGAATTCACTTGTCCCAAGTCTTGAGAAGTTCTTGTCCCAAGTCTTGAGAAGTCACTTGTCCTAAGTCTTGAGAAGTCACTCGTCCCAAGTCTTGAGAAGTTCTTGTCCCAAGTCTTGAGAAGTCCTTGTCCCAAGTCTTGAGAAGTTATTGTCCCAAGTCTTGTCTGCTTGTTTAGGGCTGTGCCTCACCTGTCTTAGCTGAATTCAATTTTTTTCGAAAATTCTTAGTTTTCTTCGCGTTTCACGCCATTTGCAGTCGTTTTTAATTTTTTTAAAATTTCGAAAAATTTTGAAAATTCTCAAAGGGGTACCCCTTTGAGAAATTTCAATTTTTTCGAAAAATCGAAAAACGTGGCAAATCGTCCAAAAAGCGCACAAAACTAAGAATTTTTGAAAATTTTGAAGTTTTAATTTTTTTCCAAATTTTCCGAAAATTTTTGGTTTTGTGCGCATTTCAGAAGGTTTGCAGCGTTTTTTCATTTTTCGAAAAATTTGAAAATTTTTCCTTCTAAATTTGACCTGTCCCATCCCTATCAGGACTAGACACCCAAGTCTTGAGAAGTCACTTGTCCCAAGTCTTGAGAAGTCACTCGTCCCAAGTCTTGAGAAGTTCTTGTCCCAAGTCTTGAGAAGTCACTCGTCCCAAGTCTTGAGAAGTCACTCGTCCCAAGTCTTAAGAAGTTCTTGTCCCAAGTGTTGAGAAGTCACTTGTCCCAAGTCTTGAGAAGTTCTTGTCCCAAGTCTTGAGAAGTCACTTGTCCTAAGTCTTGAAAAGTCACTCGTCCCAAGTCTTGAGAAGTTCTTGTCCCAAGTCTTGAGAAGTTCTTGTCCCAAGTCTTGAGAAGTTCTTGTCCCAAGTCTTGAGAAGTCCTTGTCCCAAGTCTTGAGAAGTTATTGTCCCAAGTCTTGTCTGCTTGTTTAGGGCTGTGCCTCACCTGTCTTAGCTGAATTCAAATTTTTTCGAAAATTCTTAGTTTTCTTCGCGTTTCACGCCATTTGCAGTCGTTTTTAATTTTTTTAAAATTTCGAAAAATTTTGAAAATTCTCAAAGGGGTACCCCTTTGAGAAATTTCAATTTTTTCGAAAAATCGAAAAACGTGGCAAATCGTCCAAAAAGCGCACAAAACTAAGAATTTTTGAAAATTTTCAAGTTTTAATTTTTTTCCAAATTTTCCGAAAATTTTTGGTTTTGTGCGCATTTCAGAAGGTTTGCAGCGTTTTTTGATTTTTCGAAAAATTTGAAAATTTTTCCTTCTAAATTTGACCTGTCCCATCCTTATCAGGACTAGACTCCCAAGTCTTGAGAAGTCACTTGTCCCAAGTCTTGAGAAGTCACTCGTCCCAAGTCTTGAGAAGTCACTCGTCCCAAGTCTTAAGAAGTTCTTGTCCCAAGTGTTGAGAAGTCACTTGTCCCAAGTCTTGAGAAGTTCTTGTCCCAAGTCTTGAGAAGTCACTTGTCCCAAGTCTTGAGAAGTCCTTTTCCCAAGTCTTGAGAAGTTCTTGTCCCAAGTCTTGAGAAGTCACTTGTCCCAAATCTTGAGAAGTCACTCGTCCCAAGTCTTGAGAAGTCACTCGTCCCAAGTCTTAAGAAGTTCTTGTCCCAAGTCTTGAGAATTCACTTGTCCCAAGTCTTGAGAAGTTCTTGTCCCAAGTCTTGAGAAGTCACTTGTCCCAAGTCTTGAGAAGTTATTGTCCCAAGTCTTGTCTGCTTGTTTAGGGCTGTGCCTCACCTGTCTTAGCTGAATTCAAATTTTTTCGAAAATTCTTAGTTTTCTTCGCGTTTCGCGCCATTTGCAGTCGTTTTTAATTTTTTTAAAATTTCGAAAAATTTTGAAAATTCTCAAAGGGGTACCCCTTTGAGAAATTTCAATTTTTTCGAAAAATCGAAAAACGTGGCAAATCGTCCAAAAAGCGCACAAAACTAAGAATTTTTGAAAATTTTCAAGTTTTAATTTTTTTCCAAATTTTCCGAAAATTTTTGGTTTTGTGCGCATTTCAGAAGGTTTGCAGCGTTTTTTGATTTTTCGAAAAATTTGAAAATTTTTCCTTCTAAATTTGACCTGTCCCATCCTTATCAGGACTAGACTCCCAAGTCTTGAGAAGTCACTTGTCCCAAGTCTTGAGAAGTCACTCGTCCCAAGTCTTGAGAAGTCACTCGTCCCAAGTCTTAAGAAGTTCTTGTCCCAAGTGTTGAGAAGTCACTTGTCCCAAGTCTTGAGAAGTTCTTGTCCCAAGTCTTGAGAAGTCACTTGTCCCAAGTCTTGAGAAGTCCTTTTCCCAAGTCTTGAGAAGTTCTTGTCCCAAGTCTTGAGAAGTCACTTGTCCCAAGTCTTGAGAAGTCACTCGTCCCAAGTCTTGAGAAGTCACTCGTCCCAAGTCTTAAGAAGTTCTTGTCCCAAGTCTTGAGAATTCACTTGTCCCAAGTCTTGAGAAGTTCTTGTCCCAAGTCTTGAGAAGTCACTTGTCCCAAGTCTTGAGAAGTTATTGTCCCAAGTCTTGTCTGCTTGTTTAGGGCTGTGCCTCACCTGTCTTAGCTGAATTCAAATTTTTTCGAAAATTCTTAGTTTTCTTCGCGTTTCGCGCCATTTGCCGTCGTTTTTAATTTTTTTAAAATTTCGAAAAATTTTGAAAATTCTCAAAGGGGTACCCCTTTGAGAAATTTCAATTTTTTCGAAAAATTTCGAAAAATCGAAAAACGTGGCAAATCGTCCAAAAAGCGCACAAAACTAAGAATTTTTGAAAAATTTCAACTTTTAATTTTCTTCCGAATTTTCCGAAAATTTTTGGTTTTGTGCACATTTCAGAAGGTTTGCAGCGTTTTTTGATTTTTCGAAAAATTTGAAAATTTTTCCTTCTAAATTTGACCTGTCCCATTCTTATCAGGACTAGACTCCCAAGTCTTGAGAAGTCACTTGTCCCAAGTCTTGAGAAGTCCTTGTCCCAAGTCTTGAGAAGTCACTTGTCCCAAGTCTTGAGAAGTCACTCGTCCCAAGTCTTGAGAAGTCACTCGTCCCAAGTCTTAAGAAGTTCTTGTCCCAAGTCTTGAGAATTCACTTGTCCCAAGTCTTGAGAAGTTCTTGCCCCAAGTCTTGGGAAGTCACTTGTCCCAAGTCTTGAGAAGTTCTTGTCCCAAGTCTTGACAAGTCACTCGTCCCAAGTCTTGAGAAGTTATTGTCCCAAGTCTTGTCTGCTTGTTTAAGGCTTTGCCTCACCTGTCTAAGCTGAATTCAATTTTTTTCGAATATTCTTAGTTTTCTTCGCGTTTCACGCCAGTTGCAGTCGTTTTTAATTTTTTTAAAATTTCGAAAAATTTTGAAAATTCTCAAAGGGGTACCCCTTTGAGAAATTTCAATTTTTTCGAAAAATTTCGAAAAATCGAAAAACGTGGCAAATCGTCCAAAAAGCGCACAAAAATAAGAATTTTTGAAAATTTTCAACTTTTAATTTTTTCCGAATTTTCCGAAAATTTTTGGTTTTGTGCGCATTTCAGAAGGTTAGCAGCGTTTTTTGATTTTTCGAAAAATTTGAAAATTTTTCCTTCTAAATTTGACCTGTCCCATCCCTATCAGGACTAGACACCCAAGTCTTGAGAAGTCACTTGTCCCAAGTCTTGAGAAGTCCTTGTCCCAAGTCTTGAGAAGTTCTTGTCCCAAGTCTTGAGAAGTCACTTGTCCCAAGTCTTGAGAAATCCTTGTTCCAAGTCTTGAGAAGTTCTTGTCCCAAGTCTTGAGAAGTCACTTGTCCCAAGTCTTGAGAAGTCATTCGTCCCGAGTCTTGAGAAGTCACTCGTCCCAAGTCTTGAGAAGTTCTTGTCCCAAGTCTTGAGAAGTCACTTGTCCCAAGTCTTGAGAAGTCCTTGTCCCAAGTCTTGAGAAGTCACTTGACCCAAGTCTTGAGAAGTCACTCGTCCCAAGTCTTGAGAAGTCACTCGTCCCAAGTCTTGAGAAGTCACTCGTCCCAAGTCTTGAGAAGTCACTCGTCCCAAGTCTTGAGAAGTTATTGTCCCAAGACTTGTCTGCTTGTTTAGGGCTGTGCCTCACCTGTCTTAGCTGAATTCAAATTTTTTCGAAAATTCTTAGTTTTCTTCGCGTTTCGCGCCATTTGCAGTCATTTTTAATTTTTTTAAAATTTCGAAAAATTTTGAAAATTCTCAAAGGGGTACCCCTTTGAGAAATTTCAATTTTTTCGAAAAATTTCGAAAAATCGAAAAACGTGGCAAATCGTCCATAAAAGCGCACAAAACTAAGAATTTTTGAAAAATTTCAACTTTTAATTTTTTTCCGAATTTTCCGAAAATTGTTGGTTTTGTACGCATTTCAGAAGGTTTGCAGCGTTTATTGATTTTTCGAAAAATTTGCAAATTTTTCCTTCTAAATTTGACCTGTCCCATCCCTATGAGGACTAGACTCCCAAGTCTTGAGAAGTCACTTGTCCCAAGTCTTGAGAAGTCACTCGTCCCAAGTCTTGAGAAGTCACTCGTCCCAAGTCTTGAGAAGTTCTTGTCCCAAGTCTTGAGAAGTCACTTGTCCCAAGTCTTGAGAAGTTCTTGTCCCAAGTCTTGAGAAGTCACTTGTCCCAAGTCTTGAGAAGTTCTTGTCCCAAGTCTTGACAAGTCACTCGTCCCAAGTCTTGAGAAGTTATTGTCCCAAGTCTTGTCTGCTTGTTTAGGGCTGTGCCTCACCTGTCTTAGCTGAATTCAAATTTTTTCGAAAATTCTTAGTCTTCTTCGCGTTTCGCGCCATTTGCAGTCGTTTTTAATTTTTTTAAAATTTCGAAAAATTTTGAAAATTCTCAAAGGGGTACCCCTTTGAGAAATTTCAATTTTTTCGAAAAATCGAAAAACGTGGCAAATCGTCCAAAAAGCGCACAAAACTAAGAATTTTTGAAAAATTTCAACTTTTACTTTTTTTTCCGAATTTTCCGAAAATTTTTGGTTTTGTGCGCATTTTAGAAGGTTTGCAGCGTTTTTTGATTTTTCGAAAAATTTGAAAATTTTTCCTTCTAAATTTTACCTGTCCCATCCCTATCAGGACTAGACACCCAAGTCTTGAGAAGTCACTCGTCCCAAGTCTTGAGATGTCACTTGTCCCAAGTCTTGAGAAGTTCTTGTCCCAAGTCTTGAGAAGTCACTTGTCCCAAGTCTTAAGAAGTTCTTGTTCCAAGTCTTGAGAAGTCACTTGTCCCAAGTCTTGAGAAGTTCTTGTCCCAAGTCTTGAGAAGTTACTTGTCCCAAGTCTTGAGAAGTCACTTGTCCCAAGTCTTGAGAAGTTCTTGTCCCAAGTCTTGAGAAGTCACTCGTCCCAAATCTTGAGAAGTCCTTGTCCCAAGTCTTGAGAAGTTCTTGTCCCAAGTCTTGAGAAGTCACTTGTCCCAAGTCTTGAGAAGTTCTTGTCCCAAGTCTTGAGAAGTCACTTGTCCCAAGTCTTGAGAAGTCACTTGTCCCAAGTCTTGAGAAGTTCTTGTCCCAAGTCTTGAGAAGTCACTCGTCCCAAGTCTTGAGAAGTCCTTGTCCCAAGTCTTGAGAAGTTCTTGTCCCAAGTCTTGAGAAGTCACTTGTCCCAAGTCTTGAGAAGTTCTTGTCCCAAGTCTTGAGAAGTTCTTGTCCCAAGTCTTGAGAAGTCCTTGTCCCAAGTCTTGAGAAGTTATTGTCCCAAGTCTTGTCTGCTTGTTTAGGGCTGTGCCTCACCTGTCTTAGCTGAATTCAAATTTTTTCGAAAATTCTTAGTTTTCTTCGCGTTTCACGCCATTTGCAGTCGTTTTTAATTTTTTTAAAATTTCGAAAAATTTTGAAAATTCTCAAAGGGGTACCCCTTTGAGAAATTTCAATTTTTTCGAAAAATCGAAAAACGTGGCAAATCGTCCAAAAAGCGCACAAAACTAAGAATTTTTGAAAATTTTCAAGTTTTAATTTTTTTCCAAATTTTCCGAAAATTTTTGGGTTTGTGCGCATTTCAGAAGGTTTGCAGCGTTTTTTGATTTTTCGAAAAATTTGAAAATTTTTCCTTCTAAATTTGACCTGTCCCATCCTTATCAGGACTAGACTCCCAAGTCTTGAGAAGTCACTTGTCCCAAGTCTTGAGAAGTCACTCGTCCCAAGTCTTGAGAAGTCACTCGTCCCAAGTCTTAAGAAGTTCTTGTCCCAAGTGTTGAGAAGTCACTTGTCCCAAGTCTTGAGAAGTTCTTGTCCCAAGTCTTGAGAAGTCACTTGTCCTAAGTCTTGAGAAGTCACTCGTCCCAAGTCTTGAGAAGTTCTTGTCCCAAGTCTTGAGAAGTTCTTGTCCCAAGTCTTGAGAAGTTCTTGTCCCAAGTCTTGAGAAGTCCTTGTCCCAAGTCTTGAGAAGTTATTGTCCCAAGTCTTGTCTGCTTGTTTAGGGCTGTGCCTCACCTGTCTTAGCTGAATTCAATTTTTTTCGAAAATTCTTAGTTTTCTTCGCGTTTCACGCCATTTGCAGTCGTTTTTAATTTTTTTAAAATTTCGAAAAATTTTGAAAATTCTCAAAGGGGTACCCCTTTGAGAAATTTCAATTTTTTCGAAAAATCGAAAAACGTGGCAAATCGTCCAAAAAGCGCACAAAACTAAGAATTTTTGAAAATTTTGAAGTTTTAATTTTTTTCCAAATTTTCCGAAAATTTTTGGTTTTGTGCGCATTTCAGAAGGTTTGCAGCGTTTTTTCATTTTTCGAAAAATTTGAAAATTTTTCCTTCTAAATTTGACCTGTCCCATCCCTATCAGGACTAGACACCCAAGTCTTGAGAAGTCACTTGTCCCAAGTCTTGAGAAGTCACTCGTCCCAAGTCTTGAGAAGTTCTTGTCCCAAGTCTTGAGAAGTCACTTGTCCCAAGTCTTGAGAAGTTCTTGTCCCAAGTCTTGAGAAGTCACTTGTCCCAAGTCTTGAGAAGTCCTTGTCCCAAGTCTTGAGAAGTTCTTGTCCCAAGTCTTGAGAAGTCACTTGTCCCAAGTCTTGAGAAGTCACTCGTCCCAAGTCTTGAGAAGTCACTCGTCCCAAGTCTTAAGAAGTTCTTGTCCCAAGTCTTGAGAATTCACTTGTCCCAAGTCTTGAGAAGTTCTTGTCCCAAGTCTTGAGAAGTCACTTGTCCCAAGTCTTGAGAAGTTCTTGTCCCAAGTCTTGACAAGTCACTCGTCCCAAGTCTTGAGAAGTTATTGTCCCAAGTCTTGTCTGCTTGTTTAGGGCTGTGCCTCACCTGTCTTAGCTGAATTCAAATTTTTTCGAAAATTCTTAGTTTTCTTCGCGTTTCGCGCCATTTGCCGTCGTTTTTAATTTTTTTAAAATTTCGAAATTTTTTGAAAATTCTCAAAGGGGTACCCCTTTGAGAAATTTCAATTTTTTCGAAAAATTTCGAAAAATCGAAAAACGTGGCAAATCGTCCAAAAAGCGCACAAAACTAAGAATTTTTGAAAAATTTCAACTTTTAATTTTCTTCCGAATTTTCCGAAAATTTTTGGTTTTGTGCACATTTCAGAAGGTTTGCAGCGTTTTTTGATTTTTCGAAAAATTTGAAAATTTTTCCTTCTAAATTTGACCTGTCCCATTCTTATCAGGACTAGACTCCCAAGTCTTGAGAAGTCACTTGTCCCAAGTCTTGAGAAGTCCTTGTCCCAAGTCTTGAGAAGTTCTTGTCCCAAGTCTTGAGAAGTCACTTGTCCCAAGTCTTGAGAAGTCACTCGTCCCAAGTGTTGAGAAGTCACTCGTCCCAAGTCTTAAGAAGTTCTTGTCCCAAGTCTTGAGAATTCACTTCTCCCAAGTCTTGAGAATTCTTGTCCCAAGTCTTGAGAAGTCACTTGTCCCAAGTCTTGAGAAGTTCTTGTCCCAAGTCTTGAGAAGTCACTCGTCCCAAGTCTTGACAAGTCACTCGTCCCAAGTCTTGAGAAGTTATTGTCCCAAGTCTTGTCTGCTTGTTTAGGGCTGTGCCTCACCTGTCTTAGCTGAATTCAAATTTTTTCGAAAATTCTTAGTTTTCTTCGCGTTTCGCGCCATTTGCCGTCGTTTTTAATTTTTTTAAAATTTCGAAAAATTTTGAAAATTCTCAAAGGGGTACCCCTTTGAGAAATTTCAATTTTTTCGAAAAATTTCGAAAAATCGAAAAACGTGGCAAATCGTCCAAAAAGCGCACAAAACTAAGAATTTTTGAAAAATTTCAACTTTTAATTTTTTCCGAATTTTCCGAAAATTTTTGGTTTTGTGCGCATTTCAGAAGGTTTGCAGCGTTTTTTGATTTTTCGAAAAATTTGAAAATTTTTCCTTCTAAATTTGACCTGTCCCATTCTTATCAGGACTAGACTCCCAAGTCTTGAGAAGTCACTTGTCCCAAGTCTTGAGAAGTCCTTGTCCCAAGTCTTGAGAAGTTCTTGTCCCAAGTCTTGAGAAGTTCTTGTCCCAAGTCTTGAGAAGTCACTTGTCCTAAGTCTTGAGAAGTCACTCGTCCCAAGTCTTGAGAAGTTCTTGTCCCAAGTCTTGAGAAGTTCTTGTCCCAAGTCTTGAGAAGTCCTTGTCCCAAGTCTTGAGAAGTTATTGTCCCAAGTCTTGTCTGCTTGTTTAGGGCTGTGCCTCACCTGTCTTAGCTGAATTCAATTTTTTTCGAAAATTCTTAGTTTTCTTCGCGTTTCACGCCATTTGCAGTCGTTTTTAATTTTTTTAAAATTTCGAAAAATTTTGAAAATTCTCAAAGGGGTACCCCTTTGAGAAATTTCAATTTTTTCGAAAAATCGAAAAACGTGGCAAATCGTCCAAAAATCGCACAAAACTAAGAATTTTTGAAAATTTTCAAGTTTTAATTTTTTTCCAAATTTTCCGAAAATTTTTGGGTTTGTGCGCATTTCAGAAGGTTTGCAGCGTTTTTTGATTTTTCGAAAAATTTGAAAATTTTTCCTTCTAAATTTGACCTGTCCCATTCCTATCAGGACTAGACACCCAAGTCTTGAGAAGTCACTTGTCCCAAGTCTTGAGAAGTCACTCGTCCCAAGTCTTGAGAAGTCACTCGTCCCAAGTCTTGAGAAGTTCTTGTCCCAAGTCTTGAGAAGTTCTTGTCCCAAGTCTTGAGAAGTCCTTGTCCCAAGTCTTGAGAAGTTCTTGTCCCAAGTCTTGAGAAGTCACTTGTCCCAAGTCTTGAGAAGTCACTCGTCCCAAGTCTTGAGAAGTCACTCGTCCCAAGTCTTGAGAAGTCACTCGTCCCAAATCTTGAGAAGTTCTTGTTCCAAGTCTTGAGAAGTCACTCGTCGCAAGTCTTGAGAAGTTCTTGTCCCAAGTCTTGAGAAGTTCTTGTCCCAAGTCTTGAGAAGTTCTTGTCCCAAGTCTTGAGAAGTTCTTGTCCCAAGTCTTGAGAAGTCACTTGTCCCAAGTCTTGAGAAGTTCTTGTCCCAAGTCTTGAGAAGTCACTCGTCCCAAGTTTTGAGAAGTTCTTGTCCCAAGTCTTGAGAAGTTCTTGTCCCAAGTCTTGACAAGTCACTCGTCCCAAGTCTTGAGAAGTCACTCGTCCCAAGTCTTAAGAAGTTCTTGTCCCAAGTCTTGAGAATTCACTTGTCCCAAGTCTTGAGAAGTTCTTGTCCCAAGTCTTGAGAAGTCACTTGTCCTAAGTCTTGAGAAGTCACTCGTCCCAAGTCTTGAGAAGTTCTTGTCCCAAGTCTTGAGAAGTCCTTGTCCCAAGTCTTGAGAAGTTATTGTCCCAAGTCTTGTCTGCTTGTTTAGGGCTGTGCCTCACCTGTCTTAGCTGAATTCAATTTTTTTCGAAAATTCTTAGTTTTCTTCGCGTTTCACGCCATTTGCAGTCGTTTTTAATTTTTTTAAAATTTCGAAAAATTTTGAAAATTCTCAATTCTTTGAGAAATTTCAATTTTTTCGAAAAATCGAAAAACGTGGCAAATCGTCCAAAAAGCGCACAAAACTAAGAATTTTTGAAAATTTTGAAGTTTTAATTTTTTTCCAAATTTTCCGAAAATTTTTGGTTTTGTGCGCATTTCAGAAGGTTTGCAGCGTTTTTTCATTTTTCGAAAAATTTGAAAATTTTTCCTTCTAAATTTGACCTGTCCCATCCCTATCAGGACTAGACACCCAAGTCTTGAGAAGTCACTTGTCCCAAGTCTTGAGAAGTCACTCGTCCCAAGTCTTGAGAAGTTCTTGTCCCAAGTCTTGAGAAGTCACTCGTCCCAAGTCTTGAGAAGTCACTCGTCCCAAGTCTTAAGAAGTTCTTGTCCCAAGTGTTGAGAAGTCACTTGTCCCAAGTCTTGAGAAGTTCTTGTCCCAAGTCTTGAGAAGTCACTTGTCCTAAGTCTTGAAAAGTCACTCGTCCCAAGTCTTGAGAAGTTCTTGTCCCAAGTCTTGAGAAGTTCTTGTCCCAAGTCTTGAGAAGTTCTTGTCCCAAGTCTTGAGAAGTCCTTGTCCCAAGTCTTGAGAAGTTATTGTCCCAAGTCTTGTCTGCTTGTTTAGGGCTGTGCCTCACCTGTCTTAGCTGAATTCAAATTTTTTCGAAAATTCTTAGTTTTCTTCGCGTTTCACGCCATTTGCAGTCGTTTTTAATTTTTTTAAAATTTCGAAAAATTTTGAAAATTCTCAAAGGGGTACCCCTTTGAGAAATTTCAATTTTTTCGAAAAATCGAAAAACGTGGCAAATCGTCCAAAAAGCGCACAAAACTAAGAATTTTTGAAAATTTTCAAGTTTTAATTTTTTTCCAAATTTTCCGAAAATTTTTGGTTTTGTGCGCATTTCAGAAGGTTTGCAGCGTTTTTTGATTTTTCGAAAAATTTGAAAATTTTTCCTTCTAAATTTGACCTGTCCCATCCTTATCAGGACTAGACTCCCAAGTCTTGAGAAGTCACTTGTCCCAAGTCTTGAGAAGTCACTCGTCCCAAGTCTTGAGAAGTCACTCGTCCCAAGTCTTAAGAAGTTCTTGTCCCAAGTGTTGAGAAGTCACTTGTCCCAAGTCTTGAGAAGTTCTTGTCCCAAGTCTTGAGAAGTCACTTGTCCCAAGTCTTGAGAAGTCCTTTTCCCAAGTCTTGAGAAGTTCTTGTCCCAAGTCTTGAGAAGTCACTTGTCCCAAGTCTTGAGAAGTCACTCGTCCCAAGTCTTGAGAAGTCACTCGTCCCAAGTCTTAAGAAGTTCTTGTCCCAAGTCTTGAGAATTCACTTGTCCCAAGTCTTGAGAAGTTCTTGTCCCAAGTCTTGAGAAGTCACTTGTCCCAAGTCTTGAGAAGTTATTGTCCCAAGTCTTGTCTGCTTGTTTAGGGCTGTGCCTCACCTGTCTTAGCTGAATTCAAATTTTTTCGAAAATTCTTAGTTTTCTTCGCGTTTCGCGCCATTTGCCGTCGTTTTTAATTTTTTTAAAATTTCGAAAAATTTTGAAAATTCTCAAAGGGGTACCCCTTTGAGAAATTTCAATTTTTTCGAAAAATTTCGAAAAATCGAAAAACGTGGCAAATCGTCCAAAAAGCGCACAAAACTAAGAATTTTTGAAAAATTTCAACTTTTAATTTTCTTCCGAATTTTCCGAAAATTTTTGGTTTTGTGCACATTTCAGAAGGTTTGCAGCGTTTTTTGATTTTTCGAAAAATTTGAAAATTTTTCCTTCTAAATTTGACCTGTCCCATTCTTATCAGGACTAGACTCCCAAGTCTTGAGAAGTCACTTGTCCCAAGTCTTGAGAAGTCCTTGTCCCAAGTCTTGAGAAGTCACTTGTCCCAAGTCTTGAGAAGTCACTCGTCCCAAGTCTTGAGAAGTCACTCGTCCCAAGTCTTAAGAAGTTCTTGTCCCAAGTCTTGAGAATTCACTTGTCCCAAGTCTTGAGAAGTTCTTGCCCCAAGTCTTGGGAAGTCACTTGTCCCAAGTCTTGAGAAGTTCTTGTCCCAAGTCTTGACAAGTCACTCGTCCCAAGTCTTGAGAAGTTATTGTCCCAAGTCTTGTCTGCTTGTTTAAGGCTTTGCCTCACCTGTCTAAGCTGAATTCAATTTTTTTCGAATATTCTTAGTTTTCTTCGCGTTTCACGCCAGTTGCAGTCGTTTTTAATTTTTTTAAAATTTCGAGAAATTTTGAAAATTCTCAAAGGGGTACCCCTTTGAGAAATTTCAATTTTTTCGAAAAATTTCGAAAAATCGAAAAACGTGGCAAATCGTCCAAAAAGCGCACAAAAATAAGAATTTTTGAAAATTTTCAACTTTTAATTTTTTCCGAATTTTCCGAAAATTTTTGGTTTTGTGCGCATTTCAGAAGGTTAGCAGCGTTTTTTGATTTTTCGAAAAAATTGAAAATTTTTCCTTCTAAATTTGACCTGTCCCATCCCTATCAGGACTAGACACCCAAGTCTTGAGAAGTCACTTGTCCCAAGTCTTGAGAAGTCCTTGTCCCAAGTCTTGAGAAGTTCTTGTCCCAAGTCTTGAGAAGTCACTTGTCCCAAGTCTTGAGAAATCCTTGTCCCAAGTCTTGAGAAGTTCTTGTCCCAAGTCTTGAGAAGTCACTTGTCCCAAGTCTTGAGAAGTCATTCGTCCCAAGTCTTGAGAAGTCACTCGTCCCAAGTCTTGAGAAGTTGTTGTCCCAAGTCTTGAGAAGTCACTTGTCCCAAGTCTTGAGAAGTCCTTGTCCCAAGTCTTGAGAAGTCACTTGTCCCAAGTCTTGAGAAGTCACTCGTCCCAAGTCTTGAGAAGTCACTCGTCCCAAGTCTTGAGAAGTCACTCGTCCCTAGTCTTGAGAAGTCACTCGTCCCAAGTCTTGAGAAGTTATTGTCCCAAGACTTGTCTGCTTGTTTAGGGCTGTGCCTCACCTGTCTTAGCTGAATTCAAATTTTTTCGAAAATTCTTAGTTTTCTTCGCGTTTCGCGCCATTTGCAGTCATTTTTAATTTTTTTAAAATTTCGAAAAATTTTGAAAATTCTCAAAGGGGTACCCCTTTGAGAAATTTCAATTTTTTCGAAAAATTTCGAAAAATCGAAAAACGTGGCAAATCGTCCATAAAAGCGCACAAAACTAAGAATTTTTGAAAAATTTCAACTTTTAATTTTCTTCCGAATTTTCCGAAAATTGTTGGTTTTGTACGCATTTCAGAAGGTTTGCAGCGTTTATTGATTTTTCGAAAAATTTGCAAATTTTTCCTTCTAAATTTGACCTGTCCCATCCCTATGAGGACTAGACTCCCAAGTCTTGAGAAGTCACTTGTCCCAAGTCTTGAGAAGTCACTCGTCCCAAGTCTTGAAAAGTCACTCGTCCCAAGTCTTGAGAAGTTCTTGTCCCAAGTCTTGAGAAGTCACTTGTCCCAAGTCTTGAGAAGTTCTTGTCCCAAGTCTTGAGAAGTCACTTGTCCCAAGTCTTGAGAAGTTCTTGTCCCAAGTCTTGACAAGTCACTCGTCCCAAGTCTTGAGAAGTTATTGTCCCAAGTCTTGTCTGCTTGTTTAGGGCTGTGCCTCACCTGTCTTAGCTGAATTCAAATTTTTTCGAAAATTCTTAGTTTTCTTCGCGTTTCGCGCCATTTGCAGTCGTTTTTAATTTTTTTAAAATTTCGAAAAATTTTGAAAATTCTCAAAGGGGTACCCCTTTGAGAAATTTCAATTTTTTCGAAAAATCGAAAAACGTGGCAAATCGTCCAAAAAGCGCACAAAACTAAGAATTTTTGAAAAATTTCAACTTTTAATTTTTTTCCGAATTTTCCGAAAATTGTTGGTTTTGTACGCATTTCAGAAGGTTTGCAGCGTTTATTGATTTTTCGAAAAATTTGCAAATTTTTCCTTCTAAATTTGACCTGTCCCATCCCTATGAGGACTAGACTCCCAAGTCTTGAGAAGTCACTTGTCCCAAGTCTTGAGAAGTCACTCGTCCCAAGTCTTGAGAAGTCACTCGTCCCAAGTCTTGAGAAGTTCTTGTCCCAAGTCTTGAGAAGTCACTTGTCCCAAGTCTTGAGAAGTTCTTGTCCCAAGTCTTGAGAAGTCACTTGTCCCAAGTCTTGAGAAGTTCTTGTCCCAAGTCTTGACAAGTCACTCGTCCCAAGTCTTGAGAAGTTATTGTCCCAAGTCTTGTCTGCTTGTTTAGGGCTGTGCCTCACCTGTCTTAGCTGAATTCAAATTTTTTCGAAAATTCTTAGTCTTCTTCGCGTTTCGCGCCATTTGCAGTCGTTTTTAATTTTTTTAAAATTTCGAAAAATTTTGAAAATTCTCAAAGGGGTACCCCTTTGAGAAATTTCAATTTTTTCGAAAAATCGAAAAACGTGGCAAATCGTCCAAAAAGCGCACAAAACTAAGAATTTTTGAAAAATTTCAACTTTTACTTTTTTTTCCGAATTTTCCGAAAATTTTTGGTTTTGTGCGCATTTTAGAAGGTTTGCAGCGTTTTTTGATTTTTCGAAAAATTTGAAAATTTTTCCTTCTAAATTTTACCTGTCCCATCCCTATCAGGACTAGACACCCAAGTCTTGAGAAGTCACTCGTCCCAAGTCTTGAGATGTCACTTGTCCCAAGTCTTGAGAAGTTCTTGTCCCAAGTCTTGAGAAGTCACTTGTCCCAAGTCTTAAGAAGTTCTTGTTCCAAGTCTTGAGAAGTCACTTGTCCCAAGTCTTGAGAAGTTCTTGTCCCAAGTCTTGAGAAGTTACTTGTCCCAAGTCTTGAGAAGTCACTTGTCCCAAGTCTTGAGAAGTTCTTGTCCCAAGTCTTGAGAAGTCACTCGTCCCAAATCTTGAGAAGTCCTTGTCCCAAGTCTTGAGAAGTTCTTGTCCCAAGTCTTGAGAAGTCACTTGTCCCAAGTCTTGAGAAGTTCTTGTCCCAAGTCTTGAGAAGTCACTTGTCCCAAGTCTTGAGAAGTCACTTGTCCCAAGTCTTGAGAAGTTCTTGTCCCAAGTCTTGAGAAGTCACTCGTCCCAAGTCTTGAGAAGTCCTTGTCCCAAGTCTTGAGAAGTTCTTGTCCCAAGTCTTGAGAAGTCACTTGTCCCAAGTCTTGAGAAGTTCTTGTCCCAAGTCTTGAGAAGTTCTTGTCCCAAGTCTTGAGAAGTCCTTGTCCCAAGTCTTGAGAAGTTATTGTCCCAAGTCTTGTCTGCTTGTTTAGGGCTGTGCCTCACCTGTCTTAGCTGAATTCAAATTTTTTCGAAAATTCTTAGTTTTCTTCGCGTTTCACGCCATTTGCAGTCGTTTTTAATTTTTTTAAAATTTCGAAAAATTTTGAAAATTCTCAAAGGGGTACCCCTTTGAGAAATTTCAATTTTTTCGAAAAATCGAAAAACGTGGCAAATCGTCCAAAAAGCGCACAAAACTAAGAATTTTTGAAAATTTTCAAGTTTTAATTTTTTTCCAAATTTTCCGAAAATTTTTGGTTTTGTGCGCATTTCAGAAGGTTTGCAGCGTTTTTTGATTTTTCGAAAAATTTGAAAATTTTTCCTTCTAAATTTGACCTGTCCCATCCTTATCAGGACTAGACTCCCAAGTCTTGAGAAGTCACTTGTCCCAAGTCTTGAGAAGTCACTCGTCCCAAGTCTTGAGAAGTCACTCGTCCCAAGTCTTAAGAAGTTCTTGTCCCAAGTGTTGAGAAGTCACTTGTCCCAAGTCTTGAGAAGTTCTTGTCCCAAGTCTTGAGAAGTCACTTGTCCTAAGTCTTGAGAAGTCACTCGTCCCAAGTCTTGAGAAGTTCTTGTCCCAAGTCTTGAGAAGTTCTTGTCCCAAGTCTTGAGAAGTTCTTGTCCCAAGTCTTGAGAAGTCCTTGTCCCAAGTCTTGAGAAGTTATTGTCCCAAGTCTTGTCTGCTTGTTTAGGGCTGTGCCTCACCTGTCTTAGCTGAATTCAAATTTTTTCGAAAATTCTTAGTTTTCTTCGCGTTTCGCGCCATTTGCCGTCGTTTTTAATTTTTTTAAAATTTCGAAATTTTTTGAAAATTCTCAAAGGGGTACCCCTTTGAGAAATTTCAATTTTTTCGAAAAATTTCGAAAAATCGAAAAACGTGGCAAATCGTCCAAAAAGCGCACAAAACTAAGAATTTTTGAAAAATTTCAACTTTTAATTTTCTTCCGAATTTTCCGAAAATTTTTGGTTTTGTGCACATTTCAGAAGGTTTGCAGCGTTTTTTGATTTTTCGAAAAATTTGAAAATTTTTCCTTCTAAATTTGACCTGTCCCATTCTTATCAGGACTAGACTCCCAAGTCTTGAGAAGTCACTTGTCCCAAGTCTTGAGAAGTCCTTGTCCCAAGTCTTGAGAAGTTCTTGTCCCAAGTCTTGAGAAGTCACTTGTCCCAAGTCTTGAGAAGTCACTCGTCCCAAGTGTTGAGAAGTCACTCGTCCCAAGTCTTAAGAAGTTCTTGTCCCAAGTCTTGAGAATTCACTTCTCCCAAGTCTTGAGAATTCTTGTCCCAAGTCTTGAGAAGTCACTTGTCCCAAGTCTTGAGAAGTTCTTGTCCCAAGTCTTGAGAAGTCACTCGTCCCAAGTCTTGACAAGTCACTCGTCCCAAGTCTTGAGAAGTTATTGTCCCAAGTCTTGTCTGCTTGTTTAGGGCTGTGCCTCACCTGTCTTAGCTGAATTCAAATTTTTTCGAAAATTCTTAGTTTTCTTCGCGTTTCGCGCCATTTGCCGTCGTTTTTAATTTTTTTAAAATTTCGAAAAATTTTGAAAATTCTCAAAGGGGTACCCCTTTGAGAAATTTCAATTTTTTCGAAAAATTTCGAAAAATCGAAAAACGTGGCAAATCGTCCAAAAAGCGCACAAAACTAAGAATTTTTGAAAAATTTCAACTTTTAATTTTTTCCGAATTTTCCGAAAATTTTTGGTTTTGTGCGCATTTCAGAAGGTTTGCAGCGTTTTTTGATTTTTCGAAAAATTTGAAAATTTTTCCTTCTAAATTTGACCTGTCCCATTCTTATCAGGACTAGACTCCCAAGTCTTGAGAAGTCACTTGTCCCAAGTCTTGAGAAGTCCTTGTCCCAAGTCTTGAGAAGTTCTTGTCCCAAGTCTTGAGAAGTTCTTGTCCCAAGTCTTGAGAAGTCACTTGTCCTAAGTCTTGAGAAGTCACTCGTCCCAAGTCTTGAGAAGTTCTTGTCCCAAGTCTTGAGAAGTTCTTGTCCCAAGTCTTGAGAAGTCCTTGTCCCAAGTCTTGAGAAGTTATTGTCCCAAGTCTTGTCTGCTTGTTTAGGGCTGTGCCTCACCTGTCTTAGCTGAATTCAATTTTTTTCGAAAATTCTTAGTTTTCTTCGCGTTTCACGCCATTTGCAGTCGTTTTTAATTTTTTTAAAATTTCGAAAAATTTTGAAAATTCTCAAAGGGGTACCCCTTTGAGAAATTTCAATTTTTTCGAAAAATCGAAAAACGTGGCAAATCGTCCAAAAATCGCACAAAACTAAGAATTTTTGAAAATTTTCAAGTTTTAATTTTTTTCCAAATTTTCCGAAAATTTTTGGGTTTGTGCGCATTTCAGAAGGTTTGCAGCGTTTTTTGATTTTTCGAAAAATTTGAAAATTTTTCCTTCTAAATTTGACCTGTCCCATTCCTATCAGGACTAGACACCCAAGTCTTGAGAAGTCACTTGTCCCAAGTCTTGAGAAGTCACTCGTCCCAAGTCTTGAGAAGTCACTCGTCCCAAGTCTTGAGAAGTTCTTGTCCCAAGTCTTGAGAAGTTCTTGTCCCAAGTCTTGAGAAGTCCTTGTCCCAAGTCTTGAGAAGTTCTTGTCCCAAGTCTTGAGAAGTCACTTGTCCCAAGTCTTGAGAAGTCACTCGTCCCAAGTCTTGAGAAGTCACTCGTCCCAAGTCTTGAGAAGTCACTCGTCCCAAATCTTGAGAAGTTCTTGTTCCAAGTCTTGAGAAGTCACTCGTCGCAAGTCTTGAGAAGTTCTTGTCCCAAGTCTTGAGAAGTTCTTGTCCCAAGTCTTGAGAAGTTCTTGTCCCAAGACTTGAGAAGTTCTTGTCCCAAGTCTTGAGAAGTCACTTGTCCCAAGTCTTGAGAAGTTCTTGTCCCAAGTCTTGAGAAGTCACTCGTCCCAAGTTTTGAGAAGTTCTTGTCCCAAGTCTTGAGAAGTTCTTGTCCCAAGTCTTGACAAGTCACTCGTCCCAAGTCTTGAGAAGTCACTCGTCCCAAGTCTTAAGAAGTTCTTGTCCCAAGTCTTGAGAATTCACTTGTCCCAAGTCTTGAGAAGTTCTTGTCCCAAGTCTTGAGAAGTCACTTGTCCTAAGTCTTGAGAAGTCACTCGTCCCAAGTCTTGAGAAGTTCTTGTCCCAAGTCTTGAGAAGTCCTTGTCCCAAGTCTTGAGAAGTTATTGTCCCAAGTCTTGTCTGCTTGTTTAGGGCTGTGCCTCACCTGTCTTAGCTGAATTCAATTTTTTTCGAAAATTCTTAGTTTTCTTCGCGTTTCACGCCATTTGCAGTCGTTTTTAATTTTTTTAAAATTTCGAAAAATTTTGAAAATTCTCAATTTGAGAAATTTCAATTTTTTCGAAAAATCGAAAAACGTGGCAAATCGTCCAAAAAGCGCACAAAACTAAGAATTTTTGAAAATTTTGAAGTTTTAATTTTTTTCCAAATTTTCCGAAAATTTTTGGTTTTGTGCGCATTTCAGAAGGTTTGCAGCGTTTTTTCATTTTTCGAAAAATTTGAAAATTTTTCCTTCTAAATTTGACCTGTCCCATCCCTATCAGGACTAGACACCCAAGTCTTGAGAAGTCACTTGTCCCAAGTCTTGAGAAGTCACTCGTCCCAAGTCTTGAGAAGTTCTTGTCCCAAGTCTTGAGAAGTCACTCGTCCCAAGTCTTGAGAAGTCACTCGTCCCAAGTCTTAAGAAGTTCTTGTCCCAAGTGTTGAGAAGTCACTTGTCCCAAGTCTTGAGAAGTTCTTGTCCCAAGTCTTGAGAAGTCACTTGTCCTAAGTCTTGAAAAGTCACTCGTCCCAAGTCTTGAGAAGTTCTTGTCCCAAGTCTTGAGAAGTTCTTGTCCCAAGTCTTGAGAAGTTCTTGTCCCAAGTCTTGAGAAGTCCTTGTCCCAAGTCTTGAGAAGTTATTGTCCCAAGTCTTGTCTGCTTGTTTAGGGCTGTGCCTCACCTGTCTTAGCTGAATTCAAATTTTTTCGAAAATTCTTAGTTTTCTTCGCGTTTCACGCCATTTGCAGTCGTTTTTAATTTTTTTAAAATTTCGAAAAATTTTGAAAATTCTCAAAGGGGTACCCCTTTGAGAAATTTCAATTTTTTCGAAAAATCGAAAAACGTGGCAAATCGTCCAAAAAGCGCACAAAACTAAGAATTTTTGAAAATTTTCAAGTTTTAATTTTTTTCCAAATTTTCCGAAAATTTTTGGTTTTGTGCGCATTTCAGAAGGTTTGCAGCGTTTTTTGATTTTTCGAAAAATTTGAAAATTTTTCCTTCTAAATTTGACCTGTCCCATCCTTATCAGGACTAGACTCCCAAGTCTTGAGAAGTCACTTGTCCCAAGTCTTGAGAAGTCACTCGTCCCAAGTCTTGAGAAGTCACTCGTCCCAAGTCTTAAGAAGTTCTTGTCCCAAGTGTTGAGAAGTCACTTGTCCCAAGTCTTGAGAAGTTCTTGTCCCAAGTCTTGAGAAGTCACTTGTCCCAAGTCTTGAGAAGTCCTTTTCCCAAGTCTTGAGAAGTTCTTGTCCCAAGTCTTGAGAAGTCACTTGTCCCAAGTCTTGAGAAGTCACTCGTCCCAAGTCTTGAGAAGTCACTCGTCCCAAGTCTTAAGAAGTTCTTGTCCCAAGTCTTGAGAATTCACTTGTCCCAAGTCTTGAGAAGTTCTTGTCCCAAGTCTTGAGAAGTCACTTGTCCCAAGTCTTGAGAAGTTATTGTCCCAAGTCTTGTCTGCTTGTTTAGGGCTGTGCCTCACCTGTCTTAGCTGAATTCAAATTTTTTCGAAAATTCTTAGTTTTCTTCGCGTTTCGCGCCATTTGCCGTCGTTTTTAATTTTTTTAAAATTTCGAAAAATTTTGAAAATTCTCAAAGGGGTACCCCTTTGAGAAATTTCAATTTTTTCGAAAAATTTCGAAAAATCGAAAAACGTGGCAAATCGTCCAAAAAGCGCACAAAACTAAGAATTTTTGAAAAATTTCAACTTTTAATTTTCTTCCGAATTTTCCGAAAATTTTTGGTTTTGTGCACATTTCAGAAGGTTTGCAGCGTTTTTTGATTTTTCGAAAAATTTGAAAATTTTTCCTTCTAAATTTGACCTGTCCCATTCTTATCAGGACTAGACTCCCAAGTCTTGAGAAGTCACTTGTCCCAAGTCTTGAGAAGTCCTTGTCCCAAGTCTTGAGAAGTCACTTGTCCCAAGTCTTGAGAAGTCACTCGTCCCAAGTCTTGAGAAGTCACTCGTCCCAAGTCTTAAGAAGTTCTTGTCCCAAGTCTTGAGAATTCACTTGTCCCAAGTCTTGAGAAGTTCTTGCCCCAAGTCTTGGGAAGTCACTTGTCCCAAGTCTTGAGAAGTTCTTGTCCCAAGTCTTGACAAGTCACTCGTCCCAAGTCTTGAGAAGTTATTGTCCCAAGTCTTGTCTGCTTGTTTAAGGCTTTGCCTCACCTGTCTAAGCTGAATTCAATTTTTTTCGAATATTCTTAGTTTTCTTCGCGTTTCACGCCAGTTGCAGTCGTTTTTAATTTTTTTAAAATTTCGAGAAATTTTGAAAATTCTCAAAGGGGTACCCCTTTGAGAAATTTCAATTTTTTCGAAAAATTTCGAAAAATCGAAAAACGTGGCAAATCGTCCAAAAAGCGCACAAAAATAAGAATTTTTGAAAATTTTCAACTTTTAATTTTTTCCGAATTTTCCGAAAATTTTTGGTTTTGTGCGCATTTCAGAAGGTTAGCAGCGTTTTTTGATTTTTCGAAAAAATTGAAAATTTTTCCTTCTAAATTTGACCTGTCCCATCCCTATCAGGACTAGACACCCAAGTCTTGAGAAGTCACTTGTCCCAAGTCTTGAGAAGTCCTTGTCCCAAGTCTTGAGAAGTTCTTGTCCCAAGTCTTGAGAAGTCACTTGTCCCAAGTCTTGAGAAATCCTTGACCCAAGTCTTGAGAAGTTCTTGTCCCAAGTCTTGAGAAGTCACTTGTCCCAAGTCTTGAGAAGTCATTCGTCCCAAGTCTTGAGAAGTCACTCGTCCCAAGTCTTGAGAAGTTCTTGTCCCAAGTCTTGAGAAGTCACTTGTCCCAAGTCTTGAGAAGTCCTTGTCCCAAGTCTTGAGAAGTCACTTGTCCCAAGTCTTGAGAAGTCACTCGTCCCAAGTCTTGAGAAGTCACTCGTCCCAAGTCTTGAGAAGTCACTCGTCCCTAGTCTTGAGAAGTCACTCGTCCCAAGTCTTGAGAAGTTATTGTCCCAAGACTTGTCTGCTTGTTTAGGGCTGTGCCTCACCTGTCTTAGCTGAATTCAAATTTTTTCGAAAATTCTTAGTTTTCTTCGCGTTTCGCGCCATTTGCAGTCATTTTTAATTTTTTTAAAATTTCGAAAAATTTTGAAAATTCTCAAAGGGGTACCCCTTTGAGAAATTTCAATTTTTTCGAAAAATTTCGAAAAATCGAAAAACGTGGCAAATCGTCCATAAAAGCGCACAAAACTAAGAATTTTTGAAAAATTTCAACTTTTAATTTTTTTCCGAATTTTCCGAAAATTGTTGGTTTTGTACGCATTTCAGAAGGTTTGCAGCGTTTATTGATTTTTCGAAAAATTTGCAAATTTTTCCTTCTAAATTTGACCTGTCCCATCCCTATGAGGACTAGACTCCCAAGTCTTGAGAAGTCACTTGTCCCAAGTCTTGAGAAGTCACTCGTCCCAAGTCTTGAAAAGTCACTCGTCCCAAGTCTTGAGAAGTTCTTGTCCCAAGTCTTGAGAAGTCACTTGTCCCAAGTCTTGAGAAGTTCTTGTCCCAAGTCTTGAGAAGTCACTTGTCCCAAGTCTTGAGAAGTTCTTGTCCCAAGTCTTGACAAGTCACTCGTCCCAAGTCTTGAGAAGTTATTGTCCCAAGTCTTGTCTGCTTGTTTAGGGCTGTGCCTCACCTGTCTTAGCTGAATTCAAATTTTTTCGAAAATTCTTAGTTTTCTTCGCGTTTCGCGCCATTTGCAGTCGTTTTTAATTTTTTTAAAATTTCGAAAAATTTTGAAAATTCTCAAAGGGGTACCCCTTTGAGAAATTTCAATTTTTTCGAAAAATCGAAAAACGTGGCAAATCGTCCAAAAAGCGCACAAAACTAAGAATTTTTGAAAAATTTCAACTTTTAATTTTTTTCCGAATTTTCCGAAAATTGTTGGTTTTGTACGCATTTCAGAAGGTTTGCAGCGTTTATTGATTTTTCGAAAAATTTGCAAATTTTTCCTTCTAAATTTGACCTGTCCCATCCCTATGAGGACTAGACTCCCAAGTCTTGAGAAGTCACTTGTCCCAAGTCTTGAGAAGTCACTCGTCCCAAGTCTTGAGAAGTCACTTGTCCCAAGTCTTGAGAAGTTCTTGTCCCAAGTCTTGAGAAGTCACTTGTCCCAAGTCTTGAGAAGTTCTTGTCCCAAGTCTTGAGAAGTCACTTGTCCCAAGTCTTGAGAAGTTCTTGTCCCAAGTCTTGACAAGTCACTCGTCCCAAGTCTTGAGAAGTTATTGTCCCAAGTCTTGTCTGCTTGTTTAGGGCTGTGCCTCACCTGTCTTAGCTGAATTCAAATTTTTTCGAAAATTCTTAGTCTTCTTCGCGTTTCGCGCCATTTGCAGTCGTTTTTAATTTTTTTAAAATTTCGAAAAATTTTGAAAATTCTCAAAGGGGTACCCCTTTGAGAAATTTCAATTTTTTCGAAAAATCGAAAAACGTGGCAAATCGTCCAAAAAGCGCACAAAACTAAGAATTTTTGAAAAATTTCAACTTTTACTTTTTTTTCCGAATTTTCCGAAAATTTTTGGTTTTGTGCGCATTTTAGAAGGTTTGCAGCGTTTTTTGATTTTTCGAAAAATTTGAAAATTTTTCCTTCTAAATTTTACCTGTCCCATCCCTATCAGGACTAGACACCCAAGTCTTGAGAAGTCACTCGTCCCAAGTCTTGAGATGTCACTTGTCCCAAGTCTTGAGAAGTTCTTGTCCCAAGTCTTGAGAAGTCACTTGTCCCAAGTCTTAAGAAGTTCTTTTTCCAAGTCTTGAGAAGTCACTTGTCCCAAGTCTTGAGAAGTTCTTGTCCCAAGTCTTGAGAAGTTACTTGTCCCAAGTCTTGAGAAGTCACTTGTCCCAAGTCTTGAGAAGTTCTTGTCCCAAGTCTTGAGAAGTCACTCGTCCCAAATCTTGAGAAGTCCTTGTCCCAAGTCTTGAGAAGTTCTTGTCCCAAGTCTTGAGAAGTCACTTGTCCCAAGTCTTGAGAAGTTCTTGTCCCAAGTCTTGAGAAGTCACTTGTCCCAAGTCTTGAGAAGTCACTTGTCCCAAGTCTTGAGAAGTTCTTGTCCCAAGTCTTGAGAAGTCACTCGTCCCAAGTCTTGAGAAGTCCTTGTCCCAAGTCTTGAGAAGTTCTTGTCCCAAGTCTTGAGAAGTCACTTGTCCCAAGTCTTGAGAAGTTCTTGTCCCAAGTCTTGAGAAGTTCTTGTCCCAAGTCTTGAGAAGTCCTTGTCCCAAGTCTTGAGAAGTTATTGTCCCAAGTCTTGTCTGCTTGTTTAGGGCTGTGCCTCACCTGTCTTAGCTGAATTCAAATTTCTTCGAAAATTCTTAGTTTTCTTCGCGTTTCACGCCATTTGCAGTCGTTTTTAATTTTTTTAAAATTTCGAAAAATTTTGAAAATTCTCAAAGGGGTACCCCTTTGAGAAATTTCAATTTTTTCGAAAAATCGAAAAACGTGGCAAATCGTCCAAAAAGCGCACAAAACTAAGAATTTTTGAAAATTTTCAAGTTTTAATTTTTTTCCAAATTTTCCGAAAATTTTTGGTTTTGTGCGCATTTCAGAAGGTTTGCAGCGTTTTTTGATTTTTCGAAAAATTTGAAAATTTTTCCTTCTAAATTTGACCTGTCCCATCCTTATCAGGACTAGACTCCCAAGTCTTGAGAAGTCACTTGTCCCAAGTCTTGAGAAGTCACTCGTCCCAAGTCTTGAGAAGTCACTCGTCCCAAGTCTTAAGAAGTTCTTGTCCCAAGTGTTGAGAAGTCACTTGTCCCAAGTCTTGAGAAGTTCTTGTCCCAAGTCTTGAGAAGTCACTTGTCCTAAGTCTTGAGAAGTCACTCGTCCCAAGTCTTGAGAAGTTCTTGTCCCAAGTCTTGAGAAGTTCTTGTCCCAAGTCTTGAGAAGTTCTTGTCCCAAGTCTTGAGAAGTCCTTGTCCCAAGTCTTGAGAAGTTATTGTCCCAAGTCTTGTCTGCTTGTTTAGGGCTGTGCCTCACCTGTCTTAGCTGAATTCAATTTTTTTCGAAAATTCTTAGTTTTCTTCGCGTTTCACGCCATTTGCAGTCGTTTTTAATTTTTTTAAAATTTCGAAAAATTTTGAAAATTCTCAAAGGGGTACCCCTTTGAGAAATTTCAATTTTTTCGAAAAATCGAAAAACGTGGCAAATCGTCCAAAAAGCGCACAAAACTAAGAATTTTTGAAAATTTTGAAGTTTTAATTTTTTTCCAAATTTTCCGAAAATTTTTGGTTTTGTGCGCATTTCAGAAGGTTTGCAGCGTTTTTTAATTTTTCGAAAAATTTGAAAATTTTTCCTTCTAAATTTGACCTGTCCCATCCCTATCAGGACTAGACACCCAAGTCTTGAGAAGTCACTTGTCCCAAGTCTTGAGAAGTCACTCGTCCCAAGTCTTGAGAAGTTCTTGTCCCAAGTCTTGAGAAGTTCTTGTCCCAAGTCTTGAGAAGTCACTTGTCCCAAGTCTTGAGAAGTTCTTGTCCCAAGTCTTGAGAAGTCACTTGTCCCAAGTCTTGAGAAGTCACTCGTCCCAAGTCTTGAGAAGTCACTCGTCCCAAGTCTTAAGAAGTTCTTGTCCCAAGTCTTGAGAATTCACTTGTCCCAAGTCTTGAGAAGTTCTTGCCCCAAGTCTTGGGAAGTCACTTGTCCCAAGTCTTGAGAAGTTCTTGTCCCAAGTCTTGACAAGTCACTCGTCCCAAGTCTTGAGAAGTTATTGTCCCAAGTCTTGTCTGCTTGTTTAGGGCTGTGCCTCACCTGTCTTAGCTGAATTCAAATTTTTTCGAAAATTCTTAGTTTTCTTCGCGTTTCGCGCCATTTGCCGTCGTTTTTAATTTTTTTAAAATTTCGAAAAATTTTGAAAATTCTCAAAGGGGTACCCCTTTGAGAAATTTCAATTTTTTCGAAAAATTTCGAAAAATCGAAAAACGTGGCAAATCGTCCAAAAAGCGCACAAAACTAAGAATTTTTGAAAAATTTCAACTTTTAATTTTTTTCCGAATTTTCCGAAAATTTTTGGTTTTGTGCGCATTTCAGAAGGTTTGCAGCGTTTTTTGATTTTTCGAAAAATTTGAAAATTTTTCCTTCTAAATTTGACCTGTCCCATTCTTATCAGGACTAGACTCCCAAGTCTTGAGAAGTCACTTGTCCCAAGTCTTGAGAAGTCCTTGTCCCAAGTCTTGAGAAGTTCTTGTCCCAAGTCTTGAGAAGTCACTTGTCCCAAGTCTTGAGAAGTCACTCGTCCCAAGTGTTGAGAAGTCACTCGTCCCAAGTCTTAAGAAGTTCTTGTCCCAAGTCTTGAGAATTCACTTCTCCCAAGTCTTGAGAATTCTTGTCCCAAGTCTTGAGAAGTCACTTGTCCCAAGTGTTGAGAAGTTCTTGTCCCAAGTCTTGAGAAGTCACTCGTCCCAAGTCTTGACAAGTCACTCGTCCCAAGTCTTGAGAAGTTATTGTCCCAAGTCTTGAGAAGTTCTTGTCCCAAGTCTTGAGAAGTCATTTGTCCCAAGTCTTGAGAAGTTATTGTCCCAAGTCTTGTCTGCTTGTTTAGGGCTGTGCCTCACCTGTCTTAGCTGAATTCAAATTTTTTTCGAAAATTCTTAGTTTTCTTCGCGTTTCACGCCATTTGCAGTCGTTTTTAATTTTTTTAAAATTTCGAAAATTTTTGAAAATTCTCAAAGGGGTACCCCTTTGAGAAATTTCAATTTTTTCGAAAAATTTCGAAAAATCGAAAAACGTGGCAAATCGTCCAAAAAGCGCACAAAACTAAGAATTTTTGAAAATTTTCAACTTTTAATTTTTTTCCGAATTTTCCGAAAATTTTTGGTTTTGTGCTCATTTCAGAAGGGTTGTAGCGTTTTTTGATTTTTCGAAAAATTTGAAAATTTTTCCTTCTAAATTTGACCTGTCCCATCCCTATCAGGACTAGACACCCAAGTCTTGAGAAGTCACTTGTCCCAAGTCTTGAGAAGTCCTTGTCCCAAGTCTTGAGAATTTCTTGTCCCAAGTCTTGAGAAGTCACTTGTCCCAAGTCTTGAGAAGTCATTCGTCCCAAGTCTTGAGAAGTCACTCGTCCCAAGTCTTGAGAAGTCCTTGTCCCAAGTCTTGAGAAGTCACATGTCCCAAGTCTTGAGAAGTCACTTGTCCCAAGTCTTGAGAAGTCACTCGTCCCAAGTCTTGAGAAGTCACTCGTCCCAAGTCTTGAGAAGTCACTCGTCCCAAGTCTTGAGAAGTTATTGTCCCAAGTCTTGTCTGCTTGTTTAGGGCTGTGCCTCACTTGTCTTAGCTGAATTCAATTTTTTTTCGAAAATTCTTAGTTTTCTTCGCGTTTCACGCCATTTGCAGTCGTTTTTAATTTTTTTAAAATTTCGAAAATTTTTGAAAATTCTCAAAGGGGTACCCCTTTGAGAAATTTCAATTTTTTCGAAAAATTTCGAAAAATCGAAAAACGTGGCAAATCGTCCAAAAAGCGCACAAAACTAAGAATTTTTGAAAATTTTCAAGTTTTAATTTTTTCCCGAATTTTCCGAAAAGTTTTGGTTTTGTGCGCATTTCAGAAGGTTTGCAGCGTTTTTTGATTTTTCGAAAAATTTGAAAATTTTTCCTTCTAAATTTGACCTGTCCCATCCCTATCAGGACTAGACTCCCAAGTCTTGAGAAGTCACTTGTCCCAAGTCTTGAGAAGTCACTCGTCCCAAGTCTTGAGAAGTCACTCGTCCCAAGTCTTGAGAAGTTCTTGTCCCAAGTCTTGAGAAGTCACTTGTCCCAAGTCTTGAGAAGTTCTTGTCCCAAGTCTTGAGAAGTCACTTGTCCCAAGTCTTGAGAAGTTCTTGTCCCAAGTCTTGAGAAGTCACTTGTCCCAAGTCTTGAGAAGTTCTTGTCCCAAGTCTTGAGAAGTCACTCGTCCCAAGTCTTGAGAAGTCACTCGTCCCAAGTCTTGAGAAGTCACTTGTCCCAAGTCTTGAGAAGTTCTTGTCCCAAGTCTTGTCTGCTTGTTTAGGGCTGTGCCTCACCCGTCTTAGCAGAATTCAAATTTTTTCGAAAATTCTTAGTTTTCTTCGCGTTTCACGCCATTTGCAGTCGTTTTTAATTTTTTTAAAATTTCGAAAATTTTTGAAAATTCTCAAAGGGGTACCCCTTTGAGAAATTTCAATTTTTTCGAAAAATTTCGAAAAATCGAAAAACGTGGCAAATCGTCCAAAAAGCGCACAAAACTAAGAATTTTTGAAAATTTTCAACTTTTAATTTTTTTCCGAATTTTCCGAAAATTTTTGGTTTTGTGCGCATTTCAGAAGGTTTGCAGCGTTTTTTGATTTTTCGAAAAATTTGAAAATTTTTCCTTCTAAATTTGACCTGTCCCATCCCTATCAGGACTAGACTCCCAAGTCTTGAGAAGTCACTTGTCCCAAGTCTTGAGAAGTCACTCGTCCCAAGTCTTGAGAAGTCACTCGTCCCAAGTCTTGAGAAGTTCTTGTCCCAAGTCTTGAGAAGTCACTTGTCCCAAGTCTTGAGAAGTTCTTGTCCCAAGTCTTGAGAAGTCACTTGTCCCAAGTCTTGAGAAGTCCTTGTCCCAAGTCTTGAGAAGTTCTTGTCCCAAGTCTTGAGAAGTCACTTGTCCCAAGTCTTGAGAAGTCACTCGTCCCAAGTCTTGAGAAGTTCTTGTCCCAAGTTTTGAGAAGTTCTTGTCCCAAGTCTTGAGAAGTTCTTGTCCCAAGTCTTGAGAAGTCACTTGTCCCAAGTCTTGAGAAGTTCTTTTCCCAAGTCTTGAGAAGTCACTCGTCCCAAGTCTTGAGACGTTCTTGTCCCAAGTCTTGAGAAGTTCTTGTCCCATGTCTTGACAAGTCACTCGTCCCAAGTCTTGAGAAGTTATTGTCCCAAGTCTTGTCTGCTTGTTTAGGGCTGTGCCTCACCTGTCTTAGCTGAATTCAAATTTTTTAGAAAATTCTTAGTTTTCTTCGCGTTTCGCGCCATTTGCAGTCGTTTTTAATTTTTTCAAAATTTCGAAAATTTTTGAAAATTCTCAAAGGGGTACCCCTTTGAGAATTTTCAATTTTTTCGAAAAATTTCAAAAAATCGAAAAACGTAGCAAATCGTCCAAAAAGCGCACAAAACTAAGAATTTTTGAAAAATTTCAACTTTTAATTTTTTTCCGAATATTCCGAAAATTTTTGGTTTTGTGCGCATTTCAGAAGGTTTGCAGCGTTTTTTGATTTTTCGAAAAATTTGAAAATTTTTCCTTCTAAATTTGACCTGTCCCATCCTTATCAGGACTAGACTCCCAAGTCTTGAGAAGTCACTTGTCCCAAGTCTTGAGAAGTCCTTGTCCCAAGTCTTGAGAAGTTCTTGTCCCAAGTCTTGAGAAGTCACTTGTCCCAGGTCTTGAGAAGTCACTCGTTCCAAGTTTTGAGAAGTTCTTGTCCCAAGTCTTGAGAAGTTCTTGTCCCAAGTCTTGAGAAGTCACTTGTCCCAAGTCTTGAGAAGTTCTTGTCCCAAGTCTTGAGAAGTTCTTGTCCCAAGTCTTGAGAAGTCACTTGTCCCAAGTCTTGAGAAGTCACTTGTCCCAAGTCTTGAGAAGTTCTTGTCCCAAGTCTTGAGAAGTTCTTGTCCCAAGTCTTGAGAAGTCACTTGTCCCAAGTCTTGAGAAGTTCTTGTCCCAAGTCTTGAGAAGTTCTTGTCCCAAGTCTTGAGAAGTCACTTGTCCCAAGTCTTGAGAAGTTCTTGTCCCAAGTCTTGAGAAGTTCTTGTCCCAAGTCTTGAGAAGTTGTTGTCCCAAGTCTTGAGAAGTTCTTGTCCCAAGTCTTGAGAAGTTCTTGTCCCAAGTCTTGACAAGTCACTCGTCCCAAGTCTTGAGAAGTTATTGTCCCAAGTCTTGTCTGCTTGTTTAGGGCTGTGCCTCACCTGTCTTAATTGAATTCAATTTTTTCGAAAATTCTTAGTTTTCTTCGCGTTTCGCGCCATTTGCAGTCGTTTTTAATTTTTTTAAAATTTCGAAAATTTTTGAAAATTCTCAAAGGGTTACCCCTTTGAGAAATTTCAATTTTTTCGAAAAATTTCAAAAAATCGAAAAACGTAGCAAATCGTCCAAAAAGCGCACAAAACTAAGAATTTTTGAAAAATTTCAACTTTTAATTTTTTTCCGAATATTCCGAAAATTTTTGGTTTTGTGCGCATTTCAGAAGGTTTGCAGCATTTTTTGATTTTTCGAAAAATTTGAAAATTTTTCCTTCTAAATTTGACCTGTCCCATCCTTATCAGGACTAGACTCCCAAGTCTTGAGAAGTCACTTGTCCCAAGTCTTGAGAAGTCCTTGTCCCTAAGTCTTGAGAAGTTCTTGTCCCAAGTCTTGAGAAGTCACTTGTCCCAAGTCTTGAGAAGTCACTTGTCCCAAGTCTTGAGAAGTTCTTGTCCCAAGTCTTGAGAAGTTCTTGTCCCAAGTCTTGAGAAGTCACTTGTCCCAAGTCTTGAGAAGTTCTTGTCCCAAGTCTTGAGAAGTTCTTGTCCCAAGTCTTGAGAAGTTCTTGTCCCAAGTCTTGAGAAGTCACTTGTCCCAAGTCTTGAGAAGTTCTTTTCCCAAGTCTTGAGAAGTCACTCGTCCCAAGTCTTAAGACGTTCTTGTCCCAAGTCTTGAGAAGTTCTTGTCCCAAGTCTTGACAAGTCACTCGTCCCAAGTCTTGAGAAGTTATTGTCCCAAGTCTTGTCTGCTTGTTTAGGGCTGTGCCTCACCTGTCTTAGCTGAATTCAAATTTTTTCGAAAATCCTTAGTTTTCTTCGCGTTTCGCGCCATTTGCAGTCGTTTTTAATTTTTTTAAAATTTCGAAAAAATTTGAAAATTCTCAAAGGGGTACCCCTTTGAGAAATTTCAATTTTTTCGAAAAATTTCGAAAAATCGAAAAACGTGGCAAATCGTCCAAAAAGCGCACAAAACTAAGAATTTTTGAAAATTTTCAACTTTTAATTTTTTTCCGAATTTTCCGAAAATTTTTGGTTTTGTGCGCATTTGAGAAGGTTTGTAGCGTTTTTTTATTTTTCCAAAAATTTGAAAATTTCTCGTTCTAAATTTGACCTGTCCCATCTTTATCAGGACTAGACTCCCAAGTCTTGAGAAGTCACTTGTCCAAGAAGTTCTTGTCCCAAGTGTTGAGAAGTCACTTGTCCCAAGTCTTGAGAAGTTCTTGTCCCAAGTCTTGAGAAGTCACTTGTCCTAAGTCTTGAGAAGTCACTCGTCCCAAGTCTTGAGAAGTTCTTGTCCCAAGTCTTGAGAAGTTCTTGTCCCAAGTCTTGAGAAGTTCTTGTCCCAAGTCTTGAGAAGTCCTTGTCCCAAGTCTTGAGAAGTTATTGTCCCAAGTCTTGTCTGCTTGTTTAGGGCTGTGCCTCACCTGTCTTAGCTGAATTCAATTTTTTTCGAAAATTCTTAGTTTTCTTCGCGTTTCACGCCATTTGCAGTCGTTTTTAATTTTTTTAAAATTTCGAAAAATTTTGAAAATTCTCAAAGGGGTACCCCTTTGAGAAATTTCAATTTTTTCGAAAAATCGAAAAACGTGGCAAATCGTCCAAAAAGCGCACAAAACTAAGAATTTTTGAAAATTTTGAAGTTTTAATTTTTTTCCAAATTTTCCGAAAATTTTTGGTTTTGTGCGCATTTCAGAAGGTTTGCAGCGTTTTTTAATTTTTCGAAAAATTTGAAAATTTTTCCTTCTAAATTTGACCTGTCCCATCCCTATCAGGACTAGACACCCAAGTCTTGAGAAGTCACTTGTCCCAAGTCTTGAGAAGTCACTCGTCCCAAGTCTTGAGAAGTTCTTGTCCCAAGTCTTGAGAAGTTCTTGTCCCAAGTCTTGAGAAGTCACTTGTCCCAAGTCTTGAGAAGTTCTTGTCCCAAGTCTTGAGAAGTCACTTGTCCCAAGTCTTGAGAAGTCACTCGTCCCAAGTCTTGAGAAGTCACTCGTCCCAAGTCTTAAGAAGTTCTTGTCCCAAGTCTTGAGAATTCACTTGTCCCAAGTCTTGAGAAGTTCTTGCCCCAAGTCTTGGGAAGTCACTTGTCCCAAGTCTTGAGAAGTTCTTGTCCCAAGTCTTGACAAGTCACTCGTCCCAAGTCTTGAGAAGTTATTGTCCCAAGTCTTGTCTGCTTGTTTAGGGCTGTGCCTCACCTGTCTTAGCTGAATTCAAATTTTTTCGAAAATTCTTAGTTTTCTTCGCGTTTCGCGCCATTTGCCGTCGTTTTTAATTTTTTTAAAATTTCGAAAAATTTTGAAAATTCTCAAAGGGGTACCCCTTTGAGAAATTTCAATTTTTTCGAAAAATTTCGAAAAATCGAAAAACGTGGCAAATCGTCCAAAAAGCGCACAAAACTAAGAATTTTTGAAAAATTTCAACTTTTAATTTTTTTCCGAATTTTCCGAAAATTTTTGGTTTTGTGCGCATTTCAGAAGGTTTGCAGCGTTTTTTGATTTTTCGAAAAATTTGAAAATTTTTCCTTCTAAATTTGACCTGTCCCATTCTTATCAGGACTAGACTCCCAAGTCTTGAGAAGTCACTTGTCCCAAGTCTTGAGAAGTCCTTGTCCCAAGTCTTGAGAAGTTCTTGTCCCAAGTCTTGAGAAGTCACTTGTCCCAAGTCTTGAGAAGTCACTCGTCCCAAGTGTTGAGAAGTCACTCGTCCCAAGTCTTAAGAAGTTCTTGTCCCAAGTCTTGAGAATTCACTTCTCCCAAGTCTTGAGAATTCTTGTCCCAAGTCTTGAGAAGTCACTTGTCCCAAGTGTTGAGAAGTTCTTGTCCCAAGTCTTGAGAAGTCACTCGTCCCAAGTCTTGACAAGTCACTCGTCCCAAGTCTTGAGAAGTTATTGTCCCAAGTCTTGAGAAGTTCTTGTCCCAAGTCTTGAGAAGTCATTTGTCCCAAGTCTTGAGAAGTTATTGTCCCAAGTCTTGTCTGCTTGTTTAGGGCTGTGCCTCACCTGTCTTAGCTGAATTCAAATTTTTTTCGAAAATTCTTAGTTTTCTTCGCGTTTCACGCCATTTGCAGTCGTTTTTAATTTTTTTAAAATTTCGAAAATTTTTGAAAATTCTCAAAGGGGTACCCCTTTGAGAAATTTCAATTTTTTCGAAAAATTTCGAAAAATCGAAAAACGTGGCAAATCGTCCAAAAAGCGCACAAAACTAAGAATTTTTGAAAATTTTCAACTTTTAATTTTTTTCCGAATTTTCCGAAAATTTTTGGTTTTGTGCTCATTTCAGAAGGGTTGTAGCGTTTTTTGATTTTTCGAAAAATTTGAAAATTTTTCCTTCTAAATTTGACCTGTCCCATCCCTATCAGGACTAGACACCCAAGTCTTGAGAAGTCACTTGTCCCAAGTCTTGAGAAGTCCTTGTCCCAAGTCTTGAGAATTTCTTGTCCCAAGTCTTGAGAAGTCACTTGTCCCAAGTCTTGAGAAGTCATTCGTCCCAAGTCTTGAGAAGTCACTCGTCCCAAGTCTTGAGAAGTCCTTGTCCCAAGTCTTGAGAAGTCACATGTCCCAAGTCTTGAGAAGTCACTTGTCCCAAGTCTTGAGAAGTCACTCGTCCCAAGTCTTGAGAAGTCACTCGTCCCAAGTCTTGAGAAGTCACTCGTCCCAAGTCTTGAGAAGTTATTGTCCCAAGTCTTGTCTGCTTGTTTAGGGCTGTGCCTCACTTGTCTTAGCTGAATTCAATTTTTTTTCGAAAATTCTTAGTTTTCTTCGCGTTTCACGCCATTTGCAGTCGTTTTTAATTTTTTTAAAATTTCGAAAATTTTTGAAAATTCTCAAAGGGGTACCCCTTTGAGAAATTTCAATTTTTTCGAAAAATTTCGAAAAATCGAAAAACGTGGCAAATCGTCCAAAAAGCGCACAAAACTAAGAATTTTTGAAAATTTTCAAGTTTTAATTTTTTCCCGAATTTTCCGAAAAGTTTTGGTTTTGTGCGCATTTCAGAAGGTTTGCAGCGTTTTTTGATTTTTCGAAAAATTTGAAAATTTTTCCTTCTAAATTTGACCTGTCCCATCCCTATCAGGACTAGACTCCCAAGTCTTGAGAAGTCACTTGTCCCAAGTCTTGAGAAGTCACTCGTCCCAAGTCTTGAGAAGTCACTCGTCCCAAGTCTTGAGAAGTTCTTGTCCCAAGTCTTGAGAAGTCACTTGTCCCAAGTCTTGAGAAGTTCTTGTCCCAAGTCTTGAGAAGTCACTTGTCCCAAGTCTTGAGAAGTTCTTGTCCCAAGTCTTGAGAAGTCACTTGTCCCAAGTCTTGAGAAGTTCTTGTCCCAAGTCTTGAGAAGTCACTCGTCCCAAGTCTTGAGAAGTCACTCGTCCCAAGTCTTGAGAAGTCACTTGTCCCAAGTCTTGAGAAGTTCTTGTCCCAAGTCTTGTCTGCTTGTTTAGGGCTGTGCCTCACCCGTCTTAGCAGAATTCAAATTTTTTCGAAAATTCTTAGTTTTCTTCGCGTTTCACGCCATTTGCAGTCGTTTTTAATTTTTTTAAAATTTCGAAAATTTTTGAAAATTCTCAAAGGGGTACCCCTTTGAGAAATTTCAATTTTTTCGAAAAATTTCGAAAAATCGAAAAACGTGGCAAATCGTCCAAAAAGCGCACAAAACTAAGAATTTTTGAAAATTTTCAACTTTTAATTTTTTTCCGAATTTTCCGAAAATTTTTGGTTTTGTGCGCATTTCAGAAGGTTTGCAGCGTTTTTTGATTTTTCGAAAAATTTGAAAATTTTTCCTTCTAAATTTGACCTGTCCCATCCCTATCAGGACTAGACTCCCAAGTCTTGAGAAGTCACTTGTCCCAAGTCTTGAGAAGTCACTCGTCCCAAGTCTTGAGAAGTCACTCGTCCCAAGTCTTGAGAAGTTCTTGTCCCAAGTCTTGAGAAGTCACTTGTCCCAAGTCTTGAGAAGTTCTTGTCCCAAGTCTTGAGAAGTCACTTGTCCCAAGTCTTGAGAAGTCCTTGTCCCAAGTCTTGAGAAGTTCTTGTCCCAAGTCTTGAGAAGTCACTTGTCCCAAGTCTTGAGAAGTCACTCGTCCCAAGTCTTGAGAAGTTCTTGTCCCAAGTTTTGAGAAGTTCTTGTCCCAAGTCTTGAGAAGTTCTTGTCCCAAGTCTTGAGAAGTCACTTGTCCCAAGTCTTGAGAAGTTCTTTTCCCAAGTCTTGAGAAGTCACTCGTCCCAAGTCTTGAGACGTTCTTGTCCCAAGTCTTGAGAAGTTCTTGTCCCATGTCTTGACAAGTCACTCGTCCCAAGTCTTGAGAAGTTATTGTCCCAAGTCTTGTCTGCTTGTTTAGGGCTGTGCCTCACCTGTCTTAGCTGAATTCAAATTTTTTAGAAAATTCTTAGTTTTCTTCGCGTTTCGCGCCATTTGCAGTCGTTTTTAATTTTTTCAAAATTTCGAAAATTTTTGAAAATTCTCAAAGGGGTACCCCTTTGAGAATTTTCAATTTTTTCGAAAAATTTCAAAAAATCGAAAAACGTAGCAAATCGTCCAAAAAGCGCACAAAACTAAGAATTTTTGAAAAATTTCAACTTTTAATTTTTTTCCGAATATTCCGAAAATTTTTGGTTTTGTGCGCATTTCAGAAGGTTTGCAGCGTTTTTTGATTTTTCGAAAAATTTGAAAATTTTTCCTTCTAAATTTGACCTGTCCCATCCTTATCAGGACTAGACTCCCAAGTCTTGAGAAGTCACTTGTCCCAAGTCTTGAGAAGTCCTTGTCCCAAGTCTTGAGAAGTTCTTGTCCCAAGTCTTGAGAAGTCACTTGTCCCAGGTCTTGAGAAGTCACTCGTTCCAAGTTTTGAGAAGTTCTTGTCCCAAGTCTTGAGAAGTTCTTGTCCCAAGTCTTGAGAAGTCACTTGTCCCAAGTCTTGAGAAGTTCTTGTCCCAAGTCTTGAGAAGTTCTTGTCCCAAGTCTTGAGAAGTCACTTGTCCCAAGTCTTGAGAAGTCACTTGTCCCAAGTCTTGAGAAGTTCTTGTCCCAAGTCTTGAGAAGTTCTTGTCCCAAGTCTTGAGAAGTCACTTGTCCCAAGTCTTGAGAAGTTCTTGTCCCAAGTCTTGAGAAGTTCTTGTCCCAAGTCTTGAGAAGTCACTTGTCCCAAGTCTTGAGAAGTTCTTGTCCCAAGTCTTGAGAAGTTCTTGTCCCAAGTCTTGAGAAGTTGTTGTCCCAAGTCTTGAGAAGTTCTTGTCCCAAGTCTTGAGAAGTTCTTGTCCCAAGTCTTGACAAGTCACTCGTCCCAAGTCTTGAGAAGTTATTGTCCCAAGTCTTGTCTGCTTGTTTAGGGCTGTGCCTCACCTGTCTTAATTGAATTCAATTTTTTCGAAAATTCTTAGTTTTCTTCGCGTTTCGCGCCATTTGCAGTCGTTTTTAATTTTTTTAAAATTTCGAAAATTTTTGAAAATTCTCAAAGGGTTACCCCTTTGAGAAATTTCAATTTTTTCGAAAAATTTCAAAAAATCGAAAAACGTAGCAAATCGTCCAAAAAGCGCACAAAACTAAGAATTTTTGAAAAATTTCAACTTTTAATTTTTTTCCGAATATTCCGAAAATTTTTGGTTTTGTGCGCATTTCAGAAGGTTTGCAGCATTTTTTGATTTTTCGAAAAATTTGAAAATTTTTCCTTCTAAATTTGACCTGTCCCATCCTTATCAGGACTAGACTCCCAAGTCTTGAGAAGTCACTTGTCCCAAGTCTTGAGAAGTCCTTGTCCCTAAGTCTTGAGAAGTTCTTGTCCCAAGTCTTGAGAAGTCACTTGTCCCAAGTCTTGAGAAGTCACTTGTCCCAAGTCTTGAGAAGTTCTTGTCCCAAGTCTTGAGAAGTTCTTGTCCCAAGTCTTGAGAAGTCACTTGTCCCAAGTCTTGAGAAGTTCTTGTCCCAAGTCTTGAGAAGTTCTTGTCCCAAGTCTTGAGAAGTTCTTGTCCCAAGTCTTGAGAAGTCACTTGTCCCAAGTCTTGAGAAGTTCTTTTCCCAAGTCTTGAGAAGTCACTCGTCCCAAGTCTTAAGACGTTCTTGTCCCAAGTCTTGAGAAGTTCTTGTCCCAAGTCTTGACAAGTCACTCGTCCCAAGTCTTGAGAAGTTATTGTCCCAAGTCTTGTCTGCTTGTTTAGGGCTGTGCCTCACCTGTCTTAGCTGAATTCAAATTTTTTCGAAAATCCTTAGTTTTCTTCGCGTTTCGCGCCATTTGCAGTCGTTTTTAATTTTTTTAAAATTTCGAAAAAATTTGAAAATTCTCAAAGGGGTACCCCTTTGAGAAATTTCAATTTTTTCGAAAAATTTCGAAAAATCGAAAAACGTGGCAAATCGTCCAAAAAGCGCACAAAACTAAGAATTTTTGAAAATTTTCAACTTTTAATTTTTTTCCGAATTTTCCGAAAATTTTTGGTTTTGTGCGCATTTGAGAAGGTTTGTAGCGTTTTTTTATTTTTCCAAAAATTTGAAAATTTCTCGTTCTAAATTTGACCTGTCCCATCTTTATCAGGACTAGACTCCCAAGTCTTGAGAAGTCACTTGTCCCAAGTCTTGAGAAGTCCTTGTCCCAAGTCTTGAGAAGTTCTTGTCCCAAGTCTTGAGAAGTCACTTGTCCCAAGTCTTGAGAAGTCACTTGTCCCAAGTCTTGAGAAGTTCTTGTCCCAAGTCTTGAGAAGTTCTTGTCCCAAGTCTTGAGAAGTCACTTGTCCCAAGTCTTGAGAAGTCCTTGTCCCAAGTCTTGAGAAGTTCTTGTCCCAAGTCTTGAGAAGTCACTTGTCCCAAGTCTTGAGAAGTCACTCGTCCCAAGTCTTGAGAAGTTCTTGTCCCAAGTCTTGAGAAGTTCTTGTCCCAAGTCTTGAGAAGTTCTTGTCCCAAGTCTTGAGAAGTCACTTGTCCCAAGTCTTGAGAAGTTCTTTTCCCAAGTCTTGAGAAGTCACTCGTCCCAAGTCTTGAGACGTTCTTGTCCCAAGTCTTGAGAAGTTCTTGTCCCATGTCTTGACAAGTCACTCGTCCCAAGTCTTGAGAAGTTATTGTCCCAAGTTTTGTCTGCTTGTTTAGGGCTGTGCCTCACCTGTCTTAGCTGAATTCAAATTTTTTAGAAAATTCTTAGTTTTCTTCGCGTTTCGCGCCATTTGCAGTCGTTTTTAATTTTTTCAAAATTTCGAAAATTTTTGAAAATTCTCAAAGGGGTACCCCTTTGAGAAATTTCAATTTTTTCGAAAAATTTCAAAAAATCGAAAAACGTAGCAAATCGTCCAAAAAGCGCACAAAACTAAGAATTTTTGAAAAATTTCAACTTTTAATTTTTTTCCGAATATTCCGAAAATTTTTGGTTTTGTGCGCATTTCAGAAGGTTTGCAGCGTTTTTTGATTTTTCGAAAAATTTGAAAATTTTTCCTTCTAAATTTGACCTGTCCCATCCTTATCAGGACTAGACTCCCAAGTCTTGAGAAGTCACTTGTCCCAAGTCTTGAGAAGTCCTTGTCCCAAGTCTTGAGAAGTTCTTGTCCCAAGTCTTGAGAAGTCACTTGTCCCAGGTCTTGAGAAGTCACTCGTTCCAAGTTTTGAGAAGTTCTTGTCCCAAGTCTTGAGAAGTTCTTGTCCCAAGTCTTGAGAAGTCACTTGTCCCAAGTCTTGAGAAGTTCTTGTCCCAAGTCTTGAGAAGTCACTTGTCCCAAGTCTTGAGAAGTTCTTGTCCCAAGTCTTGAGAAGTTCTTGTCCCAAGTCTTGAGAAGTCACTCGTCCCAAGTCTTGAGAAGTCACTCGTCCCAAGTCTTGAGAAGTCACTTGTCCCAAGTCTTGAGAAGTCACTTGTCCCAAGTCTTGAGAAGTCCTTGTCCCAAGTCTTGAGAAGTCACTCGTCCCAAGACTTGAGAAGTCACTCGTCCCAAGTCTTGAGAAGTTCTTGTCCCAAGTCTTGAGAAGTCACTTGTCCCAAGTCTTGAGAAGTTCTTGTCCCAAGTCTTGAGAAGTCACTCGTCGCAAGTCTTGAGAAGTTCTTGTCCCAAGTGTTGAGAAGTTCTTGTCCCAAGTCTTGAGAAGTTCTTGTCCCAAGTCTTGAGAAGTCCTTGTCCCAAGTCTTGAGAAGTTATTGTCCCAAGTCTTGTCTGCTTGTTTAGGGCTGTGCCTCACCTGTCTTAGCTGAATTCAATTTTTTCGAAAATTCTTAGTTTTCTTCGCGTTTCGCGCCATTTGCAGTCGTTTTTAATTTTTTTAAAATTTCGAAAATTTTTGAAAATTCTCAAAGGGGTACCCCTTTGAGAAATTTCAATTTTTTCGAAAAATTTCGAAAAATCGAAAAACGTGGCAAATCGTCCAAAAAGCGCACAAAACTAAGAATTTTTGAAAATTTTCAACTTTTAATTTTTTTCCGAATTTTCCGAAAATTTTTGGTTTTGTGCGCATTTCAGAAGGTTTGCAGCGTTTTTTGATTTTTCGAAAAAATTGAAAATTTTTCCTTCTAAATTTGACCTGTCCCATCCTTATCAGGACTAGACTCCCAAGTCTTGAGAAGTCACTTGCCCAAGTCTTGAGAAGTCCTTGTCCCAAGTCTTGAGAAGTCCTTGTCCCAAGTCTTGAGAAGTTCTTGTCCCAAGAAGTCACTTGTCCCAAGTCTTGAGAAGTCACTCGTCCCAAGTCTTGAGAAGTCACTCGTCCCAAGTCTTGAGAAGTCACTTGTCCCAAGTCTTGAGAAGTTCTTGTCCCAAAGTGTTGAGAAGTTCTTGTCCCAAGTGTTGAGAAGTTCTTGTCCGAAGTCTTGAGAAGTCACTTGTCCCAAGTCTTGAGAAGTCACTTGTCCCAAGTCTTGAAAAGTCACTTGTCCCAAGTCTTGAGAAGTCACTCGTCCCAAGTCTTGAGAAGATCGTGTCCCAAGTCTTGAGAAGTCACTTGTCCCAAGTCTTGAGAAGTCACTTGTTCCAAGTCTTGAGAAGTCACTCGTCCCAAGTGTTGAGAAGTTCTTGTCCCAAGTCTTGAGAAGTCACTTGTCCCAAGTCTTGAGAAGTCACTCGTCCCAAGTCTTGAGAAGTCACTTGTCCCAAGTCTTGAGAAGTTCTTGTCCCAAGTCTTGTCTGCTTGTTTAGGGCTGTGCCCCACCTGTCTTAGCAGAATTCAAATTTTTTCGAAAATTCTTAGTTTTCTTCGCGTTTCGCGCCATTTGCAGTCGTTTTTAATTTTTTTAAAATTTCGAAAAATTTTGAAAATTCTCAAAGGGGTACCCCTTTGAGAAATTTCAATTTTTTCGAAAAATTTCGAAAAATCGAAAAACGTGGCAAATCGTCCAAAAAGCGCACAAAACTAAGAATTTTTGAAAATTTTCAACTTTTAATTTTTTTCCGAATTTTCCGAAAATTTTTGGTTTTGTGCGCATTTCAGAAGATTTGCAGCGTTTTTTGATTTTTCGATAAATTTGAAAATTTTTCCTTCTAAATTTGACCTGTCCCATCCCTATCAGGACTAGACACCCAAGTCTTGAGAAGTCAGTTGTCCCAAGTCTTGAGAAGTCCTTGTCCCAAGTCTTGAGAAGTTCTTGTCCCAAGTCTTGAGAAGTCACTTGTCCCAAGTCTTGAGAAGTCACTCGTCCCAAGTCTTGAGAAGTCACTTGTCCCAAGTCTTGAGAAGTCACTTGTCCCAAGTCTTGAGAAGTCACTTGTCCCAAGTCTTGAGAAGTCCTTGTCCCAAGTCTTGAGAAGTCACTCGTCCCAAGTATTGAGAAGTCACTCGTCCCAAGTCTTGAGAAGTTCTTGTCCCAAGTCTTGAGAAGTCACTTGTCCCAAGTCTTGAGAAGTTCTTGTCCCAAGTCTTGAGAAGTCACTTGCCCAAGTCTTGAGAAGTCCTTGTCCCAAGTCTTGAGAAGTTCTTGTCCCAAGAAGTCACTTGTCCCAAGTCTTGAGAAGTCACTCGTCCCAAGTCTTGAGAAGTCACTCGCCCCAAGTCTTAAGAAGTTCTTGTCCCAAGTCTTGAGAAGTCACTTGTCCCAAGTCTTGAGAAGTTCTTGTCCCAAGTCTTGAGAAGTCACTTGTCCTAAGTCTTGAGAAGTCACTCGTCCCAAGTCTTGAGTAGTTCTTGTCCCAAGTCTTGAGAAGTTCTTGTCCCAAGTCTTGAGAAGTCCTTGTCCCAAGTCTTGAGAAGTTATTGTCCCAAGTCTTGTCTGCTTGTTTAGTGCTGTGCCTCACCTGTCTTAGCTGAATTCAAATTTTTTCGAAAATTCTTAGTTTTCCTCGCGTTTCACGCCATTTGCAGTCGTTTTTAATTTTTTTAAAATTTCGAAAAATTTTGAAAATTCTCAAAGGGGTACCCCTTTGAGAAATTTCAATTTTTTCGAAAAATTTCGAAAAATCGAAAAACGTGGCAAATCGTCCAAAAAGCGCACAAAACTAAGAATTTTTGAAAATTTTCAACTTTTAATTTTTTTCCGAATTTTCCGAAAATTTTTGGTTTTGTGCGCATTTCAGAAGATTTGCAGCGTTTTTTGATTTTTCGAAAAATTTGAAAATTTTTCCTTCTAAATTTGACCTGTCCCATCCCTATCAGGACTAGACACCCAAGTCTTGAGAAGTCAGTTGTCCCAAGTCTTGAGAAGTCCTTGTCCCAAGTCTTGAGAAGTTCTTGTCCCAAGTCTTGAGAAGTCACATGTCCCAAGTCTTGAGAAGTCACTCGTCCCAAGTCTTGAGAAGTCACTTGTCCCAAGTCTTGAGAAGTCACTTGTCCCAAGTCTTGAGAAGTCCTTGTCCCAAGTCTTGAGAAGTCACTCGTCCCAAGTCTTGAGAAGTCACTCGTCCCAAGTCTTGAGAAGTTCTTGTCCCAAGTCTTGAGAAGTCACTCGTCCCAAGTCTTGAGAAGTCACTCGTCGCAAGTCTTCAGAAGTCCCTTGTCCCAAGTCTTGAGAAGTCACGCATCCCAAGTCTTGAGAAGTTCTTGTCCCAAGTCTTGAGAAGTTCTTGTCCCAAGTCTTGAGAAGTCCTTGTCCCAAGTCTTAGGAAGTTATTGTCCCAAGTCTTGTCTGCTTGTTTAGGGCTGTGCCTCACCTGTCTTAGCTGAATTCAATTTTTTCGAAAATTCTTAGTTTTCTTCGCGTTTCACGCCATTTGCAGTCGTTTTTAATTTTTTTAAAATTTCGAAAAATTTTGAAAAGTCTTGAGAAGTCACTTGTCCCAAGTCTTGAGAAGTCCTACTCAGAATATATTTATTTTGTTTTCAGTTAATTTTCTTTGCTTTGATTGAAATTAATGTTTGTTTTTTGATTTTGTTCAGGTGATGATACTTTTTTCCAGTCGAGATTAAGAAGATGAAATAAGTGAATGAATTATATTTTGTAAACTGATGTACAAACAGAATTTTTTTTGCATAATAAAGAATTTATTTTGAATAATGTTATCATTTAGGATTCCTGAATTCCTTCCATACACTCCAGGTAGAACTTAGAATTTTTTCGAACTTTGTCAAAAACTTAGTTTTTGGTACAAGTTCGGAAAATTCTAAGAAAAACTTGAGAAGTTCTTGTCGCAAGTCTTGAGAAGTCACTTGTCCCAAGTCTTGAGAAGTTCTTGTCCCAAGTCTTGTTTAGGGCTGTGCCTCACCCGTCTTAGCTGAATTCAAATTTTTTTCAAAAATTTCGAATATTCTTAGTTTTCTTCGCGTTTCACGCCACTTGGGACGAGTGACTTCTCAAGACTTGGGACAAGAACTTTTGAAGACTTGGGACAAGTGCCTTCTCAAGACTTGGGACAAGTGCCTTCTCAAGACTTGGGACGAGTGACTTCTCAAGAGTTGGGACAAGTGACTTCTCAATACTTGGGACAAGTGACTTCTCAAGACTTGGGACAAGAACTTCTCAAGACTTGGGACGAGTGACTTCTCAAGTCTTGGGACGAGTAACTTCTCAAGACTTCTCAAGTCTTGGGACGAGTGACTTCTCAAGACTTGGGACGAGTGACTTCTCAAGACTTGGGACAACTTCTCAAGACTTGGGACAAGAACTTCTCAAGACTTGGGACAAGAACTTCTCAAGACTTGGGACGAGTGACTTCTCAAGACTTGGGACGAGTGACTTCTCAAGACTTGGGACAACTTCTCAAGACTTGGGACAAGAACTTCTCAAGACTTGGGACGATTGACTTCTCAAGACTTGGGACGCGTGACTTCTCAAGACTTGGGACAAGGACTTCTTAAGACTTGGGACGAGAGACTTCTCAAGACTTGGGACAAGAACTTTTGAAGACTTGGGACAAGTGCCTTCTCAAGACTTGGGACAAGTGCCTTCTCAAGACTTGGGACGAGTGACTTCTCAAGAGTTGGGACAAGTGACTTCTCAATACTTGGGACAAGTGACTTCTCAAGACTTGGGACAAGAACTTCTCAAGACTTGGGACGAGTGACTTCTCAAGTCTTGGGACGAGTAACTTCTCAAGATTTCTCAAGTCTTGGGACGAGTGACTTTTCAAGACTTGGGACGAGTGACTTCTCAAGACTTGGGACGAGTGACTTCTCAAGACTTGGGACAACTTCTCAAGACTTGGGACAAGAACTTCTCAAGACTTGGGACAAGAACTTCTCAAGACTTGGGACGAGTGACTTCTCAAGACTTGGGACGAGTGACTTCTCAAGACTTGGGACAACTTCTCAAGACTTGGGACAAGAACTTCTCAAGACTTGGGACGATTGACTTCTCAAGACTTGGGACGCGTGACTTCTCAAGACTTGGGACAAGGACTTCTTAAGACTTGGGACGAGTGACTTCTCAAGACTTGGGACAAGATCTTCTCAAGACTTGGGTCGAGTGACTTCTCAAGACTTGTGACGAGTAAATTCTCAAGACTTGGGACGAGTGACTTCTCAAGAGTTGGGACAAGTGACTTCTCAATACTTGGGACAAGTGACTTCTCAAGACTTGGGACAAGAACCTCTCAAGACTTGGGACAAGAACTTCTCAAGACTTCTCAAGTCTTGGGACGAGTGACTTTTCAAGACTTGGGACGAGTGACTTCTCAAGACTTGGGACGAGTGACTTCTCAAGACTTGGGACAAGATCTTCTCAAGACTTGGGTCGAGTGACTTCTCAAGACTTGTGACGAGTAAATTCTCAAGACTTGGGACAAGAACTTCTCAAGACTTGGGACAAGAACTTTTCAAGACTTGGGATGCGTGACTTCTCAAGACTTGGGACAAGGGACTTCTGAAGACTTGCGACGAGTGACTTCTCAAGACTTGGGACGAGTGACTTCTCAAGACTTGGGACAATGACTTCTCAACACTTGGGACAAGAACTTCTTGGGACGAGTGACTTCTGAAGACTTGGGAGTCTAGTCCTAATAGGGATGGGACAGGTCAAATTTAGAAAGAAAAATTTTCGTAGAAACAAGGTTAGGTTAGGTTAGGTTAGGTTAGGTTAGGTTAGGTTAGGTTAGGTTAGGTTAGGTTAGGTTAGGTTAGGTTAGGTTAGGTTAGGTTAGGTTAGGTTAGGTTAGGTTAGGTTAGGTTAGGTTAGGTTAGGTTAGGTTAGGTTAGGTTAGGTTAGGTTAGGTTAGGTTAGGTTAGGTTAGGTTAGGTTAGGTTAGGTTAGGTTAGGTTAGGTTAGGTTAGGTTAGGTTAGGTTAGGTTAGGTTAGGTTAGGTTAGGTTAGG